>NC_042615.1:592338191-593029048 GCF_901001135.1 Rhinatrema bivittatum
CTATTACCACCTGCACTGAAAATCCTCTCCAAGTATCCACCACCCTCCTCTCACATTTCTTTTGAGCCTCTGTCCCTCCAGCTTCATGTGATGACTCTTTGTCCTTGAGAGTCTTATTATGTAATACATTCTGACTTCTTTTAGGGTAATATTATTTCATTTTCACTTTATAAGCTAGTTCCATTTTGTTGAAAAAAATTGCTGATAACTTGATCTCTTCAGTGATGCACTAGAGGTAGAAGAAGTAATCTCTTCTCATGTAAAGAGAGATACAGAGATTTCTCAAATTACTTGTGGTGACCATAAACATAAAAAGCACGACCTGAAACGTAAATACAGATTATGGGACGTGCGGATATAGATGTATTTTATAATATTATGTGACATGGGCTCTCTTAGAAGTGTTTATTCAGTTTATATAGAGTTATGTGGTTATTCATCTACATTAGTCTTAAGACTCGGTTTGTAATATGATATTCTCCCTTTTATGTGGATAGCGACCACAAGTAATTTTGGTAATTCTTGATATAATATTGAAGTTTTTTCGGTATCACTTGGTATCATCTCATGCAAAAACAGTTATTCCTACAACTATAGAGTGAAAAGTGAAAAAGTTAATTACTGGCAATTGAAATCTAGAAAGGAGAAGCACAACACCACCACAAGTGTCAAAGCAGGAAGAAAAAGTGGTGGGATAATAAACCAAACTGAACTCTGCTTTACCAAGGTAACATGCATAAAACATACAATAGGAAAACTTTTAACACTATAAAAATTATAATCAATTAAGAACCGTTCAAAATTATATATATCATGACCATTCTTCCATGCAAATGGCTGCTTCAGGGAAAAAATGTAAAAAGTTTAAAAGAGTGAACAACTGAAGTTCTTCATTTGCTTATATTCTAGCTAAAACAGTTAATCTTTCTTTTGCTGAGTGTGTGGTACCCAGGACACTTAAAAAAGCTCTAGTTTGTCAAGTACTCAAAAAGTTATCTCTTGATATAAGTATCCTGTAGCATTGATCCTGTGTCTCCAGTAGGTTTTTGCTGATGCTCAGGAGATCTCCATAGGCATCACCAACTCACAGAAACATAGTACACCACTTTCCTCGTACAAAATTAGATGTTTGGTCATTTAATAAAGTGCCATGTTTGTATGCAAATTTAAAATACTAATTAAATATCTAAACCTAAAATCTGCTAACAAGCAGTGAGTTGACAGAACTGATCCTACAGTTTTCTTAATTAGATGTCCCACCACAATGTAAATTATTTTAAAAGACTGTATTATTTCTTAGACAGCAGATAAAGGCCATACGGCCCTTCCACATCTCTTGTTCAGCTTTATACAGTAGTCTCTTCCTCTCCGTCTGAGATCCTCTGTGTTTGTCCCCTGCTTTCTCAAATTCCAGTTCTGTCCTCATCTCTGTCATCTCCTCAGGGAGGCTGTTGCATGCACCCACCATCCTTTCTGTAAAGAATTTTCCTCTTACCCTCGTCACATGAGCCCTCAATTCCAGAGCCTCTTTTCTATTGAAAAAGGGTCGCCTCTTGTGCATTTCTTCCTTAGAGGTATTTAAAAGTCTCTATCACATCTCCCCTTTTCTTCCTTTATGCCAGGGTATACATCTTTAGATCTTTAAGTCTGTCCCCATATGTTTCTGATGAAGACAGTTGACCATTTTAGTAGCCACCACTGAACCAACTCTATTAGGTTTATATTCTTTTGAAGGTGTAGTCTCCAGAATTGTATATAGTACTCCAAATGAAGTCACACCAGAAACTTATAGAGAAGCAGTGTTTCTTTTTTCCTGAGGGTTATTTGTCTCCCTATGTACTTGAACGTTCTTCTGGCTTTTGCAATCGCCTCATCTATCTGTTTGGCCACATTAAGATCATCTTTTATGATCCTCCCCAGTCCTGCTCCTGTTTTGTTTCAGAACTTCATCTCCTATACTGTACTGCTCCCTTGGGGTTTTTACAACCCAAATGCATGACCCTCAAATGCGAAAACAGTGTAGAAAACAGTGTTCAAGCCGTGCTATCTCATAAATCCACATAATGCATTATGGTAACATAAAATAAATCTACTGGAACCTAGTCGATACACAGTATATAAAAGTTAGCCGACAAGGCATTTCCTCCAGAGATTTAATGAAATCATCATAACAGTGTAGTGGAGAGGGTATAGTATATCATGATCAGATGACCAAGCAGTACAATTGTAAAGATTTTTGAACTGGTTCTTATTTCATTATAATCTGTGTAGAATTAAAGTTTCTATATTGTACGTTTTCTGTATATCTTATGTTGATAATGCATAGTTAATTTGTTGTTTCACCACTTTTTGTTCATTCCCAGATATTTTACAGTTTGTTTTTAACAACTTGCATGCAACTTAAATTAGTCATGTGATTTGTTTCTAAAAGTAGTATGAATCCATTAGTTAAACTACAGAAGTGAAAGCAAGAATTCTTGATATTGTATTGGAGTTTTTCACTGTGTTCCATCTGTATTATACTGCTGACCCTCTTGTTTTGATCTATTGCTTTATGTTCTACTACTGCAGATGTGGATGAGTGTGAGATTGGTGCGCACAACTGTGACCTGCATGCCTCTTGCGTTAACATCCCAGGAAGCTTCAAGTGCAGCTGCAGAGAGGGATGGGTTGGAAATGGAGTCAAATGCATAGGTGAGTGCAATAATTCAGAAGGGTTTTTTTAATTATTTAAGATTTTTTTCCCTTAACATTACTCAGACAAGTTTGTAGAAATCCTTGCTAAATAGTCCTGTGAATATTTTCCTTGTAGAGTTATGTGAATTTCAGAAATTTGCAAAATGCCTTGTAAATAGTTGTGAATTCACAAGGGCATGTTACAGTTTTCACCATATAGTCACCAATATCTATGCTCTCAAAACCAAACTTTTGTCGTTGTTGCTAATTGAGATGCTTATTTACTAAGCCATGCTAACGCATTTGCACATAGTAAACTGCTTTCAAATGCACATAAAATGCTTACAGTATAATGCATTAGCACACCAACATTTGAAATACTGCCTGAAACTTGCAAGTTCCATATGTAATTTCCTTGCTCTCATATCCGGCGCAATGTGAGGATGCAAAGAGCTGTTTTGCTGAAAAGGGCTTTGCAGAGGGCTGAGGAACAATGGCGAAAGGATCTGATCCTAGTGTTGAAGTGCCAATTTAAGGTCACCTTTAGGTGCTATAAAGTAGCCATCTCAGCTGCTAGAAGGTCTTATTTTATTTAACATTTGCTGAACCCTTTGAATTAACTAATTTAACTTTTCAGGGTTCTGAAGGCCTGTTTGGAAAGATCACGTGGTTGTGAGCAATCCATTGCTATTGACTGTGAGGAATTTTGCCATCTATTGTACTGAGAACTTAAAGAACTTTCATATGTCTTCTATTGTGGAGGCCAATCTAGATGCTGCTACTTTAGCTGCTCCAACCCCTGTGCTTCAAAATGGTCACCCTAGGAAAATTGCCATTGTTCTATCTCAATTGAATTCAACTCATTTTGCAATCGACCAATACCCATTTTGGGTTATGCATTGTCAGACGGATTAATTTGCTGATATTCTAGATAAAATAGTAGTACCCAGGACACTTAAAAAAGCTCTAGTTCATCTGGTACACAAGAAGTCATCTCTTGATGTAACCCCTGGGCTAAAATCCTCAAGTAAGACTCCAAGGGCACTCTTTTATTTCAAGACCTTACAATGTCCTTACAATGTTTGGAGCTTCCTCCCAAAATGGTGGATATCTAATTGGACTAGATGACAAAATTCAAAGTCCCATTTCTAATACTTTAATCAGTTGTCTTGAGTAGACTTCTTACTGTTTCTCTAACCTCCTCAAATTCCCTTTATGGCACCTCCCAACTTCAGAATGGCCCGGATTTTAAAGGATTTACGCGTGTAGGGAGGGGTTACGTGCACCAGGCCTATTTTATAAAGGCCCGGTGACGCACGTAAAGCCCCAGGACGAGTCTAAGTCTTGGGGCTTCAAAAAAGGGGAGGGACGGGGTGGGGCCAGAGGCCCCCGGCACAGCGGCCATTTGCCGCTGTGTCAGAGGATCGCGCGCCAGCATGCTGCCAGCAGCCTCAGAAGGTAGGACAAAGATCTGGGGGGTCTAGATTAGGGCTAGGGGGTGGGAGGGTTAGGGGAAGGGAGGTTAGGTTAGGGGGTTGGGAAGTTCCCTCCCAGGCCGCTCCGAAATCGCACACATGTTATAAAATCTGGCGCCCATGTGCATGCGCCGGGTAGCGTGCACCCATGGACACGAGTGCACTTCTTTTAAAATCTACCTCAATATTTTCATATTTCAAGTGGTTATCCCTGAATGGATGCCACTGTTCTCCTTCCCTTCTCCCTTCCTCTTTGGGGACAGGATTTGATCTCCCATACTTCTTGGAACTCCTGTAGTTGATGGGCTCTAAATCCCTCTGGCAAGGAGAATTAGGGGACAACAAAAATAAGATCAGTCTCCAAAAATTCAAAACCAAAAGAAGGAAGGGTGGATAGAACTTCCTTCAAAAGAACTTACAAAAATAAGAAAACAAGTTATTAATCAAAAGGGAAGAACACAATCTTTTCTATCCTTTCTAAACCCAAGGCTTATCCCATAAGGCTGAAGGGTTTTATTCTCCCAAAAATAAAAGGAAAGAAAACAGAAGCAGAAACAATACCATCCTGTCTCCTGAAAAGTTGAGCTGAAATCCCACACCCTCTATGGATGTTCTCCCCCCCCCATTTATAGAAATAGGAAGCAACTACACAGCAACCCACATAGAGGAGCTGGAAATCTCTTGGAATGTTTTTCGTCTGCCTATACTGATGGTACAGTCTTCTTAGTAGATACCCAGTAGGACTCTATATTGATGTTACAGGCTTAGCAAGCTACCTTTCTATTTCAAACCTTCCCTCCTTGGCAAAAGTGCTTAAGTAGTGTGTCTTGACTCAATTAACAGACGTTCTGGATGATTATAATATGCTGGATCTTTTCCAATGTGAGTTCTGAGGTGGGTACAGCATGGAGACATTGTTGGCTTCCTTGTTAGATTCATTATTATGTGAGATGAATTTGGGAGGCGTCATACTTTTAGTATTGTTCAATGTTTTCTCTGCTTTTGACTCTGTTGCTATTCAACTGTTATTTGATTATCTTCATGCTGTGGACATCGGTGGTTTGAATCTGTTCTAAAGGGGTGGGTATAACAGTTATGCTCAGGTGAAAATCATTCAGAGTGGAGAACAATAGCTGCAGGGGTCCCTCAGGGATCTGCCATCTCTCCAGTACTGTTTAATCTTTATCTTCAGCCATTGGGAGCATTGTTGACCTCCCTTGATGTTAAATATTTAATCTAGTGCAAACAAACGTAAGACCTTCAACTGACACACAATTCCTGTTCGAGCTAGGGATCGATCATCACACTGTAATTATACAAATACCCCCACTGCTCTCATTTCACCACCTTTTGGCGACTCACTCCTTACATGACCTTCATAATAGGCATCATTGTGCGGCAACTCGTACCATTTTTTCACTCTGCCTTATTTTTAATCATCGGTCAGTCCATATTTTTTATGTTTTTCTGTGCTTAATAATTAAAGTGCTCCGTGCTTTTTCAACTATTTCAACGAAGTAATATTCCTCATTAAATAATTAAATATCACTTAACTTGTAGTTCCAGTATGTAATGCTGTTAATGCCCAAGTTACACATCCGATAATATGTAGCAACGTGATACATCTCCACATTGCTGTGTCCGTGCCCGACACTGTACGGTGTTTCGGACGGGATCGTCCTTCTTCAAGGGCAATGTTCTGCGCCATAAACAAAACTTTCATTAGACTCTGAATAGCTGTATTAACACTGTCCTGACATGCATAACTACTTGCTCAGTTTTTCCACCATTGTTACTCTCAGCGTTTTTTACGATCTTCTCTTCCGGCGGGAAGTGGAAAACCGGAAGAGAAGATCGTAAAAAACGCTGAGAGTAACAATGGTGGAAAAACTGAGCAAGTAGTTATGCATGTCAGGACAGTGTTAATACAGCTATTCAGAGTCTAATGAAAGTTTTGTTTATGGCGCAGAACATTGCCCTTGAAGAAGGACGATCCCGTCCGAAACACCGTACAGTGTCGGGCACGGACACAGCAATGTGGAGATGTATCACGTTGCTACATATTATCGGATGTGTAACTTGGGCATTAACAGCATTACATACTGGAACTACAAGTTAAGTGATATTTAATTATTTAATGAGGAATATTACTTCGTTGAAATAGTTGAAAAAGCACGGAGCACTTTAATTATTAAGCACAGAAAAACATAAAAAATATGGCTGACCGATGATTAAAAATAAGGCAGAGTGAAAAAATGGTACGAGTTGCCGCACAATGATGCCTATTATGAAGGTCATGTAAGGAGTGAGTCGCCAAAAGGTGGTGAAATGAGAGCAGTGGGGGTATTTGTATAATTACAGAGAAATATTTAATCTATACAGATGACATGCAATTTTTGATTCCCTTTGGTGCCTCTCTGGACAAGGCCTTAAATTTCCTTACAGCCTGTCTCCATGCTGTGGATGAGTGGATGATTCAGAATAAACTAATAATTAAATCAGAAATAAGAAATCAGAAATCCCTTGGATTAGTAGAGCTGGATTTCCTAATGATCTATCTTCTGTTCAGTTTATGGGTGTTGAGATGAAGGTCACTGCAGAAGTACGTGACTGTGATATTTTGCTTGACTCTTAGCTCTCAATTAAAACTCATATTCATGTGGTATTAAAATCATCCTTTTATAAGTGAGGAAGGTACACAGAGTGAAAAATATTCTTATACTCCAGGATTTTCGCATGGTGATACAATCTGTTGCTTTAAGTGCAATGGATTACTGCAATGTGTTATTTGTAGGCTTGTCTAAGAAACATCTTCAGGCCCTTTAGATGCTGCAAAATGCAGCTGCATCTCTGATCACTGATAGTTTGAGGGACCATATTACACCACAGCTTATAAATGTATAAAATTATACTGCCTGTGGTACAAATGGCTACTTTCAAATTAGCAATGCTTGTTTATAAAGCTCTTAAGGGAGGTGGTCCCCAATGTTTGAAAGATCTTTTGAAAAGCCGTGTTATTCCCACACACAGTCTTTGCTCAGTGGAGAATAAATTGATGGGTACCTATTCTATTAAAGAGGTTTGTTTGTGCACTACCCAGTGACAGATAATTGTGTCCTTTCCCTATGAAAATTATCACAGAAAAACTACCGGCATGAATTTAAACCTGCTAATGTGTATGTATAGTTTTTCCTAGAAAAATGACATGCATCCTTTTGAAAATGCAAGAAGTGTGTGAGGAATATAGGTGCATGAATAGAGGACCCACAAGGGCACTTTTACTTGCATAGAGATTGGAGACTTTTCCAAATGCCTGTTTTCACAGATCATGCACTGTTTTACCCTGGAAATGACTTTTAAAATAGCCCTCTAAATGCCTTTTCTTAACTGAGCATTAGTTGGGTCAACTGAAATGAACTTCGTTATTGTAAAACTCCTAGATCATTATTATTATTATTATTATTTTTATTAATTTGATTCATATGCCGCCTTTTAGGCGCTACGATACTGGCTCTTATTAGAAAGGAGAATTGTCTTCAATTGTCTTACAGCGCTGCATGTATCTAGCACTGCTTTAGAAATAAGTAATGGTATAGTAGCAGTAATTGAAACCCAGCCTACCATCGATGCTGTTGCATACAGTGTTGTCCCATTAAGAAGAATTCTACAAAATGAGAGAAAAGTCTGTGTCAGCAAACTGAGCTGTAAAAAAAAAAAAAGTCCTAAACTATTTCTTTGTCAAGATTTAAAAAAAAAAAAAAATGTCTTCATCCACAGATAAATAGTTGGGTGCTGATATTTCTTTTAGACCTTGTTTTCCAAAGGAAAAGGATTGCTTTGCTTTCATGACTATGTCTGGCTAACAGTTTTTTTAAGCAATTTAATAGGAAATGATTCAGCTCTGAATATTTGCCTTGGCTGCCAACAAAATAAAAAATGACACTGAGTTATATAAATCTTTTTAATGTGCCCAGACTGTCATCCTAAATTCAATCTCTTCTATGACAGAGAATGAAACTAATGATTTCCTAAAGATTTATGTGTAGAAATTAAATTGTGCAGCAAAATTTAAATTTCATTATACAGACATAGAGAATGTAAAAAGTTGCTTAAGGCATTATTGATTAAGGTTAGAATTAGCTTCTGGAAGTAACATGCAAACTAATAAAATTCTTTTGTGGTAAGAAGATCTCTCTCTATGAAGCCTGCCTCTAATCTGAAAATGCCATCAAAGAGAGTGAAATCTGTAAAGGAAGGAATCCAAAAGGTGCTTAACTTACCAGTACTACTCATGTGGATGTGGACGTCTTATTTTAGGAGCATCATCTCAGTCTTTAACCCCTCCTCTAATGAAGGGCATCTGCCCCAACCTCCCCATACCCCCATACATACACACAAATCTGTAGGGATGAGAGGGCCCTTCTGCTGGCTTCTAAGCAGCTGACGAATGATACCACCTAGTGTGATAATGATCAAATGTCACAAGGTGGCATCATTTGGCATCCTTAAGTGAACTCACAGGCATCTGTGTAACTGTCGTGAACACAATCTAATCTAATCTGAGGTTTATATATTACATTTCTGGTCCTTCAAACGATCACCCATGCAGGCTACAGGTAAATAATGCATAATCAAATGCTTAATGAATACATTCTAAAAAATCTAATAATGAATATATAATAAAAATGTTAAAATCTATCAATACAATTCCTAGCCCAGCAGCAAGGTTCCAACTCCACTCTCATTGGGGGGCCCACTTCATTCTTTACAATCTAAAACGATACCAGTACTCTGCCGATCAGCTCAATCCCACCATGAATGAAACCCAAGAAGTAGGCCTCTAACGCCACAATTCGGCATCAATATGGTTTAGGTGATTTATTTTCCACCCCACACAACCCTATCATTCCCATTAGCCTCCACAGCAAACCTACTTACCCTACCACTTCTCAGCTTGCTCTCAAAGGTGCTGGCAAAGGGGATAGTCACCTATCACCCAGCTTTATGATTTTCATTTTTTATTTGAGTTCCAAAGTTTTCTGTAGATTGTGTTGTTTGTTTCCTCAGTGCGTGTTTTCTCTTACGCGGCATTAACCTTTCCCTTTATGGCTTGTAAATGTGGCATAGTAGCTGTGCTTAAAAATAATGCTGTAAGCTCTACAGTCACCGGTGTATTTGTCAGGCCCATCTGCATTATCTGCCCTGTGCAGTAATCATTAAACAGTTTGGGTAATGCACTTTCCTTTATTTGGGGGGCGTTTGCAGATCTTGATGAATGTGCTAATAGAACACACCATTGTAGCCTGAATGCCCAGTGTGTCAACACTCCTGGATCATACCGCTGTGCCTGCACTGACGGATTTACTGGGGATGGATATATCTGCTCAGGTAAGACAATGATCTAAAAGTTTGGCAAACAAGTTCATATAACTCTTTCTTGTCAAGTAATTTCAGACGGTTTCAAACCTAAAAATGGAAAAGGTCACTGAAAAAAAAAAAGAAAAGAAAAAAGAAAGACTGACGCATAATAGTTGGTCATACCTACACCCACTTTTGGGATTCAGATGGGTATTTTTTTCTGTTTAACACAGCTTAAAACTAGTAGCAACTGTAGTGCAGTGCTACTGACTGCCACTAGCGCTCCTCCTGTTTTTAAAGAAATAATAAAATCTGTTTACATTGCTAGACAGAGAAGGGCCAATATTAAAAAAAAAAAGATGTGCTCCTAAATTTAGGATCCAAACTTTTCAAGTGAAAATTCACATAAATTTGGTGTGTGAAATTTAGGATCTTAAATATAGGCTTGCTATTCATTTGCCTAGGTTTAAGTTCTGAAATTAGACGCCTAGTTCTGAAAATCAGTGCTAAGTTCCTAAGGCCTAGATTCTTCATTTTGCTATAATTATTAGGGATGTGAATCGTTTTTGAACGATTAAAATTATCGTCAGATAATTTTAAAATCGTCCTAAATCGTTAGAGTGCACGATACAATACAAATGCCCCCGATTTATCGTCAGGGGCATTTGTATTGTATCGTTAAATAGGGCACGGGAATTATTTGGGGGAGGGTGGGAAAACCGGCACACCAAAACAACCCGTAAACCCACCCCGACCCTTTAAAACCAATTCCTTACCCTCCCCCACCCTCCCGAACCCCCCCAAAATGTTAAATTACCTGGTGGTCCAGTGGGGGGAGGGGGGTTCTGGCGCGATCTCCAGCTCTCGGGCCATCGGCGCCATTTTGGCTGCCACTAATTAAAATGGCGCCGATGGCCCGATAAAAAAAAACAAACCACCTGACCCTTTAAATCGACCCCCCTTAGCCTCCCCCACCCTCCCGACCCTTTTTTTTTAGGGAGGCCCGCGCCGCTAAAAAAAAACAACCCACCCGACCCTTTAAATTGACCCCACCCTCCCGACCCCCCCAAAACCTTTTAAAATTACCTGGTGGTCCAGGGGGGCCTCGGGGGGCCTCAGGGAGAGGAGAGATCCAGGGGGGCCTCGGGGAGAGATTTCCCGTTCCCAGGCATCAGCTGTTCTAAAAACATGTGACCTTGTCACATGTTACCATGTGACAAGGTATCCGTGCCATTGGCCGGCCCCTGTCACATGGTAGGAGCTCTGGATGGCCGGTGCCATCTTTACTCATCAGTCCCTATTATACTATACTCTATAATAGGGGCTGATGAGTAAAGATGGCCGGCGCCATCTTTAAAGATGGCGCCGGCCATCCAGTGCTCCTACCATGTGACAGGGGCATGGATACCCTGTCACATGGTAAGGGCAAAGGGGCATCGGTGCCATTTTTTTTTTTTAGAACAGCTGATGCCTAGGAACGGGAAATCTCTCCCCAAGGCCCCATTGGATCTCTCCTCTCCCCGAGGCCCCCCTGGATCTCTCCCCGAGGCCCCCCTGGACCACCAGGTAATTTTAAAAGGTTTTGGGGGGGTCGGGAGGGTGGGGTCGATTTAAAGGGTCGGTTGGGTTTTGGTTTTTTTTAGTGGCGCGGGCCTCCCTAAAAAAAAAAATTAGCGATGTGAATTGGAATTGGAAACGATTCCAATTCACATATCTTAACGATCAGATTTCCCCCCCCCCCCCCAGCCGAATCTGATCGTTAAGACGATCTGGCACACGATTCACATCTCTAATAATTATAGTGAAATGATTGCCCGCAGTAGAAAAAGGGGTGTAAGGAAGGCAAATGAGCAGCCAGCCGATTCGCAGCATATGACGTGGCATTGTATTATCGTACGTGGCGATATCGGCCACACTAGTCATTGTTGCCCCATAGCGCCCTGAGAAAAGTTGTTATTTCTCGAGTAATTGCCCATGCTACTGTGTGATAGTTTATTGCACACGGCACTGGCAGCCCTTAAACTCCCTAAACCCTGCCTATTGCATACGTGATTTGCAATAGGCCATTATTGCACGTATGCGATAACAGCCTATAGCAAAATCATGAATGACTCAGTAAGCTCTCTGCCCCTGTAGCCACCCACATTTTAGGATCCTAAATTTAGGACCCTAATGAAACTAGGAGTCTAAATTAGCCATTCAGCAATAGTTAATTTTCTAAAGGGCCAACTTAGGCCTGGATTTATCAAAATGCGGTAAGTACTGCATGCGATTGCAAAAGGGGCATGGCTTATGCAAAAAATCAGTTTATCGCAATCTGCGCTAATTACCTATGCGAAGAGCTAAGTTAGTGCACATTGTGATAACATTATCAGAATTTGCGATAGGTGTCAGACCTGTTGTATTTCCTGCATATGACCACTGGGTGGACCATTTTTGAGAGAGAGAGACTGGCTGTAATGTCATTCCCATAGGTAGGTATTTGTATCCCTATGGTAGGACCACCTAGTAACTCGAGGTGGGGTTTAGGTAAGAGTGTAGGGGGTTAGGGGCCACTTTGACATTCTACGTGACACGTATGAACAGAACAGTGGTCTCTTGTGACCTTTGGAGTGAGGAAACTCACTTTAAGATGAGATTTGGGCAATCTTCTCTCAACCTAGCTTGATGGACTCTCTACCTGAGTAACATCAAGCTAGGTGGAGAGAACATTGCCCAAATCTCATCTTGGAGTGAGTTTCCTCACTCCAAAGGTCATCAAATCTTCACGAGACCACTGTTCTGTTCGTACGTGTCACATAGAATGTCAAAGTGGCCCCTAACCCCCTACACTCTTACCTAAACCCTACCTCGAGTTACTAGGTGGGCCTGCCATAGGGATACAAATACCTACCTATGGGAATGATATTATGGCCAGTCTCTCTCTCTCTCTCTCTTCCTCTTCAATTCACCTTAAATAGGCCTTACGGGAGACATCGCAAAGGGCGATCAAACCTTACCGCACGGTCACGGCAGCTATCGCACAGCCTAATGCAATTCAAAGTGGTGTAGTTAAAATTGGCATTACGGCTGTGCAATAGCTCTTCGCAGACAGACTAACCCAGTCCACTCTCCGCCCCTAACTCCTCCTATTTTCTGAATTTGCATCGCACCATACAATATTGTGCTATCACATGCGTTAAACACTTTTTCGCATGCGGTAAGGGCCTATCGCATATGTTAACGGGGCTTTTCGCATGCGATAAGCCCTTAACGCATGCGAAAACGCCTTATCGCATTTTGATAAATGACCCCCTTAGAAGCCTAACTCCAAAAGTTAGGGGCCTAAATCCTTTGAATATTGGCTCTAGAGGAAGCACAGACTTGGACTCTCCTTGTCATTCTTGTGGCAAAATGGGGATGTTTATGCATGTCAGATTTCTTATTTTACTTTGAGATCATTTTGTTTCCCCAATAAAACTTCCATTCCTTTGCAAGCCTTGAAATGACAGGCAGGTGGCAGCCTAACTCTTGCTGTGTTCTGCAGTTTCCTGCAGCTAGAACTTAACAGGTTAATTTGCTTGTATACCCCAAATTAAGGTGTGGAATACATACTTTTCCAGTTTCCAAAAGGTAGTATATTGCTGCAACATGGTGTCTTGATATTGGGTCAGCAGGCTTGTGCTTAGGTTTTCATTGATTGTTCAGTACTAGCCCCAGAGTGAACAGCCCAGAATTAGCAAGAAAATCTCATTGGCTGAGAGTGCAGAGAGACTAGATCTGTGCCAAGACCCTGTCCCAGATCTACACATCCTTGTGAGGACAGCCATTCCTGAACCTCCCTATGCACTGTTAAGTGCAGTGAAATTTGATTAGTTAGCATTTATTGTATGAATCTTTGTATTTTTATATGTTACTGTTTGCAATTTAAATTGTTTCTGTTCACTGTTCTTGCTATTTGTTTTTGTTTTTTTTAAACTTTAGTCTGTTAGCTCTGTGCTGTGACTCACTATGATCACAGTATGTTTTCTGTATTTGGCCTGTGTGTCCATTTCTAGGAATTGTATGATCCTTGGGTTCTGTGAGGTCTTGGTGTCCTTAGATGCCACCAGGGAAAGGTAGGCAAGCAGGAACCCAGTTGGTAGGTGGGAGGCTACCAATATAAGAACAGTTGAAGGCAGGCCTGGGAAATAATTGGGAGGCCTCTCCAAGTGTCTACAGATTTAGTCCCGAGTGGATATTAGGAATAGCACTAAGGCTTTTTATGACAATTCCATATTTGAATTTGGAAATCAAAAAATGTCAAGCATGTGTATCTCTCTTTTTTGTGTGCATTAGCAGAAAATAAACACAGCAGAATATAGATATTTTCAGGCTTTTCAAGCAGAAAAGTTTAAATAATAATTAAAGACCTTGCAATTTAAATATAGATTTTGACTCATATAAATACCATACCCTAGGGAATACTTTTTTTTAGCTCATATATATAGATAGATATAGATATATAGATGTAGATATATATAGATATAGATATATAGATGTAGATATATATATATATATGTAGATATATACAAAATATTTGCTATAAAATATTTTTGTAGACATTATAGTAAAGAGAAATTAAATCTGTAAATGCATCTGATGTGAGAAAGTTGATTGTTCTCCCTATGTTCTCTGGGAGACTTAGCCATAACTCACCAGTGGAAGGATATCCAGGCTCCATCTTTTCATAACTAGTTCCAGAAATGTTGTGAAATAGTAAAAACGGAAAAGCTCATGACAATCCTCAGTAACATGTATAAGATTTATGGAGTTTGGAACATCTATTGAATACTTCACCAAGATAAACTAATTATAGTCCTTTATATTCAATTATTCACACATAAATTTCTGTATTTTAATATAAATCATTCTTCAGAACTATATATGCTAGTACGGTCAGTCTCAATATTTCTTCACCTTGAAACAGAAGTAGTCCATACATAGATTGCTTTCTTTGTATAACAACAAAACTAGCAACACATAGGGACAGTAATGGTTTAACAGCCTGCAGAAACTGCATCAATTTTTTGAAAATTACCCCAGCAAAACTACATACGTAATCGCACTGGCTAATCTTTGAGGGTAGTTTTGCCATGAGAATGTATGTGCAGGGATGGTAACCTTTGAACGGGCGCATATATAGATATGGGCATCAGCGAGCACCCAGAGATGCAGCAATTTTATAACATGCGCGCAAGTTATAAAAAAAATCTAGATGCGTGTATCTGTTTACCTAATTTTAAGCTTGTGCATGCCCAGTGACATACATGGGCTTACGGAGGTACAACTGCCTGTATTTTAAAACCTATGCACGTCCAGCCGAGGACCAGTTTTACCAGTTTGTCCATCAGTTTACCCACTGTCCAGCCAGGTCCTCCCAACCCCCCCTGGTTCTTTAGCCTGTGCGCTCCTCAGGTGATCCACGAGCAAGAGGATGGGATGAGAGTAAAATTAAACAATCTTCTAAGATTGTTAAAGTCATCCGGCTAGCACCAATGTTCAGCACTATTTGAATACACTTACCTGATTACGTCTGGTGGGATAAATCACTGTTCTAAAGGTCATGCTGCTCCCCGGCTTGCTCATTATCGATTCTAAAGTTACCTCTCATTCTGTTATATCATTAGAGACCTAATTTGTCGCAACACTTGATCAGCATTGATAGAAACTCATCATATTTTTTTGGTAATAAAACTCACAGTAAGGGAGGATTACATTAATTCCGTGTTTATTGGCTTTTTATAGATGTTGATGAGTGCGCAGAAAATGTAAATCTGTGTGAAAACGGACAGTGCCTGAATATCCCTGGTGCATACCGGTGTGAGTGCGAGATGGGCTTCACGCCAACTTCAGACAGCAAATCTTGCCAAGGTAAGCCCCCAATATTTCACTTTCATTCTGGGGGTTTGGATTGGATGCAGCTATGGAAACCACGCAAAGTGCTTCACATATATGATTTATTCCTGCAAGCAAGGATACGTTTGTAGCATGATTTTGAATTATGATGAGGTCAGCTTTCAACTTTTCATAAAGTTTTCCTCATTTTGAGCCCAGAATCCTTAGTAGAGATTTTTTGTTATTAATATTTTCTCTTGAGGAAAACATGTCATCACTCAGAGCGGCAGGGTGTAAAGTGGCCCAGCAGTTTGTTGTAAGAAATATGAAGAATTTTATTTCATAATATTGTCAATGCACCAGAAGTTCATATTTGGAATTTCTTTTGTCTCCTACACTCTGTCATATATGTCCTCATAGTCATCAGTTTATAAAAATAAATAAATAAATTAAAACATGATCTTTCGAGGACAGAGGGTACCTGAGCAAACCTACTTTGCGTATCTTCCATAGGGCTTTGCTAGCTTTAGCGTGCATATGTAAGTGGATTTTAAAACATGCTCGCATGAGGGACATTCCCAGTTTTTCCAAATAGTCCACCAGTTTATCCAGTCAACCTCGAGGTCATCCAGACCCCTCTGGTTCTTCATCCTGATTGCCCCCCAGTTGACCCAGGCCCCTCACCCTGTCATGTAAGCCCTAAAACACAAGGTCTGCAGACTTGCTCCTCATCAAGAGCAGCAGTAAAGTTATGCAGCTAAGAAGCTGCCTCGCACTGCAGCCTCTGATTTTAAAATGTTTTATTTATTTATTTATTTAAATGCTTTAAAAATATACCGACATTCATAGGACATATCATGCCGGTTCACAATCAACATTGGAAAGGCGGAAGAGGAAATTACAAATAACAGGGAGGGGGGAGGTGGAGCAGTAAAGGAAAAAGGAGAGGATGGGGGCCAGGTGACAGCAAGCGCAGAAGTTGCGGGAAGGAGAAAGGTAGTGAAGTGCTAGGAGAGAGAGAAGTTGATAGGAACTGTGTTAAAAACAGAGTATAAAAATTAACAAATTTACAAAATCAGCAATTTCAAATGATGCGTCAACAGATTAAAAGGGGTAAGGGAAGGGGATGTGGCAGTGGTAGGGGTTTAGGTTTGATTGGAGTCAGGGTATGCTTGTAAGAAGAGCCAGGTTTTGATGCCTTTTTTTGAAGTTGGGTAATGTGGAGTTATGCGCATAACAGTAGGCTCTGCCTTGGAGTAAGGATAATTTGAGACCTTTGAGGACACGCAAGCAGAGTCTTCATTTCTGGGGAGAGAGAGGATTGGACTCTGTGCAGAGACTGAGTTTTAACATTTTTACCAGCTTTGGAAGGGGTTCTCCTGCCCACTTAAAGGATACCCTCACTTGGGAACTCCACTTGCCAAGCCCTGGAGGGTAATGAAATGCTAACAAATTATGGAAGCTAACAAATAAAGAGATTTAATTAAGCTGTGGTATGCCATCAACATGTGAAAATCAGTGTTTATCATGTGATATCGGCATATTATGGCAATATCATACAATATTCTGGCCCTAAAAACCCCTTTATTAAAAAGAGCTGCTTTGCATGCGATTTGCATGCATAAATTTTGCAAATGTATGCAAAGCAGCCACTGCATAGGTAATCCTATGCTAATAAAATAATGCAGTTTGGCAAAAATGTGAGACGTCACGTTATTTTATCTATATCTAAGTTGTTGTAGATATTTTTCCATGGGAGAATCAGAATGCTAACGTGCATCTCAATGCACCTCCACCAATATTTAAAAGGCTAAGGAACATAAAAATAAGCCCTCCTGCCATAATCCCCCCAGATGTCTGGTGAAATCCCCCACCCGCCCTCACTCCGCCGCCTGTTTAGGCAGCCCTGCATCCCACCGTTTGTTCAGGTAGCCCTGCAAAACCCAAAATTGAAAAATTATAAAAAACTAGCTGTTCCCTGCCACGCATTGCAGTGGCTGAGCCTGGTTAAGTTGAAAAAACAGAACAGAGCCAGGGGATATCTGTAATATGTTTAATTTTGCAATGCTTGTGGGTATATGACATTTTTTTTATTGTTCCATTGTTAGTGCAGATATACAAATTGTCAGGTTTGCCTACTCATGAACATGCAACATACAATTGTCCATGTGAGAAGCAATCGGTTTGTAGATGTAAACCGCAGTGGTGTAAAGATTGTCCTTGAGCTTTGTTGATGGTTATTGTAAATGCCAATCTAATTGGGAATTGCAATCTTTTAAATTGAAATGGCATATCTGTTGGAATGATAGGGATGCGAGGAATGAGTACATCTTCACCTTTGAAAGGTCCTGTCAAGATTGTAGTTTCTATGATATTGGTCCTTAAATGTTTGATAGCAATAAGAAATGAATTGGTGTGTATAAACGTGGTCAGTCAGTGGGAGGTTGTGATATGTAGAGAAGTTTCTTTTGGAGGGCTAATTCGCTAGCTATCAGAGATTAGTAAAGTTTACAGTTTGTGGTTTGTTTGTTTTTTTTTACCCCAAATGAACAGCACCAGCAAAGAATAGTTTAAATATGCAAGCACACCTTCCTGGCACACCCCCCCCCCCCCCAACCCGGCGAAATAGAGCAACCCACGCTACAGTCCCCCTCTCGGGAGATGTGGAGAATGAGTGCCCCCCCCCCCCCCGCCTGTGAAAAACACGTGGCGGAAAATAAGAACGGTCCCCCACCGTGCTCTTCCCCGGCTACCTGTGTAAACTGCCAGCTGGTGGCGAGGGTGTGTGCTAGGGTTTGTTCCGCCGGCTGCCATGTCGCAAAACTTCACCGGTGAAAGTTGGGCATCAGGATTCCTGACCTAGTAAGGGCAAATGTCCGCTGAGGATATGGCGCCGACGGGCTCTTGCCCTTACTATGTCACGTGGTGTACCGACGTCATTGTTGTCTCGTATAGCATAGTAAGGGCAAGGTCCTCCGGCGCCATTTTGGTTGCTGGCATCCGACGGCCCAACTGAATGCGAGGTGTCCCGGACCATTTCTGTGGTGCTGGCGGAGAAGCACGGACTTGTTTCAGGTGTAGTGTGTGATCGGAGTGCAGTGCATGGGTGGGTGGAAGAGGGTACTTTAATTTAAATTCGGAGGGTGTGTGAAATGCGTGACTTCCCAATGTAGCAGCCAGGAATTCGTGTTTTGGTGTGTTTTGGGAGGGTGGGTGAAGTAAGTGACATTGTCAGGCGTGTGGGTGGGGGTGTGTGGTGTGATGAGTGTGGATTTCTGTGTGTTATGAGGGAGTGTGAATGAAAGACAATAGCCCTGTGTGGGGGTGGGGTGTGAGTGTGTGTGTGTGTGAAAGGTGTAAGAGGTTGCGCTTGCGCTGACGGCCACCAGATGTCGCTGTTTTGTGTAAGCAATATTTAAACTTGTATTACCTGTCACAGGTGTGACCTAAATGTAATGCAAGTGTATAAGATCCTTCCCGTATGGGACCGTTTGTTATTTTGGTTTTATTTTATTTTATTTTATTTTAATACAATTTTTAGTTACTTATTTCTGATGTTTTTTTCTTTATAATCTAATTTTGTGAACCGTTTTGGTCAAACTTTGTTTGTAAAGATGGTATAAAAATATTTTTAAATAAATAAGTGAATGTTGTGTGCAAATTTGAATGCATTCGGTTAAGCGGTTGGCGAGATTAGCGATGACGTACAAACTATTTAACATTTTTATTTATATAGATAGTTGTGTGGAAATGCCCAACCCCCTTCCCAGACCCCTCCACTTTAAATAAATATTCCCCCCCTGGGTTTCAAACCCCCAAATCATTCTGCCCCCCCTTGTCCCTCCCAACATTATGTGTCCCCCTTGTTCCAGACTATGAATTACCCCTATATTTGGGGTGGGAAGTACCATATGAGAAATTATATTTACTAATATGATTTATCTTTGGGTTCATAGTCTGAGTGGGGGATGAGACAGTGTCCCAGTCACCCCGATATCACAATTCTGTGCCCTTCCCTAACAGCCTCTCACTTGTAGCACCACAGAGCAAATAAAGTAATCACACTAAAATAAAACAGTAATTATCCCTTTTACTAGTATTGTGTAAGTAGACAGTAAATCTAGCCATTTAGATGGATAACAGGAAAGTCATCTGTCTAAATGGCTTAGCCACATATTTAAAAGGCTTATCTGGGGTAAGTAAGGGGTGTTCCTGGGGCAGGAGGTAGGTGTTCAGGGGAGGAGCGTAGTTAGCCGGTTAACTACCGGCTAACTCTTGATGTGCCATAGGGCAGGTCTGATGTTAACCATATACCACATATCCTGCTAACTGTAACTTATCCGGGTATATTCATTGGCCTAGCTGCGCCGCTGAATATCCCAGTTAAGTTAGCCGAATATGTGTATCCGGCTAACTTAACTAGCCGCTCAGCAGCTGAATATTGACCTCTAAATGGGAAAAGAGGGTGGTCCATCCATGCGCTCCTGGGCCTGGATATCTCTGGAAAGGAAGTCTCTCAGTCTCTCAGATTTTGGCTCCTTTGCCCCTTATTGGGATTTTACATGAAACTTGGCTATGAAGCAAGAACAGCTGTCTGTCTCTCTATTTCCTCAGAGCACAGACTTCTGTCTCTCCCTCTTGATAATTAGCTCTTCAGGAGAAAAACTGATTGCAGGGCTGCAGATGCACTCCTGTCTTCCCTGCCCCACACCCACAGATAAATTGTGACTTTTTTTACCTTAAATGTTTTCCCAGCATTCCTTTGTCTTCCTCCTTTGCAGGTTATGTAGTGCTGTTCTCTGGGCAGACTAAACAGTACAGCCCTTATACCAGTTGTTAACACTATGAGTGCTGAGTGAATGCTGGTTCTTGCAGAACATTTGTCATTCACAGGAGAGCACATAGGAGTTTTTGATGTATTGTTATACTCCTTCACTTAAGTGCGGCAGCTTGCAGTCTCTGCAGGATTGAAAATCCCTTTTTGACAAGTCCAAAACACATCACTCAGATCCAGATGCAGCTCAATCCACATTGTAAGGCTCCAATACATGTTAAGCTTGTGGGGGCAGGAACCTGGTTTACGATAACTTGCAACAATTAGAAGTAGTCACTGATGTTTAAAGACCCCTCACCTTCACTCCCTGACCTCATCTTCCTTGAAATAAGTCCCTGTTGTCTAGTAAGCTTGCTTACCCCCCTTAACCCTCCATACCTTAAGACGACATCCCTGGCGCTATTTACTTATTTATTAATTATTTGCTTATAAGAACTTAGAGACTCCCATGTTACCAATATTTTGTTCATGGTAGATTGATCAACACCATTTTCCAAAAAGGTACTGATCGGACTGTGCCCCTATCACGTGATGGGGCAAAGCCAGATCTGCGCCATTTTCTAGGATGGTGTCAACTGGCATGAAGCCTAAAGGATACTCCGGTGCCCACTAGACACCATGGGTTGTCTTCTGAAAATATAGGAGGGGAGTTTGGGGGGGAGATAAGATGGGGTTGGCCACCAGACGTACTATTAGAAATCTATAAACTCTCATTAAAATCGGCTAGTGTACCTGAAGATTGGAGGGGTCCCACTGTATAATGTTGAGAGAATGCTTTGAATACTCTTTCAGTTCCACAATCAGATACAAAAAGGGTAGCACTGAGCAGTGAAAACTTGGATACCTTGAAAATTCACTTGAGGTCAAAGATTATCCAACAAAGGCCAGGAAATGTCTATGGAGTGCAAGCCCATCATTTTCTTAAATCTTCTCTTGGATTTCTGCTGGCTGTGACCACAGTATGGACTTTACCTTTTTTATGTGATCAGAAATCAGAAAGTGCTAATCAAGGAGAGAACAGGTGTAAACCCAGTCATTCTCTTTGGGCCGGATTTTAAAAGGATTTACGCATGTGGGGAGGTTACGCGCGCCGGGCCTATTTTAAAAAGGCCCGGCGACACGCGTAAAGCCCCGAGACGCATGTAAGTCCCGGGGCTTGCAAAAAGGGGCGGGGATTGGGCGGGCCAGGGGTGGGGCCAGAGGCCTCCGACACAGCAGCCATTTGCCACTGTGTCAGAGGATCGCATGCCGGAAGGCTGTCGGCGCACGCAAACTGCGCCTGCCTGGAGGCAGGTGCAAAAGGTTAGGTAACAATTTTTTGGGGGGGGGTTAGAGTAGGGCTAGGGGGGAAAGGTTAGGGGAAGGGGGGAAAGTTAGGTTAGGGGGAAGGGAACGGGGAAGTCTGCGGGCGTTGGCACTCGCAAGGTGCACTAGTGTGCACCCCCTTGCGCGCGCCAACCCCGATTTTATAACTTGCACGCACCTGCGCGCGCAAGTTATAAAATCGGGCGTACATGTGCGCATGCTGGGTAGTGCGCACACATGTACGCCCGCACGCAGGTCTTAAAATTTACCCCTTTATGTTTTCATATTTAATTTTAAATGTCATACTTGGTCATAAAGTTGATCTGCAATTAATTGTGTTTTCTGTATTCTTTCAGATATTAATGAATGCTTCTTCCAGAACATCTGTGTGTTTGGCTCCTGCAATAACTTGCCAGGAATGTTCCAGTGCATCTGTGATGATGGTTATGAACTGGATAGAACTGGTGGGAACTGTACAGGTACTTAATTTTCTAAATATTATGAGGTCCGTTTTCAGCCACTGTACAGCTCGGCTAGTTAGCTGGAAAAACATATCTGGCTAACTAGCAGGGTATAGTCAGCAACGTGGCTGTACAGCTGAATATACCCAGCTATTCTAAAGTTAACCAGTTATGTCTAATCAGCTAACTTTAGGACAGCCCTTTTGGCCGCCCTGAAATACCTCCTGGCTGCCCCTGGAATGCCCCCTTCTTGTCCCGATAAATTCTAGCTGGGTAACTAGTTTACCCGGCTAAAGTTTAGCTGGAGAATGGCTAAATATAGCTCAGTAAGCCATTTGGACAGATAACTATTATGTTATCCATCTGAATGGCTTCTGAATATCGACCTCTATATGTTCACTGTTCAATTTTTTCTATCCTATTTAGCCATCATTTATGAAACCGATAATTGCTCTTTTGAAATTTTCAACACGCTTTCTTATATTCAGGCTCATTTGAGAGCAAGGCATATTTTCTGATTTCCGTGCTGTGATATATTTGTGGAGCAATGTAAACTACAAAAAGCCCCAATTTTTTTAAAAACCTTGCTCAGCAGACAAACATGAGGAGGGTACTTTTAACCTGCACAAATTTAAGGAGATTTATTTTTAAAGAATTACAGCCACTCGTAATTTGTTATAGATTGGAACTTGTGCAGGAGGAAAGTTCCCGTGCATACAGATGTACCAACACCCCTGCCAGTCACTCACTCTCCCATATACTGATCCTCCCTACCCATGACTGTGGCCTTCCCATGGTACTTTTGGTCTTAGAAGATCTGCTTTATGCAAATAGAAGTGGGCTACCTTCATAAACCCTTTTTGTACTTGGATAGGTGGTAATCACGTTTTTTGAAATCCACTCCAAATTGTAGCTATAGAGGAGAAACATATTTGATATTCTTGTGGATAATTTAAAATGTTCATCACGTTCACAGTAATTTCATTACACTGTTAAGAGTTGCACATTATTAGAAATGCCCATAAAGGCACATCATTAGATAGAGGTACATGTTATGAAGAGATTAGTGTGGGATGACTCCATAGGGATAGTATTTATTTATGTAAAATAATTTAAGTTCCACACGCATCCTATGTTCACAGCACATAACAAATGTCGTACCATCATCAAAACAAACAAGCATAATAAAAACATGTACGTAAAACAATCTAACAATATACAAACAACATGGTATTAATATGAAAACTGACTGAGCATTAAATCAATAGGAACACTGCCTATTGGCCTGCTCAATTTCAGATTCTAACTTGAACAAAAATGCTTTGAGATGTTTCTTACATATATTAGGACATATAATCAGTCAAAGCTGCTTAGGGGGGGTGTTGCAAAATATAAGGCCTGCAATTGAATAGACTCTTGTCACTGGTTTCACCAAGCCTTGCAAGGCGAATAGATGGAACCCCAAGCTACCCTTGATTTGCAGATCACAGGGATCTGCCAGGATGATAAATATATAATATGGGATTGAGTGCAGTTGCAGCGATGATAAATATATTATAATGGATTTAGTGCAGTTGCAGCATGGGTATCCAAAATGTTATGGGTCACAGTATGTTTATAGTAGGGAAAGTATGGACTGATAGATGACAAGATACGACTCGCAGGAAGTCTGTTGCATGCATCTTCAGCTTCTGGAAAATACATTTGCACTTCCTGCCCTCAAGAACATCTGATTCTTGTATATTTTTTCCTTTTTTTTTTTTTTTTAAGGCCCAGGTGAGGGATACTTTATGCCTTTTCTATACTAAACATTCTACAGTAGATATTCAAATGCTACTTAGCCAGATAAGTCAGATTTATCCGGCTAAGTGGCTGCCACTGAATATCTGGCTGTACCTCTTAGCTGGCTATGTCACTTATCCGACTAAGGGGGTCATTTTCTATCGGTATTGCAGGCGAAAAGTCCCTTTTCGCATGCGATAGCTTGATAGGGGCGGAGTCAGGGCAGAGTCGGGACCGGAAGATGAGGAGGTAAGACCCGTTATCGCCGCCAGTGGCACGCCCAACTTTCACGGTGGCGCTATTGGGCACGAAAGCCAGCAGCGATAACACTGCGCTGGTGCGATCGCTGCCGGCTTTCGCAGGCCCGACCCCCCATTTCGCCCCTCCCCGCCCCCATTACCGCGGGATTCAATGAGCTCTGCGCCATAAGAAAATCCAGGCCTAAATGGGTAGCCATATAGTCAGTGGGTGGGCAATGGGCATAACTGGGCGACACTACCTATCCAGCTCCCTTAGCCAGAAAAGTAGCGATAATGAGTTTTATCTGGTTAAGTTAGCTGGATAAGTTAGACATGGCCCGTAGCAGATCTAAATTTATCCAGCTAAGCAGCAGTTTATCTGGGGATATTCACCTGCATAGTTGTCCAGCTGAATATCCCATCTAAGTTAGTCGGATAGGGCTATCTGTCTAACTTGGATAGCTGGCTGATTTTTTTTTTTAATACATACCCCTCTGTTTTTGAAACATTTCCCTTTATCCTCCCCTAAAGCAAAGGCGGGATAACCATTTTTGTTTCTTTGCAGCATGTATTTACAGCTGTACATCTTCCATTCTAGATATTGACGAGTGTGCAGATCCCATTAATTGTGTCAACGGGCTATGTGTGAACACTCCCGGGGGGTATGAATGTAACTGTCCGCCTGACTTTCAGCTGAACCCGACTGGAGTGGGCTGCGTGGGTAAGTCATGGATTACTTAAGCAAATCTAACTTTGGGAAATGCTGACAGATATTCCATGCGCATTTATACTGTATTACTAAAGACCATATTTCAACACAGAACTTCAGGATGGTGTGTCCTTGGAAGTATTTTTAAGAACTTTTGTAAAATATATATATAATTACTGGCTGCACTTTGTAGATAAATATTTTCTTCTTGCTTTGGCTGCTGATTTCCAGATGTCCCAGAATGGTCCCTGCAGTTTACTGCCTCATAATTCTATGAAAGTGCTTCAGACTTGGCTGCCACGCAGGGTTAAACCACAACCTAAATCTGAATTTGAACTATAAACCGTAAATGTCTGGATTTGTACCAGACTTCTGTGCATCTTGTGATGCAGACACATTGACTCCAAATGAGCTTGTGCTTCTGTCTGTTCTCCTCAGCAAATATGCACAAACAATAACTAACATTTTTCCCTCAAACATTTTTCACTTAAACACGAAAGCAGTGTAATTTATAAGTCAGCAAACGTGCACATAAGTTACGTCATTTTTCAAATTGTACTCACATGCTTAAGTTCATTTTGAAAATTATCCTGGCAAAAATATGCATGCATTATTACACCTGTTATTTGATGTGCACGTGTTATAAAATTGGTGCGTTCATGTGTGCATGCCGGGAACTGCATGCACATGGACGGCTGCGAGCTACTTTTAAAATCAACCTTATATTTTTTAAAATTAAAAATATGCACCTAACTCCCAACCCCACCCAGACTCTACCTCCTGGAATGTCTCTCCCCTATGCATGTAAAAGTGTGTATGTACAAAATTATATGTGTATATCGGTCATGCAGTTTTCTAAAGAGCCATTTCTGCTGGAAAAGCACAACTTTACCTGCAGAAGTCTCTTGAAAATTACCTTCCCCGTCTAGTTACTAATGTTGGCATCAGGCTTGCATGATGGCTTCAAGGGAAGAGAGAGGGCAGGAGATGTAACAGTGCTATTGGTTTGGTAAGGCAGTTGCCAAAGTGGTCCCTTACTAGTGATTTCTGTGTCTCCAAGAACGCTGAATGATGAGGTAAGACAGTAAGAATGGAGAAGTGTATATGATACTTCTCAGTGGGAAGTGTTTCTACTATGAATAGTTTAGCAAAACTCATGAGTCCACTTAGCTTTGGATTCTTCGGTCCTCTCTTTCATGGGAGAGGTCCTTTGGGAGTTGTCTCTCTAAGGGCGAGGACTTCTGTCCTGTCTCCAACTGGCTTCTGATTTTCAGGATAGGCTGCTCTGGTCCTCCTTTTACCCCATTGCATGCAGGGACTTGTAGTCTTGCTTTACTTAGGGAATGCAATGGGGAAATCAGAACTACAAGTCCCTGCATGCAAGAAGGTAAAAGAGGGATTTCTTCAGAGTGTTAAAGAAAGTTGATTATTCTTTATGGGGAGTCAGAGAGAAAACTGCCTTACTGGGAGAAGCCCCCACAGAGCTATTGCCTAAAGAATCACATCAGTATAGGGATTCCTGCAGAATATCAGCAGGAGTTCTTGGTGCCTATTAAAAAGGAGTCTGCATCCAAGTTTGCAGGTATCATTGAGGAAGTGCCCAGGGAAGAGCTCTCATACAGAATGCCTAATGCCAGGTTGTGCAGATATATCGGTGACTGTGTCTAACTTTTCTTCTGGACTTGATGCGACAGTGTGCAATTTGTGATTTACACTTTGAATCACAAATTGCACACTGTCGCATCAAGTTAATTTTTACCGTGCACAGCAGTCACCATGTGTATTTTTGTGCTGGTCTGTTTCAGAAACCCTCCAGACAGACCCTGGGGGCCTTCAAATATTCTTCCCCTTCTTCCCCCTCCCCCTTGTGGAAAGAATGTGACCTCAGTGCTCCTCCCATGAGAGCCTGCTGCCAAGGAAGAGTTTGGTCAAGTGCTATTATCTACTTACAGTTGGGTAAATAGAAACATGGTGAGAGTAAGTGATTAGTCCAAGGTCTCAGAGACAATCCAAGGACGAGCAGGATTAGACCTCAGGAATCCCAATGGTTCCCTTGATTTGCAATTCACGTCTCCAATGCAGCTCCTTTTTAACTTTCTTTAAATTCACTTTAGATCTAAATTCTCATTTGGATATCTAGCTAAAAAGCTATGGATATACTTTTAAGATTTATAAAACAAACAGATTTTCAAATACCTGGCAACTCCCTAAATTGAGAATTGGATTATTCAGAGACTAAATATATGTGTGTACATTTAGGTGATACAAAATGGAGGTGTAAAGAAAAGGATGTTAGTGGCATGCCAAGTTATTTACCTTTTAAAAATGTAAAGTATGTGTGTATATGTACATTTCAACCCTACCACCACCATGTCGAAAATCTGACAAAACTCTCAGAGAAAACGTGTCAGATTCCCCAGGATCGAATTATCCCTTTCTCAAAGGGGTGAGACCCAAGCCAGAGCAGTGCCATCAGCAGGGATGGATATAGGTTACTTTGACTCAGTCTGTCAGAAACAAAGGTGCCTGCAACTCGAATTGCATCCAACATTGGTGAGAAAATCTCTACAGTTCCTGGGATCTCCATCCTATCTTGACAGTGGAGGCAGGTAGAGCGTGGAATAGCAGGTCGTAAGACTGGTGCTGGAGCAGGAGCCAAAACAGGCCGGGCTGCAGTGCTGTGAAGGTATCTGGCCATGGTGTTGCGTTATCTTGCTGCTGTTGAAGATGGTGCGCTAGGCTGGCGGAGGCAGGAGGCGAGTCTGCCGAGCTCATGGCTTCGTCAATCTGTGAAGGGTAACAGGTGTATGAGCTCCTAGTCCTGTAGTGTAGTTGATGCCAACTGGTAAATGTGCCCTGTAGAGGGACAGTCTGGAGCATCACTTTACCAGCCACCTCTCCCGCAGGTGGAGCCCTTGGGTTCTAGCAGTCAACAGAACTTAGGCATGTTCCTAGTGCAGTGATGATAACTAGAGTCCAGAGACACACCAGGGTCAGGGAAGGCGCTAGGCTAATAAAGTCAGAAATGGGCCAAGATCATAGCTGGCTGCTAACAAGAATAGTCAGGACAGCAAGGGGTCACATCCAAGTGAAGGGAAATGTGGTCAGGTTCAGGCAAAGGCCAAAATCCAGAGAGGCAAGCCAAGGGTGGACGAAGAGACTGGATGAGACGAGTAAGAGAGACAAGGTGAGGCTGGACGATGCAAGGCTGGAAAACAAAGCTGGATGAGGCAAACCTGAAGTCAAGGCTGGATGAGGCAAGGTTGGAAGACAGAGCTAGACGAGGAAAAGCTGGAAGACAAAGCTGGAGAGCAAGAACCAGAAATGCAGGAAGTAGCAACACATACTGCAAGCAGCAGACCCATTGCTGAGAGATTTGATGCTCCTCCAGAGGAGCTTTATATGCAAAAGAGGCCATGATTTCATCAGAGGGCACCGTGGCCAAGTTCCTTTTTTGGGCCCTTTAAGTGTGGGGCTGCCAGGTGCGCACGCACGCCTATGGAGGCTAGGAGGAGTGGCTGTCTTCGACATCCTGTGCCGTTTGGAGCTGGGCTTTGCTGCTGGCGGCGTTTCTGCCCCGCAGGGACCGGCAGCAGCATACAAGCTGCGACAAACTTGTCAGCATTCTGAGGTGAGTATCACAGCTCGCAGAGCCTACCTGTGAACCGTGAATCCTAACATGTAGGAAATATCTGGTGTGGATATCTTATAGTAGATTACTAGATTTAACCAATAACCTTATGATATGAATTCATTAGCTTTAATGAGCAGTTACAAACTCTTTTGTAAGGCAGTAAGTTAATTTTATTATAGCAGCATAAGGAAAACAAGGTTTAATGTGGTACAATTATTTCTTCCTTTGTTCTCTTTAGTTTTAAATTTGTTTGTTTTCATTTGTTACAGTTTCATAGTGCAAGGCACTGACATAAAAATAAACAAAACTTAGATGCGCTATTTCTAAGTCCAACTTGCACTTACTAATTATGCAAATGCCATACTAATTAATCCAGCTGAAAGGTAATTAAGATAGTGTTCTCACCCTTAGCCAGTCCAGAGATCTCTCGGCACAAGGGGCTGAAATCTCACAAAACTCCATATCGTGGAGGACAATTAGAACCCAAAGGTCTCACAGACATCTCCGTGAGATATGATGACAGCAACAGGATAAAGGCGTTCTTTGCTTTTAATTCTTTCAAGGGATAGTTGACCAGAATTCCACATCTCAGAGTCTGAAGGCAGTCAGAATAAAACTCAGCATCAGCTTGCAGGTTCACTGCATATCAACCAACCTCGTTGCCTTGTGCACAAACTCTGCAACCTACCACATAACAAGGGAACTACTCGTTATGAGGTCTTATGTGCGGGAGCCGACACTGAAGCAGTCTATGTGTTCTGACTGCCAAAGGGGAGCAGTCAGAACACATAGACTGCTTCAGTGTCGGCTCCCGCACATAAGACCTCATAACGAGTAGTTCCCTTGTTATGTGGTAGGTTGCAGAGTGCAGGTTCACTGCAGCAGAAAAAGATCTATAAGCAGAGCTCTCAAGCTAAGCTTTTGGGTACTCCATGAGGAAATGTGCATAGTCTGAATAATTTAGAGTCTTTTTCTGTGATCCAAACCTCTTTCCATGTTCAATTCTGTTTGGTACAACGTTGATTTTGATTGGATGTTATTACCTCCTGTAGACACAGGATCGGTAAAATGCAATTGATGTTGACTGAGTTCAGATCCATCTGAATATTCCCTTGCAGGTTAATGAAATTTAATAAAGTCCATCCGTAAAACAGGTGCCGAAACAATACCCATTTCACTGCTGGTCTCATAGTTGGATACAAAGTTTTAACCAAGGACATGTTTCACAGTTCTCGTCCAAAGTTTTCTTCTCACAGTGAGAAGTGCTGACAAATGTCTGATATGAAGAACAATCACAGTCTCTTCTCTTCTGTTGAATCACAGTTTCATATGAAGTTGCCAAGATCATCACCTGGCTATAGATTCCTTAGGCCCAATATTCAAAGCACGTTCAACACGCGATAGCCGGATAAGTCACTTATCCAGCTATCTCTTAACAGTCAATTTGTGGGCGGGTAAAGGAAGGATCGGGGGCAGTGCTACTTAGCCTGATAAGTTATCTGGCTAACTGGCGATATTCAGCCTTAGCCAGATAACTTATTTGGCTAAGTTAGAACTACCAATGAGCAGGTTTAACTTAACTGTATATAACTTATCCAGCTAAGTAGCGGCTTATACACAGATATTCAACATCATAGCCGTGCCACTAAATATCCCTTGTAACCTAGCTGCAGAAGACATATCCGGCTAGGGGGGTCATTTTCGTAGAATATCGCACGCGAAAAGGCCCTTTTTGCATGCGATAGCTAGTTTGGGGCGGAGTCGGCCCCAGAAGAGCAGGAGTCGGGGCATCGTCGGTGCATTGTCGGGGCGGACGCAGAAGAAAGATCGCTGGCTGCGAAAAGGTAAGAACCCTTTTCACTGCCAGTAGCGTGCCTAATAGCACCACCTTTTATGACGGTGCTATTGGGTGCGAAAGCCAGCAGCGATAGCACTGCGGAGGTGCGATCGCTGCCAGCTTTCGCAGGCCTGCCCCCCCCGCTTCGCCCCCCCCACCCCCTGTTACTGCCGGATTCTCTAAGGTCTGCTACCTTAGGCTGTGGTTCCGGCCAGGGGCGTTCCTGGGGGATGGCCACGGCCTCCGGACCAGCCCCCGACCAGAACATGGCGTGCCAGCAGCCGGCCCGTGCGCGCGAGTTAAGCCTGCCTCGAGCAGGCGTAACTTCTGGAATAAAGGTGGGGGGGGTTTAGATAGGGCTGGGGGGGTGGGTTAGGTAGGGGAAGGGAGGGGAAGGTGGGGGGAGGTGGAAGGAAAGCTCCCTCCGAGGCCGCTCCATTTTCGGAGCGGCCTCGGAGGAAACGGAGGCCGTCTGTGCGGCTCGGCGCGCAGGCTACCGATTTTGTTCAGCCTTGCGCGCGCCGTTCCCGGATTTTAACAGATACACGCGGCTACACGCGTATCTATTAAAATCCCACGTACTCTTGTTTGCGCCTGGTACGCGAACAAAAGTACGCGTGTGCGTAATTTTGTAAAATCTACCCCTAAGTGTCAGGTGCTGAAAATCAATGCAAAACACCTAATTAGTTTTCCCTGCCCTCACTCTGCCCTTGTAGACACCCACTTGTTAGGGTTCAAAATTTAGGGACCTGATGAAACTAGGCACTCATCCCTAGTAACTTTTCAAAAGGGCCAATTTGTGAGTCTAAACTCCCTAAGTTAGGCACCTGAACCCTTTGAAAATTAACCTTGTTGTGTTCACCAGCAGATCTGCTGGCATTGTTAAAATGGAAAGCTGTGTGACCGGATAATAATATTTCTGCTGCTGGTAAAAATTGTGCACTTGTTTCCGTAGATACTCGTGTTGGCAACTGCTACCTGAACTTTGTCCCCCGTGGGGATGGAGGTTTCTCCTGCAGCACTGAGATTGGGGTTGGCGTCAGTCGTTCTTCTTGCTGCTGCTCTTTGGGGAAGGCTTGGGGGATCCCCTGTGAGATATGTCCCCTTGTGAACAGCTGTAAGTACCCCTCTCCTTTTTTATTATGCATAAATTGAGAGGAGGAAAATCCACTACTGACTTCCCATATTAGTCTCTCATACCCCCGGGATCCAGTTGAAAAACAAGACTTTGATTTTAATATCATTTATCCAGTCAACACATTTTAGGTTTCATGACCTGAGCACAAACCTGTTCTGGATGCCTATAATTAAAATTTAAGTTTAGTCTCATACCCGTCCCGATTTATATTATTTGTGTACCTGACTAGATTCAGGATGTCAGTGTGGATGACACTAATTATGTATTTTGCTGTTTAGTTTTATGCTAATTTTTTTAATCATTGCATTTAGAAAGTTGGGGGAAGGGGAATAAAGAAGCAAAATAAATGATTGGGAAGTTTCCATGATATCTGCATTGTATAGCAAATCTAATTTAAAACAAATATTCTTTTCCAGCCGAATATAATACCCTATGTCCTGGAGGTGAAGGATTCAGACCCAACCCTATCACTATTATCCTAGAGGGTGAGTTCATTTTTAGATCAATGAAATAAAAGATACCAACTGCTGATGATTCAACAATAGGAAGGTATTATTTTTATTAGTTAAAATGCTTAAGATATTGTAATATTTGTATTTAATGAATGGGGATAAGCCCATCTCAGATTTTGTTTACGAAAGTACATACCTTGCAACAGAAAGAACCCAACAGTTTATTGCAGCATTCAAGTCTATTCTAGAACAGTCTCTAGTTCTGGAGGGTCACAAGGCTACTATACAAGGTGGTCAAAATGTACAAATTAAGCCGTGGAACAGACCAAGTGTACACAGATATGTCTGCTGAGTATTCATTTTGCACTTCCTGAGACCCTGTTTGTTTGCAGCCCTCAGGAACAGGGACTTTTGGAGTCTCCTGGCCTAAGGCATATGGGGATCGATATATAAAAGATTTGCATATGAGAATGGAGGAGTAGCCTAGTGTTTAGAGCAGCAGGTTGAGAACTAAGGAAGCCAGGACTCAAATGCGCTTTTCCCATTTGTGTCCTTACTAAATCAGTTCCTTAGATTTTAAGCCTGCTGGGGACAGAGAAATACATACAGAACCTGAATGTAATTGTACTTGAGCTACAAATGCAAAGTTGTGAGCTTAAATCAACTAAATAAATAAATACAATACTCCACTAAAACTGGGTTTTAACCAGGTAAAGGTTTAGGATCTGACCTCTGCCCATCTAAATTTATCTGACCAAATTCACTGATCAGACAAACTTAGCCGAGCATAAAAGGAGCGGGCCTGAGGCAGCCCCGAAGGTGGGATTTTTAGATTTATCCAGATAGCAAAATATTTAGCGCTAACCAGCTAAATTTAATTGGACAGCACAGGTCCCCACGCCAGTAGCATGGCTAAATCTAACCGGGCAGAATTTGTCCAGCTAGATTTCACCAGATCTTTAGCAACTCTTTTAGCCAGATTAGTGCTGCTGAATATATGGGGAAAGATAACTTGGTAAGTTCACTCTGCTACCTCTAGCCATGCAGTTGCGGCTGAAAAAAAACCCCACCCTTTACTCAATGGGCTTGGTTTCTTCCTTTCTTTTCAGATATTGATGAGTGCCAGGAATTGCCAGGCTTATGCCAGGGTGGAAACTGTATCAACACCTTTGGGAGCTTCCAGTGTGAATGTCCACATGGCTACTACCTCAGTGAAGAAACACGGATCTGTGAAGGTGAAGCTTGTGTGGCACTGTGTGGGAATAGATAGAGGACGCTGGTAAAGGTGAAAAAGGGAGATGTGCAGAGATTGCACTCCAGGAGAGAGGGGGTTGCCAGCATGGCCATTTGGCTAGGGCCTACAATGTTCAAGGGGCCTACTTTTGTTGGGAACATTTTTTAAAAAAGCTAAATATATCTATTTCTAACATGTATAAATAAAAATTTCAATTGTAGTTGAAGAATTTGCTAACAGAAAAGCTCATAAAGCCTTCCTAAATAAATAAAAATTATTTGGGAAATTTAGAAAACGATTTCTCTTATTAAGTATCACATCAGAACCTTACATAGGGGCCTACTTTTCTTAGCTGGCATGGGCCTTATTCCTGCTCTCTCCAGCCCTGTGAGATTGAATAGACTTTGTGGTGACACGGGCGGGGCAACTGGCCAGCCTGGCTGGACCAAGAAGCCCTTACCTTCCAACAACTGCTCTATTGTATGTTTTCCTCATCTGTGCCAATTTCTTTGCATGCGGTGGAAGTGAATTCCTCCTCTTGTTATTGACACTATTTTCAGTATACAAATACACTGTATTTTGAGAGAGAAAAAAGTCCTGGCAATGCAAGCTAAGGCTCTACAGAAATATATAATGTAACATCAAGCAATCTGTAGCAGGTAATAAAGCTAAAAAATCCACCTACTTTAAATAATTGCTTATTTTCTGTTAGAATCTGAGCTTTTTCACATACATTAGCTGACAAAGATGTAAATAGGTTCCATCAATTTTCAAAGCAAACTTGAGGGAATAAGGGTGTTTAGAAAATTCTCCCACTAGATCTACCCGCACAAGTTACACCTGCTAAAACGGCCCCATAGATTTTCCCCGAAAATTGATGCGCATATTTTTTTTTTAATCTAAATACATTTTCCTAGGTCCAAATCCCTGCCAGACTCCGCCCCCAGGAAGGCCTGCGCTCAGCTTGGGTAAACATGTGTGCAAACATGACATTACATATGTGTGGACTTGTATTTCAGGCAAGAAAATTTGTAAAAGGCCACTTCTTTGAGTAAAACACTTGTCTGATCCTCATACGTCTCTTTGAAAATCACCCCCACAATGAATGGTTTTGTGCTGATTTATTGCTGACTGACTTGCTTTAGGTATTGTTTCCCCCACCGTTTATTGAACGGAGTTCTGTTTGTTTGCACTTTCTAGATATTGATGAGTGCTTTACACAACCTGGTGTCTGTGGACCTGGGACCTGTTACAATACGCTGGGAAACTACACTTGCATCTGTCCTCCTGAATACATGCAGGTCAATGGTGGACACAACTGTATGGGTATGGCACCAAACTCCAACCATCTGCAGGGCTGTAGTAGCCTGAGTTAATCATGGTGGCTTTGAGAGACACAAAGAACTGCCAAATATTTCTTATGAAATGGATGAACTGTGTTAAAAGGTTAATTACCAGGGCCTCCATATAGCAGTTAAGAAATGATGTGGGGCCCGCCTGATAGTATAGTTAAATTTGGGGCTGGAAATGACTGTTGTTCACTGTCGCAGATGCACAGTGTTGATCTTGTCCCGGATTATCGTGTAGAGAGAGAGCGATTAGTCAGGCAGAAGAAGGCTGAAATCGATGGGCCTTCCAACTACTTTCAACCCCAACCAGTTGTGAACCGTTGTAATGACTGAATCACTGTTACACACATTATTCATTCTGCTTGTTAACACACAGACATGAGAAAGAGTTTTTGCTACAGAAGCTATAATGGGACAACCTGTGACAATGAACTACCCTTTAATGTGACCAAAAGAATGTGCTGCTGCACGTACAACGTTGGCAAAGCCTGGAGCAAACCCTGTGAGGCATGTCCAACCCCAGGAACAGGTAAGCCACGTGCTAACCTCCCGCTGATGATATGGCTTTCACGTCGAACATGTTAACTCATTTCTTGCCTTGGTATGTTTGCTATAGGAAAGTCCACAGTTCAGAGTAGTGGGCTGAGAACCAGGGAAGCCAGGGTTCAAATCTTGTTACCTTGGGCTATTTACTTTACCCTCCATTGTATCAGGTAAAAACTTAGGGGGTCATTTAATAGGTCACAGTCGTTTTCCTGGAGGGAAAAAGTACAGCAGCTTAGCTGCCCCTCGCTAATTTCACATGGATATCTGATTGGCCCACTGTAGCTAAGACCCCAGGGGTCTCTGGAGACTCCCAACTCTCACCCACCGCCCCTCCTGGAGGAGGCCAAATCCCAAAATAAAAATTTAAACTTTAGAACCCCTGGGTGCAGGCCCCACCCCAACTCCTCTCCTTTGTCAAAAAAATTGCCTCACCCCCCTCTCCCTGGAGCTCAGTCTCCTCACCTTTCCTTCCCTGCACTTAAAAAAACTTGCCTTGGTGGTCTAGTGAGGACCCCAAGCAGCCTTTAGGCTCCAGACCCAGCGGCAGCCATTTTCCAAAATGTCACCGGCAGACTCTGTCATGTGATGGGGCAAAGGTAAGCTACTTGCTGGCACAATTTTGAAAAATAGCTACCACTGGGTCCAGAGCCTAGGTGGTACTCTGGGCCCCCACCAAAGCACCCCTCTTCCCCTTCTGCTTGGCCACACATGCACACATACTTTTTCATTCCTTTTTTTACCATGTTTTGTCTATTTACTGGCATCATGGTTACCTATTTTTATTATATTATGATAGAATCCATTCAAATTACAGTACCCCCAATCCTTAGTGCATGAATAGATGTTCTCTGTGCTGTATGTACTGTGTATAACTGCCAGGGCCGGAGGAACCACTAGGCGAGCTAGGCCTGTGCCTAGGGTGACGCTATTTAGGGGGCGCCGCAGCAGGCGGCAAAATTTTGAAAGGGCAAAAAGTGCCCTTTCAAAATTCTGCCAGCCCCTGCCTCACCGTGCCACCCTCCAGTCGCCCCCCTTGTGGTCCAGCGAAGGGCCCGAGAGCGATCTGCCACTCCCGGGGGTCTCGGCTGCCCCTAACCAAAATGGCACCGGTAGCCCCTGTCACATGGTAGGGGCTAAAGGCCACTGGCGCCATTTTGGTTAGGGGCAGCCGAGGCCCCGGAAGTGGCAGATCGCTCCCGGGCCCCCACCTGGACCACCAGGTATTTTGTAAGTTTTCTTTTTGGGGGGGGGTGGGGAGAGGAGTCGGGGCTGCGGCTGGGGGTGGCGCAAGGCTGAAGGTGCCTAGGGCGCCCAATCCCCTTGCACCGGCCCTGATAACTGCTCATTTCTTCTATAGACTGAATTTTGTCTCTGAGAAATATTGACCACTTCTCAATTTCTTTAGACTAGGTAGCCTTCTGCTGCTTACCTTAGCAGCAGTTCATTACTTTTCAAGTAAACATGGTTAATCACAAGAATCGAGTTACTGTCTTAGGTCTCTGCACCTTTGGAACTAAATCGCTAGAGGAGACCCTCAAAAGGGGAAAGCAGGCACAATACATTCTGAGAAAACTTGTTTTGTAAGGTTTTGCAATAGGCATGGTAACAATTATGCTGGTAATTATAAAAATCTTTCTTTGGAGGAGAAATTGGTGACTGGCCTATTTTATGTACAGCATCGAGCAGCACACTTGGTGATTTTTTTCTTCAGCATCGATATCATGTAACCCTACAAACGGACAGGGTCATTTATCAAATCGCGTTATGGCATTTTCGCATGCAAAAAACACCTTAACGCATGCGATAAGCACCATAACGCATGGTGCGATGCAGATTTTTAAAAGGGGAGGGATTGGGGAGGAGTCGGGGGCAGGATTTCTGCAAAAGTGGGCTGGCTTCGTGAAGCCATAGCGCACGATATCGCACAGTTTTAACGCCAAAAATAGCTACACCTTTTTCAATTGCATTAAGCTGTACAATATCATGTGTTATGCCCATAACGCAATTTGTGATTTTTTTTTCACAAATTCCATTTTGGGCATTTTTAGGCTGGGGAAGGACATGAGAGGAGGGGGGGGGGAGAGAGAGAGCGCACACCTCTGGGGTGGCACCATAGTAAGTGGCTATTTATGCTGCTATAGGAGGCCCACCTAGTAACTCGAGGTGAGGTTTAGGTAGTAGTGTAGGGGTTAGGGGCCACTTTTACATGCAGAGTGAGATGTACAAACAGAACAGTGCACTCTTGTGAAGATTTGATGTCCTTCGGAGTGAGGAAACTCACACAAAGATGAGATTTGTACAATGTTCTCTCACTCCAAAGGACATCAAATCTTCACAAGAGTGTATTGTTCTGTTCCTACGTCTCACTCTGCATGTAAAAGTGGCCCCCTAACCCCTGCACTACTACCTACACCTCACCTCGAGTTACTAGGTGGGCCTCCTAAAGTAGCATAAATAGCTGCTTATTATGGTGCCACCCCAGAGGTGTGCGCTCTCTCTCTCTCTCTCCCCCCCCCCCAAGTGGTGAAATGAGCACTTTGCAATACGATATTTACAGCACATTGATAAATCTAGGCCTGAACTTGTAATGTGCTGAAAAGAAATATCAGAGGTACAACATATCACAGGCTCCCTCCCTCACCCACTGAGAGTACCCTGGTAATGTTCTGCAGGGTTGATCTTCCCACCTTTCCCTCAGCTGCTCTCTGTTTGTGTATTTACCACAACATAGTCTTATCATCAGATGAAAGAGCAATAGCTTGGGGAAGAGGGGCCTCATCCTTAGAGACTGAAGAGAAGGTGGGGTGACTTGCAACCCTAAATTTTTCAGAGTTTCATGGATGCCATTTCAGTCTCTGCCACCAACAATCTATGTGAGCTTGGGCAAATTGTTGCCTGTCCCTGTGGCTCCATTTTCTAAGTTTTATCCAGGTAATAGTACCGTATTTTCCGGCGTATAAGACAACTTTTTAACCCCTGAAAATCTTCTTAAAAGTCAGGGGTCGTCTTATACGCCGGGTATCGTCTTAGAGGGCAGCTGTGGCATCCGCGGCTGGCCTTTTCTTCTTCCTGCCCCCTGTCGCGTGCTCCCGGTTTCTCCCGCTGCTCTTCCTTTCCTGCTGCCGTTGCCGCCGGGCTATCGGCAAGTTCAAGCCCAGCGGGAACGGCAGCGGTGCAAAAATAAAAAAAAAAAAAAAAGCTGTGGCGTCCGCGGCTGCCCTTTTCTTCTTCCCGCCCCCCGACCCGGAACAGGAAAGGATACACAGTGCGGTGCGCGGGAAGGAGAAAGCTGTGCCGCATGAAAAAATCGCAGCGGCGACAGCAGCATCGGCCCCCGAGCAATTGAAGCAGCTGATAATAGGGAAATGAGACAGCAGCGTGAGCCTCCCGCAGCCAATGGGATTCTTCTTTCTTGGCCTGCGGGGGCTGGAGGAGGCGGCTGCCGCAGCTACTATTTGTTCTTGGGGGCGGGGGAGGGGAGAGGAAGTGAGTGAGAGAGAGAGAAGCAGCCAGCCAGCCTGTGTGCAAGTGAGAGAATGCATTTGATTGAGAGCATGTGTGTAAGTGAGAGAAACTGGTCAGAGAGCTCAAGTGTGTGTATATGTGAGAGACAATGAAAGTGACTGCTCAGAGAGATGACTGATGTCTATGTGAGTGTGAGAGAGAGAAAAAGCATGGAAGTGAGAAATCTGGGTATATGAGAAAGCATGGGAGTAAGAAGCCTGATTATGTGAGAGAGAGCATGGGGTGGGAGGCCTGTGTGTGCGCGCGCATGCATGAGAGAGAGACTGGTTGATAAGGTGACGGTGTGTGTGAGAGAAAGAGACTGGTGTGTGTGAATGTGAGAGAAAGAATGTGATTCAGGGAATGAGAAGCCTGTGCACGTGGAGAGCGAGCATGGAAATGAGAGAGAGACTGGTGTGTGTGAGACAGAGAAAGTGATTATGAGAGTGAGAAGCCCGTATATGTACGGTAAGCAGAACACGGGAGTGGGAAGCCTGTGTGTGTGTATGACATGAGACAAACTGTTCAGGAAGGTGTCTGGTGTGTGTGTCAAAGACTGTTTGGGAGATGATTGGTGTGTGAGAGACAGAAACTGGTCATGGGGGCATGACTGGTATGGTGTGTGTGTGTGAGAGAATCATGGGCCCTAAGGAAGAGGACCATGAGTATAGAGCTTAGCCACTACTGCTGCTTCTGATGTGTGCTACGGAGCTGCTGGAGGGGGTAAGTAAAGGTGGCTTTTTAAGTTTATTTTTCTTGATTGACTGCCATTTTAATTATTTAATATTATGTGATGTGTCTGCTTTTTTGAAATATTTTATTGGTGTTTGGAGAATGTTTAATAATTTTTATGAGTTTTTAATTGTTGGATGTTATTCTGTTCATAGCTGTTTTGAAACATTTATTCTGCTTATTAGTATAGTTTTACAATTATTTCTGTGTGGGGATCTATAGCTGCTTGCTAGTTCTGTTTTCCTAATAAGAGGTGTATTGGTTTTTAGGGCCTGATATACGGTATTTGTAGTGTTGCCTTTTCATAGATAGGGTTGCTCCTGTTTGAATGTAAAATTATTTTTTTTCTTAAAAATATGTATAAAAAAGGGGGGGTCGTCTTATACGCCCAGTCGTCTTATACGCCGGAAAATACGGTAACTTCAATTTAAATTTTTCATTGACCAAACATAACAATACTTGTTTGGACCAGCCTCCCTCCCACCCCCATAAAAGGAAATTTGCTTGGTTCGTCTCCCCTTCCCACACTAAGCCCTAAAGAAAGGGGTGGTTAGCTTGGGAGCATCCCCTCCTCCTCCTCACTCACACACACCCAAAACCCAGGCCCTCATCCTCAAACTACTTCCCCACCACCCGGACTCCAATATCAACGTGAAACCTCCTCCGGTGAATCTCTGAAATGTAATAACACTACGTTACTGCAATAGGACTGCTTATTATCACTAACCGTTCTGATCATTATTAGGGGTGGTCCATGTTCTTTAGGTACTGTATATGTCTTTGTTGTATATCACATCTAATTATCTTCCTAAATTATATTTACAGCTAATTTTAGAGCTCTGTGTGGATCTATCCCTGGCTTCACCTTTGACATCCATACAGGAAAAGCTGTTGGTAAGTTCAGAAAGAACTTATTTTGAAATCATCCGTGAAAATTCTGCAATCCTCATGTTTGAAAATTTAGAAAACAATGCCAGAGTGTGGAAGCCTAAAGCTATATGTTGTATTAGAGCAGATAACATTTTCTTATTTTGTTCATTTCATCCCTAAATCAGTTTTCAGTGCTTTGAGCGCTTTTCTAGAGATGAGACAGGTGATGGAGTAACACAGACAGAAGTTGGAATAAAAACTTAAAATTAAGTGATGATGACAGCATGTATCTGAAAATGATTTGCAACTTATAGTGGGCAAGATGTACCAAGGATATTTCTAGTAGATGCAAAGGACCCGATTCATAAACATCTTTTCCCTAAGACACAGAATGGGAGAAAAATCTGAACTAAATCAGGCTCTGAATGGAGAAAGCTCATTACTAATAAGCTAACGTGGTACCAGATGTGCTAACGTACAGAAAAGTAATGAGGGAACTGTACGCCAATCAGGGCTGTTGGAAGGGGTGACTGCTGCCCGGGGCATGAGGGCTGGTGCGCGACAGTGCACCTTGTCTGAGGATGGGGTTCCTGCACTTCATCCTGACAGTGGTGGTGGAAACCCTTTCAATATTTACATGGCCACTAATGTGTGTCCTTGTCCTTGAGAGAGGTACCCTGCCAGCAAGCCTCGTCATTGGAGGGGAACCTCCCTCCCCCAGGCCAACCTCATCTCTGTACAGCTTGGGGTGATGGCCCTTATGCTAATCACTAAGCAGTCAATTCTCATTGAATCTAGACTACAAAGTAAGGATTTAGATGGATAGATCAAAACCTCTGAAAATGCGCTGGGCTAACCTGCTAAACTTAGCCCTCTAAAATTCACTAGGAGACTAACTTTGGCCGGTCAAATGCTGGGTGGGGATGATATTAGGACAAGGGGAGATAGGTGGCTGGTGCTACTTTTTAGTGCTAGTCTCCTAACGGCCAGCTAAATCTAGGCACTGCGATAGCAAATCTTAAATTTGTCCAGTCACCCTCCCTTCAGACTATAATTAAAAAAAAAAACCTCGTGAACAGTCCCCCACACCCTCCAAACTATAATTTATTTTTTTTTAAAACCAATTCCTTATGGCCATTCCCTCCACTCCCTCTATCCCTGCCAGCTGTCAAGTATGGAAAAAAATCCCTATACACCTATTCCCTGCACTCCATCCCTCTCTGCTGACTGTCAGGTTTTTAAATATAATCTCTGCAATGATCTCCTGACTCTCTCCCTGCTTGCCAACTATCACAAAAAAATGTATAGACTATATTTCCCTTAAGTCTATACATTTTAGAATAATAAAAAAAAATATATGTGGTGGGGATACCCTCCTTGTCTCCTTTCTGTCCAAAAAAAGTCAAGGAGTGGGAGTCAGTGAATGGCCTTCTGGACTTTTTTTTTAAGCCTGATTGTTCACAGGTATAGAGGGTGTCTGAAGATAGCTACACGGGAACCTTTTTTTTAAGACTTGACTGTAAGTAATGAGGGAATAGCATGCATACATTAGGAAATCCCAAAGTGCATGCACTGTTTACTCCATCAATTTTTTTAAACTGACTAAACGAGCATGCACTGAGGAAGCCCCTGCTTGCTATCAAAGCTTTTTAATCTAGATAAAAGCCTTTGGAAATTGCCCTCTCCAAACACAACTCAGTGGTTGGCTAAAATAAATATTAATTAAATGAGAAAAATAGAAAAAAAATGGAAGCAATTCCAACAAAAGCCAGACAACTACACAGTAAAAGCACCCTAAAATGTTTTAGAGTTTCTTTTTTGATAGAGTAGGTTCCTTTAATTTTCTTTTTATTCTGTTTTTCTGATTTCATAAATATTTTCTAGCCTTGCTTTATAGGACGCAGCCAAGAAGGCAGTTTTCAAAGGATTTCCATTCGTACATTGGCTATCTGGAAATTGTCCTCCCTGTATGTTGGTAAAAGTGCATGCATGCATTATTCCTTAAGGCACATACTTTTACCGCACTGAAGTAGAGACGTTCCCGGGGAAGACTTAAGTCAGGGATGAAAACTGAACACATAGTTTTGGATTTTCATAACCATTCACATAGTGTTGCTCAGAAAAGCAGGCATTAATCTCTGCAGATTACTTTTCCTTTAGATGGTTTTCTTAGTGAGAGTATTCACTCACTTTCACTTTGAACATTCATACAAAGTCCGTGAATAAAAAGCCCACAAGAACTTTGCAGCTATGCTGGTAGCTTGAGAATGGCCCCCTTAACATGCTCCCAGCTAATTAGATACACACGTGGTTTTTGAAAAGTAAAAACAAACTTAGGAAGCTAAATATATCTGAGAAAAGTTTGGGGAGATAGTTAATTAAGAAATTCTTTTTGTCAGGATGTTTGTTTTGACAGGCTATATTGCATAAGTATTAGTGGCAGTCTGCCGATTGTGCGTCTTGACAGTTTTTCGTCTACAAGAGGGCCTGAATTAGCCGTTACGCATGGGCGACATCATCCAATGGCGCTGACATGGATCCAGTTCTCAGAGCTCAGTAAAATGTACCGAGCATGCATGAGAGTTCCTACATGCGCTGCCTCGTGAGCCCCTCAGTCTTTTTTCATCCAAGCTACTGCACGGACCTGTTCCAATCTCTCTCGCAAGAATTTTTCAGCTTTTTGGCCTAATGTCTGTTGCTGCATCATTGCTCTTCATTTTTTTTGCTGCTGCCTCAGCAGCCCCCACAAAGAACTTTAAGTTCTTAAAAGAAAAATTAAAAAGATGAAAAGTGAAAGAACAATTTGAGATGAGTTCAGAAACGTTCATGGCTCGTGCTCTGCAGTTGCAAGACCTGTATCTATGAATTCTGGATGTCTCTCATGAACATAAGACTTGCCATACTAGGTCAGACCAAAGGTCCATCAATCCCAGCATCCTGTTTCCAACAGTGCCCAAGCCAGGTCACAAGTACCTGGCAGGATCCCAAGGGGTAGATGGATTTCAAGCTGCTTATCCCATGAATAGGCAGTGGATTTCTGCCACTCTACCTTAATAATGGTTTATGGACTTTTCTTCCAGGAACTTGTCCAAACCTTTTTTAAATGCAGCTCCACTAATAGCTTTCTCTACATCCTCCATCAATGAATTCCAGAGCTTAATGCATTGAGTAGAAAAATATTTTCTCTTATTAGTTTTAAATATATTGCTTAGCAACTTCAATGTGTGTCCCCTGGTCTTTGTACCTTTTGAAAGAGTAAACTGATTAATGTTTACTCATTCCATTCCACTCATTATTTTATAGACCTCTATATTATCACCTCTCTGTGATCTCTTCTCCAAGCTGAAGAGTCCTAAATTCTTTAGCCTTTAAATTCAACTTTAAGTGCATCACTTTGCACTTGTCCACATTAAATTTAATTTGCCTTTTGTATATGACTTAAAATATCATGTATATCAAGTGATATAGCTCTAATGTATGGTATACAATGTTTAACACTACCACAGCTTGATGCATATCCCAGAAGTTTGTATCTAAGACAAGGGAAGGTAAAGTGACCTGACCAAGGTCAGCAGGAGCAGCAGTGGGACTTGAATGCTGGTTTTCCTGGTTTGTAGCCTGCTGCTATAACCACTAGGCTATTCCTCCACTAAAATAGGTTTGTAGCTGTGCCAGCAGGTTGAAGAACTTGATAAGGGTTGTACTTGATAAAGCGAACATTAGGAAGGCAACAGTTTGTCTTTTTGGATATGCTCATGGATACTTGAAGGCTCTAATGAGAAGTTAACTCATGACCCCTGGTTTACAAGACCAATGCTCCCAACACTGAGCTACAGAGCCTGGCATGCTATATGTTTCCATTACTTAAGCCAGGATCCTGACTTCTCTAACTTCCACAGCTTTGGTGGGATGTCCCCCAGGTCATGAGTCTGGGCAGTGGAACTGCTCTATGTCTAGGAATGAGGCATTGCTGGACTCTTGACACAGGAAGTCAAAATGGGAATCTTCCCCATCCTGATCCTGCAAGCACAGGAAGACTCCCCTCCCTTATGCTGGATTTCCGGATCTGCTGTAAATCAGGGTTAAGTATTTTACTCAATCCTATGGCACCAGATAAGGCACTGAGAAGAGCACCCAAACAATATGAAGGACCCCTTTCTGGGCTATCCTCCTCAGAGCCAAAAGAAAATTCAACACCATTGGCACAGGGTTCCGCCGGAGTGGGCCTCCCCCTTCAATGCCAAGTTGGGACAGAGCCCCCATCTGCACAGGTCCCACTGTCCTTCATGACACAAAAATTCCCCTGGCACTGAGCCATTTGTTGTATCTGGTCTTTGGGCTGACCAGGGTACCATCCTTGTCCTTGGCACAAAGTGCACTCTCTGAGGCACAGTTGACCTGCTCGGCATGGCATACCAAGGCACCACCAGTACTACTGGAGTACTTTGGCGCATAAGTCCTGGAGTTCGACTGCTGCAACTAAGGTGTGGCAGAAGTCACATCCAGTGCCGTGTGATGGGAAGTGTCAACACCATCAATGTGTAGTGCTTCGAAGCCAGCTGCTACCATCGTAGCAGCTATGGCACAAAGTTCCTCCAAATCTGTACAGATAGCTCTTAGTGATGATGAATCAATATGTGTCCTGAAAAGGATCTCTCTCCTCCAACCCCAGCACAAAAGGTGCCCCAGGCTATGGGAGGCCCAGCTGTCAAATCTAGTGAAGAATTTGTTTAGCCTTCTTCAGCCCTGGAGGCTAGAGAGGGAAATTAGAACCACTCCTGTCCAAAATAGAAAACATTTTCCCACAAAATGTGACTGCTCTAAGTCCCACAACATGCAGACCTCTCTTTATGAGCTCCTGGAGTTGGGAGTAAGTGTTGGGGAGGTGGACCCTTGGCCCGAGGTGGTGTTGGCACCACAGGTGGGGAAAACCCCCAAGGGTCCCCACCTTCGGGAAGCGAGGCCAAACAGGAAGCAGAAGCCAACTGGAGCTTCACCAATACCAGCCCCAAGTCAGCAGAGCTGAAGACGAGGCCGGGTTCCAAAGTCCAGACAGACTAAAGCAGGCAGCACGGTTAGGAACAAGGTTAAGTCCGGACTGCAAGTCAGGCAGAAGCCTAAGACAAGGCCAAGTCCAAGCTAGGGTCAGGGCAGGCGCTGGAGACAAGGTCAGGTTCAAGCAAGGGTCAAAGCCAGAGAGATCCGTCCGAAGGGTAGAAAGCATAGGAAGTTGGAACAGGTACTGGAGCAGGAACAGGTACTGGAACAGAAATTGGAACAAACAGCATGAAGGGCAGAAGGCACAGGAAGCTGGAATAGGTACTGGGGCAGGAACAGGTACTTGAACAAGAACTGGAACAAACAGCAACAAAGCACACGACAGAAAGCATGGAGACCTGTTGCAAGGCGAAGTCTGAATGGTAGGGACCACCTTATATACGGAGGCTGAATGACATTATCATCCGGAGCTGCAGGAGGCTTTCCCGCTGCGGTCCCTTTAAAGCCAGGAAAGGTGCATGCCTAAGACAGGCCAAAAACTAAGAGGTGGCGGCATCTCCCCGCGATGCACGTGGGGAGATCAGGCCGGGACCGGAGGAGACCGCAGCAATACTGGAGGGGCTTGGGAGTACAGGCAGAACACGAGCATGTAGGCGGCTGCCTACCGCTGCCAGAGAAGATGGGCAGGCCCAGGACCCGGGCTTTGGGGGTGAGTGAAGCTGGCTGCGGGCCTGCCACGGCCGGGAAACACAACAGTAAATCCTTACCATAAGGTGATGGATTCTCTTCATCTAGGGGAATCCACTCTTGAATCAGAAAGTGTTGAAGTGGACTTTGTTCATTCTGAATTATTGCCAGATATTTCCCCCTCTGACTGGTAGAAGTCTCTTTCTTGGTCATTTGTGCATACCTTCCCGTTCCACTACTGTGAACAGCATGTCCCGGAGAGACAGTAACTTTGGACAAAACAGTTCTGCATAGTCTGTTAACCCAGTAGACCATTCTCCACTTGGTTGTGCCAGGTTGTTTTACTAAGTGCTTCCAGTTACAACTTTCATCTTGAGACTTCCCACACATAATAGCTAACTAATCTTGTTTGTCAATGGAGAAAGCAAGTTTGCTTTCTGTAAACAGTAGTATGAATTAGCCATTCTTATTACCTGCCCTCCTCCCTGGAGAGTTGACTACCTTGCAAAAATTTGAGCTCTGAAAGAGACTGAGGGGCTCCTGAGGCAGCATTTGCACAAGGGAACTCCCACTTATGCTCAGTAAAGATCTACTAAGTTTTGAGAGCTAGATCCTTGTCGGTGTTGTTGGATGACATCACCCATGTGTAATGGTTAATTCGTTCTGCTGTCTCTTGAGAACCCTGTTTACAAGTAAGCAAACTTGCTTTGTAATTAATAATTGTTTAGCGTTCAGTCTTCTTCCTTTTTTACTTTAATTTTATTAGACAGCCCCCCTGCTGCTTTCATTGTTGGATAGTTTCATAGTTAAGGCACGTTAACAGCTTTGTATGTCTCCAGCTTGGTTTAGTTTCTCTTCAGAATGCATTTTTTTCCCTTTCTATCATATATTTCCATTTGCTGCAATTGTTATGATTTAATAATGTCATGTTCTTGAGGTTTTATTAACCTTCCTTGTACTTCTTTTTCTTTCGGTGATTGGTTGAGATTTCCATTTCTTGTAAGCTGTGTATGGTGTTTATAGTTAGGTCCCATCATTTGTTTTCCGTTCCCCCCAACCCCCATCTTGTACTTATCCAAGAATGTCACACATGATACAGCACTTCTGCTGAATTTGTTCCTTTCATCCTGCAAGGTCATACGGATATAGGCAGCCAAATGTTCCGGCAACAGCCTCACTAGTTTTGTTAGCGATTTGGATTATTATAAAACTTGATAAGACATGGGACAGGAGCAGGATGCTGGACTATGTATTGAACTTGCATGCTCATCTACCTAGGATTGAAAAGAACCAAAGAAGAAACAAACAAAAACTGACTTTTATAAGGAGCGATGTCCTACAAGCGGTTAATCTATGGCTGGCAGCTGGGATATATCTTGATTGTGTGGCGGTTGATCTTCTATGGCTGGGCAGACTAGATGGACCAATTGGTCTTTATCTTCTATCATCTACTATGGGTTGATATGGCTGACATTAAAGTTTTGCCTGGCTAACTTTGAGAATTAGCCAGACAAATCTTGCAGAAATTCACACACACACACACCCAACCAGGCAAATTTTCTCTGGGAAAATTGTAGCCCACGCAAAACTTAGCCAGGCAAAAAGAGACAGTACTAAGGATATTCCCAGAGTGTGGTTAAACTTTATCGACATATGGTCACCTGAATAAGTTACTGTCCAAGGTGCTAATCATAGCTGGGTTTAAAATGGGTTTAGACAACTTCCTGGAAGAAAGGTTATTAAACCATTCTTAGCCATGTAGACTTGGGAAAGTTTCTGCTTATCCTTGGATATGAGTAAGAAGGATTGGATGCATTCTTTGGAATCCTGCTGAGTATTTGTGACCTGGATTGGCCACTGTTGGAGAGAGGGTGCTGGGCTTGATGGACCTTTGGTGTGATCCAGCATGGTATTTCTTATATACTATATAGCCCTTTCATCAAATAATCTGGTGATAAAGCTGAAAGCCCTCTTTTTAATTTTTCTCATTCACAGAAGGGTTGTTCTTTGCCTTTAGTACCTCTGTTTCCCATGCAGAATCTCAATTGTCTTCCTTCTGTATTTTGTATTAACTTGTGTGCTGTCTCTTTGGGGTTTCTCACAATCCTTGTTCCGTAGACTCTCCAACAAATACATCTTACCATGGAACTGTATTTGAATGTTGAGCAAAATTAATTGCCTGCAACACTTGTTATAAAGTTCTCACCTGCAATTCAATAATCCTTCTTTATTTTCACTTTCTTTTCTCCAAAACTGACAGTGCTGAACATGTCATGGCATCTGTTGTACAAATTTCCTATGTGATTTCTTTCTGAACTTTTATTAATATGTCACTACATTACCCCTCCCCCCCACTACATGCACTCATCTTATTGCCTTTTTTATAACCATCAACTTTGCTTTAGATTCTGTTACCAGTGTTACATGCTTAATATTTTTCCAGAACCTTTGCATGTTCTATTCTATTTTAAGTTTTCCTAGGACCTAGAACAGCTAATTACACTTACCTAGATAATCTACTATTAGCTTTTCTTTAGGGAGAAAAATAGCATGGGTACTATTTTACCCTCTCTAGTCGCCTGCTACAAAGTACATGAACGCTTTTAGCATGCGTTCTTTATGCTAGCAGGGTTGTTTCTCTTTGAAAATTTGCTTAAAGTATGTGCTAGAAGCTCCCATATTTTTGCAACCAGACAGGCTGTTTGCAAATTGCCCCCCCCCCCCCAAAAAAAATGTAGGCTGCAATTTTAGAGTCCTGTCATTTCTACTAATATCCTCTAGATTAATCCTTGATAGCAGTCATGTGCCCTTGATGAGTAATTCTCTCCCTATTGAAAATATTGAATGTGTTCTGTATTACACTGAGGAGGTTCTGTACTACATGTTTACCAATACATAAAAAAGAACAGCCCTGAAAGATTTCTGGAAACAGAAGTTATGTCATTATTAAGGCAGCAGCTTTGTAAATATTCTGAAGGTGGATATTTTATTAAATGTATTCCTTCATGACAGAATTCTGAATCTGCAAAAGATTTTTATATAACTCTTTATTTAACCATTTTCAAGCATACAAAACTCAGCAATCAGAAATAGTAACAATAGACCAGAAACACATCAGGCATATTACAAATCTAAATATGATAGAGCACCGTACAAGTCCAGATGACCAGATATAGCAAGAACCTTTCCACCCATGTAAGCCCTCAGGAACTTAGTCAATACCGTAATGGTCGAGGTATAGGCCCCATATCTGATGAAACTTGAAACCTTTGTTAAGCAGCTCAAACGTTAATCTTTCAATATCCATTATATTTTGTACCTGGGTCTCCCAGTACCCCAGATCTGGATTGGATTTCCAGGACTGCAAAAGATTTTGATTTCCTTTTTCTTCACCCTTAAGATTGTTAACTGCTACCATAGTAGTGCATTGTTGAATAGTGGGAATTATTGCCAGATCCTGGGAAGGGCCACCTCCCTAGAAGTCTACATGGTACATTTATGGAAGTCTTAACTAATGTGTGTTAACTTTCAGATATCGATGAATGTAGAGAGATTCCTGGAATCTGTGCAAACGGCGTCTGCATTAACCAGATTGGCAGCTTCCGCTGCGAGTGCCCTACAGGATTCAGCTACAATGATTTGCTTCTGGTTTGCGAAGGTGATTTCAGTTATAACTCTCTTCCATTTTTACACTGCTTAGAGAAATCATTGACAGTATGAATCCAATTATTTTGCACCAGTGAAAGCATTTCTTCCTCATATTTGATCACTGAGTAATTCTACCTTTTGAAATCATATCAATACTGTGAAACCCCCTCTCACAAGAGATGGAGGTTTGAGCGTACTACCATTTAGGTGAACTGTAGCAGAGAAAAAAAAAATAAAAGACGACAATGCAGCTATTTAACTTGAGCTGCCAGCCCAGGAAATTGAAAAGATCATCAGACCCCTTACTTTGAAGGTACTTAAATGACCATTGAATAGATGAGTCACTGATTCAGGTAGGGGATTTGCATGTCACAATCTCCTGAACTTCTGCTGGTAATTTTGTAGGAAATATCACTAAAAAATCAGAGGATTCAAACTCCTAAATTACAGAATTATGTCTAGGAAAGGGATTTATAAGAGAAATTTACTCCATCTGGGATCCAGCATCGCAGTCCAGTTCCAACGTCTAGGCCAGGCCTGGGCCCAGGTCCAATGCTAGGATAATAAACATAAGGAATACCAAGGAAATCCAGTGATGAAAGAGTGACAAGTAAAATGTTAAGGTCAATAGTTTCAAAAGCTGCTGAGAAGATTAAATGAATAAAGATAATTCATGAAAATCACTAGAGATGTGAATCAGGTGCCAGAATCGGTTCCAGTTTTGGGATCGTGGACCCACGGGAAATTCCGTTTCCCACGGTCCGGACGGTTTTTGTTTTCGGCTGTCCCGAGCCGGAAAAAAAAACCCCACTCTGACCCTTTAAATCTAATTATTTAGAATCGCCCACCCTCCCGACCCCCCCCAAACTTTCCTAAAGTACCTGGTGGTCCAGCGGGGGTCCCGGGAGCAATCTCCCACTCTCGGGCCATCGGCTGCCAGTAAACAAAATGGCACCGTGACCCTTTGCCATTACCATGTGACAGAGGCCATTGGTGCCATTGGCCGGCCCCTGTCACATGGTAGGAGCAATGGACGGCCGGTGCCATCTTAAAAAATGGTGCGGGCCATCCATTGCTCCTACCATGTGATAGGGGCCGACCAATGGCACCGATAGCCCCTGTCACATGGTAAGGGCCATCGGCGCCATTTTGATTAGTGGCAGCCGATAGCCCGAGAGTGGGAAATCGCTCCCAGGACCCCCGCTGGACCACCAGGTACTTTAGGAAAGTTTTGGGGGGGTTGGAAGGGTGGGGGATTGTAAATAGTTAGATATAAAGGGTCGGGGTGGGTTTGGGGTTTTTTTTTTCTGTGTACCCTTTCTTCCAAAACGATAAGAAAATCACACAAAAATTTAGTAGGGTTTTCCTATCGTTTTCGGGGACCCCCAATATTTGACGGATTAGAAAATATCATATGATATTTTCATCCGTCAAAAAAACGATGCACATCCCTAAAAATCACTGGCCTCTTGTATATAAAACAAGCGTATTTGAAGGTTATATGTCCATTGTGATGGGATTTGATGAAAAATGCTTTAGTAGTTGAAGCAGCAGTACTAGACAGATTTCTTAGAATATTAACTTGTCTGTTTCTTGGTTACCTCCTGCTGGAATATATGTTTGCCATCTGTGTACATCTAAAGCATGTGAAACTTGAATTAAACACGTGCAGTACACATTCATAACTGTAGGGATTTTTTTTCCTTTTTGGTGGTGGTCCTAGGTTCATTTCTTTCTCCTAATAAATTTTATTTTTGCTTTCTATGCTGTCTTGCAGTAAACCCTGTGACCCTTTTTTCACCTCAATCCCCCCTCCTTTTAGGAAACCTCTTTCTATTATTGTATGTGGAGTGCGGGCAAGGTTTTCTCCTAGTGGTGGCCCTAGGCACCGAGGACGCTCCGAAATCGGAGCAGCCTCGGAGGGAACGTTCCTTCCACCCCCCCGCACCTTCTCCTCCCTTCCCCTACTAACCCACCCTCCCGGCCCTATCTAAACCTTCCCCCTACCTTTGTTGGGAAAGTTACGCCTGCTTCGAGCAGGCGTAACTTTCGTGATAGAGGTAGGGGGTTTGTAGGAAATATCACTAAAAAATCAGAGGATTTTTTAGTGATATTAGATAGGGCCGGGGGGGGGGGGGTAGGTAGGGGAAGGGAGGGGGAGTTAGGTAGGGGAAGGGAGGGGGAAGGTGGGGGGAGGGCGGAGGGAACAGAGGCAGGCTGCGTGGCTTGGCGCGCGCAGGCTGCCGATTTTGGGCAGCCTTGTGCGCGTCGACCTCGGATTTCAATAGATACACGCGGCTACGCGCGTATCTATTGAAATCCCGCGTTATTCTTGTTCGCGCCTGGTGCGCGAACAAAAGTACGCGTGTGCGCAGATTTATAAAAGCTACCCCTATGCTCGTAACCCTTTTAAAATCCGGCCCGCTGTGTTTATGCCTTTCTTCAGGAGGTTCTGATGAAAATCAACACAACAGCGCCTGATTTAAAATAATGGGTGTAGCTAAGTAAGAGAAGCTTGCAAAAGTTTTAAACATTTTTGTCTCCTCAGAAATGATATACCACTTTGAAAAAATGAGGAGTCTTAATAGTTTTGTTGCTGTAAATTGTAGCTTAAATATTTTAAAACAATTTTAGCCCATCGGGCTGTAGCAGTGCCAGTTCATCCCCCTAATGTAATTCCCCGTGCCCCCTGCTACAAACATTCTACCATTGACTACAGAGACTTTCTTGTGCTTGTGAGGTGCTCAGCACTTCAACTAGAATTCCTTACATTTTAGACATCGATGAGTGTGGCAATGGAGAATATCTTTGCCAGAGAAACGCAGACTGCATCAACAGCCCTGGCAGCTACCGCTGCGAATGTTCGGCAGGCTTCAAGCTCTCACCCAATGGAGCCTGTGTTGGTAAGAGACCACCTGTTTTCTCATCTCATGTCTTCCATGTATATTTTATGCCTTTGTAGCAGAGGGGTAGACAAAATGTCATGTTTATTAATTGTGTATTAGATTTTATATCTCTTAGGCCATTCTCAGACTATCAAATATAACTCAGTATTCAGAAATTAAGAAGTCAATATTCAGTAAACTCTATCTACATGAGGTGTGCCTCTTTTGGATTTGATTTCCATTGTATGTAGAGGTGTTTTATTTTTCCTTGGATGATTACTGGACCTTTATTATAGTTCAGAGGCTGAACAGAGCAGTGCTATAGTTTATTTATGAACTGTATTTCATTTGATTATTTTTTCTGTATGCTTGCTGTTTTTTTCTCATTTATTCTTGAAGTGTAATATTAACCTATAATAAATAATTTTAAATATATATTCAATAAGCTGACAAGTGGGAAAGTTATGCGCATAACTTTCAAATTTTCAGCGGGACTTAGGCAGATAAATCTGCTGCAGAGAGGTCGATATTCAGAAAAGGGGTCCTGCTTACTTTGGAAATTAACCAGACAAATCTTCAGGGTTGAAATTTCCCCCCCCTGTTCAGCGGGTACATTTTGTGCGCACAGAGGCAGGGCTGGAGGTGTGCTCGAGGTACAGTTAAACTTTCTGCACTCAGCATGGGTCATTCAGCACTAGCTGGATAAAGTTGCGCATGTAACTTCTTCCGGAAATATTCAGCAGCAGAATTGTGTGCACACGTCCCGCTGAACATTCAGGTAAAATTGCATGCATAACTTTATATGACTAACTTTCCTGCTCACCGGCTTATTGAGTATTGACCTCTCAATATATTGTGGATGAAGTTATGTGCATACCTTTATCCGGCTAACTTTGGGGCAGCTAGTTTTCCAAAGAGACTTATGCATATAACTTTATCTGGCCAGCACAGAATATCAGCATGAAGCACATAAGAGTTTAAGTGTGCCTCGGAAACGTGTCCCGCCTCTTTTTATGCAGTTTTGATTTCTGTGCACAACTAGGTCACACATGCAAAATGTACACACTGAGCATGGGTGGAAGCTTCAACCCATAAGATTTGTCTTTAGTCATACAACTCTTTCTAATATTGACCTAAAAAAAAAAAAATCTTTGGATGTCAGGGTTGCCAACTGGCTATATTCCTTTCAGGACTGTTTGATCAAGTCCTGGCTTTACCCCATTGCATGCAGGGACTTGTAGTTCAGATTCCCTTAAGAAATGTAGGGCTACTGGTTCGTGAATGCACTGAGACTAAACCAGGACTGGATCAACCTGTCCTGAAACAGTGGAGTCAGTTGGCAACCCTACTGAATGTTCCAACAAGAAGTTTTCTTAAGGAGGCTATGCACTATCAAATTCCCCACATATACTGAGATAAGTTTAAAATGTTTGGAAGAGGGATTTTAAACTACAGGATCATTTTGCTCTTATTATGATATGTCATAGTGCAGTACAGTATAGTTGGTGATATTACCCTCTGCTAATAACGCAATATCTAAAAACACACCATATTCTTTTTTCATTACGAAATCATTTTGCAGACTAGGGTAGAGTTCACACTCAAAAATATGACAAATGGCAACTAGTTTTGTTTAATGTCCCCATACTATATGCCTACCTAATCTTTCCAACATCTGACTTTTCAGGAGACTTTTTTTTTTTACTAGCATTTTCCTCCTCCTCGTTTGGGCTTCCAGCTGGATCAAACCAGCTGCATGAGTTTTCACATGTAACTACTCTAGGGGGTGAGATTTTACCCTGTTTTTATATCCATCACCATCAGAGCAACCTTCCGCAGCCAGGGGGGCCACAAACCCCAGCTTCCCCAGCACCCAGATAATGTTAATCCTAAATCTGACCACTAGGTGTCACTGTTAAGCAATGGCTGAGACTCCTCTACTCTCGGGGCTGTGAATATTGCCTCCCCATTATACCAAGGATAGAAGAAGCCAGTCCTGGGAACCTAAGCCAATTCTTCTGCATGTTAGTACATAGCATTTGCTACTGAACCACCTGGCTAGCCCCCCTCAGGATACTTTTAATAGAAGAGCCTGCCAGCCCTTCTTGTCTTTAATAATTAGCAGATTTTACAAAGTAACTTAAGAGGAAAGAAGTATAGGTGATTGGAAAAGGAAAATCAGTGACCATGTGTTGTTCATGTTTGTTTTAGATCGCAATGAGTGTCAGGAAATTCCTAATGTTTGCAGTCATGGCTTATGTGTGGACACACAAGGAAGTTACCAGTGCATCTGCTATAATGGTTTCAAGGCATCTCTAGACCAGACCATGTGTATGGGTAAGCAAAGGAAGTGCTTTGTCTTGTATACATGATGTCCAGAAAATGCTGATCCTTCCTTCATTAATTATTCACAGGAATCAACTAAAACAGCTTTTTATTATTAACTACTACATTTTATAGTCACTTCTAGAGATTAGCTTTGTTTTATATAGAAGTTAGCATTATGAATATCATCTGACCTGAAACTGTTGAGAAACAATGAAAATGTTATCAAGACAATTGTCAACATGTAAGTTCCACATATGCTACAGTTATAATATTTTGAAATTGCATACCATGGCCAATTTATAGACTTATTAATAGTTTGTTTTTTTTTAATTTGTTAAACTTATAACTAAAGAGACAGAATTTGCTTAAGGCCTAAATTAGAATTTGATATATACTTGAAATCTATATAGAGAGATATCAATTAGATTAAATCAACATTTATCTGATGTCCCGATTTCCGTCATGAGCTCAAAACATGTTACAATAAATCAATAGATGTACACTGAGGAAGTCAACATCAAGAAAGGCCTGGATAGGGTAAACTGGAAATAAATAAGAGTGGAGTGGATTAATAGAGTAGTTGGACAAAGTAGGAAAGCAGCCGATAGTAACATTCAGTAGAGCAGTAATTGCCAAGATGAAGACGGTAAGAGATAATTTTCAAAGAAGATATACGAGTAAAAGTAGTGGGATCGATATTCAGATACCGAGTGGCTAGTTAAGTTATCTGGATACACCCAATTTTAGATCTGCCCTACAGCACAGCAAGAGTTAGCCAGCTAACTTTGCTTCTCCTAGAAATGCCTATTGCTCACCCCTGGAACTGCCCCGACTTAACCAGCTAGAATGTAGCCTAGTAAGAGTTTTAAAATCTCACTTTGGCCATTTAGATGGATAACTTTTCTTACTGATCCCCAGTATGTATTGCAGCAATTTTCAAAAGCCCATTTACGCATGTAAAACCTCTTGACAATTCAGCCCGATGAAGTGAATTTTCAAAGGCATTATGAGGTAGATTTTTAAAACCCAGCACGTACATCGATTGGGGGATGCGCACACAAGTTGGGCTTGCACACATGGACCAAATTTTAAACGTCACCCAGATGTGCGCATATCTTCCACAGTGCGCATATCTCACTCAGTTTCAAAAAGGGGTGTGGTCTGGGTGAGGCTTGGGCATTTAGGGGCATGGCCAAGAGATGGGTACGTAAATACCTAAGCACCCTGATGCACGCCATGTAACTTTACTTTTGCTGTGGAGGCTGTGTAACTGTAAACAACAATAAAAAAAACAGCCGTTTCAGAATTGTTTAAAGAGTCTGGGGTAACTGGAGGGAGTGGAGGCTTTTAAACCAGGGGGAGTTGGGGGACCTAACTCTATACTGAGTGAACTAGTGGACAAACTTTGAAACTGGTCATTGCATGGGCACGTGCCAGTTTTAAAATATCCTGATTTACGCAGTAGAAACCCAATTTACATGCCTGGACGCACACACTTAGAATTGTTCACACGTGCGTGCGGTCACTCTATTTTATAATGTGCACGCATTCATTATGAAACGGCCTCATGTCTGGGCGCGCACCAACATACACGCGCCAAAGTGTGCCTGTGCACCAGTTTGAAAGTTACCGTCTCTGTGCATAAAAGTAGCAATTTTCAAAAGCCCATTTACCAGCAAAAAGTCTATTTACCTTCTGAAAATTACATTCATGGCACCTTCTTAGGTGCCATGAAGTTCAGTTCAGAGGTAGACTGCCTGTCAACTATGTTCAGAAGGCCACGTCACAAAGCCATGTTTTCAGTAATTTTCTGAAAACTGACAGATTTGATTCTGCTCTGATGTTCAGTGGCAAAGAGTTGAAAATGATCCTGAAAAGGTCTTTTCTCTGGTGGTTGCAAGTTGCAGTTCTTTAAGTAATAGGACTGTTTGTCATGCTTGTGGCACCAAGCATAGCAATTGGAAGAGAATGTACATTATGGTTTCAGTCAGCAGCTTCGGGAAAGTGGGACACCGCCTTTGAAGGTCCTGAAGGCTAAGACCAAAATTTTGAACTTAGCTCATAATTTATCAGGAGCCAATGCAGGGGTTTTAGGATAGGTGTAATCCTCTCAAACCTTTTTATTAGGGATGTGCTTTCGGTTTCCCCGAATTAGGCAATTTCGTTGAAATTGCCTAATTCGGTATGGTTCAGGAGAACCAAAAAACTAATTAATTTTTTTCGAAATTTCGGAAAATTTCATTTTTTGGGTTAGTGCGCGCTATCGGAAGTTAGCGCGCACTAACCTGAAAATTGGGGGCCCCCCCAAAAAAAACCCTCCGAACCACAGGAAAAATTAAATTCCAGTGGGGTGACTCCAAAACGAAGCTCGACACGATAGCAAAACCTGAAACACATCTCTACTTTTTATACCCAGCAGTGTTTGCACCACAGCATTCTGTATGAATTTCAGGCTGTGGGTGGGGAGCCCATTATGTAGGGTGTTGCAGTAATTGAGGTGGGAGATCATGCAGGTCTGAGTGATTGTGGCAAGGACCTTGCTATCAAAGAAAGGGTATTAGATGTTGTAGTTGACACCGTTAGAAGAATGCTGCCTTGAACACAACTAGGATCTGAACTTTGATGGTGAGCTTAGATTCAAATATGAATCCCAGTCTGCGAACTTAACAACTAAAGGGAAGGGCTGACGTCTCTGGGATTACCTGATAGTTAAACAGGTTTTAGGTCTTCGTTACCTACCCAGAGCACTTCTGTGGGATAAATGCTGACTTGGCAAGATGAACATTTCCCTGCATTGGTATTATGGATTGATAAACTGAAAGACTGGTGAAGGGCTTGTGATACAGGTGCTCCATCTTCAGTCAATGATAACCGTTCTCTTATAGCCCCGGAGCTGACCACCAGAGTAGCAAAAATGAGCCAATATGTAGGTAACATATATTCATACATAGTAACATAGTAATGATGGCAGAAAAGGACCAAATGGTCAATTCAGTCTGCCCAGCAAGCTTCTTATGGTAGTAACTGCCACTCCTTTCAGATTTCACCCATGTTTGTTAAGGGTAGTAACTGCCACGCCTTGCAGGTTACCCCCATGTTTCTGTTAAGAGTAGCAATTGTCACTCCGTGCAGGTTATCCCCATTTTACTGTTAAGGGTAGTAACTGCCGCTCCATGCAGTTATCCCCAAGCCTTATAATAACCCATAAAAAATTATTGCTAGCAACATTTTTACTGGGTGATTGCCAGACACTATTACCCCAATATCCCTCTCTTGGTCTGTGCACATCAGTCTTTCACCATCCCATCACATACAGCTTTTTTGGATTACTAAATCCCAGATGCATGAATTTGCACTTCTTGGCATTAAATCCCAGCTGCCAAATCTTCGGCCACTCTTCAAGCTTTCTTAAATCACTTTTCATTCTCTCTACTCCTTCAGGCATATCTGCAAATACACAAACTTTGCTTTCTATCCCTTTTACAATGTCACTCACAAAGATATTGAGCAGAACCAGTACCAATACTGCTCCCTGAGGCACTCCACTTAATTTGGTTCTTTCAGAGTAGGTTTCATTTACCATTACGTTCTGTCTCCTATCAGTCAACCAGTTTGTAGTCCATGCTACCACCTTGGTGCTCACTCCCAAGCTTCTCGTTTTCTTCACATGTCTTCTGTGTAGAACCATATCAAAAGCTTTGCTGAAATCCAAGTAGATCACATTGAGCGCTCTTCTTTAATCGAAATCTCTTGTCACCCAATCAAAAAAATCAACCGAATTTGAATGACAGGACCTTCCAATGGTGAATCTATGCTGCTTCAGGTCCAGCAATCCACCTGATTGTAGATAGTTCACAATCTTTTCCCTCAGCAGAGTGTCCATTAATTTTCCCACCACCGAGGTGAAGCTAACCGGCCTGTAGTTTCCAGCCTCCTCTCTGCTACCACTCTGGTGGAGTGAGACCACAACCACTCTTCCCCAGTTCCATGGCACTACTCCCATTTCCAGAGGTCTATTGAACAGTTCCTTCAGCAGACCTGCCAACACATCTCTTAGTACCCTTGGATGTATCTCATCTGGTACCATGGCCTTGTCCACATTCAATTTGCCCAGCTCTTTCCATACATTCTCTTCTGTAAATGGAGTTTCATCTACCCCAACCCCAGCAACAGTCCTGCTCCAGGATCTTCTTTAGTGAACACCGAACTGAAGTATTTGTTTAATATTTCTGCCATTTCTTCATCTGTCTCCACACATTGATCTTTGTCACCTTTCAGTTTCACTATACCATGTCTGGCTTCTCTTCTTTCTCTGATATATCTGAAAAATGTTTTGTCACCTCGCTTTACCTCTTTGGCGACTCTTTCTTCTGCTGGAGCTTTTGCTTTCTTTGTTTTTTTTTCTTCATCTCCCTCATTTTTACCAGATATTATTTCCTGTGTTCCCTTTTTCGGGATCCTTTACACTTTTTGAATGCTGTTCTTTTTGCCTTTATTTTTTCAGCCACTTCCTTTGAGAACCAGATCGGTTTCTTTTTCCTCTTACTCTTGTTTACTTTTCTAACATATAAATTTGTTGCCTTTATAATAGCTCCTTTTAATTTGGCTGAATGTTGTTTCACCTCACACATTTTCTCCCAGTCTTTAAGTTCTTCCTCTAGGTACGTCCCCATTTTGACAAAGTCCATATTTGTGAAATTCAGAACATCACGTAATTACCTCATCATCAGGGACCCATCATCTTGTACTTTTTATGTATGTTTTTATTTGTAAGTCACTTAGCCCCTGGGATTGGGAGGGTACATTCTAACTGGATTACTAATTCTAATTCTAACTAATTCTAACTGGATTACTGATCCATAATTAAGTTTTCATACATCTTGTTTGATCTGTCCCCCTAACCTTCCTAAAGTAGGTTTTGCAGTACTATACTTTGCAGAACTATCACTGTAGGCTGCCCTTGGATGGCCTTTGTAGAGAATGATGTTAATAGTGTGACATGTTCAGTGTGTGGTATTTATGAAGGGAATGGATCTTTCCTGATGTTCAATATTGTTCATTAGACTGTGAATTCTAAGTAAAGTGGGCAAGCTGAGCATTTTTTTCCCTTTTCTTTTCATATACTGGTGAACCTTTTTTAATTCCTTTATGCTGGCCTCTTTAACTTTCTTCTATTCCTTGCAATGTTTTTTTCCAAGAAGAATTAAAGATTCCTGTTTCTTTTTCTTTTTTTAATCACCATTTGCCATGAGTCAGTGAGATGAGTGAAGTAGTTTTTGGCTTCTTGCCGTTCATTCAAGCTGACATCACAGTGATAGCATGTTCACTGTTTCCTGTGCTCTGCGCTCCAGGAGATAGTGATGTCAGGAGAGCGGCTCTGCATGTCACGAAAGGGATAATGAAGTTCATGCATATTATAATGAAACGGATAATGCTTTACATGATTTCTAGCAATGGTGAAGGGGTATGGCCTAAACGCATGTGTAAAGGGAGTTTCTTCCTTACTGAGCTATGCAGAGCTTTTGAGCCACAGCCATTTTGTATTCACCAAGTTTGCCAAAATCCTAAATTTGTCAAGAGAGTAGACTTTCTAAACAAAAAAAAAAAAAAAGATATTCATGTTGATGTATTTCAGCTGGAAAGAAATATAATTTCAGAAATTATTGACCACTTCATCTTGTTTACTCTAAACCACTTTCGAGAAACCCCTGACAAATCTGAAGTGGGAGCTAAGTATAAAAGAGTAAACTGAAGCAAATAAATTTGACCAGGAAGATTTATAATGCTGTCGTTGTGACTACTCAGAGCACATTTAGAAACAGTTGTGAAGAAAAAGTGAATTCCTCATTGCAGATGTCGATGAATGTGAACGGCAGCCTTGTGGAAACGGGACCTGTAAAAACACAGTAGGATCATATAACTGTCTCTGCTACCCGGGATTTGAGCTCACGCATAATAACGACTGTATAGGTAAGTGCCATAAAGAAAAATATTTTTCTGTGAAGAATTTCTGGATCTCGTGGAATGGATTTATGGGAATAAAACCCAGAAATACAGACAAAATCTAAGCAATGAGGCATATTTATGTGTAAAACAAAGCTAGTAAATTATCTCACCTACTTTGTAAGTAACTTTTACCCCATAAATTAGAATTCTTATGCAGAATAAACTGAAGATTGCCTTTTTTGCATCTCCTGAGAAATTAAATTTTCACTAGGATTCTAGGCACTTTTGTCTATAATGGTGATGCGCAGCTGGTAGGTTAGTGTTTTTTGTGTGGCTCAAGGCCATGCATGTGACCATTATAGCCAGCAAATGGAAGAAGCATGAACCAATAGTGGGTTGTCAGCAGTGAAGAAAAGTGCAGTTTACTCCCTGCCCCCTCCACCCGCATGCACCTGTGGAGACGGAGGTTAGGATCGAAGGCCACTCGTAGCACACACAGTCTGTTCTCTGCTGTTGAGCAGACTGTTTAAAGCTTACTATGAGGCAATACCCACTGCATTGTGTCTCTGTGTTAAGGTGCTCAGGACTTTTTTTTAGGGGGGCAGGTGCAGGGGAAGAAGGGGAGAAAAGTCTAGTAAAACGAGGAAGTCAGATTTTATTCAGAACTTTCTAGTAAATGTGATAATTCTAGAAATTGCCATACCAATATGTATTTCCTGCACTTAGGTGCCACAGAATTGGGTCTCTTCCCTTTCTTTTAACCAACCTGTACAAAAGGTGCATCTGGACTGTGATTTCTGATGCTATCATGTATGCCAGGATACGCTTGAGGGGCTTGCCCCTTTCTCACTGTTAATCTCAGGGTGTGCCAAGCTCCTAAATTCTCTGATATGTCTGTGACTAACTGAATATGTGTGAGCATGAGGAAAAAGTGACTGTGACTCTGTGCATGTGAGAGAGAATAAAGTTGTGTGTGTGACTGACTGGGAGTGTGCGTGTGTGTGTGTGCGTGTGTTTGTAAGAGAGACTATGACTATGACTGTATGTAAAAAAGAATCAGTCCATGGAGCCCATGCAATACATTTTAATATGTATAGTAAGGCCTACTTGTGAATGCTAAAAAATAGTGTGCTGTGCAGGAGGCCCTAAGAGGTATTTGCACAGGCTTGCAAAAATGTGTGATCCTGCACATACAAATGAAAGAACATTGCTTGCAAATGAGAAGTTTTCAAACTCATACTAAACAGCATGGCATGATTATTGTCCATGCTATTTAATGAGAGATTGCTAAATTGATATTATTTAATACCTGTTAAGACCTGGTGTTAATTTACATGAGCATGCTATTTACTGAGATCAAGCTAAATAGCTTGAGCAAGCTAAACTGAACATTGCTCAGGTTTTTTTTTCTTCTTGGTCTCACTTGCTGGCTTCCAAAGGGTATCCGAGTAACCCTGGCACATGGGAGTTGCTTGTCAGTGGAAAGGGAGGAAGTGGGAGAACTACTACATTCCATGAGAGGAGGTCACAGGAGAGCAGAGAGATCCAGGAGAGCTGAAAACTGACATGACTGCATGTTTAGAACACTCTGCCTTCTATGTCAGTAATGATCTTCACAGAGGACATGGTTGAGGATGGAAGGAAGCATGTAAGGGGAAAACAGAGAGAAATCTGGTCACACTGACTCGGAAGGGTGCAAGCATCTGACCTTCTACAACCACCCACAGTGGCTGCACCACACAGTCTGCTACTGCCTCAAAGCTCACAGACATTTCATTTTTTACCTATATACCAGCATATCAGGACCAACCTGCCCAAAGCATTGTACAACATCATAAAAACACATATCAAACAAAATCAAACAACAATATAATCATCAAAATAAAATTACAAAAATCAGAAATCCACCCCTAACCAGTTCCCTCCCACCAAAAATATTCCACCCTTATGTTGTATAACTAGCGATCTTCATTTTCAGTTTGTATTTTATTTTTCCTGGGAATTTATCAGTGTTTATTATAACGAACAAAAACCGGAGAAATGTTAGTGCAAAAAAGTCCTTTTTTACACTGATTTTTGTCCTGTTTATTTTATTACGATAAAAATTGATTGCTTATTTATTTGAAAATATTTATGTCCCGCTGATCCTAAAAACTGTTTCTCAGTGCAGTACATCATAGTAAATACACAATAAAAATATTCAGCCCTGGATTTGTTAATATGCACTAATCATGCTTGTGCCTAGAGTGACAGACGTTTAGGGGTAGCCAGTTGGCTAAGATTTGCTGCCTTCCAGCTCTGCTGAATCTCATTCAGCAGAGAATCGCCCTCTACCACCCTGTAACAGACCCTTACAGGGATAGCAAAATCCTAAATCTGTCCCTGAAAACAGTACATAACAAAAGATAAATTCCCAGAAAAAAAGAAAATAAAATCTGAAAATGAAGATCCATATATATAACCCACATTGTAACCCGGTCTCCATCCTTCACAACTAGCTCAAACCCCAAAATCAGAGGAGTCCATGGGAACAGCCATGTTATTTACCTTTTTTCTAAATATAATAATTTTGCTCTGAAATTATCTAATGGAGCCGCCTTCCAAAACTCAGGACCTATCACCAAAAAAGATTTCCTATATGTCATTTTCCACTCCTTCTGCTTTTAAGGGATCTGCAGCAAGGTACCCTGGGAGGAACGCAAACTACATCGGAGCATGTACCAGTTTAATTACATTTCAAAATTTTCCCCCACTAACCAGCAAAATTTGCTCTCCTAAATTTACAAGGAGGCCAAATTTGTCCTGGCAAAAGAAACTAAAGGCGGTTCTATGGATGTTCCCAGAGTGGGTTTAAAACTTAGTCACTTGGCGCTGATTTTCAGCACTAAGCTTATTTATTTATTTTATTTATTTATTTAAGTTTTTTATATACCAACATTCAAGACAGTAGTCCCATCATGCTGGTTCACAAGAAACAGGGGTGCAGTTATAATAAAACTTTACAATTTGAACAATAGTGCAGAAAAGCAATTACATATAACAAGGAATCAATAACTTGGAGTGAGAAGGAAAATGGAGATCAGATAATTATATATAAGTATGAATAACATTGTATAAATAACATTGTAAGAGGTGGCTATTAACGCTAATACTAGCGAAGCGAGTTGATTGATGGGAGTTAAATAATGTTGGAGTTAGGAAAGGCCTGCGTGAACAGCCACGTCTTGAGTTTTTTCTTGAATGTTGAAATGCTGGGTTCCATTCTGAGATCCGGGGGAATGGAGTTCCATAAAGTTGGACCGGCTGTGGAGAATGCCCGATCTCTAAGCGTGATGTGTCTGGTAGTTTTGGCTGGAGGAACTTGAAGTGATCCTTTGTAAGCATCTCTTGTCGGTCTTGTTGAATGGTGTAATCGGAGGGGGATATGGAGATCGATTGGAGCTAATTGATGGATGTTTTTGAAAATGGTGAGAATGGCCTTGTAGATTATTCTGAAGTGGATGGGCAGCCAATGAAGGTCCATCAGGATAGGGGTTATGTGTTCTCTTCTCCTGGTGTTAGTGAGTATACGGGCGGAGGCATTTTGGACCATTTGCAATGGTTTGGTGTGTGATGAAGGGAGACCAAGCATGATGGTGTTACAATAGTCCAGCTTTGCGAAAATGATTGATTGTAGAATCGTTCTAAAGTCATGTGTGTGGAAGAGAGGTCGTATTCTTTTCAGCACTTGGAGCTTATAAAAGCAGTCTCTGGTGGTTTTGTTGATGTTAGCTTTCAGGTTTAGGTGATTGTCAATTAGAACTCCTAGGTCTCTCACTTGTGTAGTATTTGGTATGGTAGGATGAGAGTGTGTGAGGGAGCTGTTTTCTGGTGTGATGAGTAGAAGTTCAGTTTTTGATGAATTTAGTATCAGGTTGAGACTTGTGAGAAGCTGTTTGATATTTTGGAGGCAGGTTTCCCAGTGAGACAGTGTTTTTGCGAGCGACTCTTCGATGGGGATCAGGACCTGGATATCGTCAGCGTAGAGGAAGTGTTTGAGATTGAGGTCAGTGAGAAGTTTACATAAGGGTAACAGATAAATGTTAAACAAGGTAGGAGACAGGGATGAGCCCTGAGGGACTCCTACTGACGCGGGGTGAAGAGCGGATTCTTTATTATGAATCTTAACCTTATATCCTCTGTTGCTGAGGAAGGTTCTGAACCATGATAGGGCAGTGCCTGAGATACCTATGGCTGTTAGTTGGTTGATGAGGAGGGAGTGATTGACCGTATCGAATGCAGATGAAAGGTCGAGTAGTATCAGAAGGAAGGCTTGTCCTTTGTCTAAGCCTAGGATGATGTGGTCAGTCATAGAGATGAGGAGGGCTTCCGTGCTTAAGGTTTTACGGAAACCGTATTGTGATGGGAATAGAAGGTTATTATCTTCAATGTAGTTTGAGAGTCGTGAGTTTACCAATTTTTCCATTATCTTGGCTATGAATGGGAGGTTAGCTATCGGTCTAAAGTTGTTAGAATCGTTTGGGTCGAGATTTGGTTTTTTGAGAAGGGGTTTGAGTGAGGCAAGTTTGAGGTTGTCAGGGTAGAATCCTTGTGTAAGGGAGCAATTTATGATATCCGCCAGGGTTTTGGAGATAGATTCTGGAATTGATAGTAGTAGTTTGGCTGGGATGTGATCCGAAGGGTGAGAGGAAGGTTTCATTTTCCTTAGAATTCCTTGGATCTCAGTGGATGACGTTGTGTCAAGTTCTTCTAACCGAGTGTAGTTGATTGAGGGTTGAGGAGTGGTTAGTGGAGCAGTGGGGTTCGTGGGGAGCTGCGATAGAAGAGTATTGATTTTGTTGCTGAAGAATAGAGCTAATTCTTCCGCTTTCGATTGAGCTTGGTCATGAGCAATCTCTGGTTGGTTTAATTGTGTGAGGTTGGCTACATAGCTGAAGAGGGCTTTGGCATCGAATACAAGGTTGTGTATCTTCGAGGCGTAGTAGTCCCTCTTGGATCTTAAGGTGCTTGATTTGTATTGATGCAGAGATGATTTGTAGATTAAAAGGGTGTTGGTTCCTGGGTTTTTGCGCCATTTAACCTCATTTTGTCTTAGTTGGAGTTTGAGCCTTCTTAGTTCTGAGGAGAACCATGGCTGTCTTTTGGAGGAATTCTGGTGTGGTTTTTTTGTAATAGGAGGGCATAGCTTGTTAGCTATAGTTTCGGTGATTGTATTCCATGATCGAAGTGCTGCGTTTGGATCTGTAAGGTCCAGTTGGTGGAGTAGTGGTGATAGGTGATTGTTAAGGTCGTCTGGGGAGCAGAGCTTAGACAGACGAGTCCAACTGCACAAACCGTGGTCTGAAATTTTGACCGTCCATATGTAGGAGAATTTTCATCCATTTATGGCAGAATATAGCTGGTTAAAATGAGCCGGTTAGCTTCACCACTCAACAGCTGTTTGAAAAGTGATTCCCACTGGCTCGTTCCATGTTAACTGAGGGTATTACAAATGGTAGCTTTTTTGGTAGGATATGGAAACGATAACTCATAATCCAATGTGATATGTCTCAGTTAACTGCGCCTCAGTCATAATGTGCTTATATTTGCCTTAGTGAGAATGCATTACAATTTCCCAGATGCAATATTGGGTAGCATTCACCCTAAACAACTTGCACCATCTGGTCTAAATGTGCTACATGCAGCATTGTACTGAAAGGAGATTTACTCTTCCTGCTTCAAAGTTATTAGGTTTTCTCTCATGAGCAGGATTAGTCCATCCTGCCATGGAATATGTTTGTCTGAGGGAATGTGTTATTTATTGTGCTTCATGATGTATCTTACAGTTCTTTAAATGGTATTACTATACCCTTATGTCTTGCAGATATCGATGAGTGCAGCACCTTTGTTCAGGTTTGCAGAAATGGTCGGTGTTTTAATGAAATTGGCTCCTTCAATTGTTTATGTAATGAAGGCTATGAACTTACTCTGGATGGCAAAAATTGCATAGGTAAGCCTACAGCAAAGTAGGGGTATCCAGTTTTTGTCACTTTGTGCTCAGCATACTTAGCCTTACAACTCCGATAGCAAAATGGAGAACATGAGGAGGAGTGGCCCAAAGCAAGAGACCTGTGATCTCCCAGTACAAAATGACTGCCTGGGAGCCTCATTCCCTTTAAATAATCCTGCTGAGCTTTATTGACAAAAGGCATGCTATGTGCTGTCACCAGTTCCTGACTCTGGCCGTAGTTTATTGTTCACATTGGACTAGCCTTGTGATTGACTCCAGATGTATTTCTGTTCCACGCACTATATACATTAATTTATGCATTTTTAGAAAGCGCTTTTCTAGAGAAAGCTTGCTCAGAACAGTGTAAACATAGCAAAAAGATGAGTATTGCAAATGCAAAACAGCCAAAATTCTTTTAGTACCTGATTCAGCATTATGGTTCTGTCCACTCATGCCTCTGCTAGCAAAAAGAATAAAGGTATCCTGGTTTTAGCAGGGATGTGTGAAAAAAAAGTCATGATGAGCATAAGAAAATGATTTGTGTTATAATACAGAGATTGTCACATGGGCACTTTTTTCTAAATGTGTCTTTCTTTGAAAAAAGTGAGCAGCTTGTAGTTGCTAATTACTGGTAGAGAGTTTCCAGAATTCTGTGCAACATCTCTTTGTCCATTAGCGGAGTTTGTTCTAAACACAGAAATACCAGAAGGGAGGTCTTCCCTAAATCCATAAACTAACCAGGGTTCTTGTCTGCATGAGATGCAATGCTATGGGCAGTTTACTCAGAGTAGTAGATTTCAGTGGCCTCTGTTTTTTGTTGTCTTTTCTTCTAAGACATCAATGAGTGTTTGGCTTTCCCTGAGTCTTGTTCTCCTGGTACTTGTCAGAATTTGGAAGGATCATTCAGATGCGTCTGTCCTCCAGGATATGAAGTGGAAATTGACAGCTGTTTTGGTAAGCCTATCTTCTGCAATGCTTTACCCTCTAAACCAGTGGTTCCCAACCTTTTTTTCTGTCAGGACACCCCTGACATGATGCTTACCGGCGTGACACACTGAACACATGACTGTCACAGGGCGAAATGTAAACATATCCTCTGCATCCACAGGAACACCCTCAAAAATGGGGGCAAAGCAGAACTAAGACGTTCCCTGTACATCTCATCATACAAACAGATATTCTGATGCTGGTATCATCGTAGTAACAGCATCACAAACTCCCTCTACTCCCAAGCACACTAGCTCTGTTTATGAAAAGGCAGCAGTTCAGCACTTATGCATGTCCTTTTGAGAAAGCACCACAAATAAGACTGATACACATCCCTACATGCTAGTAAAATAAATCACCTTGGTCACATACACACAACCGGCCTTCACCAATGTGGAGACAAAAGCTGGAATGGAAACCCCAAAAAGCCACTCTGCAGGCAGTGCAAAACTGGAAAAATTAAAACAGAAATATTTTTTCCTCCTGCACTAAGCAAAATGCAAAGATAAAAACGCACATTCCCAAAACTGACATATAATGGATTTTGCACTCCTGCATGCCCCCATCATCCTTCGCTTCTCCAAATTAATTACTCCCTCACATTCACATACCTGCCCAACATTCCCTCACCTCCCCGCATCCTCTCCTGTGTTCACTCACTCCCTTTCTCAACTCTCCCTGCCCATCTACTCTCTCAGATAATAGAAGGACCACGAGCCACTCCATGAAGTTAGCAAGTAGCTCATTTAAAACAAATCGAAGAAAATTCTTTTTCACTCAGCACATAGTTAAACTATGGAATTCATTGCCAAGAGATGTGGTTTCAGCGGTTAGTGTTACTGGGTTTAAAAAAGGCTTGGATAAGTTCCTAGAGGTTAAATTCTTAAACTATTACAGTAACTAATGAACAATAGTAGTTTGAGATCTATTTAATAGAGATGTGCATTCGTTTTTGCCGAATTGGAAAATTTCAACAAAATTGTCCAATTCGGCATGAATTGGAGGACCCGAAAAACAATCGGGCTTTCCCCGAAATTTTGGGGAAAAATAGTTTTTCGGGTTAGCGTGGGGGGGAGGGCACATTTATTTAAAAAAAAACCCAAACCCACCCCAACTCTTCAAATTTACTTAATGACAACTCCCCCACCATCCCAATCCCCCCCCAAGACTTACTGAAAGCCCTGGTGGTCCAGCGGGGGTCCCGGGAGCGATCTCCTGCTCTCGGGCCGTCGGCCCTGCCAGGAATCAAAATGGCGCCGGTGGCCCTTTGCCCTTACCATGTGACAGGGGCTACCGGTGCCATTGGTCGGCCCCTGTCACATGGTAGGAGCAATTGACAGCCGGCGCCATCTTAGAAAATGGCGCGGACCATCCATTGCTCCTTCCATGTGACAGGGGCCAACCAATGGCACCGGTAGCCCCTGTCACATGGTAAGGGCAAAGAGCCACTGGCACCATTTTGATTAGTGGCAGCCGACAGCCCGAGAGGGAGAGATCGCTCCCGGGACCCCACTGGACCATCAGGGCTTTTAGTAAGTCTTGGGGGGGGGGGGTTGTAATTAAGTAAATTTGAAGGGTTGGGGTGGGCTTTTTTTTCCGGTTTGTTTTGCTGGAAAAAAAAAAGAACCGTTGGAAAATGAAGTTTTCCAAAAATCACCCGACCCGATAGCTAAAAATGACGCACATCTCTTTTTAATGTTTGGGTACTTGCCAGATACATGTGACTTGGATTGGCCACTGATGGAAATAGGATACTGGACTTCATGGACCCTTGTACTGACCCAGTAGAGCATATCTTATGTTCTTATATTCTAACCCCTTTTTCCCACCCATTCCTGCTCGGCAGCCCCCATACTCTCTCTCTTCCACCTCTCCCTGCCCAGCATCCCCAATCTCCTTTTCTGCACTCCCACATGGTGAAGAGAGCATCAGCAGCATCACTTTTAAAAGAAACATATATCCGTACCTGTTATTGGCAGGAATGAACTTCACTCATACATCTCAGGGTATGCTGGATACGATTTCAATCTCTCAGATTTACTGTTCATTCTTAATACTTGCATTGTGCCAAGTAAGCTGCCTCCTGGACTTCATAGGATGTAATATGTACAAGCAACATATCCAAGTGTTCTTAGAAATTCTTTATAATCAAGTTGGTGGCAAAATACAATTGTGATTATTTCTATATCTTTCTGCAACCTTTTTTTTTTCTCTCTGATTGCATGTTTTGGTACTTGATGATCTCTTTCCATACATAACACAGTAGGTGTTTGGCATTAGGAGCATGAGTACCATTCTTGTATTTTTCTCCTTTACTGCAATATCCATTTTGCTTGTATCAAGCTTCTTATCAGTTGAAATGTGAATGTCCCAGGTGATCACAACTTCTTCATTCTCTACAATTCTGTCAGGTACACTTGGATGTTCTTTTTAAATCAGGATGGTAGTGACCAGTACAAGTGGACTATTTCTGTAGCTTTCTACAACCTTTGTTTTGAGTCTCTGACTGTACCTCTTGGTAATTAATGATCTCTCTCCATAATCTAGCACATTACTTGCTTGGTACTGATACTCCTATCAGCAATGCCATGCTTGTCTTTTTCTCCTTTACTACAATGTCCAGTTTGCTTGCAACAAGCTTTTTATCAGATGTTCTTTTTAAATCAGGATGATACTGACCAGTACAAGTGGACTATTTATCTAGCTTTCTACAACTGTACTTCTTGGTAATAAATTAGCTCTCTCCATAAATAACACAGGTTATGCTCCTAAAAGCAATGCCACTGTTTCTTTCTCCTTAGCATAGTGTCAAGCGTTCTTGCATAGAGCTTCTTTTCATTTGGAATGGGAATGGCCCAACAAAATAAGTGAACCTTGTCTGGACACACCGTTATTGAAATTAAAGTTATTAAAAAATATATCATTGCATACTGCTTCAGTGAGAAATCTGGGATTGATGTGCTGCACATAGTTTTTAAATACAGGGTTGAATAGTAGACAAACTTACGTGCATCTCACTGTCAATGTCAAGACTTTTTGACCTATTCTTTGTCTTCATTGTTTTAAGAGTTCAAAATGCAGCCTCACATAGATATGATGTCAAAAACGGAATTAAAATATCCAAAGCCTTATTTGAGATTGCTGAGTACTCATCTTTCAGAGACATCCAGAATGAATCAACAGAGCAGTCAAGGAATATCGATCTTAACTTGGTATTCGAAGATATAGCAATTAACTCTTCTTTTTCTATAGAAGTTAAGTTTGATGCTGTGTTGATATTGTGTTCACCAGATGCTCCAAATGGTGACATCACCCACTCTATTCCAGTGGTTGTGATAGATGGGAAATATTTTTTCAACCCTGCTTGAAGAGATGACAAGTGAACAGAGATCAAATTTTTAAACTGAACTTTTTGTACTGAGCAGCAACATTCATTGCAGATGGAAAACTGGACAGCTCACCATGTTTGAGAAACTATTCATTTTATCAGTTGTTGAGATTACATTTTCTTTTCAGCCCTGCATACTAGCATTCAAAGAATTAAGTTTGTGGAAAACATCAAGCAAGATAAGCCAACTCGGCACACCATAGCCTGTCTTTAAATTTTTCAGAAAACTCAGGTTTCTCTGTTTCAAAATATAGGAGTAGTTCAGTTTAAAGTTCCAAGACACGATTCAGCATTTTGCCTCTTGAAAGCCACCGGATTTCAGTATGCAGCAACAAAGCTTTGTGTTCTGCACCCATTTCTTCTCTCAGTTTTTCACTGGGCGAGTTTTTATATAGTTGATCATGTTGACGACAATTTTAAGAACCTCTCCCAATTTGCCTCCACCTGTGCTTTTCACCATAAGCACATCCTGATATAAAAAAACAGTGTGCTGTAATCAAAGTGGGGTTTTCTTTTTTTACAAGGCTGAGGAATCCTTTTATTTGCCCTGTCATAGCTGCTGCACCATCAGAGCAAACAGAAACACAGTAATGCCAATGCAGATTGTTTTCTCGAAAGTAGATATTTACTGCATTCAAAATATTGTCACCAGTTGTTCTTGCCTCTAGCTCTTGGCAAAACAGAAATTGTTCCATAATTTCTGACCCTTCCACAAATCTTACAAAGGAGATTAACTGAGCTTTGCCACTGATATAAGTGCTTTCATCTAATTGCAAGACAAACTTTTTACTTGTCTGCAATTTTAGATTTACATTACTTTCAATATCCTCAGGCATGTCAATGATGAATTGTGCCATTTCACAAGGGCAAGCAGAACCAAGCATTATTTTATTTATTTATTTATTTATTTATTAACTTTTATTTACCGACATTCATGAAGCACATCATGCCGGTTTACAATGAACTCAGGCGGAAAAATACAATAAAACAATGGAGCAATAAAACAAGGGAGGAGAGAGGGGAAGGAGGATAAGAAGGGGAAGAGGGGAAGGAGAGGGGGTAGGAGGATAAGGAGGGGTGGGGGAGGGAGGGGATGGGAAAGGCAGAAAAGATAGATGAAGTAAAAAACAAAATAGAGGAAACTATGTACAGTTGACAATATGTACAGTTACAATCAACTTAAGTAGAGCTAAGGAGGTATTGAAAACCGGCAGTATTATCTGGGCGACGGTATTCACTTAAATATAGCTTCTTTAAGGGGTAAACTAGAAGGATTTAGGGGCGGCCGGGAGGCACTGGGATCACTGGGGTAACTTGGAGGGTTGTGGAGGGGCAGAGGGTGGGTCGAGCGGAGAGGGGGATGCAGGGGGTGGATGGTCGAGCAGGGAGGAGCTGAAGAGGGAGGAAATTTAAGTTTGGTTTGTATCGGGGTAGGCCTGTCGGAAAAGCCATGTCTTGACTCCTTTCTTGAAATTGTGAAGTGATGTCTCTTGGCGTAGGAAGGTGGGGAGGGAGTTCCAGAGGGTGGAATTTCTTTGCATGCTGGTAAAATCAGTTCATCCAAAATATTATGGGCCAGATTTTCAAAGGGATACGCGCGTACCCCCTGAAAACCTGGCCGAAGTACCCCCTGTGCGCGCCAAGCCTATGTTGAGTAGGCTCAGCGGCGCGCACAAGCCCCGGGACACGCATAAGTCCCAGGGCTTTCCTGGGGGGCGTGTCGGGGGGGCATGTCGCGGCGGCGCATCATTTGGGGGCTGAGCCGCAGGCGTGGTTCTGGCCCGGGGGCATTTCGGGGACTTGGCTGAGGCCTCCGAAACGGCTCCGGGGCCTGGGAATCGTGCACCGGCGGCCGGCCCGGTGCACGCAAGTTACGCCTGTTTTGGGCAGGCATAACTTGTACAACAAAGGTAGGGGGGTTTAGATAGGGCCGGGGGGGGGGGGGGGGGGGTTAGTTAGGGGAAGGGAGGAGAAGGTGCGTGGGAGTGGAAGAAAAGTTCCCTCCGAGGCCGCTCCGCTTTTGGAGCGGCCTCGGAGGGAACGGAAGCAGGCTGCACGGCTCGGCGCGCACAGGCTGCCAATTGTGGTGCGGGAGAAAGAGGCCCTGTGGCGTCACAGAGCCTCTTTCTCCCTCACCATTTCCAGAAACGCCACGTATGTAGTAGCGAGCCGTGGCAGCGCAGCCTATTTGAGTCTTGCTACCTGCTACGGGATCTGGGATGGCGGCAATGGGGCCAGGACAGGGCAGCCTCGAGACAGTTTGCTTTACTCACTGTGAAATGAGCGAGGGGCACTCTGGGCTGCTACCCTTCCCATCTCCAGGGTGAAGAGCAGGTACAAGCAGCTCAATTCTGATTCCCTGGTTCCCAAACGGCTGCTTGGCGCGAAAGCATTGGGGCCAGTATGTGCAATCAAAATCACAACAGTCCGAAAAAGCAAAGCATGCGCAAAGAACGGCATGCTTTCCTGGGCAGTGTAGAAGAGGAGGAGCTCACCATGGTCCCGCGCAGGAGGAGAAGAAAACTTTCAGAGGCTGCCACACACTTCCTGGCGCCTCGTGTCGCAACACACCGGTTGAGAACCGTTGCTCTGAACTACAGGTTGTTATATCTGCAAAATTCCTGAGCCGTGCAAATTTGCCGAGCGTCTGTATATATTGCAGCATGACATAGCTGCCCAGCACGGCTCCCCCTTCAGTGATATGGCCACGGCCCACGTAAAAGCTCCAGAGACCTGTGGCTGCTACAGCCGTGGCACAGGACGCTGGTGCCCTGCCACCTGACGAGGTGTGTGGGGCCCCAGGCTCTCCCATCTCACTTCTGACAGCCCTGGATTTTGGGGAAGTATTCACCTTGGCTCATGGAGATTTTTATTTTATTCCTATGCATAATATTTTTGCACAACTGCAGATTTCATACCATACAGACCCTGTATTGCTACAATAAGGTACTGAGACAAATTGTGAAACCGCTTTTGATGTTGAAGAGCAATGACAAAGACCGAGCTCAGCTCAAAGTGGACACTTGTGTCTCTTTCCAGGTCATTTGTTTTCATTTAAACAAACTGAGGAAGAGTTGTCAGACATTCCAGAAAAGATCTTTGTTTTGGTATGGGATTCTGGGGGATTTTTTTAAAATATATACAAATGTCTAAAGTGGGCAATTTAACAATTCATTTGCTGTCTGCAAAACTGTAGTCTTTGGCAAACAATGCACAGAACTAATATTAGTGGTGTCGGTGTCTCAATCATGCTTCCCAGCAATTTGTTTTTATGGGGGGTGGGGAGGGGAGGGAGAAGAGAGAAGGAGCACAGAATGAAGCACATGATTTATTGGAAACACTGAAGTGCAGCACATTTCATCCAGAATTGAATCTCAAATGCATTCCAAAGCTATTAATGAAAACAGGAGTCCTCGCTCCCTCCCTTAAAGAATGATTTTCAAAAACTTGCTGGTCCTGCTGAAATCCCATTACCCTTATGGTCACTTCTCTAAATGGGCGGCACCAGGCAATGGGTTTCCAGTTTTCCTGTTACTATTGGACACTATTTTCCCTTTCCTTCTCTCTCCAGTCCGATTGGCCCCCAGTACTAGAAGTTCCCTTGCTGTCCAAAGATTTTAAGGAAGGTCTTCCCCAAGGCAGAACTCCTCAGTACCACTCTTGAGTTAGCAGGGGTCGCCACTGCAATCTCCCCCTCCCTCCCCCACCTTTCTTCCCTGCCAGAGTCCGAGCACATCACTTCCATGGCGTGTCCATACCTAATGGTCAGCACCTCGAATTTTCTGTTTTTGGTTCCATTGAAATAATGTGCCCTGCCACTGCCGTATTTATTTGATGTGGTAACATGATGCATGAATGAATTCAAATTTCCCCTCGCATCATCTGATTCGCCACATGGGAGATCTCATGGATGTTGTCCTTAATCCTTCCCGATCCTCATTTCTGTCTACCACTGTTGCAATCCAGGATAACTTCCTGAGAGGTAATCCTTGCATTTCTGTCCTTTGAGTATATGATACATGTTGGACCGAATTTTAAAAGCGTTGCTTTCACTAAAAAGCCTATATTCGTGAGTATGTGGGCCGTGAGCGAGCGATGGATATTTTAAAATCCGGAAGTTACGCACTTATAGACACGTGTACAAAAAGGGGTGGAAAAGGGGCAGAGTTGGGGGGGGCAGGACATGGGTTTTCCAGGACGGGGCCAGCGGTTTCGCACGTGACTCCTTATTTTAAAACCCAAGGCCGCAGCGTGCGCTCCAGCTTGTTAGCCGCAGAACTTTACTGCTGCTCCTGATAAGGAGCAAGTCTGCAGATCTCGCAATTTTGGACAGGGTTGAGGGGTCTGGGTCAACTGGGGGGCGTGCAGGATGAAGAACCAGAGGGCTCTGGATGACCTTGAGGTCAATTTCTTAAGGAAGATACATGAAGTATGTGTGCTCAAGTAACAGCTTAAATTAGGAGCATACTTGTGCGTTTTAGGCATATTTTAAATCTTATGTGTGTAAATGCATGCACGATTTAAAATTCCAGCATATCTCTGCTTATGCACCCATATGCGCATGTATGGGCTCCCATTCATTCATTTTAAAATTGACCTGTTTGTGTCCATTTCTTGCAGAATTCCTTGTGCTCAAACATTAGCCATTATACATTTTTCCTTTCCCTGTATTCCATTATGTCTTAAACACTGCCATAATTTAGTAACTTACTCCATCTTTTCTTAGGCTCTAAAGCTTGATTTAGTTGTGAAATTAATTCTTTCAAGTTTTACATAACTTGTTTTCATTGTTTCTGATCTCCTAATGTGTCCTACTGTCTCTGCATATTCTCCATATTTCCTCTAATGTACCTATTAAAAACAAAAAACCAGTGAAAGACATAACTCTCTCTCTCTCGCTCTTTCCTCCTTCCTCAATTTTAATCTATGCATTTATAAGATTAAGATGAAATTTGGTTCAAAAAAATCAACCAAAGAGAAGTAATGCTTGATCAGATGTTAATGAATTTCTTTTGTTGTCTTTTTATAGATATTGATGAGTGTGGTGAAGACCCAAACATGTGTCTGTTTGGCTCTTGTATTAATGTACATGGAAGCTTTCAGTGCATCTGTCCCCAAGGCTTTGTCCTCTCTGAGAACGGACGGAGGTGCTTTGGTATGTGATGGTACCAAAAACCAGTCTTATAGCTGTGTCAGCACTAGCAAGGCAAGATTTTGGAAGAACACAAAATCAACATGAATTACAAGAAAGAAATGCAATCTTATTATTATCCAAGCAAGTAAAGACTAATGCCCACACACTTTCAATAAAGAAATCAAAATAAGTTAAACGGAGGCCATCCCTTGTCATTAACCTTGTTAAACGGAGGCCATCCCTGTCATTCAAGACGGTAGTCCCATCATTAGCATGATGGGACTACCGTCTTGAATGTTGGTATATAAAAAAACTTAAATAAATAAATAAATAAATAACCTTTCCTGTTCTTGATTCTGTCCCATTAATCCTAATGTAAACTGCAAGGCCAAAATTACAACTCCTACCACCAAAAGGTTAATAGTCAATATCAGTGTCCTGACTCCTTCAGTCTGGGCAGTTACCCATACCCAGTGGGCTCTCTGCCCCAAACCCTACTACTTTTGTTTGTGCCCATATTTGTTTCTATCCCAGCCCAGAAATGAGACATCTCAATCCTTTCCCTCTGATCTGCACTGGATCTTAACACATTGGGATCCTCTTTGAGTTGCAGACGTTCATGCAGAAACTAACTGAACTTTTATTAAAATTTACAACTGTGCAGAGCTTTTATTAATCATGAGACATTTCACGTCCCTCTGCCCAGATACACGTCAGAGCTTCTGCTTTACCAACTTTGAGAATGGGAAGTGCTCAGTGCCAAAGGCGTTCAACACAACCAAGGCAAAGTGCTGCTGCAGTAAGATGCCAGGAGAAGGATGGGGTGACCCATGTGAGCTCTGTCCCAAGGAAGGAGAAGGTGCGTGAGTCAAATGAAGAAAAAAATATCTCTCTGTAAAGAAGGTACCAGGCGTTTTCTTTCATAACGCCTTATTACTCAAGAGGAATTCACTAGGGCTGCCAGAACCCTACTATTAATAACCTGATGGAAAGCCACGGCTTAATTGGCTCCAACTTGGAAAAAGCTGTCTACACCAGGTGGCTGGTTTCCAGTATCAGAAGACGTAACTGAGGTCACTCATGTTATGGGGCTTATTTACTAAAGCGTTTTAAAATCAACTATTAATACATGTTGACGACTATTTTAACACAGGAGCTATTAATTTAATGCTAATGGGTGCGAAGCCTTTAGCAAATACAGCATTAAATCTGTTTTGTGCCATATAATGCTGATGTATTATTGCCATCCATAACGAATCTGCATTACCTGCAATGATAACACCAGCCCACATGGTAGATCTAAACCCCTCGACCCCCAATTGAAGAAAGAAGGGCCCCCCCCCCCCCCTACCAGACCAAAGTAACCTGCACCACTATCCAACGTCCAGGAGTAAGGGCTGCTGTGCCAGGATATTCCTCAATCCCATCCCCCAAGTCCAAAGTAGGGAGTCATTGTGCCCCAATCCTGTTCCCCCTCCTTTGTTGTCCAAGACCACATTCCCCTGAATTAACATCGAGGCTCCCATGACCAGATGTCACTTCCACCCTTTCTGATTCAAAAAATAAGGGCATGCCATGGCCTGATCAATAACCCTCTTCCCCGAACCGCCCCTCTTACATCCCCCCTATATAACCCTTCTCCACCCACTTACCCCACCTGAAGATGGCCAACTGAAAAATGGGGGCAGGAGAAAGCAGACTCCTCCCATCCCACCAACTCTAAAATACAAAATAGAATCAAGTGACCTCACATGGCCCTTTATAATGTCACCTGGTACCATTTTGTATCTTGGAGTCATGTGGTGGACGGCATCTTCCTCTCTTCTGCACCCATCATCACCAGCTGTAAGTTTTTGAATGGGATAGCTTTAGTTAAAATCGCTTCAGCAATGTTAACTAGTTCTGGAAAGTGATTCAGATAAATAAAGAAATGGCTGTGGTTATCTGCCGAGGAGGAAGGAAGCCTGGGAGAGTTAATTAGGCCATGACAGGCCCTTACTCTTCATGCAGGAGAGGGAGAGGAGGTAACTCAGGCCAGAAGGGGGCCCTTTCTCTTGAAGTGGAGAGAGGGGGCGGGTGACTTTAAGCCATGGGAACCTTTATATGTACTCAGGTGTTTGGGGTGTGACTTGAGGCCACAGGGCCTTGATGTGGACACGGGGGGGGGGGGGGGGGGGGACACGACAGGATCAGGGAACAGAAGCCCCTACTTTGGTCTTGGCAGGCATTGGGGCAGTATCTTGACTAACGGGGGGGGGGGGGGGGGGGGGGGGGGGTTGGAGTTGGGGAGAGAGAAAGTCATGAATGTCACTTGGTATCTACAGTTGTGGGTGAAAATATTGTGAGCCACACTGGGCCTTGCTTATCTGCTGGTGATTAATGCTACAACTTAACTACCCCTCCCAAAGTTTGGCTAAATATTATCATTACAGTAGATTAACACAAATCGCATTCACTAATGAGATTTGCACTAACTGTAATAAATATTGATGAGTTGCTTAACATACATTTTCATGCTACTCAACTCATTTAAATAACTTTGTGTTATGCCTGATTTTTGGGCATTAAAATAGGTGCGTTAACAGAGTTAACGAATGTTAAAAGCTTGCATTATGTAATTCAGGCATTTAACCTACTTAACATACTTTAACCTACTTAACATACTTAATATAAGTATATATGTCTTGTAATTTGGTGCATATTATTGGATGTAACTTTCTGGGACTGCAGAAATATATGTTTAGTAGCTTTGCCTTGATTGTGGTACAACAAAATAGAATTATCATCAAAATTAATCAACTACTGCACTTATGGAAAATTACCTAAGTGCTAGTGCAAATTTATCTTGTTATAGAACCAGTCATACTCTGCCCATCTTAAAAATAGTAAAGAAAACATTAAAATATCAATTAATTATTAATGTAATTTTATCAGAATAATCTGCAGATATTTAATTATGGATTATACATGATCAAAGCCTTTGAAATGTTTGGCAAAGTATTTGAAGATCTGTGATATTTCAGCAGGGTTGAATACTGCTGTCTCCAGTGAAGAGAAATTTTATTTCTGTAAAATCTGTTTTTTCACATGAAAAGCAGTGTTCTAAAGAGGTTATGTTATGAACTTTCTCAAGAACTCCTAAACAAACCCATCCAAAATGTAAGCCCAAATCATGATTGCACCTAATAAACATTTTGCAAGATTCTCATCAGCAAAGACTGAAAATGTTGTAAAAACTCTTGTCAGATGGACGAGTAGACTGAGTGAACCAGGTAAAACTGAAGGCCATCTCCTGTATCTACTTTCTGCCTGTGAATAGTAAAGTCAGTACAACTCCAGGTGCAGGAAAAGCTCAGGGCCATCCTTAGTGGGCTCGGGTGTGAATTGGCGCAAATGCTTCAGGTTCGTGACATTACTTTCTGTTCCTGAATACCACTGGCAAGGCAGCAGTTTGCAGCAGGCCACGTGGAGGAGGCCTGGGGTGCGATAGCAAATAGTTTCAACCCCTCAGTCCTAAGCCTCGCGTAGACTGTGCTTAAAAACTCATACATCTTAGGCAGTATCACAGCATAACAGTTTTGCCTTATGAAAAAGAGCTGTGCTGTAATGTCATTTCAATGTCTTGATTCCATTGTTTTTGAATTGTGTATTTCTGAGAAATTTATAAATATTGAAAAAAAAAAAAAAAGAGCTGTGCTCTGATCAAAGAAAGTTCATGCCAGCCAGACTCAGTTTTGGCCCAAGAAGCAGTGGCTTGGCTCCTACCTCTGATTTTTCTGGCTAGCCCACCACAGCTGCATACTCCTCTGTTCAGGAAGGAGCCTACTCCAATTTAAAATTCTTGAGGGTAATCAACTTTTTCAGAACGTATTATTTATATCCATCACATTTGTACTTTTAAATAAAATTAGCATTATTATTATTTTTTTTGTGTTCTCTGCAGTTGCTTTCCAGGATTTGTGTCCTTTTGGCCATGGAACTATCCCTGGTATTGGTGATACACGGGAAGGTACTGTTTTAGTTTGAAACTAATTGGCAACGGCAACTGTCTTGCGGCTTTTATTTCAGCAATTAGTTTGACGGGTCTAAGCGTGCCACATCCTTTTACGGAAGGACTTTGGCACATGTTAAAATCCATGTACTAAGAGTCTTTTCTAACTCTGAAAGTCTAAATCATTTTTGAATGGTTACATTTTTTTGTATCTGTGCAAATACATCTTGATTATAGATAGACTAGATGTCTTTTATTTAGTATCTCAATAGGGTAAGGGGCAGCTGTTTTGCAGCAAAAATGTCAGTTTTAATAAAGGCTTAGAGGGCTGTTTACACTTCTTTTAATAGCACAACAGTCTATTCCTAACAAAAAGGGTTGCGTTTTTCAGATGTCAATGAGTGTCTCGAGAGCCCAGGCATTTGTTTAAATGGCCACTGTATCAACACTGATGGATCATTCCGCTGTGAGTGTCCTATGGGATACAATCTGGATTACACTGGAGTCAGCTGTGTGGGTAAGTGTATACATTAGTTAAACATATAGACATGCATATGGGTAATGCATCTGATGACATCCATATGAGTGCCTCTTCCCAGAGCTCTTCCTTGGCAGTAGTCAGTGACAGCCTCTTTTCTCAATGTCTGTTCTCACTCTTGCTTCTGGTCTCTCAATTCAGTTCACAAGACGGGAGAAAAGGCTGGGTGGAGAAGGCACAAGTATGTTACCATTCAGATGCATTTAGGGGAGGATAGATCAGTCAGTAAGAGAGGGGGAAGATATGAGGTGATTGTTTACTCTCCCATGGAAGAGAGCTATCAGTGTAAGGACAGTAGTCTAGGCAGTGTGAATGCATCGCTGTTATAGCCCCAAAGGACCTTTCAGGGTATTTTATTGCAATTTTATTTTGGTTACCCCCACCAAACTAATAAAAATTGTCTATGAACGTAAGCATTTTTAGGGGAAATTTTTGTAACCTCCTCCATTGGTGGAGAGTCCCTGGATAAAGTTTACCCTTGGATTTTGCACCAGTTTTGAAAGGGAAAGTATGCACACACTTTCACTTTCAGAATGAAAGCATTTACTCCTGGTAACTTGTGCGGGTATTTTCCCGTAGAAAACGTATGCACACGGGTAGATTTTAAAAGGAGCGCACGTGGCCTATATCTGCGCGCGCTACCCGGCGCGCGCACATATACGCCAGATTTTATAACATGCGCAGGCGCGCGCATGTTATAAAATTCGGGGTCAGCGCGTGCAAGGGGATGGACAATTGTGCACCTTGCACGCGCCGAGCCGCGCTGGCTTCCTCCGTTCCCTTCCCCCTAGCCTGACTTTCCCACCCCTTCCCCTAACTTTTCCTCCTCCTAGCCCTACTCTAATCCCCCTGATCTTTATTTTACCTTTTGTGCCTGCCTCCAGGCAGGCACAAGTTGCGCGCACCATCCGATTGCCGGCACACGATCTCTGACACAGCGGCAAATGGCTGCTGTGCCAGGAGCCGCTGACTCTGCCCCGCCCCCTTTTTTACGGTGTCTGAATTATATATGTTTAGCCACATTTGAGGAGGACGGTTTTTCTGTCATCTCATGTCACCCAGGTAAATGATCTCACAGTTCTGCATTTTCCTTGCCTCGTTCCAGACACTGATGAATGTTCTGTTGGGAATCCCTGTGGAAATGGGACATGCACCAATGTAATTGGTACCTTCGAATGCAGTTGCCATGAAGGATTTGAACCTGGCCCTATGATGAATTGTGAAGGTACTGCAGTGTCTGTATTTTCACTCTCTTGACTTCATGCGTTTTGATTCAAATAAGAAAGCAATTTCCTTTGCTCATTTAAAAATATGTTCATATCAATGTGCTATTAAGTTTGAGTCAGGATAAAGCGTTCAAACGCTTTTCTATTATGCAGAATTTTCTTGCTGTTGAGATATTTAATATTATTCCTTTTGGGCCTCATTTTCAAAAGGATGTGCATACAGAAACCTTGGTTTCTGCGCGTAAATATCCATCTGAGCATTTATGCAAGGTGTGTGCGCATAAAACCATTTAGCACCTTCTTTTATCTGCAGTTGAAACAGGAGTTTGGGCAGAGGGGAGGGAGAGTTGGGGGCAGAGCAAGGATTCATGCATATGTTTTTGATTTTCAAATACACACACCCAAAGTTACACCTGCACTTGATCAGGTGTAACTTTCTGCACTTGTGGCACAAGGGTTTCTGTGCACACCCATACATTTTCAAAATAGATTTATCCACATAAATCCACTTTGAAAATCTGGCTAAAGTCTGCAGGCAAAAGATACTGGCAGATGTTAGTCCTATTCTGGCAGTTGAAAAGTATTCTTTTTTATTAATAATTGGTTGATTAGTGATAAAAATATTGAATCAATTAGTACAGATCTGTTAAATGGTGTGGTGGTAGTGGGGGTTACACTTGGGTGTGGGTAGCAGGAGAAATGTCTGTTTATCTCCACCTCATTCGGAGATGCTGGGTGACGGTCAAAAAATTGTAATTTCCATTTTACATACTGTTTAGTGGAGTGGGGGAGGCAGTATTCTTGCTTATTAATGCTATACTGTGCCTTTTTTTGTTGGCTAGAACGTCTGACCATTTTAACATGTGTCTTATCTTTATTGATGATAGATGTAAACGAATGTGCTCAGAACCCACTGCTCTGCGCTTTCCGCTGCATCAACACTTATGGCTCGTTTGCATGTACCTGTCCTGCGGGATATGTGCTCAGAGAAGACCAAAAGATGTGCAAAGGTAATGACAGCTATTGAAAATACAAACCCTTTTGGGGCCTGTCCCATGTCAGAGACTAGGGTGGTGTATGCCGCAGCTCAGTAAAGACACGTATTTGAGCCTTCCTCGTGATGTGCGAGCAACAGGATTTGGGTGGACCACAGAGGTATGTGCTCAAATCTAAGGAGAGAAGAATGACTGGTGCCACTACCCTGTGTGGGTCACATAATATCACTGAGGGTAAGCCTTCCAGCAAGGATACTCAGTTCAACAAGCATACCATGGGAAGCCTATACATGGGAGGGGATAAAATAAATATAAACAGCAAAAGCTTTGTCCAGCATGCATGGGGAATAGTTCATTCCAGTCAGTCAACTTTATTTATTTAGATCATTTTATTAGAGCGCCCAACTTCCTGCACCAGGCAGCAGCCTGCAAGGAAGAGAAGAGGATAATACAGGAGTAGACAGAAAACAGGGCAGAGACATGCTACTGTTCTCCCTAATGCAGTTTAGCATTCTGTTTTAACCACCTTGGCAGCAATAAAAAAAAAAGAAAAACACTGCTAGATGCTGGATAGTTAAGCCTTCCAGTTGGTTGAATCCCAAATAATGGAGCTTTTACTGTATATATATGCATGCATGTGTATATATTACTCCTAAATTACCACCATATGTACCCTTTTCACTAAAGCAAAGATGTGTCTTGTTTTATGAAACTGGAACAAATTTGGGAGAATAAGAGTTTAGGCACAGAGAATTAATAACATGTTTGTTTTCTGAATGGTTCAGTGTTCTCTTTTTCTTTACAGACCTTGATGAATGCTTGGAAGGATTTCATGACTGTGAATCGAGAGGAATGCTCTGCAAGAACTTGATTGGTACCTTCATGTGCATTTGTCCCCCTGGGATGACGCGCAGACCTGATGGAGAAGGGTGCATGGGTAAGGCTTGGAAAAATGCTGGGGGTGGAATGTGACATTTCACAAAAAATCTCCCTGTAATGCCATAGAGCTGACTTCATTCCAAGTGTCCAGCTATATGGTAAAATGTAAATACAGCTGTCAGTAAGCAGGGGAAAGTAATAACTGGGGAAAAAAGTTTTTATGTACATTTGGGGCCCTTTTCAGCAGGGCTGGATCAGTTTTCCATTCCTTTGAGAGCAAAAGTAAAGCCCCATTACAGTTCAGAAACATGCTATAAAATTAAACTTAGGAGATCCTATCTTTCCTTTGTTTTATTTTTTTAATAGGGTGCATATAAAGCAATATCTTTTTTTAGGGGGTAGGGGGTTTAGGAAAACACACTGTCACAATTGTAATAATAGGTTACAATGGTTTAGCCCTAAATGGCCCTAAATGAAGAAACCTATAAGTAGGTTTCTTCATTTAGGGCCTGATTCACTAAACATGGGAGAATAGGAGAAAAGCCTTCCTGAATCAGGCCCTTGGTCAGAGGAAAAGGTCTTTATCTTGGATAATGTACAAGTGAGAAACAGTAGAGTTGTGTAGTAAATCTTGTGTCTTCCATTTCTTAGTTACTAACTTACTTGTATGCCAACCACAATTAGCTAACTACATAGCTGACATTTTCTTGATTAGAATAATTACCCATTGGCTGTCTCCTGAGTTACTAGTTTGTGTTGCCAAGGTTGCAAGAAGGTGTTTTTTCTGGGGGAATGGCCAGAGCCTAATACAAAAATATAAACAAACAAGTGATATAATAAGCTATATCTTCTGCCGCAGGATGCTTTAGAGCTGCTGCGAGTGCCCAAGATAGACGCGGCTGTATCCGAGATTACCAAGAAGACCACGATCCCAGTTACAGGGACAACGGCTATTAATTAAATTGACTTAGAAAATAGCCACTGCTATTACTAGCAATAGTAACATGGAATAGACTTAGTTTTTGGGTACTTGCCAGGTTCTTATGGCCTGGATTGGCCACTGTTGGAAGCAGGATGCTGGGCTTGATGGACCCTTGGTCTGACCCAATATGGCATGTTCTTATGTTCTACTTCAAATTCCCCTGGTGTGTCTGTGTGTTTGGGTGGGGGGGGCTCATTGGTGAGAGGGGAAGTGACTGGGATGAATGTATGGGGTAACAGGTAGAAGAGAGACTAGTTGAGGTGATGACTGGTGAAAGACAGGCAGCCTGATACATGGGGGTTGACTGGTGAGAGGGGAATGACTGTGATTGTATGGGGTGATATGTGGGAAAGAGAGATTGTTGGGGTGGTGACTGTTGAGAGGCAGGCATCTTGGTATGTGTGGCAGTGACTGGAAAGAGGAGGTGACTGTACGGGGTGACAGGTGGGATAGAAACTGGTTGGGGTGGTGACTGGTGAGAGGCAGCTTGGTGGATGTGGGAGTGATTGGTGAGAGGAGGAGTGACTGAGTGACTGTATGGGGTGACAGGTTGCAGAGAGATTGGTTGAGGTGGTGACTGGTGAGAGAAAGGCAGCCTAGTATATGGGATGAATGATGAGAGGGGGCAGTGACTGTGGTGGCTGTATGGGATGACAGGTGGGAGAAAGACTGGTTAGGGTGGTAACTGATAAGAGAGAGGCAGCCTGTTGTGTGTGGGGGGAGGGGCGGGGGGTGACTAGTGAGAGGGGAAGTGATTGGGGTGACTGTATGGGATGACAAGTTACCTGTCATACACACCAGGCTGACTCTCTCTCTCACCAGACACCAACCCATCCTGATTCTATCCCATCTGTCACCCCATACATTCATCCTAGTCACACCTCCCCCCTCCCCCTCACCCAAACACCCAGATACACTAAAGGGGGAATTCAAAGTATGCATGTCCCAAAACACCAGGGTCCCTTTCTTAAAATACAAAGGGATTGGCAAATTCAAAATATGCATTTGCATTACATGCTTTCGCTAACTAGAACTTGATGTTATTATTTATTAAATCACTTGTTTGTTTACATTTGTCACCAGGCACTGGCCATCCCCCCACAAACAGCAGCTTACAATCTTGGCAGCACAAACAACTAATTAAGGAGACAGCCAATGGAAATACAGAACCATACCTCTAGCTAACAAACTGCTCCCCAATTGACACTTTTTAAGTTATCAGTAACATTTTTAGTTAGTGCGCACTAACTACGAAATAAGGAAAACCTGAAATAAATACCCCCCTGAACCACTTTTTTTTTTTATTATTATTCTTTATTTATGAATTTCAAAACATTTACAAGAACATACTTGTGATATGCAATCAGTAGAACAAATGTTTATCTTATATAACACTTTAAAAACAAAATCAAACAGATAACAACCCGAAATGAAAAGAACACACAAAAAAAAATCAGTTCACATCCCTAATGTGATATTTTTTAACACACTGTGGCCCTAGCCACTAAGCAAACAGAGACTGAGTTTCTGCAATTTGTAAGCTGCTGTGCTTGGCAAGTTGGTACTGTGCTTGCTCGGTACTGACGTGAACTCTGTCACTTTGACCCTGTGTGTGTGACAGACAAACCCGGTCAGTACTGGTGCGTAGTACATTACCAATAAAGTATATTATGGCATCAAAAACCCCAGTAGCCGTTTCTAATTCCATCATAGCACTATGAGCAAAGAGGAGAGGAGGAAATGGCAGGGAGTGAGGGCTCGGTATCTTTCTGTCACTCTGCCTAGCTGCCCTGCTCTTGATGCTATACTTGGGGGTCTTGCTGCCTTTTAGCCTTGCTACCAAACCCCCAACTCTACTCTGTGGGGTGCTCTTGCTTCTGTAGGTGTCTTGGGGATGTTCATGCCACTCTTTGTGCTGCTTTATCCCTCCATCGATGCCTTGGGGGGGGGGGGGGAGGGTGTTCTGCCACTTCTGCTGCTTCCTTCCCGCTTTATAGTATGTTAGGATGTTCATGCCACTCTTGCTGCCGCTTTTCCCCTCTTGTGCTGCCTGTGGGTGTTCATGCCCCTGTTGTTGGTGTTCTCTTTTGAAGCATCAGGGTGTTCGGCCCACGTTTGCTGCTGCTTTGCTCCTCTGATGGTGCCTTGGAGAATTCATGCCACTGCTGGTACTATTTTGCCCCTTTACGGTGTCTTAGGCTATTTGTGCCAGTTTTCCATAATCTTGGTGACTTTTAGTTTTGTTCTCCCTTCTGGGGGTGTCTCCTCACAAGTTTCATTAGACTTGATTAGAAAATCCCAATTTTGGTGCTAAAAATAGGCTGCTTTGCTTCCCCTATTGATTTTAATGGAAAACAGAAAAACAAATGGATGAAATAAACAAAATGGTTTTTTTGTCTTTGAAGTGAATCAAACGAATGAAGGCAACCTATGAAGCAAATGAACCAAAACAAAAAATTTGCCTCGTCATACAACAGAGCAGTACTTGCCAAAAACTGCCTTGCATTTTATGGATGTAGCATTGCATTCTGTAAAAACATCAAAGATGATTTGTAGTTCATGATTTCCTTAACCCAGAAGAAGCTTCACGTTTGTGTGTGTGTTCAATTCTTCTTTAAGATGAGAATGAGTGTCGCACTAAACCAGGCATCTGTGAAAATGGCCGCTGTGTCAACAGTATTGGAAGCTACAGTTGTGAATGTAACGTAGGATTCCAGTCAACTCTCTCAGGCACTGAGTGTATTGGTGAGTTAACGTCCCATACATAATATGATAATAAATTAGGAACCACTAGTTTTAATTTTGAAAAGTATCCAGTGGCAGGTTACAAGTTAGTCTGCTTTAGCAGGAAGAACTTCATCAGACAAGGGATCCATTAAAGCTGTAAACAATGGCATGGAGTGTTGGTTACTGGCACCCCCTTTGCCAGTATTATTCCATGAGGCAAAGGGTTGAATTTTACTAAGCTTTTTTTTTTTCCTATAAGTACAGAATGGGGAAAAAGTCTTAGTAAATCAGATCCAAAGTTAGCCACACATTTGAAGTGCCAGATGAATAAAACACATGGATAGTGCTAAAGAAATTGACTCTGGCGACAGTACAGTGACATGCTAGTGTGGCATCTGAGAGGTTAATACAGCTTTTTCTGGGTTATTGCTTTTTTTCCTTTGTTTCTTAGTATATCTTGTTGTTTTTTTGCTTTTGATGTTTTTATCCTGACATTTTCTTTGCAATGCTGGTGATGTATTTTCTTATAGGTTATAATTTGCATGAACAAGCTATTTTGAAATGGCAGACTATAAATACTGAAAATCAAATTAAATAAATGTAAGTTAATGCACAGCGGGCTCAAATCCTAACACTACTTGTGGGATGGAAATCAGTGCTCTCTTCTATCCCTTTCACATCCAGCTGTGAACTCTGACTACTTATACACTGTTATGTAGTACAATGCGGGTGGGGGAGAATGAGATAGTAAGGTATTTAGCTGTATAAATTATGAAGATGGAAAGCCTTATACTGGGCATGTTTTTGGAGCTGGAGATAAGTTCCGTATTTTACATTACTTTTACATTACTCAAATACTAGTACTTTGCTTACTAAATCATTAGTTCCATTATTTAGACAAGTGACGGTACAATAACTTGTTAGGTAGCAAAAGAAAATCAAAATATGCAAGTGTTCTGATATCAAGGAAACGGCAGGAGAAGCAGGAGTCTGGGCATATTCTAAAACAGTGGTTCTCAACCTTTCTAATGCCGTGACCCCGCAATACAGTTCCTCATGTTGCGGTGACCCCTCGCCCCGCCCTCGCCCCGTGAGGGTGGGGTGAGGGCGGGGCTTTGGTCATATGGGGGCGGGGTTATGGATGGGGTTGGATTTTAGTGCACACTTATCATTTAATTATGACATTTATAATGTGAATGTAACTCAACTCACCATAGGTTCTCACATGCATGGCACACTGACCCATGATCGTCACGGGGCTAGATGTAAAAGTACAGTTTGTATCCACAGGAACCCCCCTGACCCACAATAATGGATGTAAAGCAGAATTATGACATTCCCCATACAACTCACCCTACAAAAAAGATATTCTGGTTCTAGTGACATCTCAGTAACAGCAGCTCAAACTCCTTCTATTTCCAGGCTCAATAGCCCTACTTATGAAAAGACAGCAGTTTACCACCAATGCATATCCTCTGAGAAAACACAACAAATAAGACCGATACAAACGCTTACATGCTAGCAAAATATCTCATCTCGGTAACAGACACAGAACCGACCTAACATACTCCCAGGATCTGTAGTAATGCACATAAACTAATCCGCACACAGTTACACCTGTATTATGGAATACACTCAAACAGGAGCAACCCTATCTATGAAAAGGCAACACTACAAATATTAAATCAGGTCCTAAAAACCAATACACCTCTTATTAGGAAAACAGAACTAGCAAGCAGCTATATATCCCCACACAGAAATAATTGTAAAACTATACTAATAAGCAGAATAAATGTTTCAAAACAGCTATGAACATCCAACAATTAAAAACTCATAAAAACTATTAAACATTCTCCAAACACCAATAAAATATTTCAAAAAAGCAGACATCACACAATTAAAATGGCAGTCAAGAAAAATAAACTTAAAAAGCCACCTTTACTTACCCCCTCCAGCAGCTCTCCTACTCCCTTTCCCTGCAGGCCGTGGCACTCACCAGAAGCAGCAGTAGAAGCTAAGCTCTATACTTATGGTCCTCTTCCTTAGTGCCCATGTCTCTCACACACACACACCATACCAGTCATGCCCCCATGACCAGTTTCTGTCTCTCACACACCAATCATCTCCCAAACAGTCTTTGGCATACACACACCAGTCACCTTCCTGAACAGTTTCTCTCATGCCATACACACACACACACACAGGCTTCCCACTCCCGTGTTCTACTTACATATATGGGCTTCTCACTCTCATAATCACTTTCTCTGTCTCTCTCTCTCTCACACACACACACACACACACACTCACTCACTCACTCACCAGTCTCTCACTCCCATGCTTGTTCTCTCCACGTGCACAGGCTTCTCATTCCCTGAATCACATTCTCTCATATTCACACACACACACCAGTCTTTTTCTCTCACACGCACCATCACCTTACCAAGCAGTCTCTCTCTCTCATGCATGCACACTCACCCAGGTTTCTCACTCCCATGCTTTCTTTCACCCCCACAACACCAGGCTTCTTACGCCCATGCTTTCTCACATACCCAGACTTCTCACTTCCATGCTTTTTCTCTCTCTCACACACACACATCAGTCACCTCCCTGACTAATGTCTCACACTCTCACATACACATCAGTCATCTCCCTGAGCAATCACTTTCATTGTCTCTCACATACACACACACATCAGCTCTCTGACCAGTCAATCACACAGGCTGGCTGGCTGCTTCTCTCTCTTTCTCTCACTCACTTCCTTCCCCCCCCCGCCCCCGAGCACAAATGGGAGCTGCAGCAGCCTCCGCTGGCCAAGAAAGAAGAATCCCATCGGCCGCGGGAGGCTCATGCTGCTGTCTCCTTTCTCCATTACCGGCTGCTTCTATTGCTCGAGGACCGATGCTGCAGCCGCTGCTGCTACTTTTTCGCGCGGCGCGGCTCTCTCTCCTTCCCGCGCACCGCGATTCACTTCCTGTTCCGGGTCACGGGAGGGGGGGGGGGCAGGCGCAGGAAGAAGAAAAGGCCCAGCCACGGGTGCACAGCTTCTTCTAGCGCTGCTGCCGTTCCCACTGGGCTTGAACGTGCTGACAGCCCGGCGGCAACGGCAGCGGGAGAGACCGGGAGCGCGCGACACAAGGCGACCCCTGTGTTTTGGGCGTTCGACCCCCGCCGGGGTCGCGACCCATAGGTTGAGAACCGCTGTTCTAAAAAAACAATTTCCCTCTGGATTCAACCCAAGGCTTCATCTCAGTCTCCTATGAGATTTAAAAAACTTTTCATATTTTTAACTTTTGCATAGTTCATTATCTGATATTCAAGTCAGGGAATTGAGGACTGAATAAACCATTTCTGGAATAAATCTTAAGATGGAAAAATAGAGCTGGAAAGAGGGACAATGCAAGTTGCTGCCACCAAACGAGAGATCTCATGGCAGGAGGCAACTATAGAGAAGGTAAGTGGTAAGAGGAGAAAGAAAAGTAGAGCGGTAAAAGAAAAAAGTAATTATCAGTCAAAAAGTCATTTTAAAACTGTCATATTTATTAACATCTTATTGACATTCTTAGTTATTAAGTGATGTGGTTCAGACTGGCAAAAATAGGCCTCATCCTTGATGCTATAACGGGGATCACCAATCAAGAGACAAGATTTATTCCAGCTATTTCATAAAGTGTGACTGATAAACCTGAGCATTTTGACATGATCAAAATGCTAAGACAACACTCCTAAGTTCTGAATGACCTTGTGAATCAAAAAACAGGACTTAAGAAATGAGGAAATACAAGTATTCCAATAACCCAATATTTTCCTGAGGAAAAAACCGAGGGTTTTTATTGTGATTCCAGTCAAACTTAAGAAATTGGTGAATTAGGAAAGGTTCCAAAATGATGCCATTCGCCACATAACAGAGCTGTTATCAGGGTGTTAGAAATGTGGACACTTGAGCTGCGGTTGGCAGTAATGGACACCAAGCCATATGACCCATACCATTATCTGGCAGACATACCCTGCATGGGACAACCAGGAGCTTCGCCTGTACCAACCATCTCCCCTCCACAGGTTGAGCCCTTGGGTTCTGAAGGCTGGTAGGTCTTAGGAGGGTCTCAGGGGTCATAATAAGAGCAAGAGTCTGAGTCCAAGCAAAGATTGGGGCAGGCAGCAAACAGCGAAGATCCAAGGGGCAAGCCAGAATTCGGGGCAGGCAGCAGACAGTGAAGATCCATGAGACAGACTGGAAGTCGGGACAGGTAGCAGACAAGTGTAGGTCAGGCTCAAAGCTGAGGGTCAAGATCCAGAGAGCAATCAGGGTAGTCAAGTCAAAGCCAAGGAGTCAAGACAAGGGAGATGGGGCAAGACAGAGGCTAGTACAGGGACAACCACAACAGAGAAGGACTGAACCAGGTGGGGAACACATACCAAAACACAGAAGCAAGCAGGAACACAAAATACAGAGACCAGGGATCAGGGTAGACATTTCAAGGAGTAGCAACACGTTCTGAAGAGCAGATCACCCAGACTTGTTGCCAAGGCAAAAAATCCATGAATGAACAGGTTTAAATAGCTAGAGATGGGTGACATCATCCAAGCACGACTGTAGTGGTTTCCCATCTATGTGCGTTCATAATGCACGCACCTGGGCGCATACACGCCTAAGGTGCCTATTGCCGAGTCCATGTTGTAGGCACATTTGTGTGTGCATAATGGTGGCGTTCTGCCGGGAAGAGGAAGATGGATGCCAGTGAGTCGGTGAAGGCAGCTGAGATCTGTGGAGTTTAACAATACCTCCCAAAGCCCCCTCCCCAAGTTCCTGGGCTTTAGTTTCGTGAAGACTCATCAGTGAAATTCCCAGATTAGTTGAGGAGCTTGCAGGTTGGATGCAGGCTCCCAACTTTTCCTTGGATCTGTATCCTTTCCAGGCTATGAGGTAATGCAGCTTATTTCTGAGACTCCATATTGGCAACCTCGTAGTGCATATCTTCTTCCACAAGGATTTCAGTGAGCCAAAGCAGAAATCTCAAGTGCAGGGAAGGACAGCCGGCTTCAATAGGAATATGGATATGAAACATAATGGATATGAAGCATAGGGGGTTGCTTCAGCATATAGGCTACATTCCCCACTTGCCATATCACTGGGAAAGCTCCAATGAGCCATGGTGCAAACTTAAGGGACGGTATGCGAAGCCTCAAGTTGCAGGTGCTTACTCAAAGTTGAGGTGCCAGCCGCCGCTTCTTGTCCACCTGTACTTTTCAGTGGGCACCAGCTTGTTCCAGAAGTTGATGTGCTGAGTGCCATAGGTCGAGTAACTCCTGTCCTTTTACATTGGTGGCTGGGCACTTTACTGAGGTGGATAAAGGCATGGGTTTCCAGGAGTGCCATCCATGGACCAGGTAAAAAGGGGAGGAACCAGTAGGTTTGTTGATATGGTTGTTATGACAGGGAAGCAGGGTGGCGCAGATATTCTGGCATTGGTTTATGTAGGAGCATAGAAATGACTTAAATGATTGTTTCATCAACTCGGTCTGTCTATTAGTTGGTCAAGAAGTCTAACATGAATCCAAATTTCTTTCATAAGCATTGCCAGTAGCGTGCAGTGAACTGGACTCTCTGGACTGAGAGGATATGATGAAGGAGGCTGTGTAGCCAGAAGACATGTTGGATGAATAACTAGGGTCACACCAAAAACTAACAAAGCCCAAATGGTCCTCTCTTAATAATATCACAAATACCAACAATCAGAGGACACTAAATTTTCTCGTGTACACAAATGTTCGGTATAACTAAATGTTATCCCATATATTGGTGATAACCTTATGTTTATTGATACCGTTTTAAATTTTCTCAATTTTTTTAAGTTTTTCAATTTTTTGAATTTTTCATTGCATTTTAATTCATTTCCATTTTAATGCAGTATACTCTTTTTAACTCTCATTAATAATGCTTGTCCAAATCATTATAAAAAGCTCTATCTTACACGGTGTCTGGGCCGATGGCTCCAGTCTCATTAAAATAAAAGGCTCATATAAGAGAAGATCTCCTCTGAAACTTAAGCTAAGTAAACGATATCCTTAGAGATGGAGACCGTGTAAGACAGAGCTTTTTATAACGCTTTGGACAAGCATTATTAATGAGAGTTAAAAAAAGTATACTGCATTAAAATGGAAATGAATTAAAATGCAATGAAAAATTCAAAAAATTGAAAAACTTAAAAAATTGTGAAAATTAAAAATGGTATCAATAAACATAAGGTTATCACCAATATATGGGATAACCTATTTAGTTATACCGAGCATTTGTGTACATAAGAAAATTTAGTGTCCAGATGAATAACTAGGCCAACTTGGATGCCAAGGATAACCCTGGGAGTGGAATAAAGTGGGCCATCTTGGAAAACCAATCCACTATCATCAAGATAGATGTGTTGCCAGCTGAGGTAGGAAGGTCCATGATAAAATCTGTAGCTAGATGTGTCCAGGATTCTCTGGGAGTGGGTAGTGGCTGTAGAAGACCCCAGGGTTGGCCTCTGAAGCTCTTGTTACAGAACAAGTTGGGCAAAACTCCACATCTCTTTTCACATCTTTTCACAGAAGAGGCCACCAGTAATTACAGGTGAGTAACTCCAGAGTTCTACCGATCCCTGGGTGCCCTGCCAGGTGAGAGTCATGGGCCCATCTTAGAACTTGCTCCTGAAAACCTCATGAAACTAATGTCTTCCCTCATGGCACAGTCATGGCTATAGCTAACATGATCCTTGCTGGGTCTATGATATGACTTGGTAGGTCTGGACAGCTTTCAGCTTAGCATGAACATGACAGAGCATTAACAAATCAATTCTTCTCAGCGGGCCGGTATTGCAATTCAAAATCAAACTGGTTAAAAAATAATGACCATCGGGCTTGCCGGGGTTTCAGTCGCTGAACTTGTGACTGGTGTACATAGATTGTCATTCGATGTTGGGCCCTCTCCAGCAGGTGATACCACTCCCTCAAGAGCTAGTTTATTGGCTAATAACTCTGTCCCCAAGGATGTAGTTTTTCTCTGACAGATAGAACTTCTTCGAGAAGTATGCACAAGTCACCAGAGCCTCATGTGGGTCATGTTGCAAGAGGACAGCCCTATCCCAAGAATGGAGGCATCCACCTCGATGACGAATGGCTTAGGATCCCCCAAGACTTGCCAAAAGTCCCTGGTGGTCCAGTGGGGGTCCGGGAGCGATCTCCTGCACTCGGGCCGTCGGCTGCTAATAATCAAAATGGCGCCAATAGCCTTTGCCCTTACTATGTCACAGGGGCTACCACTGCCATTGGTCGGCCCCTGTCACATTGTAGGAGCACAAGATGGCGCCGGCAGCCAATGGAGGGAGGGCAGGAGACGCTCCAGGACCCCCGCTGGACCACCAGGGAATTTAGGCAAGTCTTGGGGGGGCAGGAGGGTGGGGGGTTGTAGTTAATTAAATTAAAAGGGAAACTAATAAGAATGGCACGTATCAACGGATCGGGGGGGCACCTTTGAACGGATACAACGTATCTGGCCCTGACGAATACAAATGCCGTATGAAACGTATGCGGCTCCTCTGCACATCCCTAATGCTCACTCAGAGTAGTGGGCCATGAGGAGTCACAGTACTACATTCCCTTTCTCTATAGCTACCCCTCCTCTACCCATGCATTTCTGGAATAGGGTGGAAGCATGCACTATGAGTAGAAAAGGAGAAGCAGATACATGGACAGATACAGCTGTCTGTGTCCCAGTGGCCCACTCATTCATTATTGTTCTTCCTCTAGACTAGGAAAACACAAACAGAAGCAAAGATGGAAAGCTGCAGGAGGGTGTAGTCAGACCAGCAGCCAAAAGGAAATTATAAAATAAGCTTTTCTGAGTGCTATGGAACTCATTACATATCATGGCAAATGCAGTTCAGTGACCATTTACATCATAGGAAAAATGCTTTCATGCCACTGTACCTGGAGAATTACAGTAAAAGGAAAATCTGCAAACTGCAGGAGTTAAAAGAAAGATAGCTAAAAAGAAAACTTTTCTCCCTGGCCCTTAGGTTTTAATTCATTTTTTTTAATTATTTTGAAGCAGGTTCAAGATATTGCCAGTCATAGTCTCATACTTAAAAATTGCTGGAACATGAAGCTTACCTAACATAAGCTTTCTTTTTAAAAAGAGAAACAGGTTATTCCTGGGTAATCACAATACAACTCTCCAATCCCATTAAAAAAACAAAAAAAAAACATAATACTTTGGACCAACTTCAGCTCTATTTAAAAAACACTGTAGACAGAGATTGGGAAGTAATGAGAATCGTGGTTGTGATGGGAACTATAGGAAGAAGATGGGAACTGACAAACTGTCGATGTTTTGTGTGAGCTGAGGAATGGTTGGTAAATGGATAGTTGAGGAAAGGAATGGGAGCTGAAGGAATGGATAGCTGGCCAAGGGATGGAAACTGATAGTTGACATAGGGATGTGAACTGGGGAATAATTGGGGAAAGGGATAGGATTTTGAATATACCGTAACTGAGGAGATTGGATATCAACTGGTGAATTACACAGGTAAGAAATTAACGGCACTGGAATAGCACTTAGTGATGCTTCCGTTGACTTGCATTTGGAAATATTTTATTCATAAACAAGTTGTGAAATCATACAGAGACATATAGTAGCTCCAGGAGTGCTTTCCAATATAGATTTGTAGGAGTTATGGAGTTCTTACATTACATAATGTACCAAGCACATATTGTGCCTCAATATGGTTTTTCCACTTGTTGCAATATATTCCACATTTTGCAAACATGGGGAAAGGAGAGGGGAGAAGAGCTTGGAAGGTGCCTCTGTGTCTGTCTGTCCTTGTTTGTGTCTTTGTCTTTGTAAAATAGCAAAGTAATATAATAGATGAGGGCAAAAAAGGACAATTTGGCCATTCAGTCTGCCTGATTAGTTATGACAGCAAAAAATGACCAAATGGTCCACCTAGACTACCCAGCAATTTGCTTATGATAGTAACTGCCGCTCCTTCTAGATTACACCCATGCGTTCTGTTAAGGGTGGCATCTTCCACTCCGTGCAGGTTACCCCCATGCTTTCTGTTAAAGAGTAGTAACAGCTGCTCCATGCAGGTTAACCCCGTGCAGAAATGTTATACCATCCCTTTCTTTAAGTCTTTAGGGATCTGCATTGTTTGTCCCATTCTCTTTTGAATTCATTAACTGTTCTCGTCTTCACCACCTCTTGTGGGAGGGCATTCAAGGCATCCACCACCTTCTCTGTGAAGAAATATTTCTCCAAGGACAAGCAGGGTGGTAGTCCTCACACATAGGTTACATCATCCAATGGAGCCCGACATGGAAAACAATTGTCAAAGTTTCTAGAAACTTTGGCACACGGAGCATGCCCAGCATGCCACTAACCTTGTGTCCATGCTGGGTCCCTCTTCAGTCTCTTCCTTTCCACGATCGTGAGCTCATGCTTTTTTCACAGTGTTTTCAGAAAATTTGCTTCCCACGTCGCGTAAGGTCCCTCATATTTTTCTCGGTTCCACTTTCCGCAGCCTGGTAAGTTTTTCATTTCTTCACAGTCGATCGCCAACAGTTTCATCTCCCAGTGTCCGCCGACCATCGACCGCGCGCTGCATACTTTTTCCAATGGCATCGACCAGTTTTCGCCAGTGCCCCCGGATTATGTCCATCCCCTCAACGAGTTCTGTGTCCTCTGCATGGGAGCATCCCACAATGTCTGCAGTTGTGACCTCTGTGCCCAGATGACCCCAAAGGGCCGTCAGGCACATCTCGACAAGATGGAAAAGTTATTCGGCCCCAAAGGACTGGATCTATCATCAGCATTAGGGACCTCCACCCCTCTCGGGAAGGAAGTTCCAGTTTCAACTCCATCAGGGTCACCCCCACATCTGTTCCCCAGACCTTATGCTGGACCTGGGGACCGACCGTGCTCTCTGTCATCCCATCCCCAGTCGGGTTCCTCGCTGTCTTCCATGTCCTCCACTGAAGAATCAGAGGATCTGCCTTCAGAGCCCTCTCCACTGGAGGAACGGCGAAAATCTCTCCCAGAGGAACTTTCCTTTACAGGATTCATAAAAGCCATGGCAGAATCAGTACCCTTTCAGCTTTTAACAGAGAAGGACACCAGTCACAAGATGCTTGAGATTCTGCAATTCATGGATGCTCTGAAAGAGGTGATGGTGGTGCCAGTCCATGATATCTTCAAAGAGCTGGTGGCCAGCCTTTGGAAACACCCCATCTCGGTGCCACCAGTTAACCGTTAGATGGACGCAGTGTACCTAGTCCAGCTATCCACCGGGTTCAAGCACCGTCAGCTCCCCCACCAATCATTGGTGGTAGAGTCAGCTTTGTAGAAGGCAAAGAGGATCCACACCCATGCCTTGGCTCCCCCATGACGGGAGCATAGGGCTCTCGATGCCCTTGGACTCCGGGTGTTTCAGGGCACTATGTTAACTGCCTGAATTGCTTGCTACCAATTATACATGGTATAGTACTCTAGGAACCTGTGGAAACAGGCCCTTAAATTTAGTGAGCGCCTACCACAATAATTCCAGGAGGATTTCAAGAAAATTTTCCAGCAGGGCCTGGAGTGCGATAAGCAGGAGGTTCGCTCTGCTTATGATGTCTTCGAGATAGCCATGAGGACCGCTTCAGCGGGCAAAGGAGCTCGGCACACGGCGTGGCTGCGTGCCTCGGACTTGCACTCTGAGGTACAAGACCGACTGGCTGACTTGCCATGCATGGGGGAAAATCTGTATGGGGACAGAATCAAGGAGGCGTGGTGCAACTAAAGGTCTATTATGAGACCCTTCAGCAATTGTCAGCTAGTACCTCTGACACCCAACCACCCAAGAAGCCCCCTTGGTAATATCTGAAGAGGCCCTTCTACTGGCTATGAAAATACTACCCACCGGCTCCGAGGGCTAGACCTCAACAGCCTCCTCCCAGAGCGAGACCTTGGCAGCCCCGCTCCCCCCCCGAGCAACCATACTTCTGTTGCAGAGCCCCTCCATGGGGTTAGGTGACCGCCGAAGTTCGCCTAATGGATGCGCCAGCCCTGCAGCCACCAGATCCAAAGAATAAACTTGAGGAGGAAGTGGCCAGTACAAGTGAAGACTCCCATCTTGTTCTGTTCCTGCTCCAGCCTTTTCTTCCACTGAATCCAGCCTGCCAGCCACTTCTGACCTGGGGGTCACCCTTTACTGGCATTCAAGCCCTGATAGTCCTATTGCAATCCATTCTGCATATGATAAATGTGTTGCTGTGCTGAGGTCGGTCTCTGACAGAAGTGGTACAATCTTGGTGTGTTATGTAAGCTGAAAAAAAAGCCCTCTTGTGTTATTGGATTGCACATTATAGGTTGCAGAATGGTAGATCCGTTGGCCACGCACACATGTACGCCGGATTTTATAATCTGCGCAAGCATGCAACGGGGGGTGAATTTTTGCAAAATTTGTGCAGCGATGCAATCAGGCCTTCCTATGTTCCCTCCCAGTCCGCTTCAATTAAGGAGCAGGCTGGGAGGGAACTTCCCTAACCCCCTGCCTAATCTTCCTTCCCCAGCCCCTTCCCCATTCCTCCCCACCCGCTAAACCTAACCTACCTTTCCCTCAATTTTTTTATTTTATTACTTGCTGTTCCTTGGGAGCAGAAGTAATTTACGTGCGCCGGCCAGCTGCCATGTGCACTTCCCCAGGACAGCGGCTAATGGCCGCTGTCCCGGCCGGCCTCCGTCCTGCCCCTCCCTGCCCAGGCCAAGCCCAAGCCCCCCTGGCCTGCACCTTTTTCAGGGCCTGGCACGTGTATCGGCACTTGCGAGCAGGGCCCGGCCACGAGCGTAAGTACTGATTTTTCGCATGCTCCGTTTTTAAAATTCAGTCATTAGGGAGGGGAGAGGCAGGAGGGTGACCACTCAGATAGGTGTCACAGGAGGGATAGCTCTAGCTAAGAGGCTGCAGGTAGGAAGGAGCCGAGAGGGGGGGGGGAGCACTCAGAAAGGGGCATAGGTTGAAAGAAGCAGTGCAGGAGGGAAGGCATATGGCAGGGAGCCATGGTAGTGATGGGGAGTAGCAGTCATGAAGGGGACCATAAGGGGAGGACTGGAGGGAAAGCATAGATTATAATCAGAAACCATTCCTTATTTAATATTACGTTTTATACATTACACATGATTCTGGAGTGCATATTATTATTGTTACATTAGTCAGTTTTCCGTGTGACATTTAACCTCTTGTAATAACTAGAGACGCTTGTGGAGGTCCACGAAACCTTTGGAGGTTGAAAAGGGAGCCAATCTCCCCAAAAGGTTGGGAACTCCAGACTTAGGGCAAAAAAAAAAAAAGTAGGAAAGGTCTGCAAGTCAGTTTGGTTGCACGGTGTTCAAATAGCTGTTTGTTATTTTCCTACAACTTTAATTTTCTGTAGCTTCTGAAAAGGAAAATATTGAAAATGCAGAGGCAAGAACCGAAATTTGCCCAGTTCTGAAATTTAGCCCTCAGAGGATAAAGGTCCCAAAATGCTTTCTGCAAAAGATTTTGCATGGTAAACAAAAAAGAATAGATGCCTTGATCTTTTCCAAATATTTATTAGAGTAGAGACGTGTTCAAAAGAATGCCCGACTCGGGCCGAGTTTCGCAGCTCAACAGCCGCTGCCTCAATGGCTTAGACAATCAAGAATCTCAGCTGAATTATAGTGGTATTATATCATCAAGGTGACTGTAAACCACCGCTGCAAGATAACTTACACACTGCCGTCAGTGGAGACTGAATACATGACGGCAGTGTGTAAGTTATCTTGCAGCGGTGGTTTACAGTCACCTTGATGATATAATACCACTATAATTCAGCTGAGATTCTTGATTGTCTAAGCCATTGAGGCAGCGGCTGTTGAGCTGCGAAACTCGGCCCGAGTCGGGCATTCTTTTGAACACGTCTCTACTTTAATAAATATTTGGAAAAGATCAAGGCATCTATTCTTTTTTGTTTACCTAACGGCCATTATAGATCGCCTACCTCTCTGTTTTCAAAGATTTTGCATGTCCAGTGTTATTTTTCTGTTGGATTATTTTCCCCCTAGAAGTTTTTTTTAAAAAGTGAAGCTGTGCTAAAGATGTGTGGTTTCAAAATTCTTCGGGTCTGCTGACTTGCAGGCTTTTTAGCACATTGCCCACATTTGTCCTGATCCTTAAATCTGGCCACGAGAGTAGAGTAAGCAGACAGCATCTCATTTCCTGTTCTACCTGTTTCAAGAGCAAGTTTTGCAAATAAAGGTCCTAATTGATAGCTTTGTTTCTTGGCCTTGTACAGAAATTTCCATCTGCATATGTTCCAAATATATGTGAGCCTGGGGGACACATCTGGTATGTCTACCATATGGAGCAGGTCAAAAACAGACTCCAAATAGCGTATTTTATTTATTTATGGCTCCATACAATCCATTTTTCCCAACCAAGGTTGCCCAAAGCAGCGAACAAACAAAATGTGCTCATTTTCTCTATATTTGCATGCACTTAGTTACAGAACATACATAGTCCCTGAACCAAATAGGAAAATATGGAATCATTTTTAATGGCTAACCAGACATTGTTTACTAAGATTTCATATGAGGAATTCCTTTTGATCACTAAAAGAAGAGAAAATTGTCTGTAAAATAATAATGTCGAAAAGGAAATGGTGTAATGCTAAGAACATCAGAATCCACAAAATAAAAAGAGGATTCAGTCAGTTAGATAAAATTGCCAAGTAGTTCCATTTTTATCATAGCCAATGTCAAGAAGAGCTAATTTTGGTCCCCTGACACGGACCATGTTTCGCCACTCTAGCTGCGTCAGGAGGGACAGAAGCCAAGACAAACTAAACAGGCTACAAAAATACCAGTAGTATATTCAAACGTACCCAATCAATGACAATGTAAAGGAAACAGTATATCCAACAAATTGGTGTCCCCAAACTCTGAAAACAGGAGAAGGGGGAAAGGAGGAAAAAGGAAAAGGAACAGAGCTATAAGCAACACAACAAGATAGCAAAAGCAATAGCTATAAATTAAAAAATTAAAAAAACACAAACAGGAACAGTACATACCACAATAGAATAATGATGGTTGAAGCCCCCTTAAAACATTTGTAGCAAGATTTGTATAAGGGACCCCATCAAGGCAACGTCAAGGAAGCTAGAAACTGAGAAAACACCAAGGAAAACTAAGGAAGAAAAATCAACAAACCAAGGCCTAGATTTATCAAAACTCAATAAATATCGCATTCGATATAAAAAAGGGTGTTTTATGGTAATAGCTTATTTATCGCAATGTGCATTATCTTAGTACTTCGCCTAGGTATTATCGCAAATTGCATTAACTTTTCACACTTTGTGGTAATACCACAATAATGCTGCAAAATGCTCATGAGAGAGAGAGAGAGACTATCTACAAGGCCCTTGTAGTAGTTAGCTATTTATGCTACTATAGGAGGCCCACCTAGTAACTCAAGGCGAAGTTTAGGTAGTAGTGTAGGGGTTAGGGGCCACTTTTACATGCAGAGTGAGACATATGAACAGAACAGTACACTCTTGTGAAGATTTGATGTCCTTTGGAGTGAGGAAACTCACACAAAGATGAGATTTATAAAATGTTCTCTCAACCTAGCTTGATGGACCTCCCAGAACAGTAGGAGGACCATCGCTGTAAGAGGAAGAAGAGACTTGGTACTTCAGTGGCAGATTGTCCTCCATGTCAGCAAGGACCAGGGACCAGCAGTTAGAGTTTGATTGGCTTGGTGAGTCCAGCGGCTTGGATAATATTAATTCTGAAGGGCTTTGGTGTTGTGGTAAGCAGCATTTGAGCAAAGAGCATAGGGTCTGGATCATAGAAAAGGCGATAGTTGGGTCAGTAAGGGACTAGAGGCATTGGCAGAATGGCTTAGAAAGGATAATCCTGCTAGGAGTGTTGACTTCTCTGAGGTTTGGGATATGTCCTCTAGCGACCATGACTCCGTCATTGACTCTTCATCTGGGGATGAGAAAGAGGTTGCTAATTGGGCGGAGGTCCCAGTCATAGTCAGTCCAGTCAAACCCAGCACTGGCTGCCTGATAGGTGAGGCACTGGGCACATGTCCCATCCACTCCCTCAATCTACATGAGCCTGACTGCATCAAGTGCAGAATCTGGAGAGAGAATTATTTAAATATTTTCTCTTTGGTTTTAAGGCAAAGTGATGGAGAAAGGGGTGAAAGGAAAAAGAGTGAAGAGATGAAGAAGCAGCAGCACATCTTAAGAAAACATCATTAACTGTATAATAAGTGAAAGGAAGCCTGACGCCTTGGTTGGCATTTTGAAGTATTGGGACATGATTCTTAGAGAATGTAAAAACCCACATGGGTTGGGCTTGGCTTCCCCGGCACAGCGGCAAATGGCCACTGTACCTGCCGCCTCCAGTCCCGCCCCCGGACTGCCCCCTTTACAAGCCCCAGCACTTAATTGCATACTGGGGTTTACGCCGGGCCCGTTTGAAAATTGGCCTGGCACAAGTAAACCCCGGGATTAACGCACACCAGGGTTTAAATATTTACCTGAAAAGTCCCTTATAAAATAGCAATTTACATGCGGAACTCAGTCCTGCCCCCAAACACCCATGGACTGCCCCTTTTTTGCACTTGTGAATGTGTGCGTAAAACCAAAAATATGCATGCATGTTTGATGTTCATAAAGTAGCATGTATGCAAGTACAGGCGACTACTGCGTGAATATTCCAATTGTATGTGCCTGTTAGTGTGTACATTTATCCAGAGGGAGTGAAAGCATTTCTTGAGGCAGAGTTGGAGAGGGGATTGGACTTTACACTCATACTTTTTTCCTGAAAATGCTCTGCAGACATAATAGCAGGTGCAATTCTGTGCAGCTGAGTTTTGGTGGGATAGTTTACAAAGCAGGACTGATGCATGTAAGTCCCATTTGAAAACTGATGTAACTTGGACTTGTATTTGCCACCTAATTTAGGAGGATTGTTATAAATTATCCCCCAAAAGGCTTCTGGTATGTGCTTTCTCACACCATCTGTTGAATTATTCCACCTGTTTTACGTTGCATTTGTATTATTTTGGAGCCTGGGTCTGATTCTCCTCTGTGAATTTGTTCTGCTAGTGCCACCTATTCCATTATTAGGACTGTAGTAAATGGGACACGTTTTTGTGTATGGAAGGTGGCGTGGGTGGCTTTCTCCATTTTCATAACAAAGGAGGTAATGTTTTGTTTATGTCATTTTTGATTTAAAAAGATACATAAACTTTACTATAATTATAGCCATTATGTTACCATATAAGATACAGACAGCTGACAATTTCATCTCAAAGATGGAAGCAAAATTTTAAAGAAATTACTTGAAAAAACAAACAGGCACACCAATAATAAGTTCAGAAAGAATAATGCTCATTTAGGGGTAGATTTTAAAAGAAGTGCGTGCGGCCTATATAAGAACATAAGAAATTGCCATGCCTGGGTGGTAACTCCTAATATGGAACCTAATGTCGTGTAACTACAGCAAGGGTTATTTTTCCCTATATGCAACACCTTGCACTTGTCCACATTAGATTTCATCTGCCATTTGGATGCCCAATCTTCCAGTCTTTCAAGGTCCTCCTGCAATGTATCACAATCCGCTTGTGATTTAACTCTCTGAATAATTTTGTATCATCCGCAAATTTGATTACCTCACTCATCGTATTCCTTTCCAGATCATTTATATATATATATTGAAAAGCACCGGTCCAAGTACAGATCCCTGAGGCACTCCACTGTTTACCCTTTTCCACTGAGAAAATTGACCATTTAATCCTACTCTCTGTTTCCTGTCTTTTAATCAGTTTGTAATCCACAAAGGACATCGTCTCCTATCCCATGACTTTTTAGTTTTCTTAGAAGCCTCTCATGAGGGACTTTGTCAAACGCCTTCTGAAAATCCAAATACACTACATCTACTGGTTCACCTTTATCCACATGTTTATTAACCCCTTGAAAAAAATAAAGCAGATTTGTTAGGCAAGGCTTCCCTTGGGTAAATCCATATTGACTGTGTTCCATTAAACCATGTCTTTCTATATGCTCTACGATTTTGATCTTGAGAATATTTTCCACTATTTTGCCCGGCACTGAAGTCAGGCTCACTGGTCTATAGTTACCCGGATCGCCCCTGGAGCCTTTTTTAAATGTTGGGGTTACATTGTCCACCCTCCAGTCTTCAGGTACAATGGATGATTTTAATGATAGGTTACAAATTTTAACTAATAGATCAGAAATTTCATTTTTGAGTTCCTTCAGTACCCTAGGATGCATACCATCCGGTCCAGGTGATTTGCTACTCTTTAGTTTGTCAATCTGATCTACTACATCTTCCAGGTTCACAGTGATTTCGTTCATTTCGTCTGACTCATCACCCTTGAAAACCATCTCCAGAACTAGTATCTCCCCAACATCCTCATAGGTAAACACGGAAGCAAAGAATTAATTTAGTCTTTCTGCAATGGCTTTATCTTCCCTAAGAGCCCTTTTAACTACCCGAGCCGCGCTGGCTTCCTCCATTCCCTCCCCCCTAGCCTGACCTTCCCACCCCTTCCCCTAACCTTCCCCCCCCCCAGCCCTACTCTAACCCCTTGATCTTTATTTTACCTTTTGCGCCAGCCTCCAGGCAGGCGCAAGTTGCGTGCACCGGCCAATTGCCGACACATGATCTCTGACACAGCGGCAAATGGCCACTGTGCCAGGAGTCGCTGACCCCACCCCACCCCCGGATCACCCACGCCCCGCCCCTTTTTTCAAGGCCCGGGACTTACACGCATCCCGGGGCTATAGGCCTGGTGCGCATAGGTCTCTATGGATGGCCCGTGCCATTTTTAAAGATGGCGCCGGCCGTCCATTGCTCCTACCATGTGACAGGGGCTGGCCAATGGCACAGATAGCCCCTATCACATGGTAAGGGCAAAGGGCCATCGACGCCATTTTGTTTACTGGCAGCCGACGGCCCGAGAGCGGGAGATCGCTCCCGGGACCCCCACGGGACCACCAGGTACCTTAAAACAATTTTAGGGGGGTCGGGAGGGTGGGGGATTCGAACTAATTTAATTTAAAGGGTCAAGGTGGGGTGTTTTTTTTTCCGGCATGAGACAGCCGAACAAAATCGCTAAGAACCACGGGAACGAAGATTTCCTGCAGTTTTTCCCCGAACCCGATACCGGAAACAAGTCCTGTATAGATTCAGATCCCTATCAGTATCCAGCACTCACAGTGTTATCAAGTTGGGAAGAGGGCTCTACTGTTTAGCCTGTCCAGGGAACAGCACTACATAGCCAGCAGAGGAGGAAGCCAAAAGAATGCTGGGAGAGCATTTAAGGAAGAAAAAGCACAATTTGGCTGGCTCTCTCTATGTGTGAGGGGCGGGAATGGCCAGGAGTTGGAGAGAGGAGTGTGGTAGCTCTGCAATCAGTTCTTCTCTTGAAGAACTAATTATCAAGAGGGAGAGACAGAAATCTGTGCTCTGAGGAAATAGAGAGACAGACAGCTGTTCTTGCTTCATAGCTGAGCTACATGGAAAATCCCAACAAGGGACAGAGGAGCCAGGAGCTGAGAAACTTCCTTTCCAGAGATATCCAGGCCCAGGAGTGCATGGCTGGATCACCCTCCTAAGTGACTGAATAAAGTAATCTAAACTTTGCACAGACAGTATCTTAGCAGAGGAGGGAGAAGGGTTATTTCCTTGCCTTTTGTCACAAAGTCAGATTCTCATCTTAACTGTTTCGGCCTTTCAGCATAAACCCTAGGGGTGTGCATTCGTTCCCTACGAATTGGGAATCCACAACGTACAGGGCCCTATTCGTTGAATTCGTGGGGAAGCGAAACGTATCGCGATTCCCCACGAATACAACAAATCTTCGCCGAATTATTCGGCCGTCTAAAGGAGCCAATTTAAACAAACTCCCCACCCTCGACCCCCCCAAGACTTACCAGAACTCCCTGGTGGTCCAGCGGGGGGTCCAGGAGCCATCCCCTGCACTCACACCCTCGGCTGCCGATTTCAAAATGGCGCTGATAGCCTTTGACTTACTATGTCACAGGGGCTACCGGTGCCATTGGTCAGCCCCTGTCACATGGCCATCGGCACCATCTTGTGCTCCTACCATGTGACAGGGGCTGACCAATGGCACCGGTAGCCCCTGTGACATAGTAAGGGCAAAGGCTATCTGCGCCTTTTTGATTACTGGCAGCCGACGGCCCAAGTGCAGGAGATCACTTCCGGACCCCCGCTGGACCACCAGGGACTTTTGGTAAGTCTTGGGGGGGGTCAGGAGGGTGGGGGGTTGTAGTTAATTTAATTTTAGTGGGGAAACAAATAGGAATTAACGTATAAACGTATCTGGGGGGCCCCCTTGTCGATTGCAATGTATCTGCCCCCAGACGAATATGAATCCCGAATGCAACGTATGGCGTCCCTCTGCACATCCCTAATAAACCCTGCCACAGCCACATGAGATAGGGCAGGGAAAGAGAAGCTAATGGACCATGGTCTTTCTGTAAGAGACTGAAACCAGGTCTGCTTTCTGTTTAGTAGGGTTGTGCAATTGTTTTTCCCGAATTAGGCAATTTCAGTGAAATTGCCTAATTCGGAATGGTTCGGGAGAACTGGAAAACGATTGAATTTTTTTACTAAAATTTCAGAAAAAATTCATTTTTGAGTTAGCGCGCACTAACTCCCGATAGTGCGCACTAACCCAAAAATTGGGGCCCCCCAAAAAAGAACCCGAACCGCGGGAAAAACAAAATTCCCGCAGGGGGTCCCGAAATGAAGCCCAACACGAAATTTTTACCTGAAGCACATCTCTACTGTTTAGATGGGGAGGTCTCTCTCTCCTGGGGAGCTTCCCCATTTGGGGAAGCTCCCCAGGAGAGAGAGACCTTTCACACACTGTAGTGCTCATCTATTTGGTTTGTCATCTAGCCACCTCCACCGTCAAGAAGGACTTCTTCATGTTCTTGATTGGGTTTTTTTTTCCACACAATTTTGTGTTTGGGACAGGGTGCACCCTTTACATACTGATGACTTTGGGATGGATCTGTTCCCGCCCACCTTTTTGAGTACTCAGGGGTAAAAACAATTTCTGAAGGCTATATACTTCACTGATTTCTCCTCAACTTTTCTCTATTAGCGTTCCTCATGTTTATTTACTATCCATATGAGTAAGTTGGTTGCCCTGGCTAACAGGATATACCCAGTGTTATTTTTGCATTGTTTGATTTGAAATAAGAAAACTTCAAGTTTATATTATATTTCCCCTACTGTACTTTTCCCTCACCTGCTGAAACAACCTGCCTCTTAGTTCTGGATCCCACGATGGCAGGCGGTGCCAAGTGCATAAAGACGGCTCTGCGCCATTAGAATTACCATCTGATGGATCACTAGAGGAAGTATCAAAAGTCACTCACGTAGAGTGAATTTCTAAAACATTGCTTGCTTGCGTTAAAAAGCCCATATACGCAAGTATCTGGGCTGTGCGTGATCAATGCGTATTTTAAAGAATGTAAATTGTGTGATCCCAAGTCAGTTCTGAATTTACACGTGTAAATTTGCATTTTAAATCTGACGTCTGCAGCGCTGAAGTGTCTGGATGAGCTGGGGGGAGTGCGGGCTGAAGAACCAGAGGGGTCCAGATGACCTCAAGATGGACTGGGCAAACTGGTGGACTAATGGGTAAAACTGGGAATGTCCTTCACGCAAACAAGTTTTAAAATCTGTTTACCTGCGTGCGTTAAAGCCGACAGATTTCTAAGGAAGATATGTGAATTACATTTGCTCGAGTAATCGCTTAAAATTAGAAGCAGACATATGTGTAGTAGGTGTATTTTAAATCGTATCAGCACAATTGCATGCACAATTTAAAATTCCTTTGTATGTACGCTCGCAAGCAACTATGCACTCATTTTAAAGTCACTATCCCTGTTGACTCTCTTGAAGCCTTCTTTTCAATCCACAGGCTCACAAACTCCAGGGACGATAACTTTGATACCGGCACACAGACGCACATGCACGTGCGTATGCCAGCTTGTGCCAAAGGATGCGGCCATTTTGTAACGTATGCACATATATGCGCGTATGTTATAAAATAGGCTGAATGCATACATGTGCACACGATTTTAAATGGTTGCATGCATGTGTGTGCAAATGCCGCACCTACTGCATAAGTGGGGAAATTTTATAAGGGACGCGCTCCAACACCATACCCTGTTTTCCCAGTTCACCTAGTTTAGGGATAGCAATTCCAAACACCCTTAATTTATTAATCTCCCTTTCCCCTGTTAGCCCCAGCCCTTAAAACCCCGCTGACTAGCCTAGATTTTTTTGTTTTATTTAACTTACTTACCATCCATAGCGGAAGAAAGGTCATGCAGCAGGGGACCCTGTCGTGTGCCTGGCTGCATAAATATTTACATGCGCATCTCTTGGCCTTCCCCCGACATTTCCACATCCCGCCCATGCCCTGCCCTGCCCTTTTCTCTGAACTTTTGACTTGTGCGCGTGGCAGGAGATAGGCGCATATATAGGTGCCTTTTACAATCTGCACAGCGAACACCAGCCCCACCTGTGCGCATGTCTTCTGGCTTTGGCACGCGTAGGGCTTTTAAAGTTCACCTACAAGTGAACTTTGTAAGACTCGCCCCGTTTGAACTTATTGATCATGCAGAATTTGAGTTCCTTTCTAAATGCTTCCATTTGCTTGTGGAGATCTGATGCCTGCTGTTTAAATGTCTCAATAGTTAATTGTTGGAGTGAAGACATTTTATCTTTTGATCTCCATACTTAATGAGACCCCTGATTTGTTAGAATAAGAAACATTACGTCAAGAGAACATTTATTTAGGATTGCATTTCATTGTTCAATGAATGTTGGAAACTCAGAATACCAAGGAGGTTTAAAACCTACTTCTACACAACTTTTTTGTGGTGTGATGGGAGGCTGAAGTCTGAACGCATCTTTTTCACTTACTTTTCACTTGTTCTAACATTTCGCCATGAGGGTAACAACAATGGTTGATTTTTTTTCTAAAAATGTTTTTCTTGTTTAAAAAATGTTTGTATGTATTTTGGATCAGTGGTTTCTCTTTATGCTTTCTTATTAGAATATTGCTTTGATCCAGGTTTATGTGTCCTTTTTTTAATTTTTAGGTGCTGGTTGTGTTTGGCATGATATTTGCGCTGGGATGGGATTGGGGTTTACATGCATGCTTTCAATTTTCAAAAGTATGCGTGTAAATCCACATGCAAGACTTTTAGCCTGTGTGGGCTGCTTTAAAAATTACCCTGTAAAGGCACTGAGAAGAATGGAAAGGTTGATGACTGCTCAGAGCCTCTTTGTAAGGCAAGTCCATTGGTAGGATTTAGCACAGCAGAGCCAGGCACCTTGTTTGCTTGCATGTTTTATGCATTAATCGGCGAAGGGCCTCTAAAACTAGGACCGTAAAACGAGATGGAGCTTGCGGTTTTATTCAGACCACACGTTTTCACTGGGTCCCATTTTCTTTCTACAGACAACCGACAGGGCTTCTGCTTTTCAGAGGTTCTGCAGACAATGTGTCAGATGTCTTCCAGCAGCCGGATTCTTGTCACCAAATCCGAGTGTTGTTGCGATGGAGGGAGAGGCTGGGCTCACCAGTGCGAGATCTGTCCTCTCCAGGGAACGACCCAGTACAAGAAGCTCTGTCCTCATGGCCCGGGATATTCGACTGATGGAAAAGGTATGGAAAGGGAAGGGGAGGGGGGGAGAAAGTAAGCCATTTTCACATTAATTTAAGGAAAATGACCGTCCACATTATATAAAATGTCCTTTCAGTGAAACAACATGTTTTACCTGGAAATGTCCCAGAAATGGCTGCTTTTTCCTCTGCTTCGACGTTATTTTTCATTTACGTGCTCCATGAAATGAGAAAAGCTAACTAATAGCAGCTGAAACCTGACTGGAAGCCTGTTGTATGCGAGTGGACCTTAATGCTGCCATTGTAAACAAGAGCTGAGTGTATTTCATCAGTCTTCGCCTGTGGTTACATACTGGTCTGATTGTTCCACAAATCACATTTTCTAGAAGGAAAACAGACTTGAAACATATGTTATTAATTCAGCTTACATTTTGTTTTAAAATACATCACGTCCTTCAGAAAAATCACCTTCACTAACCCCATCAGAGCGAGTGCCAGGTTACCATGGGCGCACAGCCTTTCAGCCATTTGTTCCTGTGTGTATCCCCCTTGACAGGGCACATAAAATGATAAAGATCCTGAGGCTGATTTAGGAACTGAGCAGCAGCTTCTGTGGGTTCACATCAATAAAAATGGTCAAGCAGATGGTGTAGTAGTCCTGGCTCAGAGGCAAGAGCCTCGTTTCTCCAAAACGCTCCTTTCCCCTCTCTGACCCATCTGACTGCCCCCCAGGACGTACAAGTTCTCTTTTGACTGCCAGATTCCTCTCACAAACCCATATCTTGGGATTAAGAAATGTCTCACTCAAAAGGCATCTTCAACAATAGAAACTTTTATTTTCTGTTCTGGGGTTCCAGCAGTTAAAGAAAAAAAAACAAAACTTAAAATCTCCAATACATATGTGATCACAGATTCGCACAGCAGAGAATTAGCAGCCACAGCGGCAATAAAAAAAAAAAAGATTTCCCTTGTATCTTAATTTTCCAAGCTAGTATCATCTCCTGCGTCTACATTTCTACCACAGTGACTAGATTTCTAGTTCTTTTTTCCTCGACAGAGACGAGATTCAGTACTCACATCTTCCCACAGCTTCTTTCTCGGTTCAGGACCTGACCTGAGTAATCAGGTAATCCATGGAGAAATGGCTAGCAATGGTTCCCCCCAGACGGCCAGGGGGCACTGCCCAGGAGGCTACTCAGACAATTCTGGAAACACAACCTTGCCAGACACTCTGCAAGATGGACTGCGGAGAAGGATAGGGAGGTTCTCCCTTCTGGTCCTACTCCAACTTCCCCAAATACCAATGAGCTCCCACTTATATTTCGTTTGGGCACGCTGCCCTAAAAGTTCTCTCTCAAACACGCCCTAAAAGAGATATGCACATCCCCAATATAAACTTCTGCAATAGTGTACATGATCAATAACTCCTAAAGCAGAGGTGACACTTTTTAGGATTCCTTAAAGAGCAAGTTCTAATGATAATGACCTGATTTAGGGCCTTGGTCACGAGTATACTTCTCTGGATCTAGGAAAACGTCAGACACCACCGGAAAGATTAAAATCACAGCTTCCCCATTCCGTATAATGTTTGTGACAGATGTTTGAAAGGGTTAAGTTGGATTCTTTTTCCAGACACTTGGCACTTGAAAAGGCTAGAGTCCCACATTTCATACAGTTGCAGTTTGTAGACCTCCTGAACCGTTGCTTACGGCTATGCTTTTCTAAGAGAAGACAAGAGTTCATAGAGGTAATGCAACAGCCTCTCCTGTCTGGTTGGTGCACTACCAGTCAGGTTTTGTGGTTCTGGGCATTCATGTAGTCTTTTAGGTGAAGAAGTAGACCCCGGGTATTATCCCATCTTCCAAGGAAATTCTTCCTCTCTGTTATAATTGTCTGTGTTTGTATTATGCAGCTCGATAACCAGTCCTGTACACTCTCATACAGGTTCAGACTGTCTCGCTTTATAATATAGACTTGACATACTTAAAAACCTAAGCCATAGGGGCGGATTTTAAATGCCCTGCGCGCGTAAATCCAGCCGGATTTATTTTGCATAGGCCCCGGTGCGCAGAGCCCCGGGACGCGCGCAAGTCCCGGGGCTTTCTAAAAGGGGCGTGTCGGGGGCATGCCCGGAGCGATGCGGCGTTTTGGGGGCGTGGCGCAGCGTTTCGGGGGCAGCGATGCGGGCGTGGTTTCGGCCCGGGGGTGTTCCGGGGGCGTGGCCACATCCTCCGGACCAGCCCCCGGGACCAGAACACGGAGCGGGGCTGCCGGCCGGCGCGGGCAAAGGTAGGGGGGGGTTTAGATAGGGCCGGGGGGGTGGGTTAGGTAGGGGAAGGGAAGGTGGGGGGAAGGCGAAGGAAAGTTCCCTCCAAGGCCGCTCCGAAATCGGAGCGGCCTCGGAGGGAACAGGCAGCGCGCGCTGGGCTCGGCGCGCGCAGGTTGCACAAATGTGCACCCCCTTGCGCGCGCCGACCCCGGATTTTATAAGATACGCGCGGCTACGCACTTATCATAAAATCCAGTGTACTTTTGTTCGCGCCTGGTGCTCGAACAAAAGTACGCGATCGCGCAAAGTTTTAAAATCTACCCCATAGGGTATTAAACGTCACTTAATATGATGCTTAACAAACCAAGTCAAAAATATATTTTTTTAATACTTGGCAGATGGCACATAACCTCTGTTATCACTTAATTCTTCTGCATTAATTGCTGAGTTATCCATCACCCTTTGATGCACTGAAAGGCCCACAATACTCCCACTTAAGGATATTCTGTGCGAAACCAGAATCCAATACAGGTTATCTGTAAAAGGGTTGTGCATTTGTTTGCAACAAAACTGTAAAACATGATGAAATGAGCTGATTTTTGCTTTGTTTCAAACAAACTGAAAAATGTCATCAATTTTTTATATTTGGGAAAATTGTGCGCCCTATTAGCAAATAGGAAACAGTGCTGACACAGAGCAGGTATAAATCTTACATACAGGAGTCATTTTCAAAGGCATTTTTGCTCATAAAACCCGGTTTTGCGCACGTAAGTGTGTGCATAAAGGTACACACACAGAATACAAATCCATGCATACTTTTATATGCATACTGAATGGGTGTTACGGAGGGTGGAGTTGGGATGGGATGAGAATTTATGTTCTTGTTGCTCCCGTGCAGGTTTAACGTCAGGCACCCGTGCCTCATAGGATTCCACGTACACATGCAAATTTTCAAGGCAGATTTATGTGCATGGATCCGCTTTGAACGTTCAGGCTAAAGTCTGTGGGTGAGAAAAGTTCCCGTAGATATTAGCCTTAGGGGCTGTTTGAAAATTACCCTCACAATGTCTAATTTAATACGATAAAAAGTCATCTATTCCAGTAAGAAAACCAAACATAAAATGAAGTTTTTCTTTTGTAATTTTGTTGTCTAGGCTTATTTTGAAGCATGCTTATTTTTATAAGAAAAAGCACCTATTAGCATTTCCTGTCAGCATGTAGGTATCCGGGCTGCTCTCGGTGAATGGATTTGAATGAAATTTAGTAGGTGTGAGATTCCAGCTCTCCTACCAAATTTGTCCATGGCAAATAGCCCTGATCCTTGCAGATGGAAGGATATGAGCAGGGCCAAGCTGAGCAGGAGACTGTAACACAGGGCAACTGACAGAGCCCATCTCTCTAGCTGCCAAAGAGGAAGGAGATGTTGCTGTATGTGACTGGTGGAGTCCATCCCACCAGGAAAAAAGAGGAGAGAGAGGACTAGGACAGCTGGCAAAGCCTATCCCACTAATTGATGAAGAGGAGAAAGGACTAGGGTGGTTGGAGGAACCCATTCTACCAGCTGCCAGAGAAAACGAAAACACAGTGTGGTTGGCAGAGTCCATCCCAGCAGTTGCTGAAGAAGAGAAAGGACCAGGTGGGTGGCGAAGCGCAGGCCATCAGCCACCAAAGAGGAGGGAGGACTGGGTCAGCTGACAGAGCCCATCCCGCCAGCTGCTGAAAAGGAGGGAGATGTAGTACTACTGACATAGTCCATGCCATCCTTTTCTGAAGAGGGAGGCAGGCGGCTAACGAAGCCCCATCCCATCACCATCAGTCGCTGAAAAGGAGAGAGGATCAGCTTGGCTGGCGGAGCCATCAGCTGGCACCACAAACATTTTCAGAACTCACAGGTTGGCACTCATTGGCTCTGCTGATCATGAGCTCAGTACTGCCAAGGCAGCCAGCCCGTAAATATTGACGATGGACATGACACCAGGCAACACAGACACGCTTCAGCAGGGAGGAGGTGGGAGGGGGCTAATTGGAGGAAGGAGAAACGTCTTTGTGTCACATACTAGTATACCTGCTTGTTTCCTAATCCTGCCGTTCTCTCTCTCTCTTCTGCTTTCATCTATTATCTCCTAACTCCTTTTCCTGAATCTCCTATCTTCATCCTTTCCTTCAGCTGTCTCTCTCTAACATCTAGCAGCAGCTTCCCTTCCTCTCGCCAGCATGCACTCCAGGGCCAGCATTTGGGGAGTGAAAGCTGTGAGGCTGAACAAGATGCCATGAAACGAGGGTGTGCCCTGCCCACAGTGCTGGCACAAGGGCATGGTATGCCATTCCCTGACTAGTCAGCCAACTATCTGAGCTTCCACTCAACTATATGCTGCTAACACAAAAATCACTGTGCTGCTGCTGAAGCTTGAAGGATGGAGAGAGTAGAGCACGCTGCTCAGTGCTGTGCTGGAGCCACTGCCTCTGCTGATTTGCCATAGGAGAGGTTTGAGTTAAGAGCACCAGAGCCATTGCCAGGAGGACAAGATTTAGGCTTCTGTGGGTAGGATGAGCCTGCTGGAGCCAAGGGGAAGGATACTGCTGGGTCAGGGAAGGAGGGAGCAAGAGAGCAGATGAGAAAGATGGTGAATGCTGGGCACTCTGGGCTGATGGAGGGTGGGGAATAGAAAGGAGGATGCTATCGGGCGGGGGAACAGAGTGAGAGAAAGGGTAGTGGAAGGCTAGAATGCCCTCCCAGAAGAGATGGTGATGACCAGAACGATAACCAAACTCAAAACACAGAGGATCCCTGGTGGCTAGAGGCTGGAAACAAATAACTGGGATAACCTGTGGTAAACATTTGGTGTAACGTTGTTGCACTGAATAACTCTCACAAACCCTGAAGAGAACCTGCACTGGTCTAACCTGCTCGGGGCAGCAGTTACAACCCTAAACCTGCTGGGCAGACTGGATGGACCGTTTTTACTATGTTACTATGCTATTAGCAAAATAGCGTGTGCTATTTGCTAACTGTGCGCCCTATTTCCCAAAAATGAAAGAAACATGAAAAAAAAGAAGAAAAAAATAACCCCCCCCCCCCCAAAAAAAAAAAAAAACGAAGAAAAATCTTCAAAAAACAAAATGAAGATGAAACCATTAGTGTGCATATCTGTAATCTGCAATTCATCTCCCTGGAACTTGCTCCGCAGCAGGTGTGGCCAACTCTGGTCCTCAAGAGCCAAAAACAGCCCTGATTTTCAGGATACCCTTAATGAATATATATGAGATATATTTGCATGCGCTTCCCCCATTGTATACAGATATAACTAGGGACCTTCATATTCAGTTTTTATTTTATTTTTCCCAGGAATTTATCAGTGGTTATTACAACAAGAACAATAATGAGAGAAATCAGTGGGAAAAAATGTCATTTTTCTGGGTAATTATCATTTATGGTTTTGTTTTAATAAACACTGATAAATTATCAGGAAAAATGAAAAAAAAAACCCAAATGAAAATGAAGGTCCCTAAATATATCTCATCCATATTCCTTGTAGATATTCTGAAAATCAGAACTGTTTTTGGTTCTTGAGGACTAGCATTGGTTACCCCCGGCTCAACAGGGAACTGGGTTCTCTGGGTGGGCATCATGGAAGAGAGATGTTACTGTACATCCAACTGTGTCAACTCTCAGCAGAGAACTCTCTTTCAAGGGGACAAGCTGCCACCTACTGGACCATGCTCAGACTACACCTGACTGGACCATTATTGCCTTCTGCACAGGGTGATTGGACCATGCCAGTTTTAACCAGTAAAAACTGAAATACATGGAGCAAGCTTACAGTATCGTCTTGTTTTTACGCCAGGGGGCAGAGCATACTGGTGTGCATCTGAGCGTCCCAGTGCAGAGACGGTGCTAGCCTACTGGAAGGTTCTAAACAGAGGGAGTGAGAGATGGGTGAGACGAAGAAACAAGAGTCCACAGGGAAAATAATATTTGTAACATGCTCCCTTTAAGCAGCTCAGGGCCCTAAGCAATTGCATAGTCCTCTTATGCTTAGTGCCTTCTCTAATTCTTTGTAGATATTTGTCCAATGTGACATGCCCTTAAACCTGTAAAACCCTTCACCTTCTACTTTGCTTTCTGAGGTCTGTCAAGGATTAAGCATATTTTATACAGGAACAGCCTCCTTTCAGATGCCCTGTTTGCTTTAAATTTCATTTGAGTCATATTGGGGCAGATTTTATAACGTGCGCACGCTACCCGGCACACACATGTTATAAAATCCTGGGTCGGCACGCACAAGGGGGGTGCACAGTTGTGCACCTTGCGCACGCTGAGCCCGCTCCGAGCCGCGCTGCCTTCCCCCGTTCCCTCCCAGGCCGCTCCGAAATTGGAGCGGCCTCAGAGGGAACTTTCCTACCACCCCACCCCCATCTTCCCTTACCCCCCTACCTTTGATGGGTTCTTTTCTTTGTTTTAAAACTTACTTCAGCCAGCCGACTGCCGGAACGCAATTTCTGGCCCAGCGGCGGTGCGGAGGCCTCTGGCCCCGCCCCCATCCCCGGACCGCCCCGCCCCCTTCCCGCCCGTTTTTGCAAGCCCCGCGGGACTTACACGCGTCCCAGGGCTTTACGCGCGTCACCGGGCCTTTTGAAAATAGGCCCTGTGCGCCCGTAACCGTTTTAAAATCCGGCCCATTATGAGTAAGTAACCCCTAAAGATAATGGATTGCCTTGATTTAATTAGAAATGCAAAAAATGTTCTACCTTCCCCTTTCAAGCACTTCAAGGCAAAGATAAATAGTGATAAAGGTGAGACTCACTGCTGATGTTAAGAAAGACCAAATATTAAGGTAGCTTGTAAGATTCACAAAGCAGTTTGCATCTCATTCAAAATACTCAGATTCATATGAGTATGTATTTGTCAAACCTTTATTTGAGCAACTATTACATAAACTTCCAGGAATGCCCTTTAAAGATGGATTGGAACTGAAAGAGATTTCTCAATTGCTGAGGAAATGTCCTGGTCATGTGTATAAATATTTGAACCATACAGTTTAGATCTGTTTTTGACTCATCACCATCTCTCATATACATTTATCCTGAGATGGAGTTGGGGGGGGGGGGGGAATCATTGGTCAAAACTGCTGTCAGAATGACTAAACCTATATAACAGAATTTTCAGCAGCCATCTTGAAAAGCTAACTAGAAGAAAACAAAACTTTAGTGTTTTTCCATGTTTTTTTCTGGGTTATAATAGTAGTAGTATATCTTTTTTTTAATTTTTAGCCTACATTCTAAATGATACTCAGGGCTCCTTTCACAGATTTACAGTTTTTGACAGGTTCAGAACAGATGCTGAAAGGCTAATGGAAACTTCCAGGTCTACACCAATTTTAAAATTCACTTTGGGGTTATTTTGCACTGTACCAAACTGTGCATAATGTATATCTTTACAGCTGTACCCATTAACTTCTATTTCTTTTTTCTTAGAACATGACACACTGCTCTAAAGTTAGAATGTAATGATACACTCTAGCATCTCAGTTTTGTAACTGGTGTCATTGAGCTGTGATGACATCACAGAGGCACGATAGCAGGAAAAGCAAAACAGCCTGAAATATTAGAAGATAATATAGCCTCATTAATAAAACACTAGCTCATATTCAGTTTAAAACTCTATAATAGACAGACATGTGACAGAGGTACATATGGATATGTATTTATGAAATATCAAGTTGAGAAAGAGTAGAATTGTCATGTTTAGCATGGGTTCTAGTATTTTAGAGGATAATACATATATTACTTTATTTTCACAGATATTGATGAGTGCAAGGTCATGCCAGTCCTATGTGGAAATGGGCAGTGCATCAACACCATGGGCTCCTTCAGGTGCTTCTGCAAGGTTGGCTACACCACTGACATCAGTGGGACAGCTTGTGTGGGTAAGATTTTATCAGCCATCTCCACTGCAGTTTTACAACTTACAGATTTCGTAGCTGAATTGTCCTCCACTGATATTTTCTACTTTTCCACAAAAAGGCATCTGAAGGTGCTATTTATATATGCACTGTGTTCTTAAGATATGTACACAACCTACCTGATTCAATCTGATCAGATTCTTTGCAATTTCCCCAGGTTGAATGGGGGAATTTGTTAGAAATGAAACACGGACATTTCCGCATCATGACCTGTTTTCACCTACACAGGATTCAGACTCTTGCTGCAGTATCTGGTCTTGCTACATTAGCTTTGTACATTCAATATCTTGCCAATTGTGTGTCAGCATTGGTTATTGCCTGGCAGTACATTCCCTATACTATCCCATTTTACTTAGTCTAGTTCCCCGGTGGTCCATACTTCCTTTGCTTCCCCCCTTCTGATGTGGGTCAGCATCTCGCCGATTTTACTTTTCTGACTGAGTAGGAAACTTCTGGCATCTTCCCTTTCAATGTGGACTCATAAATAGTAATTAAGGTTTCCCAAGTCTTTAATTCCAAAGTTCTTTTGGATTCTTTGGATGATGTCTTTATAGTCTTCTTCTTCCTCATGACACATTAGAATATCATCCACATAAACTAAAATGTAGGTCCATCTGTTGCGCTTCTCTTTGGAATAAAGACAAGGGTCCACCATGCTCCTTACAAATTCTGCTGGCATGAGGACTTGGTAGTCTGCTTAAGACCATAAATGCTCTTTTGAAGCTCACACACTGGGTTCTTGTTTTCTGGATCTATGAACACTGGGATGGCTTTAAATATTTGGGCATCTTTATTCCACAAAACTGGACAGATATCTATAGGATAAATTATGCGCTGGTATATAATAAAATACTAGAATATATGCAGCTTTAGTCGAGACTTCTGATCACATAGGCTGAGTTAATTAAAATATTCAAAATGAATATTGTGCCCAGGAGTATCTATTTGTTAAAATATTTCTCACAGGACAAGCAGGATGGTAGTCCTCACATATGGGTGACATCATCAGGATGGAGCCCAATCACGGAAATCTTTTTGTCAAAGTTTCCAGAACTTTGACTGGCCCCTACTGAGCATGCCCAGCATGGCACTAACCCTGCAGCCAGCAGGGGTCCCCCTTCAGTCTTCTTTTTTGCTCGCAGCAGTAGCCTCGCGGTTTAGGAGCTCTGAAGAGATTCCTGACAGGAATTTTGCTCACGGAATTATTTAAAGTTAAATTGCCCCACAGGGGTCCCTCCTCTAACTTTTCTTTAATTGCGGTACTCCGGTAAGTTTTTATCCGCTTTCCGTCGATTACCGTCGAGTTTGGCCCTTGCGGCCTACTGGCCGTCTACTGTACCGCGGCTCGATTTTTTTCAATGGCTATGGCGTCAGGGTTCCATCGGTGCCCGGACTGTACTCTCACCATGTCTATCACAGACCCCCATGGAGTCTGTGTAATGTGTTTAGGCCGTGAGCATGATGTCCTGACTTGCACCAAATGTGCCCTCATGACACCAAAAGGTCGCAAAGCCAGAATGGAGAAGATAGAACTCCTCTTCCGTGCTCAGACCCCGACTCCATCCATTGCATCGACGTCATCGGAACCGGCACCGTCGACTTCGCGCCAGCATCGACCACCGACCGGTGACCGACCACCATCGACATCTTCAAGGCCATAGACACCCGCTACTCCCCCTCGGGATCGAGGGGATCGCAGGGAGAAACATCGTCATCGACATCGCAAGACTCGGACCGTCAAGGGAGCGAAGTCATCAACCTCGCCACTGTCAGAGCCACCGTTGAAGAAGCCCCGTCCAGGAAATGCACCGACCATTCCTGTGACCGGGTCATCAAGGCCACCCTCACCCGATCGGGGTTTGGGAGCCGCGATTCTGCCTGTAAAGGTAGTCCCTCCAGCTATGCCTCTGCCTCCCTCTTCTGTTCCGGAGCCGGGGCTGCTTGCTCCAGGTCTCCGAGAAGAACTGGACCGGCTGGTTCAGGAGGCCATCGACAAGGCGATGCAACGTCTCCAGGTTCCTCCGGCACCGACACCGGCACCGATTGTGGAACCTGTCATCGACCCGATTCCAGCAGCGCTGGCACTGCTGCTCTCCAGGATGGAGGCGCTGATGGCCGCCCTTCCACTGAAGGCTCCCGGGTCTCCGATGGCTCCGATTCCCTCCCCGAGGACGGCTTCATCGGGAGGAGAAACACCATTCCACATTCCTCCATCGGGAGTTTTACCTCATCCATCGTTGCCAATACGTCCGTCGGTGCCCTTGATGCCTGCACCGATGCCTTCCATGCCATCATCGGTGCCTCCGGCGATTCCTTCGATTTTTTTCAGAGCCTCGCCCAGGGCCTTCAGGTATCCAACCCCCTTCTCATCCTACAGGACAGTTTTCTGATCCTTATGACACTTGGGGTGATGATACTTCAACAGACACCAATGACTTACCTTCACCACCTTCTCCTACTGAAAGTAGAAAGCGTTCTCCTCCAGAGGCCCTCTCATTCATAAATTTTGTGAAGGAAATGTTTGAGTTGGTTCCTTTTCAACTTCAGATGGAACATGATGACAGGCACCAAATGATGGAGTTACTCCAATTTCTGGATGCCCCCAAGGTAATCACCTCAATTCCCCTTCATCAAGTACTTCTTGATCTCCTCAAGAAGAACTGGGAAAATCCTGGATCAATTGCTCCAGTTCACAGGAAGGCTGACACTACTTACTTAGTTCAGTAAGCCCCAGGTTTTCAAAAATCCCAACTCAACCACCACTCAGTTGTGGTAGAGTCGGCTCAGAAAAGGACAAAAAGGTCAAAGCCGCACTCATCCACCCCACCTGCTAAGGAACAAAAGTTCCTAGACAACATTGGTCGACAAGTGTTCCAAGGAGCCATGCTCATCTCCCGAATTGCTGCCTACCAGCTTTATATGACCCAATATAATAGGGTCATCTTTAAACAGATACAGGATTTCTCTGAGTCCCTGCCTGAACAATTCCTAGACCAGCTACAAACCCTTGTTAACAAAGGATTTGAGGCAGGAAAACATGAGATTTGAACATCTTATGACATATTCGACACATCTACCAGAGTGTCTACAGCTGCCATTTCAGCAAGAAGGTGGGCCTGGCTCAAATCTTCTGACCTTCGCTCAGAAGTGCAAGACCGGTTGTCCAACCTGCCGTGTGTGGGGGATAATCTGTTCGGTGAACAGATCCAACGAATGGTGGCTGAATTAAAAGACCATCATGAGACCCTTAAACAGCTCTCTTCGATGCCTTCAGACTTCTCCTCAAGACAGCCCTTCAGGAAGGACTCTAAGAAGTCTTTCTACCATCCAAGGAAGGCCTACCCACCACTACCAAGGTCCCGTACTACAAGACCTTATCAGAAGCCTCAACCTCGCCAAGTCCGAAAGCAGAAACCACAAACAGCTCCCCAGCCAGGACCTGCTTCAGGTTTTTGACATCCATTTGGAGAGCAACAGCCAGATTCCTCTTCCAAACATACCAGTGGGAGGTCGATTCTGCCACTTTCTCAACATGTGGCAGTCAATCACAACCGATCAATGGGTATTGGCAATCATTGCTCAAGGTTACCATCTGAACTTTCTTGTCCTGCCACCGAACTCTCCACCTCTGCCAATGTGGAGAACGTCCGACCACTCCATTCTTCTGGAACAAGAGGTCTCCCTCCTTCTCCAGTCAAGAGCAATAGAACCCGTTCCATACTCGCAGCAAGGCCTAGGGTTCTATTCCCGGTACTTTCTGATCCCCAAAAAATCGGGGGGTGTTCGTCCAATCCTGGACCTACGTGCTCTCAACAAGTACCTCCAGTGGGAAAAGTTCAAGATGCTTACCTTGGGATCGCTTCTATCTCTTCTACAAAGAGGAGACGGGCTCTGCTCTCTGGACCTCCAAGATTCACACACATTGTGATAACTCCAACTCATCGCAAATACCTGAGGTTTTTAGTAGGACCCAAGCACTATCAATACCGAGTGCTTCCTTTCGGCATGGCATCTGCACCACGAGTCTTTACAAAATGCCTCATAGTTGTCGCAGTTTTCCTCAGAAAAGAAAGTGTTCACGTCTACCCCTATCTGGACGACTGGTTAATCAGGGCTCCAACCCAGCAAGCCGCTCGGTCGTCCCTCAGTTTGACTCTACACACTCTTAATTTCACTAGGATTTCTCGTTAATTACAGGAAATCCTATTTAGTCCCATCTCAAACCTTGTCGTTCATTGGGGCAGACTTGGACACCTTACAGGCAAAAGCTTTTCTACCTCAACAACGAGTGTTAACTCTCGTGTCTCTTGCTCATCAGTTAGTCTCAGAATACTGCGACTGCATGCCAATTTCTCGTCCTCCTGGGTCACATGGCATCCTCAGTCCATGTCACACCAATGGCCCGCATGGCCATGAGACTCATGCATTGGACTCTGAAGTCACAATGGATTCAAGCTGTTCAGCCTCTGTCGACCATTGTCCACATCACCGACTCACTCCGTCTGTCTCTCGCCTGGTGGAAGAATCAGAACAATCTCCTCCAGGGATTGCCCTTTCACGTGCCAGATACTCAAGTCATTCTCACCACCGACGCTTCCAACCTCGGGAACCTCGGAGCCCATGTGAACGATCTGCAGACGCAAGGATCTTGGTCTCCAGAGGAAGCCAAACACCAGATCAATTTCCTGGAGCTTCGAGCAATGTGATATGCTCTCAGAGCTTTTCAGGGTTGCCTTTCCAATCAAGTCATCCTAATTCAGACGGGCAACCAGGTGGCCATGTGGTTCATCAACAAGCAGGGAAGCACAGGCTCCTTCCTTCTGTCTCAGGAAGCTGCGCAGATTTGGGCGGAAGCTCTCTCCCTCTCGATGTACCTCAGGGCCACCTGCTTGCCGGGAGTGGACAATGTTCTAGCAGATAAGCTGAGTCATGTCTCTCAACCCCTCGGTAGCGAACTCCATCTTCCGACAATGGGGTCATCCTCAGAAAGACCTCTTTGCGTCCCCTCAGAACCACAAAGTGTACCATTACTGCTCCCTCATTTGCAGCAAAGGCTCTCAGCCCAGAGATGCATTCTCCCTCTCATGGGCAACTGGTCTGCTTTATGCATTCCCTCCACTTCCTCTTCTCTCGAAGACTCTCATGAAGCTGCGTCAGGACAAGGGAACCATGATCCTCATATCACCTCACTGGCCACGCCAAGTGTGGTTTCCAATACTACAGGATTTCTCCATCCGCAGGCACATTCCCTTGGGAAAGGACCCGCTTCTGATAACTCAAAACAATGGGAGCCTACGCCATCCCAATCTTCAGGCCTTGTCCCTGACGGCATGGATGTTGAAAGGTTAATCCTTCAACCACTTAACCTTTCAGACCCAGTTTCCAGTGTCTTGATTGCTTCACGGAAGCCTTCCACGAAAAAATCTTACTCCTATAAATGGAAAAGGTTCATATCATGGTGCACTTCTCAGTCCCTTGATCCTTTTTCCTGTCCAATCCCTCAGTTTTTGGAGTATCTCTGGCATCTGTCAGTCGGGTCTCAAGACATCTTCCATCAGAATGCATGTCAGTGCGGTTGCCGCCTTCCATAAAGGTGTCGGGGATGTCCCTATCTCATTACAACCCCTCGTAACACGCTTTCTGAAGGGCTTGCTCCACATCAAGCTACCTTTACATCCTCCGGCCCCTTCTTGGGACCTTAACCTGGTTCTTGGTCGGCTCATGAAACCACCATTTGAGCCTCTTCACTCCTGTGACCTAAAATATCTCACATGAAAAGTGATTTTCCTTTTGGCTATCACCTCAGTTCGCAGGGTTAGTGAGTTACAGGCCCTAGTTACCTATCCGCCTTACACTAAACTCCTGCAGGACAGGGCGGTACTCCGCACTCACCCTAAATTTTTATCTAAGGTAGTTTCGGAATTTCACATTAATCAATCCATCATACTACCTACCTTCTTTCCCAGGCCCCATTCCATTCCAGGGGAACAGGCTCTGCATACCCTTGATTGTAAACAGGCTCTAGCTTATTATCTAGACCGTACACTTGTCCACAGGAAGACCACACAGTTATTCGTCTCTTTCCACCCCAACAAATTAGGGCAACCTGTGGGTAAGCAGACTCTCTCCTCCTGGTTGGCGGACTGCATATCTTTTTGCTATCAGCAAGCAGGCATTCCTTTTCAAGACCATGTTAAAGCACACTCTGTGAGGGCCATGGCGACTTCAGTAGCACACCTATGATCGGTGCCACTTCCTGATATTTGCAGGGCTGCCACCTGGAGTTCTCTCCATACTTTCGCAGCTTGGACAAAGCCGGAAGACAAGATTCCATCTTCGGCCAGTCTGTCCTGCGTAACCTATTTCCAATGTGACGTACCAACTCCCTTCCGCCTGCCCGGTGGGGTTCAGGATGCCATCTACCAAATTCCACCCCAGTTGTTGTGCCTGTTGCACGCCGTTGGGTACATTTGGTGCATGTTCGGACATCCTCAGCTTGGTATTCACCCATATGTGAGGACTACCATCCTGCTTGTCCTGTGAGAAAGCAAATGTTGCTTACCTGTAACAGGTGTTCTCACAGGACTGCAGGATATTAGTCCTCATGAAACCCACCCGCCGCCCCGCAGTGTTGGGTTCGTAACGTTTTGTTATTTTATTTTTCGGCACTGTCTGTAGCTTTCAAATAAGACTGAAGGGGGACCCCTGCTGGCTGCAGGGTTAGTGCCATGCTGGGCATGCCCAGTAGGGGCCAGTCAAAGTTCTGGAAACTTTGACAGAAGTTTTCCGTGATTGGGCTCCATCCTGATGAAGTCACCCATATGTGAGGACTAACATCCTGCTGTCCTGTGAGAACACCTGTTACAGGTAAGCAACATTTGCTATTCCTATTGACCTGCACATCAGCACTGTTTAAACTTTAAAGAAGGCTCATCACTCAGTAAAAGTGTTGCTAGCAGTACATTTTTTATGGGTTATCATAAGGCTTGATAATAACTGCATGGAGCAGCAATTGCTACCCTCAAGAGGTACATGGGGGTAACCTGTACAGTGCAGCAGCTGCTACCATAAGAAGCTTGCTGGGAAGACTACATTTACTATTTGGTCCTTTTCTGCCATCATTACTATGTTTTGTTACTATATTATGTTACTACTTTCAAAAAAATCTATTGGAGACTTGAGCTGGAAATTGTAACTAACAAATTTTACTACAGAGCTTAAGATAAAACAAGAAAGAACATAATAGCAGTGTTACACTGGAAAGAGCTCAGAGAAAATGAGTCAGCTCACAGGAAAGCAGGATACTCAAGTTACAAGCCTTGTACACAAAAAGTCATTAACAGGCCTCAAGTTGCCTAGCAGCTCATCCTCACTAGAGCTAATAAGCTGCAAAGGCAGATGTTAACCTTTTTCTATCTAAGTGAAAATAATCTTTTGCTGTCATTTTTCCAACATAATTTCATTACTTGCAAAATTTTCTAGTTCCTTCATACAGATGTAAAGAAAAGAAAGGGACTAATTATTTTTCATCATTCAGATCTTGATGAGTGTACCCAGTCTCCAAAACCTTGCAACTTTATATGTAAGAACACTGAAGGCAGCTACCAATGTTCATGCCCTCGTGGCTATATGCTCCAGGAAGATGGAAAAACCTGTAAAGGTGAGTAAGTGGTGGGAAGAGGGTAAAAGATGAGTGGCTGAACTGCTAAATTTCCTGCTGAATTGTTTTCAAGCACTAAGGAGCCCTAAATACTAAAGTTTAGCGTGCATACTAAGGGGTGAATTTTCAAAAGATGCGTGCATAAAAAATAGCATGTGTGCGTGCAAAAAAAAGCGCACACGCGAGTACATGCTATTTCAGAACTGCAAACTGCATGCAAAAATTAGGGTCTGCGAGTAACTTGGTGCATATAAAAAAAAGGGGTGTGCCAGGGGCATTCTGGGCTGGGGCCAACATTTCCACCATAAGCTACTATTTTAAAACCTGCCGAAGAGCCACACATAACACCTTTATTTGTATATATTTACTCCTGCTCAATTTCTGTTGTAAGTGATCTGAAAAGTGAAAAAATGGTGGGGGGTCTGCAAGAAATGGGGGGGACTTCAGTCTGAAGAGCCAGGATGGTCTTTATGAGCTGCAATTGTATTGGGCAAACTGGTAGGTTAATTGATAAAACTGATTATTTCATTGCCACCTACATGTTATAAAATCCCCTGACTTAACACGTGTAAAAGCCAATTTAGAGGGGTAAATGTTCCTAAATAATGCATGTAAAATATATTTGTATATCCCTTTAAAATTCAAAGCACAACTACCCAGGTATATCATTTGTGCACACTTACCTCGCTAAATTACAACTTTTATAGCTAAATAGTGCCTTTTTCCCCGCTTCTTAGACTGTCAGATTTAAACTTATCTGAATAAGTAGTGGCACTTACCCGGCTATATTCTGATTTACCTGGCTATATAGCAGCAGGCCTACTTAGCCGGATAAGTCTGAAAAGCACTACTTGTTTTTATCGGTATTTATCCAGCTAAGTCCGAACTCGCACGGCTCGTGGTTTTGACTTATGTGAGCATTTGTGCATGCATAAATATTCGTATTTTATAAGCTGTGCATATCATTTGTGCAGAGGTAATAAAACACAGTAGTAAATTACTGTGTGCCCATATACACAGGTATGTATGTTCGCATGTACTTCCTGGCTTCTTAAAATTCACGGTGTTCGCACGGGACCCACATATGTGTGTATGGGGGCTGCTTTTTCACGAGCAACGCTTTTAAAATCTACCTATCAGAAGAGCACTCAATAACTGGAGAAGTCACTTATCTGGCTATCTGAATAGCCGGATATTCAGTGGGCTGATCAGTGCAGTGCTACTTATCTGGTTAACTTAACTGGCTAAATTAACCGGATAAGTTAGACTGCCATAGAGCAGGTCTACCTGAGCCAGATATAACTTATTTGGCTAAGTAGCAACTTCTAGGCAAATTATCAGGGCATAGTCGTGCTGCTGAATATCCCTTGTAACTTAGCCGGGGTTAAGTTATATTCGGCCACGTTACATACCCAGATAGCTTTCAATATTGACCTCATACTTTTTAAAATAAAAAGATATCTACAGAAGTCCCAACTCGACCTCCCAGGATGCCTCTCCCCAGAGCATATAAGAGTACCTGTGGAATTGGTACTTTTACATGTGCTGGGCCCTAGGCTATTTTATAATAGTAATTTACAAACATAAAATTGTCTTTAATGCACATAAATGGCTTTGAAAATTCACCCAAAATGTCTATCTGTGGCTTTGTTTCCGGAGGGGGGGGGGAGGATACAAATTACAGTTTTTTGAAGCTAGAGAACATTTAATAATGTATGTGCAAGTTATTTCGTTATTCATTTCAGAAAAGCACAGAGGAAGGAGATGCGCTTATCTGTAGCCAAACGGTGGGGTAGATTTTTAAAACTGCGCCCGCGCGTACTTTTGTTCACATGACCGGCGCAAACAAAAGTACACCGGATTTTAATAGATACACGCGTATCTTTTAAAATCCGGGGTCGGCGTGCGCAAGGCTGCGCAAAATCGGCAGCTTGCACGCGCCGAGCTGCGCTGCCTGCCTCCGTTCCCTCCACTCCCCCACCCCCGCACCTTCCCCTACCTAACCCACCCCCCCAGCCCTATCTAAACCCCCCCTACCTTTGTTTGACAAGTTACGCCTGCGCCGGCTGCGTGATTCCCTGGCCTGGGAGCAGTTTCGGAGGCCTCGGCCATGCCCCCGAAATGCTCCCGGGCTGGAACCACGCCCGCGGCCCCGCCCCCGAATGACATGCCGCCGCAACACTCCCCCCCCCCCCCCCGACACGACCCCCCAGGAAAGCCTTGGGGCTTACGCTTGGCATATGCAGGGGGAACTTGGGGCAGGTTTTCGGGGGGTATGCGCGTACCCCTTTGAAAATCTGCCCCTAAAAACACTGATTCTGCTTTTTCCTAGCAACTGGAAGACATGGGGGTTTTTTCTAAATATAGATAGAAGATTGTAAAGTTTCCTGAGTAGATTTTAGGCAGAATACTAACTTTAATTATTACAGGGAACAGGAAACCAGTCCAGATACCTTTCACTAGCTTTTTTAAGAAAGATATCCTGTTTGTTTCAGATCTCGATGAATGTCAAACCAAACAGCACAACTGCCAGTTCCTTTGTTTCAACACCATTGGTGGATTCACTTGTAAATGCCCACCTGGTTTCACGCAGCATCATACAGCTTGCATAGGTGAGAACATATTTTATAAGGGATCTAATGCAGCTCTTACTGGGCAGAATGAATCAGCCAATTTCTTTGTATCTACATTTGTCTACTATATTTTTGCATTTGACATCTTAGCAGTGGCCCATACTGGTAAAGAAAAGTATATTGTAAAAAGCTTGAAAACATGACATAAAGGATTTTCTCTTTACTGTAGAATATCTGATCGATATGTATATAATTAAAAAGTGACAAATTTTCAAAGGAAAGTATGCACTTTTTTTTTGCCTAGAGCAGTGTTTCCCAACCAGTGTGTTATATGGCACACCTTCCTGATCAGATGTACCATGAAAAAATCACAACTGTCAAGCTCAGATCCAGTCCGGCATCTGTGCTCTCCTCTCAGCACCTTGCAGCAACAAGGACACCAGCGATGGCTCTTAAACTTGTAGCAGCTCCTTGCCGAGAGCTGTGTGATCAAATTACACAGCTCCTTGCCGAGAGCTGCCCTTCATCGCCAAAATCCTGGAAAAAGTAGTTAACACACAGCTCACCGATTTTTTAGAAGACAATAATATCCTACACCCATCCCAATTTGGTTTCCGTAAAGCCCGTAATACCGAAACCCTACTACTATCAATGACAGATACCATCCTTAAAGGTATGGATCATGGAAAATCATATCTACTTGTCCTACTGGACATCTCAGCAGCCTTCGATACAGTCAACCACCAGATCCTAATCAGCCGACTAGCTGAGATAGGTATTTCAGACACAGCCCTATCCTGGTTCTCATCCTATCTCAGCCATAGAAAGTATTTAGTAAAAGTCAATAACTACGAATCCTCACATATCCCCATCCCTCAAGGATCCTCCCTGTCCTCCACCCTCTTTTTACAGGTTAATATACTATGTTAAAGTTACTATCTTTTCTTCTTCTTGCTCCTAGTTGTACAACTCCTTGTTTTATTGTAACTGCATCTATAGTATGTTTAGTACATATTATCTCGTTCCCTGTTACGGTTATCACCCCATTGTTTATTGTAAACCGGCTTGATGTGACATTTTCACGAATGCCGGTATAGAAAAAAATCTAAATAAATAAATAAATAAACATTCTTAAAAAAACTAAAATCCCTCCTCCACATGCATGATTTCCGGACTGTACTGCAGGCGATCATGCTCACTAAGTTGGACTATTGTAATTCCCTCCTCCTGGGCCTACCTGTCTCCACCATCAGACCCCTCCAGATTTTGCAAAATTACATGGCCAGGATCATAACCAACACCCGTAGAAGGGACCACATTGCCCCCATATTAAAGGACCTGCACTGGCTCCCCATTTCTTTCCGGATACAATACAAAACCTTCACCATCCTACACAGTTCATTGTACAGATACAATTACCCATGGCTAGACTAAATGCCACGTTTCCGCTCCACCGAGCATCCCACTAGAACTGCCTTTGCAGGCATCCTACACATTCCATCGCTCAAAACTGCCCACCTTGCCCTCACTAGAGAAAGAGCCTTCTCTATCGCGGGCATCTCCCTCTGGAACTCCCTCCTCACCTTCCTCCATCTTGAGCCAGCCCTACACAATTTTAAAAAAGGAGTCAAGACCTGGCTCTTTAAGCAGGCATACCCTGATGCAAATCAAACTTAGTCCCTTCTACGCGCCTGCTCTACCTATTCTCCCTTGAAGCCTTCCTCCTCCCTTACACCCCTTTATGTAGCCCGGCCCCTCACCCCCCCCCCCTACTATTTCGCCTCTTACATCTTATTAATTTTGTATCATTGTATAATTGCCTTTTAATTCCATAAATATTACTTGTACCCAGTCCTCTACTGTACACAGCATTCCTTTTATATAGCCTTCAATTGTATATAGCATTCAATTGTTTCTCATAGTTTGAATTATCTATCCTCTATATTGGTATATGATAATCACAGTTTTATAACCACTTAATCTGGTTTCAATTGCTTTTCCTTTCTGCGTTCCTTTATTTTTCCCTCTTAGCCTCTCTCATTCCCTTCCCCGCCTCCTCCTTTTTCTAGCCTGCCCCCTTTTCCCCTTCCTCGTTCATTGTAATTTTCCGTTCTTTTCAGTTCATTGTAAACCGTGATGTGTTTTACGAATGTCGGTAAATAAAAGTTCATAAATAAATAAATAAATAAATAAATAATCATGCATGCCTCTTCCTAGCTACAGTGTGAGCCCTGGAGTGTGATAATTAATGGGAAGCATGCAGGCCACAGATACCTGGACCCAGCTTTGTGTGGTACATTCAGAGCACACAGAGCCTCTTCATCTTCCCCCTTCTGGGCTTCCTCCTTTGAGTCCTTCCAGCCTCTGTCAAATCCCCAGGCAGAGTGAGACAGGGAGAGCATGCACCGAGCACTGGATGTGACTCACTTTGAGTGCTGGGAGCAGCAGCACTGGAGGTGCTCTGGCAACCACATGCAGCAGCCTAGGTAACTAACCAAGCCAGCTGTTCACACCACATTAACTTCTCCCTTCTCCTGCACTTGTATATAGAGGGATCTGCTCCACTATGATGATCATTGTGTCTTCAGCCCCTCTCGTCTTTTGAATTAAAATTTGGAAGAGAGATGGTGGGACTTTCAATGCTTCCTTAGGTCTTCTTTTGGCCATGACGCCTTTCCTTGTTCATCCTGTCTGCTCCATGTAGGCTGCTGTGCCACACAGCACTTCTGTTAATGTAGGTGTACCCTGGACCTGAAAAGGCTGGAAAACACTGCTAGGGATTCGTTTGTTTTTATAACCATATACGTCTAAATGTAAGCATATTTATATATATAGAGAGAGAGATTTTAACAAAGTATCTTTTTAAATCAGACCTTTTCATTGGTCTAGCAAAGTGAAAACAGACCTAAGGTTTCTTTTTCATTCTGCCAACAAATATTGCAAGAATGACCAATAAATCTTGGGGTTTATTAAAATGCATTCACTGGTATTCAGCACTGTGATCTGGACAGCTCCTTGACAGACAGCTGCCTGAAAATGTACAGCACATTTCAAATGTTCAGACATGCTAACCATAACTGAGGTCAGATACTAGTTCATTCTACCCAGGTTGTTTTGCTTTGACTGTTGGCCCATGGAAACGTCTCTGCACATATTTGCCACCCACTTTTTATGGGGGTACTATTTTTTTTTTAAAGGTGATTTACATGCATAGCTTTGATTATTCAGAACTACCCATTAAAGTGTCTCTCCTGCTCAGAGCAGGGCTAAGAGATGTGCGCACAAGTACCGATGCGCCTGGGTGCTCGCCCAGGTATATTTGAGCATAAAATTCCTTCTGCTATGGAGGAACTGTAAGTCTAAATAAAAATAAATTCCCAGGCATCTATGAAGTGTTTGAGGGGCCTGGCATCAATGGGGGGAGTGCAAGCTAAAGAACCAGGGGGGTTTGGAGGTCTTAGCTGTAGACTGGGCAAACTAGTGAACAAACTGGTGAAACTGGTAATGGCGAGGATACGTACCTGTTATAAAATTTTCTCACTTGTGCAGCTCAAAATCGATATTATGCGGCTGTGCATGCACACTTGTAAAATTAGGAGCACACGTATACGCAACCAGGGCTATTTTATAAAATGTGCGCATATGTGCACGCAGTATACAAAATTAACGCGTATCTGGCCACATGCCCATATACACATGTATATATGCACCTGGCGCCCATTTGAAAGTTACCATCCCTACGTGTACTGGTAATTGACATTGTACATCTTTAAGTGGTTTTTAAAGCACGTTCCCTTTTTATCACAGCTGGTTTTATGTTTTGGCTTCATATGCTTGTAACTGTGCAATAAGACAGTACCCTGTCACAGAGTAGGTCATTTTTCAAAGACATTTTCATGGTTAGGACCATGTTTTACTTGCAGTAATGGCCTTTTATAAAATTGCCCACCCGATATGAGGGACATTTACGTGCATGTGTCCTGTATTCTTGGAAGTTTTTACCCAGATTCGATGGTGGCAGGAATTGTGTTTAAGGGCATATTTTTGTGTTTTCAAAAATCACATAAATTTTCTCAAAAAAATTATGTGCACACAATGGAAGGTAAATATGGTGAGATAACTTTCAAAGCCAACATAAGCACGTAAATTTGTTTTGAAAATGTGTGTAACTTATATGCGTATTTGCCAGCAAATGTATGCATGCTGTTACAAAATTACTTTACCTGATCATTACATTACACCTTAGGTGGATTATTAAGCATATGTCAGTTGGATTATTCAAGCAGTGAAGTGTTATATTGTCCTAATAAAGTATATTTTGGAGTGTCTTTATGATAGTATAATGGGAATTAGATTGATTTTCCTGATTTTTAAAGATTTTATGCTGCCATGTTACTGCTTGTATATGGCCATTAGACCAAGGGTATTACATTATAAATTGGCTTTATCAGCTAATTACATTTAAACTTTTATCCATCCTCATCAAAGATCAAAGCTATAGTCACTGCTTCTAGGTTCCAGTGATCCCATGGCCACAGAAGAAGCCATATAACTAGCCTGTTGCCGCATAATTTACAAGCCTCCACACAATCATCAAACCTGAAACTCCCCAGCCACATAATTCAGTTATTTGATAGTGGATAGTGCCTTCAGGACTGATTCGATGTGTGTTCCATCTCAGTCTGGAGCCACTGAGTTTCATGCCGATTGGCTCTCTCTAATGCAATCGATCAGCAAAACCACAGCAGGTCATTCACTAGAGCACAAACGAGCATAAAAAAGCAGGTCTCTACAGATGCTATTATTAGTATTCTTGCTGCCATCTAGTGGTGAAGGTATAGAATTGGCTGTCCTCACTGTTACCTTTATTGCTCTTACTCTGATTCCTATTGGGAGATATGCTTTGCACTTTTGAAAATTATTTTTGCTACTTTATTTTGTATGGTTTTTATTTATATACATCTATTTTTATGTAGAGAATTGTTACCCCAATTCCCTTTACTTTTTTATTTCATATATATATTTTATAAGAGTATTATTTCCCATTTCCATTAGTTATTGAATTCTCTACCCCAGACAGAACTCCTGGGCAGCACAAGGACCAGATTCTAGCTCCGTGAGCTCAAGGGATGTGTCTGCTTGGACTAATCCTCTGCACCCCTCTATTGTTTAAGGCTGCAGCAAGTATCTTCCCTCTCTCCCAGGCGCATGCCCATAGAGCCACAACTGGGGAGGGGTTGCAAGCATGACTCCAGGAGTAAGGAGAAAGTTGGGGGCAATGCAGTTATTTAAAACAATGTGATAGGCTTTCAATAAAAATATACTTTCTTTTGCATGGTGAGAGGTATGCAACTATATGCGAAATCACAAAGATTTGCCACGTAATTGTCACATAACTTTTAAAAATCTGCAACAGGAAATCAAGGGCTCTAATTATAACCATGCATATCTTTACCAGATAATAATGAGTGTGGTTCACAGCCATCACTTTGTGGAGGAAAAGCAATTTGTCAGAACACACCTGGCAGCTTTGCATGTGAATGTCAAAGAGGATTTTCTTTGGACTCCACAGGATTAAACTGTGATGGTAAGTGCAAGTAATAATAAGTCCTAAATATAGTAACTACATTTATTGTAAGCAGTGTAGAAGATTGCCATAAATCCAAGATATAAATACCACTAATGCAGTCATTTGATTTGATCTGCTAGGAGGAATCTATTTTCTAGACAAGTGTGATTGCAAATGCTTATCTTTCTATTTGAAATATACAGATAATGATTTGAAGTCACTTAGCATTAGCACAAAACCACTGCATCATAAAAGATGTGAGCATTACAGCTCTGCAAACAGCATGACAGAATAAATACTGTGTGGTCACTGTTCTGTTGGCAGCCGCATGCAAGGGAAATGTGAGCATCTTGGGAGCTGAGCAAAGTTGGCATTTAGAGATGATTAAGCTGCCAGCTAACAGACCAACCCTTCTCAAAAGTACAATATCTGTAAAACACTTAGGGGCCGATGCAATAAAAGTGCGAAGAAAGTGAGTGCCATGCAATATTTAAATTAGGGGGTCACGTTCGCAAGGAGGTGCTAGGGTCACTTGCGTGCCCCTAGCGCCTCCTTGCTAACGCGACCCCGCTCGGTTTTCTTAACTTGGCCAACTGCCAGTTAGGAAAACAGACGCCAATTTTAAGAACGTCGGTTTTCCTAACTCGGCCATCTTTTAAGTACAGTTTCTGTAAGCATTTAAAACAAGTACAGAAAAGCATTTTTTTCTACTTTTCTGTACTTGTTTTAAATGCGCTCAGCTATTAATGCCTACTCAACCTATTCAACCCGCGTCCGACTGCGGGTTATACAGTGCGCTCGGCTGAGCACTGTATTACATCGGCCCCTTATTTAATGGAAGCTGTCCTGGCCCACCCCTTCATGTGTCATAAGTTTCCTATGAAAGGCTAAATCAGTCAGGTTATCACTGACATTTTTTGGGAGGGGGGGTTGGCCAGTTTTGCAAAATGTAAATAGAGTCTCCGTTTAGAGGCAGCAATCTGTCTCCTGTGCATTTGTGGTTTGAATCCTGTGTATGGAGGCCTCTTGTTCTCTGAAAATTGCCAGACACATTACAGTATGCAGAAGGATTGCTTCTGGGGAGAAGGGGAGGAAATGCAGTAGGAATCTGTTAACCATCAGCATTGTCCACATTTACATGCAGTGCCTAAATTGTCTTTCTGGGGTCAATTTTCCATCTGTCGGCAGTGGGACCAAAATCACATGGAGTTTTTACCCATGGGTTTTGCAGGAAATCTCAAAGTGAAAATGGGTGCCTGCTTTTCCATTGAAACTTGCTGTGCAGTCATTTCTACCTGCTCTCTCTTTGGGAGGATTTTTGCTGGAAAAGTGCACACGAAGATTTGTAAAAGCCCATCTCCATGTGTACTTTACCTCTCTCCCCAGCTAAGCACATTCCTGGGAATGCATTCTCTCAGTGCATTTGAAGCTGCTTTTAAATCCTAATGACTTATCTACAAGAAATGCACATCCCATAGACTGTTTGCCATGTATGTTTGTCTTGATTAGACTGTAACATCCATGGAACTGACACTGCCTCTTGTGTGCATCAGTACAGCACTGCGTATGTCTAGTAGTGCCTTAGTAATAAGTAGTAGTAGTGCTAGTAAAAATGTGTCAAAGTACATTTAATCTTGCTTTAAAATAAGGCTATAAAACACAAATGTATGTGTTAGAAATTGAGGGGAAGTGTGTCCAAGCAGTGTGATCGACACAACAGCAAGAGTTGAAAAAGAAGGTGAAGATATTAATTATAAACCGTGAAATGGCAACATAATCAAACATAATGCAAGAAAGACCTGTATTAAGCAAAAGGCTCTTTCAACAGATTGCCTAAATATTTTCAAATCATTGTATTTCCTGTGCTTTATGTCTTTTCTTGTAGATGTGGACGAGTGTGAAGGAAACCATAGGTGCCAGCATGGCTGTCAGAATATGTTGGGTGGTTACAGATGTAACTGTCCACAAGGCTATGTTCAGCATTACCAATGGAACCAGTGTGTTGGTAAGAACTTGCTCTCTTGATTTCGTAGATGTCATTGAATAAAATCTGTCCCATTTGACATGCAACTTGTTGGTAGCACTGTGATACTGGGAGACTTTAGGGGTTCCCAGACCGGATTCTTTAAAGCCTGCTATCTGGCAAATGAGCGCATATGCTGACGGAAGCTGTTTTCTATAAGTGGGCGTAGATGTAATGAAAGAGAACCTAAAACTGGCAGATGAATGGGCAGGAAAGAGCGGACTGGTGATATTGACTAGAGGAAGTAGGGGAACAAACACTCTAAGTCTGTTCTAACGAATGAAGACGATAGGGAATGTATGGGGGTTTCAAGGGAAAGAGAAGGAACAGCATTCTCAAGTGCACACAAGAGGAAATCCAGCCAGTTGAAGAAGGGCTAAAAAGTGAAGAAGCCCTAAAGACAGCTTGTAATAGAAGGGAGGAAAGAGGGGCTACCAAATGAGACTTACGACTAATAGTCTGGAGCAAAGGAAATACAATTATGAGGGTTAAGGGGATGTTGAAAAAAGGAGACAATGGAAAACCTGAATAAGAAAGGACCCAAGTGAGGTGTGTATATGGTTGCATTGTTATCCCTATTACACCGGTGTTACTGGAATTCATAAACTATCACTTCTTTGTCCATAAGCAGATCACCAAGGGGGGAGGGGGCATGTTCAGTAAGCTGGCGAGAGGACGAGTTATCTGATAAAGTTAGCTGGGTAGCCTATCCCGGATATTCAGCGGGATAAATGTCTCGCTGAATATATTTCCTCACAGTTATCTGGCCTCATGTAGCCGGATAACTTAAAAACCTAACCGGCTATCTATGAATATAACAGGTTCGATTTATTTAGTTATCTGGCTTTACCATACTCCTCCCCCGCCCCCGGAACTCCATCCACCGACCCGCAGTGCCAGTCCAAGACCTGTTCCCCCCCCCTCCCCCACTGATACATAATAACCCCTGCTGGAAGTGAGGAGCACACTTACCTGCGCCCAGTGCTCCAGCGCTGCTCTAACAGATGCAACACTGGAAGCATAAACTTCCCGTACTTTATCAAGCCAGATAACTAATTGCATCTAACCTGTTATAGCTATAGATAGCCAGTTAGGTTTTTAAGTTATCCGGCTACATGTAGCCAGATATCTATAAGGAAATATATTTAGCAGGACATTTATCCCGCTGAATGTCCAGAACAGGTTTTCCAGCTAACTTTATCAGATAACTTGTCCACTCGCCAGCTTACTGAACCTGCCCCCTCCCGGTGATCTGCTAATGGACAAAGATGTGATAGTTTAGGTCTAATATGGACAAAGTTATAATACTACTTATTTTTATAGCACCACTGGACATATGCAGAGCTGTACAATATTGTACGTGAATGCTTATCACCAAGTCCCTGCTTCAAAGAGCTTACAATCTAAGTGGATACTTGAGGCAATGGGAATTAAATTTGCCCTGAATTACCTGTTTCTCAGCCCATTGCTCTAACCACTAGGCCACCCATCCTCTAGAAGTTAGAATAATGCTCTTCATGCACAAGAATAATAAAGTGTAAATTACATTTTAAACAGGGCAGTACTTGTTAATCCTAACCAGGATATATTGTGAGGTATGTTAACAGAAAGCCAAACAAAAGTGCACAAACCATAGCAACAGTATCAATAAGCAACATAGGCATGTTGATTATACTAAATGCAGGACTAGTGCAAGAGAATTTGGCACCCTAGGCGAAGCTTCGATCATATACCCCCCTCCCCCAACTTAGCTGTTGGTGGCAGTTCCAGCATAGCGCTCCCTCCTACCAGCGGTAGTGGCTCCAACAAGCTGCTTCCTTATTTGGCAGTTTTAGCTCTGACACAACACCCCTGTGGGCCTCATGATGACAGAACTTTGACACCCCCAAAAATTTGCCTCTCTAGGTGACCACCTAGTTTTCTCTAATGAAAGCACCAGCCCTGACTAAATAGGCAGGAGCTCAAGGGTCATATTTGTCAAAAGAGTACAGCTTTGGTCTCCTGTCAACAAGGATGTCCACATATTAGAAGAAGTGTATAATGGAACCTCTCTCATCACAGATCTAAAGCAGGATCTGGGGTATTGTATCTGATGGTCTTAAGATGGGCAAACAGGTAGATAAAGCAACAGCAAAAGCCATAAAGATGCTTGACTGCATAAAAGGAGGAATAGTCAGCAGAAAAAGGGAGGTGATACTACCCCTTTAAAGTTCCTGGTTGAGACCTCATTTGAAATACTGTGTACAATTCAGGAGATCGTGCCTTCAAAAGTATATAAACTGGTTGAAGTCAGCCCATGGAGAGGGCTACTAAAACGATCAGTGTCTTCATTCTAAAGCATATGCGGACAGACTTAAAGATCTCAACATGTATACCTGGAGATAGGGGAGATATGATAGAGACATTTAAATATCTCAAAGGTTTCCATGCACAGCAGGTGAGCCTCTAACAATGGAAAGGAGACTCTAGAATGAGGGTTTATGAGATGAGGGTGAAAGGGGGTAGACTCAGGAGGAATCTTAGGAAATATTTCTTTACAGAGAGAAGGTACAGCCTCCCAGTGGAGGTGGTAGAGACAAAAACAGTAACTGATTCCAGAAAGCATGGGATAAACACAGGGGATCTCTGAGGGAGTGATGGGAACTATAAAGCTGAATTAGTTGGGTGGATGGGCAGACTAGATAGCAGAAAAAAGCAGTATGGCCTTCACCTTTCTATGTTTCTGTGTGCTGAAAGCTTGTCCTCTTCTTTTAAAAAAGGCACTGTACATGTGCAGCCCTGGAATATACAAGGCTCTAGCCAGAGATGGTATTACTCCAAAGCAATAAGCAAACTCAGGTAGTTACCACCTTCAGAAAAGAGGCTTTTTTTCACCCCTCTTTGAATAACATTGAACATTTAGCTAACAAAGGAATTCATTATCCTGGACTCTTAAGATCCAGGAACTTAGGATGGTCTGCATTTTGGGAGACTGAAAGAAAAAATGTTTTTTGCATTGCTGTAGAACTGGTTAGATGTGCACTAGGTTTTTAGTTGGTGGGGGGAGGGAGGATAGAGTTTTGCATTGCCCTGAGTTTGCCACAGAGAATAAAATATGATAAAATAATTTAACAGATTTCACATTTTAGTTAGTATGTTGTATCGATTCTTTCATTCTCTTTATGCTTCAGTTAGTATCATTTGACCTTCTTGTTACTGTTTCTTTCTATATTCAGGTGTTTTAAGTCAGGTTATATGCATTTTTGAAAAGCCATGTTTTTAGCTCACGTTTAAATCTCTTTCTGTCTGGTATTAACCTTAGCATCTCAGGTAGGGAATTCCATAGCTTTGGACCCACTATGGAAATCACACGATCTCTTACTTGTGTCAGGTGTGTGCTCCATATTATGGGAATAGTCAGTGGCCCTTTATTTTGAGATCTGAGGATTCACTGAGGTGTATATGGTTGTATTGTCACCCCTATCATACCGGTGTTACTGGAATTCATGATTTTGAATATTAGTGTTAATACCTTAAAATGTATTCGAGCTTATACTGGCAGCCAATGCAGAGAGATCAGTGATGGTGTAATGTGATCAAATTCCCTAGTTCCTAACAAAAGTCTTGTTGAGGCATTTTCTAAGGCTTGTAACGGTTGCATTAGACATGTTTGAAGACCGACTAATAATGAGTTTCAGTAGTCTAGGTTTGAGAAAACTAGGGTTTGCAAGACAGTACGAAAGTCCTCAAAAGTTAATAAAGGTTTCAATCTTTTGGGGGTTTAATGTTAGTTTAAATTGAGTTGGCTCCTTTTGTATTGCTTTCATATATGTTGTCTGTGTCGATACTGTATTTTCAAATGATTTGGAGAATTGAATGTAAAATAATATGTCGTCAGCATATAAAAAGAAGGTAATTCCTAATTCCGCCAGTAATTTACACAGTGGGATCATATAGATATTGAACAGTGTTGCCAAGAGGGCTGAGCCTTGAGGGACACCTATATCAATATGGAAAGAATCATAAACAGAGTCCGTTAGTGAGAGGAGTAATGTTTCAGTTTTTCTAAATCCAAATTGATTTGGGAAGAGAATATCTTAGTCTTCCAGATGACTTTCAAGTACTTTTGAGAGAAATGACAGGTTGGATATTGGATGAGAGTTGTTCCAATCGTCGATTCTACCAGCTTTATTTCTTTGAATTGTCTTTATTATTGCTTGTTTTAACCCCTGTGGAATGAGTCCTTCCAAAAGAGAGTGATTAATTAAGGATGTAATTGTTGGAGTGATAATTCTGCGTACTTGTTTCAAGAAACTGGCAGGAATTGGGTCACATGGGTGATCAGCAGGGTTCATTTTAGCAAGGATTTGATCCATTTCGAGATTACTCACTCTGTCAATTGTTGACCACTTAACCTGGTTGTGTGGATCCTCTGGTACTTTTGTAGAAGAAATGATTGGGAATTGAGTTTTCAACTTACTAATTTTGTTTAAAAATGATGTGGCATATTCATTGCAGGCAGCCTTTCAGAAGTTATAGTTTCTCGAGATAGAAGATGTCGGGTCCTTAATTAAGTGTTTTGCAACATCAAAGAGCAATTTAGAATTAAATATTACCCCATGAATCTGTTTAGCATAATAATCTTTTTTTTTTTTTATTGGTTAGGAGAGATTTTTATTTTCCTGGAGATTCAGATGACTGGCATTTCCGCCATTTTTTCTCTGATTTTCAACGGTTCTGTTTAGTGCGTCTTAGATCATCATTGTTTCAGGGTTTCTTAGGGTTAGAGGTATTCCTTTCTTTGTAATAGTTTTCATCTGGACAGGACTGAGGTTTTCATCTAGGTCATTGATAATCTTATCCCAGGAATCAAATGCAGAGGCGGCGTTGGCTTGATTTAGTTCATGTAGCTTATTTTCTATTGTTTCTGCAAGTATCTCTGTGTCTGTCTTTTCCCTGAAGGTAAAAGTATGGTTATTTTCTATACTTTGGTTGAAGAAGGTTATTTCCACCTTTATTAATTGGTGATCAGACGAGGGCAGTATTGTGTGAGAAGATTAGACAGTTACTGGTACTGGCAAATATTAGGTCTAGAATATGTCCTGCTTTGAGTCACTTTAGAAACAAATTGGGACCATCCCAAAGCTTCCCTTGTCTAATCCATACTTGAGGCAATGTTCACAACGAAGTTCTGTGAACTTTTACCTGTGGACTTTTCACCAATTTTTAAAGGGAAAAATATGTGCATATTTTCTCTTTGAAAGCTGCCTGGGGGGGGGGGGGGAGATTTGTCTCTGCTTTTTCTGTGGGTACTTTTACCATGGAAAAACAATGCATATAATTTTGTAAAGAAATAGAAATAGAAATATGACATAATATGACATAGAAATAGAAATATGACATTAAATATCTTGTTATATTATATTCCTTCATTACCTTAATATTAATCTATATCATTTATTTACTCGATGTTCCTTTAGGCCTTTATTTGTTACTTTTATGCGTTCCATGTAAAGGTTGTGCCTATTTCCTGTGGCCTTCCTCCTGTTCTTTGTAAACCGGTACGATGTGCAAACGGCTATCGGTATATAAGTAAATAAATAAATAAAGGCTAAACTTGTTGCATCCCCCAACCTAAGCCCACCTGCTTTGTCTGTGGGTAAAAATCTGCATATTGATCCTTGCACATAACTTTTGCTCGGGGAAAGGCTAGGTGATTTCAGATGGTCAATTTTACCAAGATAAATGGCGTTTGTAAATTGCCCGGACAATGTACAATGAGGTTTAGGCTTCCCGAGTTCGCCAGTTTTATTGATGAAATGTTAGGCAGGCTGACCTCAATGGACCTCTGTTTTTCTTTCAGCCTAAGCAACTATGTTACATGGCTTCCAGAGCCATAATCCAAAACACACGATGGCTCATGTGCGTGAAAGTTTCTAATATTGTTTAAAATGAGCTTTGAGTTATAGTAATTAGGGAACATTTATTCTCACTGCTTAAAGAAAATATTGATTTATTTAATGTTCCACTTCAGTTAGGTTGAAGTTATATGGTTAATTTTTATTGCATTGTATTTTGTCTGCCTGTCACAGTGGTCCAGACAAAAGGGATTTTAATTTCATTACAAGTAATTGTTTTTCTTTCTCCTACCCAGTTTAATATATTGCTGTATATCTGATTTATTTTCATTGGTTAGGATAGATGTGCCACACATGTTTGGCAGGTCTAGTTATATGTGAATAAGGAAATTAAGCAACACATGTAACAAACTTGCATTTTGGAAAGGGGGTGGAGGAACAATTCCAGCTCCATTAAATGTGATAGAGAAATAAATATATTGAAGCTAATTAACTACAATAGTTATAGATTCATTTGTTGTTGTTGTTTTTTAATAAATGCTTTTTAATTAGATACATATAGCGCCAGGAGTCTGTTGAAACAGTACAGATATTAACAAAGTCAGCTTTTACGACGAGGAACTGTACCAATGAGTCCCATAACCTCTCACAGGACAGTTTTCAAAGCCATTTTACCTAAGTGTCTGTCTACCAAGGTAAAATGTCGCAGATATTTATTTATTTATCGAGTTTTATATACCGTCATTCGGTTTCACCATCACAACGGTTTACAAAAAATACGATGGTTTACAAAATTAAGAAGGTTTAACAAGGTTTCCAAAAAGATAGACATTGCCCTATGGCTGGGCATGGGCTTTCGTAGAGCACACGCTTCAGCTCGGTTAAAAAGAAACATCTCCCTTGCAGATCGATACTCTAAGGCCGCGGTAGAAACAGTGCGGCAGTGTCAGGCGCACCCTCGTTCCCCGCACGCACAATTCTCTTCACCTACCGCTCTATACTCTCTTCTAATTGCATGCAAATGCATGCCGCGGCTGCGAAGCCTTAGGCAAGCGTTAGGCCCGCGCAACCCATTTTACTGTATAGAGCACCTATACAGTATCCTGGGTTTGCGGGCCTAACGCTTCACGGCTGCGCTGGTATCTGTCATTTCAAATGTCATTTCAAATGACATTTGAAATGACAGGTACCAGGAAGTGGACAGTTATGTTCCCCGATGCTCGGCAAACTATCCCCCAGCCCCCGCTCACCTGCCCTGGCCCCGTCCGGTCTCTGGTGCAGCCCCAGTCCTGTCTCCTCCTCCCGAAGCAAAAAAAAAAAACAAAACTGCTCAAGGCGGCCGGGTGGGCGTGCATTCATCCAGGCAGAGGGAGCCGGCGGCAAAAGCGGCCTCCGGCTCCTTCTGCCTGGATGAATGCCCAGTCCCAGCCGGCCGCGAATGAATGCCCGTGCGATTTCGGCGCTCAAGGCGTGACGTCACGTCATGTGACTGCCTTGAGCGCTGAAATCGCACGGGCATTCATTCACTGCCGGCGGGGGCCGTGCATTCATCCAGGCAGAGGGAGCCAGCGGCGAAAGCGGCCTCCGGCTCCCTCTGCCTGGATGAATGCCCGGCCACCGCCGGCCGCGAATGAATGCCCGTGCGATTTCGGCGCTCAAGGCGTGACGTCACGTCATGTGACTGCCTTGAGCGCCGAAATCGCACGGGCATTCATTCACGGCCGGCGGGGGCCACTGGATGAATGCACGGCCCCCGCCGGCCATGAATGAATGCCCGTGCGATTTCGGCGCTTAAGGCATGAGCGCCGAAATCGCACGGGCATTCATTCACGGCCGGCGGGGGCCGTGCATTCATCCAGGCAGAAGGAGCCGGAAGCCGCTTTCGCCACCGGCTCCCTCTGCCTGGATGAATGCACGCCCACCCGGCCGCCTTGAGCACCGAAATCGGGAGGAAGGGAGAAGGGACTACCGTAGCAGGCCCGAGCCTTGCTACTTTTTCGGGTTTTTTTTTTTTTTTTTTTTTGCTTTGGGAGGAGGGGACAGTACTGGGGTTGCACCGGAGACCGGACGGGGCCAGGGCAGGTAAGCAATGTTTTTACACTTTTTTTACACCATTTTTTACACTTTATTCCCATTTTAATTTTCGAACACCACACTAACACCAAGTAGAGGGTGGTGGTAAACTAACAGGTTAAGGAAGCGGCAAAATAGCGGGTTACAAAGGAGATAATCTGAGCGCGCATCACAGTATCGGAGGGGAATAGCTAATTCCTTCATTATACAGCTAATTTGTTCATTTACATAGCATATACATGCTGCGTGCGGAAAGGGTTATGTGTCTGTTTTAAAAAGCGCTAAGGACGCATGAAACTGGAGACTGTATCGCTGAATCGCCTTACGCGTCCGAATTGTGCGCTCCCAGCACATTACAGACGGGAAATCTTCAACCGCACGTTACAGTATCGACCTGTTGGTTGTGTATAGGTCCGAGGAGTAAAACAGCATTCTTGCTTGATATTTTCTAAAGTCCATGTGGGTTGTTTTTTTTTTTTATGCCCCCTCCGCCATCTTCTTTTGCCTGAACAAGTAGCAGGTTTAAAGTTTGGGGGCACTTTTAGCTTGCATATTTTGCAGCTGCTAATTTTCCAAGAGGAACGCCATGCATCCTTTCCCTTTAAAAAAAAATGACTGCAGTGTCCGTGGTCTTAGAGTACCCACGGGCATGGCAAATAAGATTTGCTGTTGAGAACGCCTGCCATCGGTAACCTTCCCAGCTTTGATGAGGACCAGGTGAAATGCCTAGCAATCCGTACAGCAGAGCAGCTGGCCGGAGCTTCAAAGAGAGAAGTGCCAGAATTCTACGGACTGCTCAGGTTCTCTGAATGTCTTGATTTTGCTGGCACAGTAAAGACTCGTTATGTTGGATGTTGAGCAAAACTTAACAATAGTCAGAAGGAGAACACCTTATCCAAACAATCATTTTGTTAAGACTGTGTTTATGTAATGTGTTTTGTTACTTTGAATGCAAGTTCTCTTTAACCACATAAACCTTCTATTTAAATAATAAAATAAGGAAGTAGTGTCATTCAGAAGTCAAAATTGATTGCATGGTATAGATTGCATTTTATGTGTTGCTCTGCCTACATGTTATGCCATAAATACCTGTCAAGACAGCAAGGCTTTACCATACTGTAGACAATGCTTCTGAAACTCAATATTTGTTACCAATCAACTACACATTTTATCAGGGACTATAGTTCCTTCAGAAGATTTTGCACTGAGTGTATAAACCTTAGGTAGCGTACACACGTTGCTGTTGCCCAGAGATAACTAATGCTGTTTAATTTATTTCTCCTTTAGATGAAAACGAATGTAGTAACGCTAATGCTTGTGGCTCTGCCTCATGCTACAACACCCTCGGTAGTTACAAATGTGCTTGTCCATCTGGCTTCTCCTATGATCAGTATTCTAGTGCTTGCCATGATGTGAATGAGTGTTCTTCCACCAAGAACCCCTGCAACTATGGTTGTTCCAACACAGAAGGTGGTTACCTCTGTGGTTGTCCTCCAGGATACTACAGAGCTGGACAAGGGTGAGTACAAAAGATTTATTTATTTAAAACATTTGTAGTCTACCTACAGTAACTCTGTGATGCTAAGCAGATTCCAAATAAAACATATAACAATAACATATAAACTTACAAAACAAAACAAAATATAAACATACAAAAACATAAATAAAAAATTAAATCTTAATGCCGCTTTGCTCCCAGAGAGGTGTGAACTTCTTTAAATACATTTGTCAAAGAAGTCAGTGAATCTGGAAAAAAATGTGAAGGTTCACTGTGTTGGTTCATAGAACTTTTTGGAACAAATTTGGATTTCATCAGATTACAGGTCTGCTTTAAAGTTTTCAACAGATTTCCTCACTGATCTGTGGAAAATCAAAAATTCACACATTTTTACACACCACTGTAGCAAATTTAGGCCAGGATTCATCATTCTGTGTGGAATGATGAAGCCTGCGCTAAAGGGGACAGGGGGGTGATGGAAGGGCGGGCAGTCGATAGCCCGCAGCTGATCGCACCAGGGCGGTGTGATTTCACCTACCGCAGTGCGACCGGCTGCAGGCTAATGCAGGCATAGCGCCACCGTAAAAGGTGGTGCTATTCCCTGCGCTACTGCCGGCGATAATGTTTGAAACATTATCGCTGGCAGTGGTGCCGCCACTGACTCCTCCCTAACTCCGCCCCGATTCCTCCCCTCCCCCTAATTTTAATGTTACCCTCGCGAAAAGGCCATTATCACTTGCGATAAGTCCCTAACGCTTGCGATAAGTCCTTAGAAAATAAGTCCCTTACTAAGCTTAAAAACTGTACTGTAAATATTAACATACAGTTTAGACAGGTTTTATTCCCAAATCTATCTGTGGCAAACATATCTGTAATTTTCAACCCCCTTTAACAGGACACCTTACAAGACAATGAAACAAATGGGACATACTTAGCAATAGATTTTGTGATCAAAATACTGAGCAATGAATTACCCAAAAACAAATTAGAAAAAGGATTTTTAAACTGGATTTGGGTGTTATTAGTGCTGGGGAACTTCTGTTTATCAGGAGGGAGCTTGTTCTATAGATGAGATGCAAGCACAGAGAAGGCCTGAAAACAAGAAGAAGCCATGCTAGACACAGTGCGCAGAAGAATGTCTATTTATTATTTTTTTTAATAAGGTGGAGATATCGAAAGGGAGAACAGGGAGATAGAATTTTAGAAAAAGAAAGAGGAGCAAAACACTGGATAAATTTGTAAGGAAAAACAAAGATCTTCAATCAGCCACAGAATTTAACTGGAAGTCAGTACAATTGCTTGCTGCGTTATATGGAGGGATTCACTTGAACATTTACCTGTACTGCAAGTACCGTATTTGTTGACAAATATATTATTGAATAGGAATTCCAGTTTTAATGAGAAAACTGTGTGGTATATGGATTAAGAACTTGTTTCTTGCATTAGAAATGGGATCATAAGAACAGCATTTGTTGCAGATATTGTATAGCTCGAACCATGGAATTATTGTGGCTTACAATAAATCCATTTAATTTACATTTTTATTTATTTATTTATTTAAACATTTTTATATACCGGCATTAGTTGTGGACATCATGCCGGTTTACAGCAAAACTGGTTAAACTAGGAAATTACATTTTAACAGGGAAATCAAAACTGGGAGGGGCTATGGCCTTCCTTTATGTGAAAGTCATATTATTTTAGTCCTTGATGTCATGTTAAGTTAGTGTCTTGATGCCAGCGACATAAGTCGTTATACTATATTAAGGAATGGAAAGGTGATGTTGGAGTTAGTTATTGTGGGAGCAATTTTCAAAATAGCCCACATACTTGCAAAGTGCTTTTAGTGCATCTACTTTAAGCTACTTTTCAAAGAGATACTACTCACATTGTAGATGCTCTAAAACTGCCCAGACGCTTTGTGCTTGCTATTTTGTACGAGTGGCCAGGGGAATAGGAGAAATAGTGCACGTCCTTTTGAAATTGCCAAGTTCACATGGTATTTTACTCCCCTGACCGAAATATACCCAAGGAATGCCATTTTCCCCATGGCTAACAATTAAAACAAAACAAAATCAACAAAACAGACAGCATACATTTTAAACAAAAAACTAATAAACAACAGAAGTCATAATACCTCCTAAAGTACATAAAGTGTGCTGTATCCATATAGCCAAAACTTGCACAAGCCAAAGTGTCTTTGGCTTAAATAATTGGATATAATCCATAAGCCAGAAATCGCTTATTCAGCCCAAGCTTGCTCAAACATAAATGTCTTAAACATGGATTTAAATGTTTTAGGACAGTCTATTAGCCATAATGCCCCCGGTAAAGTGTCACAGTTGTGAGCCCTTGGGCTGTGGCGTGATTGATGCAGCCTATTAGACGAACCTACTAGGCCCGTGCCAACAGCTGGTGAACATGACCTTTGCTGGACCTTCACCTATACCAGCCCCATTCCCCACAAGTTCAGCCTGTGGGTTTCAGGGGCCAGCAGGATTTCGGCGAATTTCCCTGAAGATGGTCAGAGGCAGGCTGAGGTCAGAGTAAGAAGTGATCAGACAGATGATCCACAGAATTAGGGAAACACTAGTATCACATATTAATGAAATGTAAACTGGCTAGTGTAAAATAAATCTGTGAAAATCCTTCAAAACCTTTCTTCATATCTTCACTCTCCTTACATGAGCAACGTAGCAAAATCCTATTGCCCAATGTTATTCATAATACAGCAAAAAATCACCCAGTGGAAAAGATTTTAACCAAAAAAGTTTTTACTTATCTCATATGGAGCTTAGACGCAAGTCTTCATGAAGAAGAATTTCACTTCAATATTCTCAGAAAGCGCCTAAATCGGCTGCTGGGAAAAACACCATATTCGAAGCTCAAGCTAACTCTCAAAAAGCGCCAGTTAGTCGTTGTTAAAGATGCCGACATTGGCAACGTTTCATTGATGCTGCGTCAGGGCGATGTGACTATTGCATCCTTTTTACAACATTCTGATGGCGATTCCGTCAGTTAAAATCTTTTCCACTGGGCAATTTATTGCTGTAATATGAACAACATTGGGCAATAAGATTTTGCTACATTGCTCATGTAAGGAGAGTGAAGATGAAGAAAGGTTTTAAAGGACTTTCACAGATTTGATAAATATAAAATAATAAAGAAAAGAGAGAGGCTTTTTAGACCCATGATTGCACTTAATGGCATTGACTTGATACACAACATAGTCTGGACCAATGCTGAGGTCGTTTCTTCTCTGATATATAAATTACAAAATTTATATAAAAAAGCAAAAAACATTTTTAAGTAAGATTATCAACTTACAGTAACAAAATTGATTTGTTTTAGACTAGCCAGTTTACATTTCAGTGATCAGTCAGATGTCAGGGCAGGCAGCGAGCAAGGAGTAGTCGGGTTTCATAGCAGAGGTCAATACCAGGCGGCAAGCAAGAGAGTGGTCCGGATCCATAGCAAGGGTCAGTACCAGAGAGCAGCCAAGAGAAGGACCAGAAGTGGGAACAAGGCAAAACAGAAGCAGCTGAGGCTACAACAAGGCGGCTGGATCAGGAACAAGGCAGGCAGGAACAGGAATATAGCAGGATCAGGAGTCTAGCAACCCGCACTGAAAGGCTGCGGGAGGACCTGTTGCTGAGGCGCCAGCTGGAAGCACGACTGAGGTTTAAATACCAAGCCCACCCTGATGTCATCTGCTGCCACTGCTTCTGTTTCCTGCCATGGCATCTTCATAGTTCAGGCACGCCTAGAGGGGCCTTAGTAGGCAAAATTGGTGGTGTCCATGCTGCGACAGCATCCGAGGTAAGTGCAGCCAGTCGTGGGGCCATCCCGTGACCGGCCAAATGTTACATAAAGAGATCCAGAGCACTGGAACTGCCTGCTACTGAGAATGTGCAATCTCTGGTCTCTGCTGAAAGAGCAGATTTTGGTGGAGGAATGTCTCTCTGCAACAATCTAAGGGATTGTGTAGGGCTGTAAATTCACAAGAGTGCATTGGTCCATGGCAGGGAATCCAGTCTCAACAGTTTAGGCACATATTTTCAGCCGAACATAGGAGCCTAACTTTTCAGCTGAAAATTCACATAAATTTAGGTGCCTAAAACTTAGGGTCCTAAATTTAAGTATGCTAATTCAGTTGCCTAGATTTAGGTCCCTTTTTAGTTGCCTTCTGAAAATCATGCTAAACTCATAACTTTGTTTCCCCATCATAACTCTACCCCTGTAACCACCCCCTTTTTTGGCTCTTAAATTTAGGAGCCTAATGAAACTAGGAGCCTAAATGTAATCACTAAGTCCTTGTACATTTCAAAAGGTCCAATTTAGGTGCCAAACTCCAAATTTAGGATGTTAAACCCTTTGAAAATTGGCCCCCCTATATTTTCTTTTTTAAACCTAGCAGTAAGCATTAAAACGTAGTTTTGCCTTTCTGGAATAACTGAATAGACTGGCTGTCCACCATGGTTAGATGGTGAAAATAATGAAAACTATGCTCTCTTAAAGACAAAGTGTTATAAATCCGTTGCTAATGTGGTGTTGCTGTTCTGCAGTCACTGTGTTTCAGGGATGGGATTTGCCAAGGGCCAGTACCTACCCCAGGGCGGCGAGGAGGAAGATGACGACAATGTGTTGTCCCCTGATGCGTGCTACGGGTGCAAGCTCAATGGCTATTCCAAGAGAGATGGCAGGAAGAAAAGAAGTGTGAATGATACAGAGTCTGCCTTGGTAAGCTGAGCAGCGCATCTTGCATGCAGGCAGTTCTCTGATGTATATCCAGTACACTCACATTTGTAGGGCTCGAGTCATTAAGGCTTTTCCCCCATCCTGCGTACGGGAAAAAAGACCTGGATGGATCAGGCTTTAAATTTGCAGGCGAACTCTGCATTCAGAAATGTTCCTGTTCATTCTGCAACCTGCTTTCTGCTAGAACTGTAATTTTCAACAAAACAATCGCTATCAAGGTGCGACTATGCCCACAGCGTACTACATGTGGTGCCGTAGACAATCCACTCAAGTAGGCTCACTCTTTCATAGTGTTTTACCAGCACTGTGTACAGCACACCATTGTGTTTCTGTAGTCAAATGAATCACTAAGTAGACCTTTAGTTAAAAAAAAAAAAAAAACATCTAACATCAGTCCTGAACAGGGTCAAATGGGATTAGAGATTTAGTTTTGGAGGGGAATTGACAAGATAATGTTCATGCTTTGGTGCAAAATTTATTTATAAAATAAAAAGTTAAGGAAATGCATGGAATTATTTTCTAATTGTCCAAAAGATATTAGACTTGGCTTTGCATGCCCCTTTCAAGTTACTAAGTAATAGGAAGGCGTATGGAAACAAGCACCTTTTTTTTTTTCTTTTTCCTGAGACAAACTGTGCTATGAAATGCATATAACCCCACCTTTGCAAATCTAAAAAGAGCAATGCCGCTCTTTCACAGCACATTAAATTAAGCTGGACCACAAATGTAACTATTCCATGCAGCATTAAAAGCAAGGTTTCCACCAAACGAACAGCCTTAACGCCTTCGCTAGAAAAGGGACCTACAAAGAGTGTTGGTGATCCCCTTTCAGGCCCTGCTCACATGGCTTGCACACACATATCCATTTGCTTAGAGAAAAAGGCAAAGGAGGCTAAAGATGAACCCAACACAAGGTAGCTACTTTAAAGAAAAGCTTATTTATTTGCTTGTGGTTTCTTCACAACCATGAGAAGGATTGGGGAACATTTAAGGGCCCCTGGCACGTGCCTGCCACTTTTTCCTGCAGCAGACAAGGAAAGACAGGTTATTGCTGGGTTTTATTTTTTGTTTTTTTAGGGGTTTTTTGGGGGGGTTTTTAAGTTCATACCTCAAAATCCAATAAAACATTTAAATGCCCAGTAGTCTAGAAAATCATTTTCCTAACCTGCATATGTCTGGCTTCTGTTTCTGTCAAAAAACAGTGTCTCTTCTCAGCTTGTCTTTCTCACCTCAGCCTGTGTTTCTTTCTTTCCTGGCCTGCCGTGGTCTCCCTTAGCCTTTTCTCTTTCCTACACTTGGGACAATGAAAAAAGAGAAATGCCAGATTCCAAATTGCACCTAAGCAGGAGAAGTAAATCTGGCTCTTTTTATAAATATAAATATATATATATATATATATATATATATATATATATATATATATATATCTTTATTAACATTGTTTCCATTAATAAAAACAACATATATTTATGAACAAATGGAAATGAAATTCCCATGGTCTCCCCCCCCTCAAACCCTATTTTGTAAAGCTTTCATATCAAGATGGTCCACATCTATAACTTGTCTCCCTTTTATGTTACCATTTCCGTCTGGTTTAGCTCTCTCAGCCTCTTTGAACAGCTGACAGGTCCTATTCTCCCTGCCAGATTTGTTTGGTGAGCCTGGAGACAAGGACCCAGTTGATGATCTGAGAATGCTTTGAATCTCTGTGGAGTTCTCATATGCTTTGTTTTTGAGTCTAATTTTCTGGTTTTGAAATCTGCTCTTTAAAAAAACACAGAAAGCTTTGTCCTGGTACTTATGATCTTTCTAAGAGAGAGCAAAATTTATGAAAGTAAAAGCGCCACCATGCATAGCAGCCAGAGCCTTGTCGTACAAAAGAACTTTGCTTAAAAATATGGACATTTGTCGGGAATTCTGTATCCCCTCTCATGCTAAAAGAGAAACAGTGAGTCTGTTTTAGAGTGACTGTTTGGTGGCAGTCAAGGAGGAGACTATTCAGATAACATAGCAGCATGGATAAAAATGACATTGGGAAAATGCTGTGATGAACCATTAGCCTGAATTTTCCAAGGTGCACTGGCTTGGTAAAGATGCTGCTGGATGGAAAGAATAAGGCTTTGAACAACTACAAAGCAAGTGAGAAAGGAATATAATTATAGTTGTAGCAGTACCTACACAGACATCTGCTTATTCTTTTCTGATTATAAGGCTAGCAGAGGTGAAAAAAAATACATTGAAAATATTGGTAAGATATTAGTAATGAAAGAGCCAAATTAAATGTTAGGGATATCCTCTAATGAGTTTTTTTGACTTGGAAAAATAAAAGAATTAAACAGATACATTAATTTTTCCTAGTAATGTTCATTAAAGTGGTTCCATGGGGCCCATTCAATTATGCATTTTCCCATATTACTATCTGAATAGTAATATCTTTCTTTAACCCTGATTTTAAGAAAGCTTCATTAAATTGAACAGAACTTAAAAGTCTTTTGTGCAAGACAAGAGGCAGAGGCTCATGTTAGTTTTGTTGTCATCAATATCATTTTATGAATGTTTTAAAATTATTCTCTGCATAGAACTATGGATATAGCAGAATAGCAATATCTAAATAAACCAATGTATAAAAAAATAAATAATTGTGAATTTTCTAAGCATTATGCATGCAAAAATTAGCATATACATACCTAAATAGCCTCTACTTGCATATTCCATATTTTATAAAAGAAAAGGTTGTGCGTGTATTTTCACTTTTGCATGCATATATACACGTGTAAAAAAGAGGCGGTCTATGAGCATTCTGGGGCAGGACCAATACTTGCGCCAGTTGCTCTTTTTAAAGACCCGCCTATAGGAGGTAATTTTAAAAGGAGTTGCACATGTAAATGTAACATACTATCATAGCAATTTTAAAAATCCATTTACACATATTTTAAGATGGTGCGGGCCATCCATTGCTCCTACCATGTGACAGGGGCCGGCCAATGGCACCGATAGCCCCTGTCACATGGTAAGGGCAAAGGGCCATCAGCGCCATTTTGATTACTGGCAGCCGACAGCCCGAGAGTGGGAGATCGCTCCCGGGACCCCCGCTGGACCACCAGGTACTTTAAGAAAGTTTTGGGGGGGGGTTGGGAGGGAGGATGCTAAAGAATTAGATTTAAAGGGTCGGGGTGAGTTTGGGGGTTGTTTTTGTGTGTCCTTTCTTCCCGCCCCCCTCCAAAACAATAAGAGAACCCCCTTGAAAAATTTTGTGGGGTTTTCCTTTCGGTGTCAGGGACCCTGATATTTGACGAATTTGAAAAATCATACGATATTTTCAATCATCAAAAAAACGATTCACATGTTGTGGGGAGGCGGATACATCTGTTTTATAAAACACACTTATATCATACACACGGGTTATAATTCCACCCTCCCATCTCTTTCCACGCTCTTTATCTGAAATACCTCCCCCCTTCTCCACCCGCCCCCCCCCCAATGCTCGCCGCACCTTTTTGCTACCTGCCTGTTATGAATCTGTAAATAATTGTAAATATTCCACACCTGTTTGACATATTATATTGTGGTTTACCTTTTTCACTCTTCCTGCTCTTCTTAAGCTCTTCCGGTTCAATGTGTTTCTCTTACTTTGTTAATCTGTTCTGTGTAAACCGATATGACGTGAATTACCCTTGTTGGCAGATTTACGCCTGCTAAAAGCAGACGTAAATCTGCACGCACCAGCGTGCCGCCGGCGCGCCATCACCCCGACCTGGGGGCTGGTCCGGAGGCCTCGACCATGCCCCCGGGCCGGCGCCACGCCCCCGGGCCCGCCCCCGAAACACCGGGTCCTGCCCCCGAAACGCCGCGTCATTTCGGGAACACCCCTGACACGCCCCCTCCCCACCCCTTTTACAAAGCCCCGGGACTTACGTGCGTCCCAGGGCTCTACGCGCACCGGCGGCCTATGCAAAATAGGCGCACCGGCGCGCATAAATCCAGCCAGATTTACGCGTGCAGGGCATTTAAAATCCGCCCCAATGTGTTTTCCTCAGAAATAGACTTGTATTTATCAGATTTGGCAGGATTTAGTATTAGAAGATAACAACAATTTTTGTCTCTAACATCCTGGCCACTAAGCACCAAGTTACCCTAAAGACATTTCTGTACCATGGGTGGTTTCAAACATGCCATAAACCTTAGCCTTCCTAATATATTAATACTTATTGCTAACGTCTGTTCACATCTGGAACAGACGCTGGCTTGAGGTCTGGAGAATATGGGCAGGGGAGAAGGCTTGCTTCCTGGGTTTGGTACTGGCAGAGCTGCTGGGCGGTCCAGGAATGAGGCTTACTTCTGGGTCTGGTACTTGCCGGGCTGTCTGGAGTTTGCTCTTGGCCCCTCACCATTTCAGACTCCGTCTCACTCTCCAACCCTAACCAGGTGTCTCCTCTTTCTGATCTCTTGGCCACACCTACTCTTCTCCCTCCTCAATAGCAGGGTGTGCTGGGCTGCTTCAGGTTCATTCTCCCCTTTTGATTTGCTCCCTCCTTTTGGTTCACTTCTAGCTGATAAATATGCATAAGCTCAAGCATAATCCTGTGACAGGTGGAAGGTCCTTTGCCACATTGCAGGTCTTTTTCCCCTCCCCATTTCTTTGAAGTGGGGTCCTGCCACATCTGCCAAGCTGTATGCCAGAGTCAGTATTTTTTCTGTTTCAGATTTCTCCCCCTTCATCCAAGGGTGGGGGTCCTTCTGACCTTTGGAGTTCACTTGGCTGGTCCATAACTCTTGTTTATGAGCTTAAGTGGCTGAATTGGCCCTCTGCCTTGGTTTTATTTACATTAGCTCTTACAAACAGGCAGATCTTGATAAATATCCTTCAGTTCTGGTGTAAACATTTATTATACAATTTTATATACCGTTGCATAGTAATATTCCATCGCTACGGTTCACATGAGCTAAAACATAAATTAGTACAAACATATATTAAAATTAAGTCACATTGTTAACTATAACTTAATACAACAGTAATAAAATATTAAAATTAAAAAATACAACTAAAACTAACACCTCAGTCTATAATAAAAAGGTTCTCATCTGGCCTAAGTTTCTTTTCTTTAGCTGTAACAGTGTTTTGGGGGCCTGTCAGCATGCTTGTCTGCCTCGTTGGCTATTATGATTCATATTAAGTGCTTTCAGTGGCAAAACATGGGATATCTCCCTACATATCCTCATTGTGCTGTAAATTCATTTGGAGAGAAAATCTAAAAAATATTAACTCCAAGTTTTTAGGGGTAAGGATGGATTGGCCTGCTCTAATATTAGTCTTTAACAACTGCTTTGGCTTGAACTTTGTTCAATAAAGCAGTCCATAAATGTAATATAATTAGGTCTTCTGATTTTAGATATTTATAAATTGTAAATTTAGGTGTTTATTTTTCAGCTAATTAGGAGTTCTTTAGGGACCAAAGATTGTTGTTTCGCAGTGTTTTCACGCCATAGGAACTATTATTCTGTACCTTTTCCAGCTGAATCAAATATATTTGTGCAGCTGAGGAGTCATTAGCTTTGTAAATGCACAAAAACAAAGGGGAGGATCCAAGGTAGACAAAGGAGAGGTGAGAGAATACTAGGGGAAGTAGTGCTTTTCCAGTGTTTAATAAACACTTTTGTGACATTTTTGTTTCATGGCATCTGATTTTGTTTTTTAAATGGTTCCGGGGGGGGGGGGTGTTTATTTCAGGTTTTTCTAATTTCGGAGTTAGTATGCACTAACTGAAAATATTACTGATAGGTTACAAAATGTCAATTGTGGGAGCAGTTCATTAGCTAGCGTTATGGTTCTATATTCCCACTGACTGACTCCTTAGTTGTTTGTGCTGTCAGGCTTACAAGGTGGTGTTTGTGGGAGAATGACCAGTGCCTGGAAACAAGTATAAACAAACAAGTGAATGATAACATCAAGTTCTAGTCAGCAGAAGCTAAAGTATGTAATGAAAATTTATATTTTGAATGCACAAACCCTTTGTATTTAGCAATGGGGCCCCGGCATTTTGGGATATGCATACTTTGAATTTCTCTGGAGTATGGGGGGTGACTAGGGTTACTATATGGGGGGACAGACTGGGATGGGGTAGTGACTGGTAAGAGAAAGGCAGCCTGCTCTGTGTGTGTGGGATGACTGGTTAGAGGGGGAGTGACTGGGGTGACTGTATGGAGTGGTAGGTGGAAAAGAGAGGGAGCATGGTGGTGGTGGGGGGTGACTGGGGTGATAGGTGGGATAGAGATTGGTTGTGGTGGTGACTGGTAAGAGAAAGGCAGCCTGGTGTGTGTGCAGGTGACTGGTGGGATGGAGACCGTTTGGGGTGGTGACTGGTGAGAGAGACAGACAGCCTGGTGTGTGTGTGTGTGTGACTGGTGAGAGGGGGAGTGACTAGTGAGTGACAGACAGCCTGGTGTGTTGTGTTATGTTATATTTAGGGCTTCTGATTTTAGGTTTTAACCGATAAACCCTGATAAAACACCCCAATGGAAAAAATACAAAAACTCACAACCCTAGAGGATGACATATTGAAATCCTCAGCTTAGTGTGTGGTGGAAGTCAAAAAAGCAAATAGAATATTAGGAATAATCCAAAATGGAAAGGAAAATAAATCAGATGTTATTATATTGCCTCTGTATAGATCTATGGTGCAACCACTTGTAAATTATTTGTTTTTGGTTTTTTTATTATGAATTATTTTCTAAGTTGATTATTTGTATTGTTTTAATTTTTATTGTACATCGCATTGATTTTTATAGAAGAAATACAATTCAAGTATTGTGTGTACCTCAAAAAAGATATAGCAGAACTAGAAAAAAATGCAGAACAGGGCAATAAAAATGATAAAGGGGATGGAACAGCTCCCCTATGATGAAAGGCTGTGCAAGTTAGATTTCTTCAACTTGGAAAAAAAAAAGTCTGAGAAGGGATAAGATAGAAGTTTATAAAATCATGAGTAGGGTGGAACAGGTAAATAAAGGACAGTTATTTACCCTTTCAAAAAATACTAAAACAAGGAGTCGGTCCATGAAATTAACAAACACTCCATAATCAAGCTGTGGAATGTGACGCAACTAGCATAGCAGAGTTTAAAAGAGGTTTGGACAAGTTCCTGGGGGAAAAGTCCATAAAACATTTTTAGCCATGCAGACTAAAGAAAACTATTACTATTCCGTGGAATGAGTAATAAGAAATAGATCTACTTTCTTGGGATCTGCCAGAACTGGCCATTGTTGAAGATAGGATATTAGGCTTGATGGATAACACATTGGTACCCAGGAAGACGCCTTTTGTGCCATCAGTCTTCAGTGTAGAAATTGCACCATTAATAAGTAAAGACAGTAACTTTCAAACCAGCATGCGGGCACATGTATACGCACACATGCTGGCACGTGCCGAGATACGCAATCATTTTATAACATGTGCGCACATTATAAAATATCCTGGCCGCGCACACGTGCATGCCAAACTTAAAGTAGACATGTACATAGGTGCATAAATCCAGCTTCCAACACATAAATTGGGGAAATGTAAAAAGGGTGCATGTCCACGCCATTACCAGTTTAACCAGTTCATGCACCAGTTTGCCCAGTTAACAGCTAGGTCCTCCATCTCCCCGGTTTGATAGCCTACACCCCCCCCAGTTATCCCAGACCCTTTAAACCCCTCATAAATAGCTGGATCATTTTATTTTATTACTTACACGTCCTCCATAGCAGAAGTACATTTACACGGCAAGGGACCTTGGCACACACTGGCCAGACCACAAAACACCCATGCCCAATCCCTTTTTGGAAAACTTTCAGATGTGCGTGCAGAGGGTTTTACACATGTATCTGGGCACTTTTTAAAATAGGGTCGTGTGCACCAGCCCGACTTGTGGATGCATCCCACAATTGATACCACCTTATAAGCAGCACATTGTTTGTCAGTGCCAACGATATTTTGGTGCTGAGATACAAATATTAGCGCTAATCAAACGAAATATGTAGTTTATTCTGAATCTACTCCTGCCAAACAATCTATGCTGATTCTAATTATAAAATTGGATTGTTCTGCTACTAGGATTCCTCCTTCTAAACAGGCATCATCCCTTCATGAGGAAAATGAGGCTTGACTTCATCAAAAATCACCCCCCTTTCATCCCAGCTAGAACAAACGTCTCCCATTTTAGAGTCCATGGACCCTAAATTTGAAACTCAGTCTACTAATCCACCATGTCAAACCAGGCTAATTCTCAGGATTATCATCATCATCATTATTACTACTGAGGTCGATATTCAAAACAGACACCACAACAACAAACATGTCACAGTACAATTTATTTGTATTTTTATTAACAATCTTATATTGTGTATGTATGTGTATATATATATATATATATATATATATATATATATATATATATAAATTCCCACCCCAATTAAAATACAAATTATTAAGAACATAAGAACATGCCATACTGGGTCAGACCAAGGGTCCATCAAGCTCAGCATCCTGTTTCCAACAGTGGCCAATCCAGGCCATAAGAACCTCGCAAGTACCCAAAAATTAAGTCTATTCCATGTTACCGTTGCTAGTAATAGCGGTGGTTATTATCTAAGTCAACTTAATTAATAGCAGGTAATGGACTTCTCCTCCAAGAATGTTTCCAATCCCTTTTTAAACACAGCTATACTAACTGCACTAACCACATCTTCTGGCAACAAATTCTAGAGTTTAATTGTGCGTTGAGTGAAAAAGAACTTTCTCTGATTAGTTTTAAACGTGCCACATGCGAACTTCATGGAGTGCCCCATAGTCTATTATCCGAAAGAGTAAATAACCGATTCACACCTATCCATTCTAGTCCTCTCATGATTTTAAACACTTCTATCATAGCCCCCCTCAGCCATCTCTTCTCCAAGCTGAAATGTCCTAACCTCTTTAGTCTTTCCTCATAGGGGAACATTTTGGTCGCCCTTCTCTATACCTTCTCCATCGCAATTATATCTTTTTTGAGATGCGGTGACCAGAATTGTACACCGTATTCAAGGTGTGGTCTCACCATGGAGCGATACAGAGGCATTATGACATTTTCCGTTTTATTCATCATTCCCTTTCTAATAATTCACAACATTCTTTGATTTTTTGACTGCCGCAGCACACTGAACCGACGATTTCAATGTGTTATCCACTATGACACCTAGATCTCTTTCTTGGGTAGTAGCACCTAATATGGAACCTAACATTGTGTAACTATAGCATGGGTTATTTTTCCCTACATGCATCACTTTGCACTTGTCCACATTAAATTTCATCTGCCATTTTGATGCCCAATTTTCCAGCCTCACAAGATCTTCCTGCGATTTATCACAATCTGCTTGTGATTTAACTACTCTGAACAATTTTGTTTCATCTGCAAATTTGATTACCTCACTCGTCATATTTCTTTCCAGATCATTTATAAATATATTGAAAAGTAAGGGTCCCAATACAGATCCCTGAGGCACTCCACTGCCCACTCCCTTCCACTGAGAAAATTGTCCATTTACTCCTACTCTCTGTTTCCTGTCTTTTAGCCAGTTTGTAATCCACGAAAGGACATCGTCACCTATCCCATGACTATTTTTCCTAGAATCCTCCCATGAGGAACTTTGTCAAATGCCTTCTGAAAATCCAAGTACACTACATCTACAGGTTTACCTTTATCCACATGTTTATTAACTCCTTCAAAAAAGTGAAGCAGATTTGTGAGGCAAGACTTGCCTTGGGTAAAGCCATGCTGACTTTGTTCCATTAAACCATGTCTTTCTATAATTCCAGTATTTTTCCTGGCACTGAAGTCAGGCTAACTGGTCTGTAGTTTCCCAGATCGCCCCTGGAGCCCTTTTTAAATATGGGGGTTACATTAGCTATCCTCCAGTCTTCAGGTACAATGGATGATTTTAATGACAGGTTACAAATGTTTACTAATAATAGGTCTGAAATTTCATTTTTTAGTTCCTTCAGAACTCTGTGATATATATCATCCTGCCAGGTGATTTACTACTCTTAAGTTTGTCAATCAGGCCTACCACATCTTCTAGGTTCACCGTGATTTGGTTCAGTCCATCTGAATCATTACCCATAAAAATATTCTCCAGTACGGCTACCTCCCCAACATCCTCTTCAGTAAACACCAAAGAAAAGATATCATTTAATCTTTCCGCGATGGCCTTATCTTCTCTAAGTGCCCCTTTAACCCCTCGATCACCCAATGGTCCAACTGACTCCTTCACAGGCTTTCTGCTTCAGATATATTAAAAAAAAGTTTTTACTGTGAGTTTTTGCCTCTACAGCCAACTTCTTTTCAAATTCTCTCTTAGCCTGCCTTATCAATGTCTTACATTTAACTTGCCAACGTTTATGCATTATCCTATTTTCTTCTGTTGGATCCTTCCAATTTTTGAATGAAGATCTTTTGGCTAAAATAGCTTCTTTCACCTCCCCTTTTAACCATGCCGGTAATAGTTTTGCCTTCTTTCCACCTTTCTTAATGTGTGGAATACATCTGGACTGTGCTTCTAGGATGGTATTTTTTAACAATGATCACACCTCTTGCACACTTTTTACTTTTGTAGCTGCTCCTTTCAGTTTTTTTCTAACTATTTTTCTCATTTTATCAAAGTTTCCCTTTTGAAAGTTTAGCACGAGAGCCGTGGATTTGCTTACTGTCCCCCCCCCCCCCCTTCCAGTCATTAAATCAAATTTGATCATATTATGATCACTATTGCCAAGCGGCCCCACCACAGTTACCTCTCCCACCAAATCCTGTTCTCCACTGAAAATTAGATCTAAAATTGCTCCCTCTCTCGTCGGTTCCTGAACCAATTGCTCCATAAAGCTATCATTTATTCCATCCAGGAACTTTATCTCTCTAGTGTGTCCCGATGATACATTTACCCAGTCAATATTGGGGTAATTGAAGTCTTCCATTATTACCGCACTACCAATTTGGTTAGCTTCCCTAATTTCTCTTAGCATTTCACTGTCAGTCTCACCATCTTGACCAGGTGAACGGTAGTATACTCCTATCACTATAGTCTTCCCCGACACACAAGGGATTTCTACCCATAAAGATTCAATTTATGCATTTAGTCTCGTGCAGGATGTTTATCCTATTGGACTCTATGCCATCCCGGTCATAAAGCGCCACACCTCCTCCCGACTGCTCCTCTCTGTCATTGTGATATAATTTGTACCCCGGTATAGCACTGTCCCATTGGTTATCCTCTTTCCACCATGTCTCTGAGATGCCAATTAAGTCTATGTCATCATTCACTGCTATACATTCTAATTCTCCCATCTTACTTCTTAGACTTCTGGCATTAGCGTACAAACATTTCAAAGTTTGTGTTTTGTTTGTATTTTCATTCTGCTTTTTAATTGATAGGGATAAGTTAGAATTTTTTAGCTCAGGTGAGTTTTTAGTTACAGGCACTTGGACTACTTTTCTTATTATTGGAACCTCGCTGTCGGGATGCCTTAATTCTAATGCATCATTAGTATCCTTTAAAGATACCTCTCTCTGAACCATGTGCTGCTGAGCGACTGTCGGCTTTCCCCTTTGCTCTAGTTTAAAAGCTGCTCTATCTCCTTTATAAAGGTTAGCGCCAGCAGTCTGGTTCCACCCTGGTTAAGGTGGAGCCCATCCCTTCGGAAGAGACTCCCTCTTCCCCAAAAGGTTCCCCAGTTCCTAACAAAACTGAATCCCTCTTCCTTGCACCATCGTCTCATCCACGCATTGAGACTCCAGAGCTCTGCCTGCCTCTGATGACCTGCACATGGAACAGGGAGCATTTCAGAGAATGCTACCCTTGAGGTTCTGGATTTAAGGTTTCTACCTAAGAGCCTAAATTTGGCTTCCAGAACCTCCCTCCCACATTTTCCTATGTCATTGGTGCCCACATGTACCACGACAGCCGGCTCCTTCCCAGCACTGTCTAAAATTCTATCTAGGTGAAGCGTGAGGTCCGCCACCTTCGCACCAGGTAGGCATGTTACCAGGCGATCCTCACGCCCACCAGCCACCCAGCTGTCTACATTCCTAATAATCGAATCACCAACTATGACGGCCGACCTAACCCTTCCCTCCTGGGCAGTAGGCCTTGGGAAGATATCCTCGGTACGAAAGGACAGTGCATCACCTGGAGAGCAGGTCCTTGCTACAGGATCCTTTCCTGCTACACCAGGTTGATGCTTTCCAATCATGAGACACCAAGGCTGCCAGTCTGAAGTTGGGAATTGGCTACTATGTCCCTGAAGATCTCATCTATATACCTCTCTGTCTGCCTCAGCTCCTCCAGGTCTGCCACTCTAGCTTCCAGAGATCGGACTTGTTCTCTGAGAGCCAGGAGCTCTTTGCATCGCATGCACATGTACAACTTCTCACCGGTGGGTAAAAAATCATACATGTGACACTCAATGCAAAAGACTGGGAAGCCCCCCTCTTGCTGCTGGACTGCTGTCTTCATCTCAATTTTGATCAGTTCCTAGTTAAGTTTTTTTTTTTTTTAATTTTTTATTTATTAAATTTTTAAATTATTCAAATTGCATTGAACTATATGAAAGAAAAAACATGGTTTGTTATACAGAACTCAAAAAAAAGAATTATCATAATACAGAAAATTATATCAGTATAACATATACCATTCATTATAAGAAAATGGAGACCCATTTCAGAACGGAGTGAGTTCCTAGTTGAGTTTTAGGTTGCTATGGGAGTAGGAATGTGTCTAATTAACGTCCTTTAAATGTATTAGTGAATTCGCTATATGTCCGGTAGTGGCCTACAGGGGTCTGATCAAACTCTCAATAAAGTTTTTGTTGGGTTTTTTTTTTTTGTGAAAGTGGCACCTGCCTATAAATTAAAGGATGAGCTTAGGGGTGGGTGGGCGAGAGTTGGGAGGGTTGGGAAATACAAACAGTCTAACTTCAGTTAGTCAGCCAGAGTGACTCACTGCTCTCTTGATTAACAAATGTTGGTACCTATTCAAACCAAATCACACTATCTCAACACCTTTCCAAGGTGAGTAACTGAACTGAACTTTTCAACCTTTTTACTTAGGTATACACTGCTCCTAGCTTATTTCTAGCTTCTGGCTACTTTTTTTTTTTTTTTTGGGGGGGGGGTTGTGTTTTGGTTTGTTTTTTTTAATACAAACACTCAGTTCTGCTTACTAGCTGCCTTACAGACTTTTAAAAATAAACACACTACCTACTGCTTATTAGCTGCCTTACTGACTATCTCAAAATACAAACAGTCTAACTTGTTTATTCACTGCCTTACTGATTATTAAAAGCACAAACACACATACACACTAAATAATATTCCCAAATAGTTAACTTTGCCTCAATACTTTTAAAAAAGACAATATCCCAAGCAATAACTTACTGATTCCTTTCAGCCACCAGCAAGGTGATCCTCTCCTCTCAGTGCAAACACCCAGAAACCCAACTAGGAACCTAGTTTCAACGGTCAATAATCGTCTTCATCAGGGGGAATATACAATTAAAAAATGAATGCGCTTATATAGAAAAGCATTACAAACATTAAAACAATTTGCACATATACTATGGTTATTACATAATCCAGATCCAAAAATTCATAATATTGTCAATATCTTTAGTGTTGTGACTGGGCTGTGGTAAGACAAGAAGTGGACCCTTGGGCCGGCCTGCAGGTATCACACAGAGCAGACCGGGGGGCGGAGTCAGTGCCTGGCAAGGATACCCGGAGCCTGGAATCCCCCCGGGAGGGGCCCGTAGGGACCCAGGCCCTGGGGACTGGAGCAGTCAAGGTAGTCCAGAGAGGGCAAGTCCGTGGGTGGTCAGGAGAGAGGTCAGACAGTTCAGGAAGAGCTACCGGGAACAAGGCAGGTTGCTGGGTGGCAGGCAGGTCAGAGAGGTAGGCGGAGTCTGAACCGGCAGCGAACTGGAGGCTGGGCCGCGAAGCAGACCAGAGTCGCAGCAGGCGGCAGGTTAGCAGAGAAGGCCGCGAGGCAACCCGGGATCAGGACTGGCGGCAGGCTGGCAGAGAAGTCTGTGGCGAACCGGAATCAAGGCGGGCGGCTGGCTAGCAGAGAAGTCCGTGGCAAACCAGGGTCAAGGCAGGCGGCTGGCTAGCAGAGAAGTCCATTAGGCAAACCGGGGTCAAGGCAGGCGGCAGGCTAGCAGAGTAGTCCGTTAGGCAAACCGGGGTCAAGGCAGGCAGCAGGCTAGCAGAGAAGTCCGTTAGGCAAACCGGGGTCAAGGCAGGCAGGCAGCAGGCTAGCAGAGAAGTCCGTCAGGCAAACCGGAATCAGGAACCAAATAGACAACGAGAATCAGCAAACAAGGACAGGAACAGGAAGCAACTAGTCAGCAGGGAACCTGGAGGACTGGACGCTGGTTAAATCTGGAGTGGGCGTGATGTCAGCAGACGAGGCGGAGCCAGGCTTCTGGGTGCTGTGCGCTTAAGAGAACCCTCCTCGCGCGCGGCCAGACAGGGATAGGCCTGTAATGGCGCCCTCCTCGTGAGAACTCCTCGGGGGGGAGGCCCTGTCGAGCCCGGGTCCCAGCGGAATCCTGCGAGAACTGAAGAAACGGTAAGCGGGCCTGACCCCGAACATGAGAGGGGCGGTCGGGACCGCAACATTTAGCTTGCTGTGTTGGTCAATAACTCTTTTCAGAATGAGGTGCACCAAGAAGATAACAACCAATCAGCCGGAGTTTTCAATATGCCTCACACTTAAGAGATTAGGGTGATATATATTCCATCTCCATTTTAAAACCCTACCACTATTAACAAGATTTGTCTGACCTTTTTAATGGGGGGGGGGGATACCAACTCAAGAGACAGCAAGTGACTGATGGAATATATTTATTGTAACTCAAAATCTCCACAGTTAGCAAAGAGTCTCCAATTGATCTTCACAGAAATCCAAGTGTCTTAGGCCTGCTCCTCTGAATAAATGTCCTTCAGATGGCAGGCACCAGGGAAATGCCCCTCTCTTCCAGAAGGTGAAAAGCAGGCTCCTAGTGATGGATGCTGGGATCCCCTGTCCTCCTCCAGGGTTCTCAAGGACCTCTCTGGTAGAGAGTCCCAAAAACAGGGAAAAAAACACAAAGTCCTTCTCGATCTCATCTCCAGGGCAGGAATGATGGCATGAAAATATGAAGAAAAATCTTCTCAAATCCCAGAAAAAAATCCTTTTCTGAGGGCAGAGCTGCCACCCTTCCACTTCCTTATGGCCGGAGCCCTCTTTTTCTCTGACCTCCTCCAGCTTGAGGTAAAGTCCTCCAGGAGACAGAAACAGGATTCTTCCATAACAGAAAATGAAGGAAAAATCCTCACAGCACTAACTGTTTTATAAACATACAGGCGTATGTTTTAGGTATGTAAACAAATGAACATGCATGTGTAAAAATGGGTATTTCATAGTAAGGATGTGAATCGTTTTTATATCGAATTGAAATATCGTACGATATTTCTTAATTCATTATATATCGGTTAAAACGAGAAATAAACACTTTTTCACCCGAATTTTTGTGAAAATCGTTTTTCGGCTTAGGGCGTGCTAACTCCCGTTAGCGCGCACTAACAAAAAAACATTTATTTTTGTTATTTTTTGTTACTTTTTGTTATTTTTGTTAGTGCGCGCTAACGGGAGTTAACACGCCCTAAGCCGAAAAACGATTTTTTACTAAAAAAAAAAAAAAAAAAGCCGATCCACAGGAAATCGAGATTTTCCCGCGGCCACACGAACCCGAAAGCGCAAACGATCGGGCACCTGATGCACATCCCTATTTCATTAAGAATAAGGGTCACATTACTCTCATGGTTTTTAATTTAAGGAATACCCTCATACCAGGGCCAGTGCACACTTCCGCCTACCGGCGTCTTTTACCTTTATGTACCACTGCCACTTTGGCTGCCCAATATCAAATAATCATAGGGTAACCTCTATTTTATTTAAAACCATGATATACTGCCGCACACTTTTTAGCAGTTCAATTCATTTTTCATGTTTTTTTTATTTTTATATATATTTTTTTTCTTTTTTTCAAAATATCTTAATTCATTTACTTTTCAATGACGCTACAAGTCCAAATATATTTTTTTTCTTTTTTTTCAGAATATCTTGTTAACTCATTTTCTTTTCAATGACGCTAAAAGTCCAAGAATCTCATTTGCTCTCTTTCATTTCAACTTTTAACTTGAAAAGTGCAATATCTTTTATAAGAAACGCTTTTATCTAGCACTTAACTTGTACTTTGGAGGCAACGCTCTGCCTATTCACTAGAGCCGAAGTTTCGATGCTTTTGCAAAGGTAGCCCAGAGACAATGCTCTGCCAATTTGCTGGAGCCAATTTGCATGCATATTTCATAGCATATGCATGCACAGTAAGTCATTTGAAAAAAAAAAAAACCCATCCTCTCACATGTACTGGAAATCACTAGTTCACCGATACCTCTGCCATTTCACCCATTCCATCTCCAGTTCACCTAGGCAGTCTAGCTCTTCATCCTGAACCCCCATCAGTTCACTCAGAACTCCCACCTAAAAATTGCAGGCAATCCCAGTTCAAATGTACTAGTCAATTAGCAGGTGTAAAATTGCATGAATAAGGTCGATCATTTATATGCAAATATAAAATAGCATCTTCAGTACATCCCTCTTGACCCTGCCCAGGAGTGCCCTTTTATGCACTGGTAAATGTGTGCGTGAAATAAAAAATGTTTATATAATAGCAAATGCAGGCTATATATGCTTGCAAATGCTAATTTTCTGTGTGTAAACCCTTTGAAAATTTACTGATAGTAGGACACAATGTGTGATAACTGAAATATTGTGCAATGTTTGAGTAAGTTCCACAAATTCACATCCTCAACATACAAATGGTTCGTGGTTATTTGTCATTATCCAAAATGAATCAGGATTTTTAGCTTTTACATTTTAAATAGCCTTTGGAAATAAAAAATTTCAGGCTTTCCAGTTTGAAAGTATTTTTATATTTTAATAAATCCAAATAACATAATTTTAGTTTTGTAAAATAAATAACTATTTTTGAAAGTCATGCACTTAAAACCTTTGGGGTAGATTTTAAAAGGTACACGCAAGCTTCCATGTGTGCACGCTACCCGGCACGCACACATGGACGCCTGATTTTATAACGTGTGCATGTTATAAAATCGGGGGTCGGCACACACAAGGGGGTGCACATTAGTGCAACTTGCGCACACCGATGCCCGCGGCCTTCCCCCATTCCCTCCCAGGCCGCTCCGATTTCTGAGCGGCCTGGGAAGGAACTTCCCAAGCCCCTACTCTAACCTTCCTACCCCTTCCCTTAACCTTCCCACCCCTAGCCCTGTGGCCGCTGTGCAGGGAGCCTCTGACCCCACCACACCCCGCCCCTCCCCACCCCCTTTTCTAAGCCCCAGGAAATACTCGCGTCCTGGGGCTTTATGCACGTGGCCAGGCCTTTTTAAAATAGGCCCGGCACGTGTTAATCTTCTGGATTTATGCACGTAGAGCTTTTAAAATCTAGGCCTTGGGATTTTGGTGGCTTTTAGAAATAAAAACCTCCAAGCAGAAATTAATTGAAGCCCCGAAATGTTATTTATGCTCAAGTATTAGTTAATCAAGCAATTCTAATTTCTGCTTGCAGTGCTTCATACTATTTCACAGTTCTTACAGTGAATTCCTTCCGACAAAAAATGCACTTCAATAAAGGGTCTTCCTTTGCCAACATGACCACCTACCAGAGCAAATCAAAATCTGAAATTTTTGTCAAGTTTATACTGGAGCTCCAATTATAACTGCTGCCATAAACCTGGGTGAGATGCCCAGAATATTTATAGAATGTGTATGCATAAAGTAGAACTGGCCAGCTGTATAGGTTTCACACGATCATTCCATTCTTAGGAAAGATGCTTAGTGCTAAAAATATTATTAATCACATCCATTGCCATTCTTGTTTCCGAAAGCATATGCATATCCATTAAATAGAACTGACCATATGTTTCAGCTTTGAGATTCACAGTCATTCTGTTCTTATGAGACATTCTTAGAGCTAAAAATGTCATTAATCAGTACCATTACTATTCTTTTGCATTTGGGTTGTTGTGTACGTCTAAGGTTTTGTTCTATATATTTTTCTTTCTTTACTACAGCTGAAACACATAAGTTTGGAAAGCTTAGATATTGATGTCCCACTAAAGATGAAGCTGAACATTTCCAAACTGAACACAAAAGAGCACATCCTGGAACTCATTCCAGCCATAGAGCCTCTCAGCAACCATGTCCGTTACACTATCTCACGTGGCAATGAGGACAGCATCTTCCACATCCATCAGAGGGTTGGGCTCAGCTACCTACATACAACAAAGAGGAAGACCAGGCCAGGCACTTACACACTGGAAATCACCAGCACCCCTCTTTACAAGAAGAAGGACCTGCAGAAACTGGAAGACAACAATGACGATGACTACCTCTTTGGGGAGTTGGGTGAAGCTCTCAGAATGAGGCTGCAAATTGAGTTCTATTAATGTTTTAGACTTGGCAAACATTCTTGGACTGCACCTTGTTGTTGTTTATCCACTTCAGCATGGCTATTTCTTTGAAAGCTTTTAAGGATCCAGTGGCTGACTGATTTTAAAAGACTTTTTGTTTGTTTCAGTCCTTTCCAAGACTGTATAATGACCCTTACAGGAGGGGTAATTTAGACACTACTATGGCCAACATTTGGAAAGAAATGGCAACTATGATTACTGTATCTTCTGCATAATCTCGGTATAAAATATTTTGGTTTTGAAAAGCTATAGATCAAGGGATTAATGTGTGATACTAAAAGGCACAGAAAAGAAATGTTGAGCCATTTTTCCTGTTAGCAGTCTATAACACTTTGGGGTATTTTGCTATAGTTCCTATTAATAAAATATAGATGTTTATTTATTTGAATGCAATTAATATATGTTGAAAGTAAAGAGCTATGTGAACAATAAGGAAAACATACTGGTTTTCTTTAGTTTTATAAATTTAATCTGTTGAATTTTAGTTAATTTTCTTTTTAGGAAAACGACATACAGTAGAAAGAAAATGTGCCCATTTGTTATTTGACCAATAGTGCAAGTAGTATTATACCTCCCTTCACTAAAAGGGGTAATGCAGAGCATTTGAACACTGTAAAATGTCTGTCCGATCAGAGCTAAAGTTTATTTCAAAGTGGTGGAAAAGGGAGTCAGGATTAGGTTTGCCTGTCCAAAAGATGATAGCAAATCTGAGCAGGCAGCTATGACTGTGTTAGGTACAATATCAGACACATGGCAAAAAAATAGAAAAAAGTGCTCTTCCACTGTAGCAAAATACCTTGACTGCTTGTAATAGCATGAGCAGTGTAGACCAAACTGTACTGTATTTTTTCTTCTGATAACCTCTACGAACTGTATGCACTACCATATCACCTCATTCTAAACTAAAAAAATAGACAAGGTGCTGAATAAAATTCTTACAATACTGTAGGCAATAACTTCTCTTCTTTGAAGGGACTGCTTGAAATTTCCTACTCTCTGGTACCGACTTTGAATAATGGTGCATTTACAAGGCTGGGTATTTGTTGTGGTAGAAATGGCAAATTATAGGATGGTTATTGTCACCAGTACCAGATTTTACTGACTTCTTTTAATGACAGTTATTTTGCAAATGAAGCCGAAGCACTCAGTCTTCGTTATGTAGCATTGCAGCATATTCATTTTGAATAAATTAAAGCATTCTGTTAATTTACTTAAATACATAAAAATAAAGGTCAGAGATCCGCAAAAAATAAACAGGGTCATTCAACAAATTGCGTTAGGGTCTTATCGCGGACATTAACACCGCAATAACACCATAGCGCATGCAATAACATCTCGCGATGCGTGTGCAAATTCTAAAAATTTAGTCAAAAGGGAGGAGTTTGGGCAGAGTTCATGAAAATGAGGGGTGTTTAACATTGGGTGCAATAGCAAAACGCATGTTATCATGCTGGAAAGAGCTGCACCTTTTTTCCTGGCGTTATGCTGTGTGATATGCCTGAACCGAGACTTGCGCTAAATATTACAAATACCTTTTCAAGAGGAGAGAGGGAGGGGAGTGGAGTAGAGAGAGAACCTCTGGTGAGCCATACATATTATACCACTGTAGGAGGGGCAACTAGTAATTCGAGGTGAGGTTTTGGTGGTGGTCTAGGGATTGGGGGGCAGTTTTACATGCACAATCAGAGGTACGAACAGCAAGGTAAACATCAGTGAAGATTTGATGTGATTTGGAGTGAGAAACGTACACAAAAATTAGATTTGTACAATGTACTTCTCAACCTAGCTTGATAGCAGCTAGGTAGAGAGTGCATCAAACTATGTTGAGAGTACATTGTACAAATCTCATATTTGTGTATCTTTCCTCACTCTAAATCACATCAAATCTTCACTGATGTGTACTGTGGCGTTTGTACCTCTGTTTGCGCATGTAAAACTGTCCCCCAAAACCTAGACCACCACTAAAACCTCACCACAAGTTACTAGTTTACCCGCCTACAGTGGTATAAATAGTTTACTTATATGAGAGCCTTATAAAGAGTCTCTCGCCAGCGTGCGTTGCAGTATCTTGAAAAATTACCCTAACCATGCCCTTTTTTTTTTTTTTTTTTAAATCGCGGGCACTATTTATGCGAAATTTATAGCAAAATGATGAATCTAGGCCAAAGTTAAAACCATTGTTAAACCCTAAAATGAAATTTTAAACTACATGAACATTTCAGGGCCACTCAGAAATACCAAAGTCAGCTGATGTAGATGGGTAACTTGTGGCTGCTCATCATTGATCCAAATATCTTGATATGGAAAATTTTCCCTTATGCCCATTACATAGCAAAAGGGCAAATTTTCTAGGTAAAAACTTGCATTTCATAATATTAACAAAGTTTGCAACTGCCATAATAAATTCTTAGTCTTGACTGTGAGCTGCCATGTATGCAAATAAATCAGTGTGGAGTTACAAGGAAAATGTGTGCATTTGAAATCCATTTTTTAGAATTTACATTATTACTGTAGTTATGCACCATACGCCTCATTTTATCATAGCCTATTTTGTATAAAAGATTTTTGTACAATGAGTTATTTACTTTACTTGTCATTTTTATTATATTATTAAATGATGTATCATTATTTGTTAATAAGAATATGTCAATGGTGCATTTGTTTTTATTTTGACCAAGTAGCTCACTTATCTAGCTGATGTAAGGGAACTTCATATGTGAAACACTCAAAGCACATGTAGATTCATGGTTGTCTCCATTGAGTATATATATGCAGACCAAAGATTCATAGCAAATTATGTGCAACATATTTTTATGTTATAAAGAGGGTTGGGTTGTTGATATTTTTATTGTCAAGACAAAAAACTGTTAAACCAATGTTCCCAAGGACAGCATTTATTGGGCATAGGGGGCAGTGGGAGAGTGCATGAGTGGTTGTGTGTCTCTCAATACTGCAACACTTTTCCTGCAATAAAACTTATTTTGGGGTATTATTTTCTGAATTCTTAATATATTTTGAGTATAGTGAAGTTCCTACATCACTGCAGGTTCCTGTTGGCTCTTGCATGCCAGGAAGCCAGAAGTATAACAACTGAAATAATTTAAATAATAGACGCATTGAGGTCAATATTGCAAAGCATTGTGCAGATAACTGTTTCAGTTACCCACATAAAATATATTTGAATATTTCTGCAACTGAATGCATAAATTTTGTGTGTAAAAAACATATCCATATAAAAGGTATCAGTGGAGGAATTCTGAAAGCAGAGCTAAACTTTAGCCAGTGAATGCACATGTTAAGCACTCTATGGTTAAATGTATGTCTCCTCTGTTTTCCTCATGTTTGAGCTGTGTGCTAAAAATTGCACACTATCTTCCAGGAGGACATTTTTGTCTTCAAATCAAAATAAGTATTGCAAGAGTGATATTTGCAAGAGGAGGCCTTTTACTGGGGCCATACCCCGGAGAGACACAAGTCAATTCTGGGCTTCCCCTGGAAAGAGTAAGGGACTATCTCCTGATTCTCTGTTCTCCATGTCGGAATCCACCAGTACCTCTTCATTCAGGAGAGTGGTTTGGTGTAAAGAATCTTAAGAACTAGAATGTAACCATTAGTGTTGAATTGCCAGAGAACAATGTGCCATAGTTTCTACTGAGATAAAGCTCTATATCTGGGAGCCAACAACGTATAAAGAATTCTCAGGCCGATACAGTAAAGTCTGCCGGCCACTCGCCGGTGCGCGCGATGCAGTATTTAAATTAGGTCCGGCGGTAGATCCGGGCAAAAGGAGGCACTAGGGACACTAGCGCGTCCCTAGCACCTCCTTTTTGACAGGAACGGCGGCTGTCAGTGGGTTTGACAGCCAATGCTCAATTTTGCCGGCGTCGGTTCTCGAGCCCGCTGACAGCCACGGACTCGGAAACCGGACTCCGGCAAAATTGTGTCCGGTTTTCAGCCCGACAGCCGCGGGCCGAATTCAATTTTTTTTTTAACTTTTTTTACTCTTCAGAACCTCCGACTTAATTTCGCCATGATATTAAGTCGGAGGGTGCACAGAAAAGCAGTTTTTCCTGCTTTTCTGTGCACTTTCCCGGTGCCGGAAGAAATTAGCGCCGACCCAAAGGTCGGCGCTAATTTCTGAAAGTAAAATGTGCGGCTTGGCTGCACATTTTACTTTCTGTATCCCGCGCGCATACCTAATAGGGCCGTCAACATGCATTTGCATGTTGAGGGCGCTATTAGGTGCCGCGGGTTGGATGCGCGTTTTCCTCCCCTTATTGAATAAGGGGTGTAGGATAAACATGTTCTTGTTAAACAGGTTGTGCAGCTCAGCTTTCTGGCTCCCTGTCAGGAATAAGGCAGTCTGATCAATCGCCTACATGCCAGGGACAGGATGAGTCCGAGTGGGCAGTAACAACTGTTGACACATAACATGGGGGGATAGTGATCATTTTCTCTCTCGCACGCACACTTGTTTATGGCATGGTATAAAAGAGCAGGACTTTCCAGTGTCCGTCGGGAGTAGGAGATATTGCCTCTATAAACGTATAGAGTGCTTGACACTGAAAACCCCCTTCTCGCCTTTGCTGACCTGACGACTCCTTGATACAAGGCTGATGACACGAAGGGTGCTGGATGGCATATGCAATCGTGGTATGTAAATAACTTTCTGTAAATAACATATATTACCATGATGTCACATTAATAAATGATGTCATAGATATTGTGTCAGAGTACCTTACTCTCTCATTCCCAACATTTGGCGTCACAAACAGGATGTCTCTATTTAAAAGGAAAAACGGAAAAGAGACATCCGAACCACCAAGCCCGGTGGATCTAAAAATTCGCGGATGGGAAAAAACCCCGTATAAAATGTTGGCCCAGGAATGGGCTACGAATACAGGGCTCGCGGAGGCTTGGGATATAAGAGGAGAACCTTTAGATATTGTAAATCAACTCCAACAGGTCCCCGTAATAAAAGGAAAAGAATTGGGGACAGTGGGACGGAGAGGATGGGTAGGATTAACAGGAGATAGGAAATGTCATGAACAAAAAAGCGTGTTGCAAGAAAAATTAGTTGAACTAGAGCGAGAGATAGACAACCTCCTCAAAGATAATGTTATGCTTAGGTGTCACTTAGAGACGTTTAAACAGAAGGCAGAACATTATCAGACGGTGGCCGAACGAGCCGCTATGCGGGTAGCACAACACAAATATAGAAAATGAAGAGGAAGAGTAAATCATTCTAAAATACGAGCATGTATTATGAAAGATGACTGGGATCCAGAGATATGGGACGGGGACATATGGGACTCTACGGATAGTGAGGAGAAGGCAGTAATACCCCCTCCCCCCATAGAGCAAGCCTGTCCCATAGTCAGGCGTAAATTAAAGCAGACCAGCGATGGTAGAGCTATTGAACAGGAGGGTACACAAGTAATGGAGGACTTCACCCAACAAGAACTAAGTGAGATATTGGATTGCATGGGGCAAAACCCAGGAGAACCTATTGACCGCTGGCTAGTGAGATTATATGAATCGGGGGCAGGAGACATTATGATTGATAAAAAAAAGATGTTAAAAGATTCACTATGATTTCTACCAATCCCGAGGTAAGGGCAGTTATCAGAACAGTAGTTTGGCAAGGGGACATGACAGACTTGTTTCAAGTAGTTGCCGCTGCCACTAAAACAAGGTATAGCACTGTATTAGATTGGCCCGTCAGTAACAAACCATTATATAATATGCATGATATCATACAGCGTATCAAAGAAATTACCATGCAAACCTGGTGTCTGAGGAATTTGCAGGGAGATTTCCTGGACCTACCCCTGCCCGGTACGGCTCAGGCAGAGATTATGCGTACCGTAATCCCGGCACACGGGTCCATTATGTTGACCTTGCTATTAAATACGGCTGGAAGAAAATTGGAGATTTGATTCGGGCAATCAGAGAGGTCCTAGATTTAGGGATACAAGAGCGCAATGATAAGACTTTCACATTTAAAGGCGAAGTATGTGACAGAGGAGAAGGTATTCGAAAGGGATACAGGGATCTCCGAAACCGAGATACGGACACACGGGTGTCAAGGAGAGATATGTTTGCAGCATTGATAGCTGCCGGAGTGGCTAAAGAGAAAATAGATGGTATTCCAACCAAAGACATGTATAAATTGTATCTGCAAAAATACAAGGGTAAACAAAAGAAAGTTTATGCAGAAAGGGAGGAAGACTGGGGAAAAGTGATACTAACAAAGATGAACCAATTGTTGCAAGAGAAAAAAGAGCAAGAGGTAAATGCTACAAACCCCTTCATAAACGAGTCTGAGTCCGTACAACCCAGCGCTCCACCTCAGGAGGCCAGTAGTACCAGACTGTATCCGGACTTATCCTGGGCACAATAGGAAAAAGGCCATACCCCCCAAATCGCTGCCGTCACCGTGGATAATCGCCCCCATATTGGAGTAGAAATACAGTGGCAAAATGGGGCACAGCAGGTGATGGCTTTAGTAGGTATGGGGGCGGAGGCCACTTTAATATTTGGAAATCCCATGAAACATGGGGGGCAAAAGGTAGAATTAGTGGGTCTCGGAGGAAAAACTGTGATAGGAAAACGAACCATAATTTCTTTAGTCGTGGGAGGATACAAAATTCCTCAAGCTCCTCGCATCCCCCCGACCTCCTGCCTAACGACCCTAAACTCAACCTCCTCACAGCCCAACCTTCTGTTAGGGACCTCGGAGTACTTCTTGATCCCAATCTTAGTATGAAACCTCACATCAATTCCATCCTAAAAACTGGCTTCTTCAAACTCAATGTACTAAAGAAACTCAGACCCCTGCTCTACACCCATGACCTCCGTACAGTGATTCAAGCCACTCTCACCTCCAAACTAGATTACTGTAATGCTCTCCTCTTAGGGCTCCCACTGTCTTCGATAAAACCCCTTCAACTACTGCAAAATGCTACAGCAAGACTCATTACCAACGCACGCAAACACGACCATATTACCCCCATCCTCAAGGACTTACATTGGCTCCCCATCCTGTCCCGTATACATTACAAAACCTTGACCATAATACACAAGTCCATCCACTCCCACAATTCCAACTGGCTCGACCTCCCTTTCACTGCCCCCCAGTCCACCCGAGCCACCAGATCTACCAACAAAGGCACCCTACATCTCCAATCCCTGAAAATTGCTCATCTCTCCTCTACCCGCGACCGTGCTATCTCTATTGCCGGTCCGGCTCTATGGAACTCTCTACCTGACCACATGCGCATTGAACCGTGTGCAATTAAATTCAAAAAGAAACTAAAAACACTTCTGTTCAACCATGCTTACCCAGAATAACTCTTCCATCTCCCCTCGTAGTCCCCCCCCTCCAGGGGACTGCCCTCTCCTTATATTAAGGAGACTACCATTGTAAATTATAAATTGTATTCTCTGGTTATGACTTTCTTGTTTTATCTATCCTTCCTACTGCCTATTTATTTTACCCCCCCGCCCAGTTACATTCTCCTTGTTGAAATGTATTTTCCAAGCTTTAAGTTATTATGTGAACCGGTATGATGTACCCACTAATGCCGGTATATAAAAGTTTCTAAATAAAATAAAAATAGTAATTGTACCCATTAAGGAATATATAATTGGGATGGATCTGTTACAGGGACTTAAGTTGAATACAACATGTGGGCAAATGGTGTTTGGAAAGGCACCAAGTAAGCAAGTAGCATTTGAAAACAATAGACTAGTATATCTATCCAGAACAATAATAGTGGGTAGAACTGTGGGACCAGAAATAGCTTTGCCTAAAACAAGGGGTCCGGTATGCCAAAAGCAATACCGGATACCTGGAGGACATAAAGAGATAACAGAAACAATTAAGGATTTACAGGAAGCAGGGGTGCTAATTCCAACCACTAGCAGTTGGAATAATCCCATCTGGCCAGTGAAGAAATCAGATGGTTTGTGGAGAATGACAGTAGATTACAGGGCTTTGAAAAAAAATACGGACCCTCTGACTGCTGCGGTCCCCGATACTGTAACATTGGTAGAGCAGATACAGCAACATTCGGGGAAGTGGTACGCCGTAATTGATTTAGCAAATGCTTTTTTCACAATTCCTATCTAAAGAAAACCAAGAACAATTTGCCTTCATGTGGGAAGGACTACAGTATACCTTCACTAGACTACCTCAGGGATACTTACATAGCCCTACCATATGTCACCGGAGGGTGGCAGAAGATTTAGAAAGGTATGATTGTCCAAAAGACATACAATTAACTCATTACATTGATGATATATTAGTAAAAGGGGATACAGATGAGCAAGTAGCGATAGCTCTAGCACAAGTAGTAGAAAATATGGAGAATAGAGGTTGGAAGATTAACAAGAATAAAATACAAGGACCTAGCAACACTGAAATTTTTGGGGATACAGTGGTCGAATGGTAAAAGAGAAATCTTACCAAAGGCAAAGGATAAGATATTGTTGTTTTCCCTGCTGCGGAATCAAAAAGAAGCCCAGAAGTTTATAGGACTATTTGGATTCTGGTGACAGCACATTCCACATTTGGGGCAAATATTGTCCACATTGTATAAAGTCACTCGAAAAAAGGAAAAATTCAAATGGGGACAATTACAACAAGATGCTTTTGATCACGCTAAGGTCGCTATCCAAACAGCATTAGACTTATGGCCTATCAGGGAGGGACCAGTAGAATTAAAAGTTTCATTTTCATCTTGTCATTAGGATTGGAGTATGGCAGAAACAAGACGGTAAACGAGTACCGTTAGGGTTTTGGAGCAGGAAATTCCCTGATGCTGCATGGCAGTATTCAGCCTTTGAGAAGCAGTTACTAGCATGTTACTGGGCTTTGTTAGACACGGACCAATTAACTCAGAACCATGAAATCCTTATGCGCCCTTTAATCCCAATTATGCAGTGGGTACACAGCACCCCGCATACCCATCGGATAGGGTATGCGCAAGAAGCTTCCATTGTAAAATGGAAATGGTATATCCAGGACAGGGCGAAATCAGGCTTGGCTGGGCACTCCATGCTCCATGAACAGGTAGCGGAAATTCCTATTAATCAAGAAAAAGAACAGATAGAAACATTGGATATTCCTCCTTCTCCGGTTACTACCGGGGTACCATTCGACCAATTACCCAAAGAACAGCAGTTACATGTTTGGTTTACAGATGGTTCGGCTAGAATGAAGGGAACCGAGCGATTATGGAAGAATGTAGTGTATAATCCCCATATAAACGAAGTAAGTCAGGAGGAAGGGAAAGGCAAATCTAGCCAGTTTGTGGAACTTTATGCCATATGGATGGCTTTACAAAAAGGGGAAATGGATTGCCACATTTATACCGACAGTTGGGCAGTCATGAAAGGAATGACTCAGTAAATGCCAAAATGGCATAAAGATCAATGGAAGATACATTACCACCCAGTATGGGGCGCTGACATTTGGCAAAAAATCTGGGCTGAGTGTCACAAAAAGCAACGCGCGTATCTTTTAAAATCCAGCGTACTTTTGTTCGCGCCTGGTGCGCGAACAAAAGTACGCGATCGCGCAAATTTTTAAAATCTACCCCTAAGGGAATAACTAACGATGTGTTCTCTCGCTACAGGTTGGCTTGCACCTCCTGTTTATGGCGATCAACCTCTTTGCCATCATTGGTATGGTGCAAACCCTATATCAGCCTGTAGAAGTAACCTCCGGACGGGGGACTATCTAGTGGAAGAACAGCACCTCCTCTCGGCGCAGGATAATTTCACATGTAAAGCATACGATGCTTGTGTGGTTTGGAACATCACCACAACTGCAAAAGTAGTGAAAGCAAAGACAACACAGGACAAAACCACTAGATTACTCATCAAGTATCGCATCGGGGATCAGTTTTCTATAGCCAGTTACACCGCCATACAGTGTCGTAACCATTCGGCTTCTTGTCTACAATATACCCGAGCTATGTGCAAAGAGAAGATATGCAATTCCACCCCAATCCAATCACTCAATATGACACTTACTAGTATTTAGGGGTGTGCATTCGTTTTGAACTTATATGTAAAACGCTACTTTTTTTTTTTTTTTAACTTAAAAAAGTGATGAGGCGAAAACGATCGGATTTCCAACTTATTCAACATAGCTATGTTGAATACGTTGGAAATCGCAATCGTTGATCCTAAATAAAAATTTAAACCCCTCACCCTCCTTAATCCCCCCCAAGACTTACCAAAATTCCCTGGTGGTCCAGCGGGGAGTCAGGAAGCCATTCCTCTATTCCTTTGCGAGGAGCACGTGACGTCCGTGTCACGTCGGAGTGACGCGGCCGTCACGTGGTCCACCGTGGTTCCGCTCCCGGACCCCTCGTTGGACACAAACGGAACTTTTGGCCAGCTTGGGGGGGCCTCCTGACCTCCCCAAGCTGGCCAAAAGTTCCGTTTGTGTCCAACGAGGGGTCCGGGAGCGGAACCACGGTGGACCACGTGATGTCCGCGTCACTCCGACGTGACGCGGACGTCACGTGCTCCTCGCAAAGGAATAGAGGAATGGCTTCCTGACTCCCCGCTGGACCACCAGGGAGTTTTGGTAAGTCTTGGGGGGGATTAAGGAGGGTGAGGGGTTTAAATTTTTATTTAGGGAACCGGTGCACGTATGGACATAGACTCAACTTATGGAATTCTCCATATGTCCATATTGACCGAAATTGACCCCCCCCCTTTTCGACTTATGGACTTATGAACATAAACGTTTTGTCTGCACATCCCTACTAGTATTAATGACTGGGTGCTAGTATGTGAAAATACAACTGTAATTACAAATCGGGCCCGCTTTGGGTACTTTTGGACAATGCTACCTATAAAAGAAGTTTCTAGTCATTCTCAGCTGGTGGTCCGATTCCCCGAGACATGCATTCCTTTTATACCATATGTTACAAAATATGTGTTGAAATTTAACATAACATTTCCCCACCGACCCAAACTTACACAATATAAACGAGCATGGTATGATACACTATTGGGAGGATTGGGTACAGGAATGGGAGCATTAAATACTATGGACATAGAGGTATTAGCGAACAGAATTGCCACGGCCGGAGGGGATACAGGCCTCATCACTAACATTATTGCAAATTGGATTCCTGACCCCGCACACATGCAACAGTATGTACAGAAGTATTTGCATTTAAATAATGATTTGGTTATAGAAGGGTGGAATGCCACTTGGGAAATGGGACATAATCTGATTGCATTTGTTAATTGGACACAATCCCGTATGCAAGCTTTGTATCTACAACAACAGATAGAGATGATACAAACCAAACTATACATGAGTATTTCTCCTATTTGGAAGGAATTGTTCCAATCATATGTACCATACCAATATCCTGTAGGCTGGCTGCCATAGCCACAGTATACGATATGCGACACAAATTGGTGTACAGGCCGAATCACGTTTTATAACGCCTCCAATACATTAACAGATGTAAATTTACATCACTTCCTTTCCCAGTCTATCTTCCTGAAAGAGGAAGTGTGCTAATACAAGTTTTGCATACTAACAATTGGATACGGACCACCAATAATCACACTATTGACAATACAATATGTACCCCTACACTAATGGGATTGGCTTGCCCTTTAATGTATTCCACATTACCCGATGATTGCTCGTTGCAGCAACCTTTGACACACTGTAGCCTTCTAATATTACCTGATAATGTAACTGGTTTCATAATTCCATTCCCTGAAACTGTTTGTGTATATAATTTGACTTTTACACGATGCCTGTATAATGTTACTTGGTTTACTTTTGGTTCTCGACAATATTATTTACCACCAATGGACATCGCTGATGTGCAATTGGGGGTAAAGTTGCTTCTGGATGATAAGTTGGACTTATCATTCTTTAAGACACCATTGACTAAACTACAAAAGGTATTGAATACCTCAGATTCGTTGAAACAGACCCTGAGACATGTGGACATTGCTGTAACTGGTGCCCTGCTTCGAGCGGACTTTGCCAAGGAATGCCTACTACATTTACAACAACAATTGATAGGAGACACCTCTCATTCTTGGTGGGATGTGTTTTTCGGACATTCCTCTACTGCCACAATGACTCTGAATTGGATTTTTCATCCTATCCTTATTGTAATGTGTGTATGCCTCCTGTGCCTAGTGTGTACATGTTATCTTACCTATCGAGTGCATAAAATAGCACATCAAAGTAAATATACCACTACAGTGGCTTCGTATGCAGTGGTGCCTGCATTGGAGAATGATTGATCAAGGGTGGAGTGTAGGATAAACATGTTCTTGTTAAACAGGTTGTGCAGCTCAGCTTTCTGGCTCCCTGTCAGGAATAAGGCGGTCTGATCAACCGCCTACATGCCAAAGACAGGATGAATCTGAGTGGGCAGTAGCAACTGTTGACACATAACATGGGGGGGATAGTGATCAATCATTTCTCTCTCGCATGCACACTTGTTTACGGCATGGTATAAAAGAGCAGGACTTTCCAGTGTCTGGCGGGAATAGGAGATATTGTCTCTATAGATGTATAGAGTGCTGGACACTGAAAACCCCCTTCTCACCTTTGCTGACCTGACAACTCCTTGATACAAGGCTGATGACAAGAAGGGTGCTGGATGGCATATGCAATCATGTGGTATGTAAATAACTTTCTGTAAATAATGTATATTACCATGATGTCACATTAATAAATTATGTCATAGATATTGTGTCAAAGTACCTTACTCTCTCATTCCCAACAAGGGGTAAGGGAAAACGCGTGTCCAAGAGCAGGCTAACAGTGCACTCCATCTGTGAGCAGGCAATGCAAGGATATATTGTGAAGCCAAGTTCTGGAGTTTCATCGAGGGGAGTGTCCCAAGTTGGGGCTGTATCGCAGATTTCAACATTCTCTATCTCCCCATTGACCAGTGAAATTTCACTACTCTCCTCAGCAATGGGAGGACTTGCTTGACGAACCAATACACCCAGATGTAAAAAACTAATCATGGGTAGTGCCTAGCAAAGTGACCAATTCCAAGAACCTGCTAAAAGCAACTCAGTCCAGACATATTGTTTGGAAGTAAGATCAGACTGGCCTCTACTACCCATTCGTCCCAGTCTACATAATGGTTAAGTACCTACATAATAATTTTGTAGAGGATCACAGGGAGGATGGTTGAGGGAGGAAGTGGACAAAAGAATTGTTAAAAATTCCTCCAACTCAGAATTCATTAGGAGCCATCCAGATTACAGCAAGGAAGTTTTAAAAGAACGAAAGAGATGAGCCTCAGCAGGAACATCCAGAAGCAATGCGGTAGTGTACAACTATTGTGTGGGTTCTCCCACAAATTGAGTGCACGCTTCCAAATGGGGTGACCATTTTCATACCCCACCTCGAACATTATGAGCCAGAACCAGTTAAAACACTTTCACAGTTATTGGGAATTGTCTCGTTGCTTTGTTTCTTACTTAACGTAAGGTTCCTGTTTAATCATTTGAAATTTTCTTCTCTTACCTGTAAGGGAGAGATTGAATGTGTTTCTTTCTTAAAAGACCTTCATTCTTTATTATTGTCCTTATGAGGAGGGTCCATCCAGTGTTATGATGTATATGTTATTTACAAAAAGAGCCCAAAAGGAGGTTGATCAACAGACTAATTACCTTTCTCTTCTCAGGTTGTGGAAGAAATTCTTCTAATTTTCCACCTTGATGAGTGTGAACTAAGGATGATGATATCATCTGTTCTCCCACTTGGAAAACAGCAATGAGATGTCTTTGGACAAAGTTGTGAAATTGTGTGTGTTTTTACCTTTTCAGCATGGTGAGAACATCCTCCATTATATAGTGGAGTGAGACAACTGTTCGTAGCCAGCAGCGGCAGGGCTAGCCTGTTTCTAGTCCTTTCAACTTTACCTTTTACTAAATTTCTGGTGCAGATTATTGCTGCTGTCAGTTAAACCTTTTCTTTGTAGAAGAGAGCAACATGCCATGCAGGACAATGCCTACACCAGGTGTAAAGCCTGCCTAGGCCTTGGATCCAGCCTAGACAGAAATGGATGTTAAGCTCTCCCTGATGTGTAATATTTAAATGTATTATGGTCTATTGCAATTCAATATGGTTATTTGTTGTGTGGATATTACTATAAAATGTGTGCATTGTATACAAATTTTGAATAATTGGGAGGGGATGTACATAAATTTCAGATATAGAAGAGAAAGGAGAAAGGCCCAAGGTGGTATAGTGAAATTGAAAGGTGACAAAGAGCAATGTGTGGAGAAAGATGAAGAAATAAGAAAAATATTAAACAAATACTTTAGTTCAGTGTTCACTATCCTGGAGAAGGACTGTTGCTGGTTGACAAGACCATGAATGGAAGTGGGGTAGTTGGAACAACATTTACAGAAGAGAATGTATGGGAGGAGGCTAAGAAAACTGAAAGTGGAATAGACCATGGGTACATCCCAGGGTATTAAAGCTCAAAGACATGCTGGCGGGTCAGCTGAAAGACCTGTTCAATTGATCCTTGCAAATGGGAGTGGTGCTGCAGGACTGAAGAAGAGCAGTTGAAATCCCATTTCATAAGAGCAGTAGCAGAGTGGAGGCTGGAAACTATAGGCAGGTTAGCCTTACCTTGGTGGTGGGAAAATTAAACTGTACTGAAGGAAAGGATAGTGAACCATCTCCACTCTGGTGGGTGGCTGGACCAAGGCAGCATGGATTTACCAGGGAAAGGTCCTGTCAGACAAATCTGATTGACTTTTTTGATTGGGTTACAAGAGAACCTGATCAAGGAAAAAAACTTGATGTGATATACTTGGATTTCAGCAAAGCTTTTGGTACAGTCCTGAAAAGGAGGCTCATGAATAAAATGAGAAGCTTGGGATTGGGTGAGAGGGTGGTGCAGTGGATTACAAACTGGTTGACTGACAGGAGACAGCATATAATGGTAAATGGATCCTACTCTGAGGAGAGAACAGTGTTAAGTGGAGTACCTCACGTATCAGTTTTGGGAACAATTCTGTTCAATATCTTTGTGAGTTACATTGCAGAAATGATAAAGATTGTCCTTTTGTGGATGATACTAAGATCTGCAACAGTGTGAACATGCCTGAAGGAGTAGAGAGAATGAAAAATGATTTAAGAAAACTTCAAGAATGTTCAAAGATTTGGCAGCTGGAATTCAATGCCAAGAAGTGCAGAGTCATGCATCTGGGATGCGGTAATCTGAAAGAGCTGTATGTGATGGGGGTGAAAGATTTACATGCACTGACCAAAAGAGGGACCTTGGGGCAATAGTGTCTAGCAAACTGAAGGCAGCAAAGCAATGTGATAAGGCAATAGTTAAAGCCAGAAGGATTCTGGCCTACATAGAGAGAGGGATAAAGAGTAAGAAAAAGGAGGTGTTAATGCCCTTGTGCAAGTCCTTCGTGAGGCCTCAGCTGGAGTACTGTGTTTTGTTCTGGAGACCATATCTCAAAAAAGATGGTGACAAGATGGAAGTGCTCCAGAGAAAAGGTGACTAAAATGGTGTGAGGACTGTATTAGAAGACTTATGAGGAGAGGCTGAATGATCTAAATATGTATACTCTAGAGAAAAGGAGATGCAGGGGAGATATGATACAGACCTTCGGATACCTGAAAGATATTAATGATAGGCAAACTTCAAACCTTTTCTGTTGCAAAGGATATTCTAAATGAAACTCGGGGGGGGGGGGGGGGGGGGGGGGATGACTCAGAACCAACATCAGGAAATATTTCTTCATGGAAAAGGTAGTGGATGCATGAAATGCCCTACCAGAAAAGTAGGTAAGAACTACAATTGTAAATGACTTTAAAGGGGCCATGAGATAGACACCGAGAATCTCTAAATAATAGATGCTGGAAATGAAAAAAGGGGTAAATCTGCAAAAGCAGCAGTTACTATCCTTAACAAAAGGCATGCGGTAACTTGCACGAAGTGACAGATACTACCCTTATCAGAAGGCAAAGCATCACCAACAGCAGAAGAACATTCCAAGGCTTCAAAAGAAGGGCAAATGGCACCAACAGTGGCATGAAGATCCCAAAGCACCTCTAGAGGGGAGAAGCTTTATAAAGTGACATGAAGCCAGATAAAACTCTAGAGAAGTTCTGTAGTGATCCTAACAACCAAATTGGTCCTCAGACCTGAGTACAAGTTAAAAGATTAATCAAACCATCTAGAAGCTAGAAGATAGTAAACTTACTGTCCTTGGACAGGATGAAGCCAGAAGAAAGAAATCTCTGGAGGTCATCTGAAGTAGTCTTGATATGCAAATCAGAGCTCAGACCTGGCAACAAGTCAAAAGACTAATTAACCATCTAGAAGTTGGATGATGATGATGATGAACTTGCTCTCTGTAGGCAGAGTGAAGCCAGAGGAAATCTCTGGAAGAGGTGCACAGCGGTCATTCATGGAGGAAGAGGCAGGTCCAGCAGGTTTGGAAACTGCCTTTGTTTTTACTCTGCCATGCACCAAGACAGTCCAATGCAAATTCCTCACTCATCTGAGAGTGGAACACAGAAACATAGAAATGAAGGCAGAAAAGGACCAAAAGGTCTATTCAGCCTGCCCAGCAAGCTTATGTTAGAATCTGCTGTGCCTTGTAGGTTATTCCCATGCTTATCAGTTTCCTAGACTGTAAAAGTTACTGAGTTTGCAGTTTATTTTTCAAGTTTTATAATACATATTGAAATAATTATGGAGTTTCATTAATAAAGTGGTATTGTGTGAGCAGATGGATTGTGTATGATTTTGATATTATAATCTGGAATATATGAACAACAACTGAATAGAAGATTTCATTATTGAAATATTAGGTTAACACCTGATACAGGTTTGAGTTCATAGCCTTAACACAAACTGCTCAGTCAAAAAGGACACATGGAACTATTTTTGGAAATTAGGGATGCCAGCTGGCTTAATTTTTTCAAGGCCACATGATCCAATCCTGGTTCTACACCACAATATACTTGGGACTTTTATAGTTCTGCTTTTCTTAGGGAGATCAAAATTACAGATCCATACATACAAAGGGGTAAAACCAGGACTGGGCAAACTTACTGTAAAGAAAAATGGAGCCAGTTGGCAAACCCTATTAAAAATGTATGTAATAAATGTTATTTATTTCTCTAAGAAAAATCTACTTGTAAATTACTGCAGCCACTATGTGTCTACGATCAAGATCTGAAATTCCAATTGTTTTGAACTAAGAATCAGATGTTTGCCTTTGCCCAGGCTCATTATTTCCTCTGAGAGGAGCCAAATCAGTTTGTAATGTTTAATAATTGAACATTTTTTCTCAAAAGTGCCTTCAAATTCATTTGTGCTAAATAAAAATAATTTCACATGTTTAAACAAACACTATAACAAAAATTAAGTACTGTATATGACTATACCTTTTCAATGTCTATCTTTTTACTTTTAGACAAGATTGGCACTACTTCTCTCAAGTTTTAAACCAGTGTATATTTTTTATGTATGTCTGCTACCATGTGCCCGATATATATGTGCAAGCATTTTTCAATGAAAGAGAAAACGTACCTGCTATTCAGTATGAAAGTCTACAGCACCATCTACTGTTACAATGGTATGACTGCAGTGGCTGAAAAATACAATTTCAAAGACGATTTTTCTTCTGTTCCAGGTTGAACTAACATACCGAGATACCCCATTATGCTTGTTTTTCTACACTCTTGATATAGTTCATCATCAACTTTAAACCACGTAAGTGTTCTGTGTAGGATATCAAACAAATACACTGTGACATCTGCTGTTATGCATACTTGTTAATAAAAGAAGTGGTTTCGTGCAGTGTGCTTCAGACGTTGTACTGTAATGAATTCCAGAAGAAATGTTGGCAGGTCACTCATCAGTCCAATGAGACATTGCATATGGTTAAAACCAATACTTCAATGAGCATGGGGAGGGCCAGATGTTTTGAATTGCAGTCTGGCTGGTTTTGGTGGCTGTATAAATTGTTAGAAAGCTTGATGCCAACACATGGAGGGGGACCTGTTTTGTTTTGTTTTTGTTTGCATTTAACAAAATACCGAGAAATTACATTTATTAAGAAAAGTGATAAGATCAATGAAATAATACAAGGAAAGAAAACTAAAAAAAAAATCCCCATTCAAATGACACATCCATCACTATAGTCCAACAATATTAGGCGGAAGAGAGTCAATGTCAGAAAACAGGGGGAAAAAAAATCTCAAAACCTTTCTGCCAAAAAATAAGACCAAACATAATATCCTAGCAAGTGACAAGAATTTCCATTCTCCCTCAGATTAGGCACTAAGGTCATGGAGCAGGCTCGTACAAACCACAATGCTAATTTTAACTCCCCTTTTACAGAGAAATTTCAAGAAAAATTCAACTACAATCCCAATCATCCTAGGGTGCAGTAATATAAACTTCCTCCTCTTCTTTTATGTAGTCTTTGCCACATCTGGAAAAATTCTGGCTTTCAATTTTTTAAAATAATTTTTGTTTAAAAAAAAAAAATTCTCAGCATAGAGTTGCAATCCAGCTCAAGTATGAAATTTACAATTAGAATTGCCGGAGTTAAGGAAGTTCCTCGAGAGCTCTCTAAAAAAAGCAGTAAGGTCTCGCTGTCAGATGAAATTGAAGACAGCTCAGTTTTATCTTCAATATTATCTTTTCTTTTAGGTAAGGGCATATAGAAAGGCCTGGTAACGGGTGGCATGGCCTCAGGGGTAATTTAAAATATGTCTATTTTGTAAACATTTCCCCAGGAGAAATTCTATCAGATTTGGGGAAATTAATCAAATGATAATTTTTATGTTTTAGGGTATTCTCACAATTTTCCAAATTAGCCAAAAAAAAAAAAAATGCTTTCCTGCTGAGCTTTTACAATAGCTGCCTCTAAAGTCTCCAATCTCTGTCCAGTCCAACAAATTGCTTCCAAGCAGCTCTCCAAAAAGGCTTTTGGAGTGGCCAGAGGGCTACCCCAGAGTCCAGCATTGCACTGCTGGGTCTCAGTTCCTGGTGCGAGTTGGACATCCAAAGGTTTTCCTGTTCCAAGTCCGAGTGCTCTTATTCAAAGTCAAGAATGTTCCCGATTCAGCCTAGCCTGTGCCTGGATGTGCTCACCTGCCAGCGGCGAGGACCACGCTGCAGCACAGGGAGCCGTGCTTTGCTCACAACATATTTTTTTGCTGCTGCAGTCTTTGGGATATTGAAATTCGTTTTTGAATATACATATGGTGGTTTGGGATGGAAAAGCTTTTCACTAATAGTTTTGTATAGACACTTGCACTGAAAATCACAGAAAAATGTGGACAATAAGGGCACATGATGATGATCAGGACATAGGGTCAAACGTTTTGGCAGGTCTGTTTGATGCCTTTCTCTTTAATTGAAAATAAACTAATTAAAAAAAATTTGCTTTTGCATACGGCACTACAGCAAGCTACTATAAACCAGGTTCCTACCCTCACGAGCTTATCATGTGTTGGAGCCTTACAATATGAACCGAGCTGCATCTGGATCTGAGTGTTGCATTTTGGACCTGTCAAAAAGGGGTTTTCAACCCTGCAGAGAATGCAAGCTGCCGCAGCCAAGGTGAAAGAATATAAAAATACATCAAAAACTCCTGTGTGCTCTCCTTTGAGTGACAAATGTTCTGCAAAATCCAGCATCCAGCACTCACAGTGTTTACAAGTTGGGAAAAGGGCTGTACTGTTTAGTCTGCCCAGAGAATAGCATTACATAGCCAGCAGAGGAGGAAGCCAAAGGAATGCTGGGAGACCATTTAAGGTAGAAAAGGTGCCAATTTGGCTGGCTCTGTCTGTGTGTGTGGGGCGGGAACAGCCAGGAGCCAGAAAGCGAGGAGTGCATCTGGCAGCTCTGTAATCAGTTCTTCTTCTGAAGAGCTAATTATCAGGAGAGGGAGTCCTTTAACACACTGCAGCACTCATCTATTTGGTTTGCATCTAGCCAGCTTCACCATCAAGAGGGACTTCTTCATTTTCTTGATTGTTTTCTTTTTCCACACAATTTTGTGTTTGGTAGCGGGTGCAGCCTTTACGTACTGGTGGCATTGGGGTGAATCTGTTCCCCCTCCCTATTTTTTGAGTACTCAGGGCAGTTTTTTGAAAACTGTGTGCTTCACTGCTTTTCCCCCCAACCTTTTTTTTTTATTATTATTATCCATAGGAGTAGGTTGGTTGCCCTGGCTAACATGTCATATTCCCCAGTGTTATTTTTGCATTGCTTGATTTAAAATAAGAAAACAAAGTTTATGTTATACTTCACTGCTGTACTTTTCCCATTTAATGTTCTGGTTGGATTTTACTACCTACTAACATTATACTAGTAAAATTGTGAATGACTGTTTTATTCTGATGCGATGCCACAAGTGAGAGGTTGCTTGGGAAGGGCATAGAACTGTGGTATCGGGGCGACAAGGACCCTGTCTCATCCCCTACTCAGGCTTCGAACCCAAAGATATTAGTGGCACCCCATCAAGCATAGGGGTGATTCATATTCCGGACCAAAGGGGGGACCACAGGAGGGTCTTGAGGACACAGCTATAGCAGGGGCAGCAGAATGCCTTTTTGGTTGGGGGGGCAGGCAAATAGCCCCCAACTCCACCCCAAAGTCCACTCCCAACTCTCATTCTTTTACAATAATTGGATCTGGGGAAGAAGGAGTGTAAGGGATTCTGGGAATAGGAAGATAGGAAATCACAGAGGAAAGAAATGAAGAAGGAATCTTAGGCAGGAAATGTAGACAGATAAGGAATGGAGGAGGACAGAGGGAGGGAAAGAGAGGAGGGAATGGGAGGAAAGAGGTCAGGCGTGGGATGAAAAGGAAGAATCGGGTGGGAAGGTGGGAAGCAAAGGCGTATTGGGTATGGGGTGGAAGAGAAGGAAGAGTGAGGACTAGGGATTGGGGGAGAGGAGGGAAGATTGAAATGGGTAGAGAAGGAAGGAAGCCGCAGCCCCCAGCACACCTTCATCCCCTCTTTCCTTTATTCCCTCTTCCAAAGCCCTTTTGATCTCTCCCTCTCCCACTTCCTCCCCCACCCAATTTCAACATTCAAACCCTTCATGAGCCCCTCACTCACCCAGGTTCACTTCTGCCCCAACCATCTCTCCCTCTCCCTGCTGCGATTCCCAGTTCACTTCATCCCACCCTCTCTCCTCCCACAACCCAGTTTACTGTTTCTCCCCTTTGCCTCCGGTTCCCAGTTCATGCTGTCCCCCTTCCACCTATTCCCCCCTCCCTGTGATCGGTTCAGTACCTTCCTTACACCCAAGTCCCTGGTTCACTCCGTCCCTCTCTCTTCCCCTTGTGATCCCAAGTTCACTCCAGTCCTCCTTCCGTTCTTCCCATTCCCAGTTCACTCCATTCCTCCTTCCCTTCCTTCCATTCCCAGTTCACTTCATTCCTCTTTCCCTTCCTCCCATTCCACACCATTCCTCCTTCCATTCTCCTATCACCAGTTCACTCTGTCCCTCCCCCATCTCTGCTTCCTTCCCAATCCCCGGTATGTTCACTCTCCTCCCCTGGTGTTGTGATGGCACTTGCTGATTGCCCCCCTCCCATCCGCCTACCCCAGATCCCTTCACGCACTGCTGATTAAACTGGAGGAGGATGAGACGGGAGTTTTATAGCTCCTCCTCCTACTCCTTCTGTCCTGCCAGGCCCCAGTGTTGCACTTTTAATGATGCTGGAGATCAGCAGATTAGGGGGAGGAGGAGGAGATGCTGCAGAGATCCCTTTTCCTCTTGCTTCTGTTTAACTCAATCATTGGTGATTTGCGGTAGGCAGGTGGGAGGTGGCAATCTGCACTGCCACCAGTATATTTTTTTTTAAAAGGTCCCTCTCCTGTGGAAAGTTGATAAGTGGGAGGGGGAGGAGTTAATTGAATGCTGGGATGGGGGGCCATGGCTCTTATGGATCCCTTTCTGACACCTATCAGCTATAGGCTGGGCAAACTGGTGGGCGGACTGGTTAAACTGGCCATTTCCTGGATGCGCGTATGTTATAAAATTCCCTCACTTGTGCATCTAAATGCTAGCATTTCCCTGCTGTTCATGCACATGCTTTAAAATTAGGATCACCAGGTCTATTTTATAACCTGCGCGCAGGATATAAAATTTCAGCACATCTTTCCGCCTATCCATATATTTGTATATATGGGTGCCCGCATGCACATTTTAAAGTTAGCCTCTAAATATGTTTGAGATGCATTTGCATGCACTGTTTGTGGATATTCTGAAAAACTGACTGACCTATGGCACTTGAAGACCAGATTTGCCTTACAGTTCATGGGAAAATCAAAACTGCAGGATTTTTTCCCTTGAAGTTAGATAAAGCAGGTTGGATGGGACAAAGATGCAGCATGATCAATCAAGGTAAAGCAGTTTTTGAGCCAGCCTATCACAATGTGACTTTTTTTTTTTTCCTGAAACAGTGGTACTAACATTAAAAAAAAAAAAAAAAAAGCAATGAAAGACAAGAGGATCCATTGCTTTGCTTGCTTGCTGCACCAGGCAGTAAGGGATTCCCTGAGGCTGGGAGCCATGGAATGCCTCAGCTCTGTCCCAAAGGAACTGATAAAGAGGTGCAGGAAATTAGCAGGAAATTTTCAGGCTATGAAGCAAAGGGTGGGCATCAGATCTAAGAGAAGCAGGAATCATCAGCTTATTCAGGATGTAGGCACCAGATGGAATTTCACCTATCTAATGCTGCAGAGGTTTGTGGAGATCTGACAGCTCTTCATAACTTCCCTCTAGGAATCAACATAGATGTGGATTCTTTCCCAGGGCATCAGGGTGGATACACATGGAGCAGATAGTAAAAGTCCAGACACCCTGTGGGTATTCTCTCTTTCTTTTTACATGAAGTCGTAATTGGTAAGTTGATATTGTGCCATACTACAGTGACTAGTACTTGCTTCTTCCTTAAATTATTTCACTTTTGACCACTGTTCCCTTTTTGGCTTTTTATTTGCTTTCTTAAAATAAATCTCCCACTGTTAAGTTTCCCTGAATTTCCAAGTGAGAGAGTCAATCAATGACCATAGCTTTTGCCCTCTGTGCTTTACTTTGTTGTTGCCAGTTGACAGTATTATTACTGCTATCCTGTCTACTCCTCCCACCCTACCTCTCTACTGGTTCAGCACTTTATGTTATGCCATTAAGTAATATAGTTTATAATGACAGATAAAAACCCAAAGGCCCACCCAGGTCTGCCCAGCAGTTGTTTAAGGGCAGTAATTGCCACACCATGCAGGTTACCCCCATTCAGAGATATTACACCTAAAGGTAACGAAGATTAACCCTTTTCTTCATGTCCATCTTCTAGCTATTAAGGTAAGGATCCTCCGTGTTTATTCCGTACCCTTTGGAATTCCATTACCATTCTTGAATTTCCTACTTCTTTTAGGAGGGCACTGCACTCATCCATCACCCTCTTGTGAAGAAATATTTCCTGACATTGTTCGTGAGTCTAATTCCCTTGGAGCTTCAGCTCATGACTCATGGTTCAAACAACTTCCTTTCCATCAGAAAAAGTTTGATCCTTCTGCATCATTTATACCTTTAAGGTATTGAAAAGTCTGTAAGAGGATTCAAGATGGTTGAAGGCACATTTCCTCCATGCTGAGGGCACTTATTTTCCTAAATGTCTTTGTATTCTCCAGCCTTCCCTTAGTTGTTTTCATGGGCTAACATAAGGGAAGGCTCACACCTTCAATGATATTCCTCCTATGGCAGTAACTGGCCCTATCAACAAGTTTCTTTTCAGCCTGTAGGTGTCAGCGCAGCTTCCTGAGTCCAGTGTGGAGGAGTCCCTGGGAACCATGGTGTGTGAAGGTTTGGCTCTGGGTTCCCCGGACAATGAGATAACTTTCTCCCTGGATGGCCGTGTTCCCACCCCCACACTCAGCCAGAGCCCCATGGGCTGTGTGTATGGATGCCTGTGCGGCATCAGCAATGCAGCTACTCAACATCACGGCAATCCGTCAGGGTTCTTCTGCTTTGTCAATTGCATTCGTAGCAGGGAGAAGAGGAAAAGGAAGAGCGATGCAACAAAATGGTGTCTCCTCTACTGGATTTCAGTGTGAAACTTTGCTGAAGCATTTGCCTATACCTCAGGTCTCTCAAAGAAAGAATGAGAAATTTATACTGTTAAAACTTTCTAAAATAACTCTGGATACCATGTGGGACCGAGCTGTAGCCAGGCAATATGGAACCTATGGCCAAGTGAAAAGCTGCGCCTTCACCCATTACACAAAGGATGCCACTAGGAGTTAGGAGACTCTGTCAAATGTTTGTACAGCAATGCCCAAGGCCAGTACAAGGATGTTAGGCATCCTAGGCAAACCTTACAGCTTTGCATCCCCATCCCAGCTGTCACATCCTCCCTGCACACAATAAAAAAATTATACATTTATAATAACAGATTTTACATGAAAGGATATTCAACATACAGTCTTCTCAAACGATTACGTCCCCTTTTATTTCCTCATGATTACCGTTCCGTGCTTCAAGCATTAATCTTATCTGGTCTAGACTATTGTAACGGCCTATACTTGGGACTGCCTGATTCTTCTATTAAACCGTTACAATTGATATTGAACTCGGCAGCCAGACTTCTTACCAGTACTCCACTAAAACAACACATTTCACCAATCCTGTGTAAACTACATTGGATTCTTGTTAAATATAGGATTCATTATAAAATCATCAGGCTAATTCACTCTCTCTTGAATAACATCGAATCCACTTGGATGTGTTTCACACTACATATTTGCAGACCTCAACGAGAACTGAGATTTACTGGGAAGAACCTGTTAGAAATCCCCTCAGTGAAAACGTGGCATTAAGCATGACTAGGAAAAGAGCTTTCTCGGTTGCTGGCCCTATACTGTGGAACGCATTGCCAGACCCACTTAGGTTAATAATAGGCTTTAAAACCTATCTCTTTCAGGAAGCATTTAAAGATTTAGAAGTATCTTAGTTGAATGTATAAAGACTAATTATGTTTGTTTATATAGTTCTGTCTACTTTTTTCCTGCTTTTAATTTTTTAATGGAAACTGGCCATTTTCTGTCTGAGTCATTTTTATTTTTATTGATAATGTAATCATGTTGTATTTTTATTCATACCTATTTATTTTATAAGTTTTATTTTTTTACAAATTATTTTAACCTTTTAATATCAAGGTTAGTATTATTGTAAACCGTTTTGATCGGTAAATTTTACTGGAAAACGGTATATAAATTTGTTAAAATAAATAAATAAATAAAATATCAATAATAATATGTATGCTATATTTACATGCAATGCTGTGATGCCAACCAGTAAACCCTGCAAAAAGCAAAACTAACACTTGGAATCCATATGATATTAGGGCTACTATAACACACCAGGGGCATGGGCTTGGCCCTCTGAAAATCACAAGAAAACAGAATTACAATACAATACACTTTTTATATCAAAACAGCACTAACTGCCTGCACTCAAGCAGCAACAACCCTATCTATGAAAAGATAACAATACAAACATTATGCACGCCCTAAAATACTAGAACACCCCCTATTAGGAAAACAGAACACGCCAAACTGCTATAGATCTCTACACAGAAATTATACACTAGTGGAATACCTCACCTCAGTCACACACGCAGAATACAGGCAGATCTTCACCAAATACAGAATAAACAGACCATAAAATATAAATTGAAAAGTGCAGACAAAAAATAAACTGGAAATCGCAAGAAGCCAGACTCTGTATGCAGTGCAACAATAGAAAAAAAACATTACCATTCCTCATAAAACTATAAAATCACAAAATATAAATTTCATTAATAGCAGTAAAACCACATGAATAAAGAGTATAATTCAAAACAGCTAATAGAACAACCAATAATTAAAAACTCACAAACATTTTACGAACACCAATAACATATTTCAAAACAGATACATTAAATAACACCCAATAATTAAAACACAAAGATGTTTAAAAATCCCCTGCTTTCTATATCTGGGAACTTTTCATATCAGGTTGCCTTGAGATTGTCATGATCTAAACCCCCCCCCCCCCCCCCCTTACCTTTGTCGGCCACACCTCCGGGCCGGCGCCATGCCCCCGGGCCCGCCCCCGAAACACCGCGGCACGCCCCCGAAACGCCGTGTCATTTCGGGAACGCCCCCGGACACACTCCCTCCCTCCCCGTTTCGAAAGCCCCGGGACTTACGTGCGTCCAGGGGCTTTACGCGCGCCGGTGGTGGCCTATGCAGGGGTTTTAAAATCTGCCCCATACTGTCTCTCACACACACACTAACTCCCCCCCCCCCCCACCCCTTGAAATAGCAGCAAGCATTCTCCTTCATCCTTCACAGTCAATAGGACTACTTCTTGGGGTCGATTTGGTTGACCCAGCTGTGCTTTAAGCTCCTTCCTACAGAGCAGATTGTGCCAATCCGATTCCGTCAGGGTAATGGCGTCACTCCTCCTCATTAGGCCTCACTGGCAATTCTGCCAGGGCCGTGGCATTGCTGCTCCTCCTCTTTAGGCCCCACCAGCATTTCCGGCAGGGCTGCAGCATTGTTGTTCTTCCTCTTCAGGCCCCATTGGTGATTCCGGCAGGGCCACAGCATTGCTTCTCATCTCTAGGCCCCACCAGCAATTCTGGCAGGGCTGAGGTGTTTCTCCTCCTTCGGGCCACATCTCCAGCAGCACTATTGCACCCTTCATGTAGCAGTGCCTATGGCCGAGGCCATATTGTTCATAGGCAAGCTACGGCTCTGATCTGAAAATCAATAGCAATGCTCTCATCTCAACTGGGACAATATGCAAAATCTCTCTGAATCATTACAAATTTGTCATCATAATCTTTACAATATGTCTGCTAAAAGTGAAGAGTTTCAGCTGAAGGTTTCATCTTTACAGGTAATGTTGGGACTTTATCTAAGGGACATTTGGATCTTCAAAATAAAATGGAGTCCTTCGAAAACTTGGTTAGGTCTAGGAATATAAGATTAATACATTTTCCAACACAGATATTAGTACCTCTTTTACAAATGTCAAGAAGATTTTTCTTGGAATTTTTTAAGATTCCAGATAATATTTTGCTTCCTATTGCCAAGGCCTACTAGCTTTCTCAAGCCCTGCACTCTGATGTTGCATTACAAGCTTCTTTAGATGTTCTGAATTTTACAGACTATTTGGAAAGATCTACAACTGACTACATTTTTTCTTCTACTTTGTTACATTCTTGGTGGATTCAGTTACAAACTTAGTTTAGTTATAAAATTCTTTTTTGGAATATATTAATTCCGTATTGAATTTTTTTTTTTTTAATTTATACTTTATTAAATTTCTTGTCATTTTTACAATGCACATGAAAAAAGAAAAAGAATGGTTTACACTTCATAATTCAGAAGGAAATACTTTTACAATAATAATATATTATATAAACCAAACATAACCAGTCCACTTTATGGGGAGCCATCCTAGGATAATATATCATAAGAAATTAACTCAAAACAATGAGTATAATAAGGAGAAGAGACTTACATTTACACCAGTCTATCATTCCCAATTTCGGAGGTTGTAACATTGTCTTGCCCTCCTTTATCTATAAGAAAACTTTCAAGATGACTCGGTTCCTGGAAAACAAACTTATTATTTTGATAAGTGACTAATCACTTACAGGGAAACATAAGATAGAAGGATGCCCCTAGGGACAGCACCTTCTGTCTTAATAAAAGGAACTGCTTCCGTCTTACTTGAGTATCCCTCGATACATCCGGGAATACCTGGATTTTCTGGCCACAAAAGTTAAATTCTTTATTTCTAAAGTACTTCTGAAGTACTATATTTTTATCTTGCTCCAGACTAAATTCCACTATTAAAGTGGCTCTGGATTGAATGTCATCCACTGAGGCCTCAAGAAAGGCCATTAAGTTCAGGCTATCTTTAGTTAACACTTCAATTTCCCCTTCTGGTAACAATGCTTCTCTTTTTTTTATTGGAATATAATACATTTTGGATATAATTAGATCTTTAGTGATACCCAAAATTTCCTTAATATATTTACCAAATAACTCTTGGGCAGATAACAACCTTGTGAAAGGAAAGTTCAAAAACCTTAAATTTTTCTTTCTCATGGCATTTTCAAAACCCTCCATTTTTCTATACATCATTAGAGAGTCTTTCATAAAGGCTGACCCAGTGGTTTGCAAAGTTGATAGTTGTTTTGAAGCTGATCCACATTGTGTTTCTAGTTGTTGAATTCTTTTTCCATAATCATCCAAAGTTTTCCCAGTTTCTTTTGAGAAATTGGAGGACTGACTCATGGAAGAAGATAACATCTTCTCCAATTTTGTTACCGCTCTCCATACGTCCACTAGTGTTATATTCTCAGGATTAACTTTTTCTTCATTTAAATTCTCACAATTATCATGTCCCATCACTTTTGTCTCATAAAGTCCTTCCTGGCCTACTAGTGGGTCTGCTGAGGCTGCTGCAGATGTCATTGCTAGCATGCTTGGGGCATTGAAACCCATTGCCCTCAGCAGAATCATTGGGAGTCTGGTAATAGGCAGGACTTAAGGAAGCACCAGAGGAAAACAAAATATCTGGGATCGCCTCTCTAGGAGGCTGACTCACCAGTCTCACAAGGTGTTGATCCATTGGTCCTGAGGCTTCTTTCCTGACCGGGGTTGAGATCACCATTCTAGCCTTCCTCTTTCTTCCCATCGATATTCTCTCATTCGCAGAAATTTTGCTTCTAAGAATCTGAAAAAATCTTCCAGGGGCGCGCGGCTTCAGCTGCGCGCCGGCAGCTGCGCGCCACAGCCCTCGATTTTAAATAGGGCCGGCAGTCAGAGATGACGTCAGAGGTAGGCGGGATCAAGATGTCTCGGAGAACGGGGTAAGCTCCTTTCCTTCCGTCCTCTTTCACCGTGGCTCGCTCAGACACGCTGACACCACTCGCAGCGTGACCCTCCACAGGCTCCCGCTTCCTTCGCCGCAGCCCTCGATTTTAAATAGGGCTGGCGGTCAGAGATGACGTCAGAGGTAGGCGGGATCAAGATGTCTCAGAGAACGGGGTAAGCTCCCTTCCTTCCGTCCTCTTTCACCGTGGCTCGCTCAGACACGCTGACACCACTCGCAGCATGTCCCTCCTTCACAGGCTCCCCCCATATTGAATTTTAAGAGCAATATTTTTCCTGGTGCTAAAGCAACCAAGCTTAGGAGAAGATGTGGGGTGTTACAACTCAGGGCGTTATTTTGGTTAAATTTTCCCTATGAGGCCAAGTTACGGGGGATTAAGCAAATTTTCTTCGACCCTCAACAGCTTGCTAATTTTATAACTCAGAGGCAACTGCTTAGTGCATCATTAGGATCTTCTTCTCTTAAGAGATAACACAAGTTTAGTATTAAACGTAACTGTGCATAGGTGCCATGATAGACCGTTTGTTTCCCTTAAGTAAGTTTACCTCTTTTTCTTGTATTTTGAAGGCTAAAGTGATGAATTGTTTTCTTCAGTATTCAGATGTTTCCTTAATTTTATGTATTATTCTATACAAAAGTTCTTTTGGCTATATTTGTATAATTAATAAACAAGAGTTTAAAAAAATTCTATATCATATTTCCCCCATCTGTCCTCTACTCCAGTGTATCCATATTTAGGTTCTCCAGTCTCATAAGACTTTAGGTGAAGACCCCACACCATTTTGGTTGCCTCTCTCTTGACTGCTTCTATATCATCCCAGCACTCAACAGAACTCGCAAGCATAATCCTCCTCCTTCATGCTCTCCTGATGTACCTACCTTTTCAACCCCTCCCTGCTCACTCCCTTGATCCGTTAAGTTCTTTGAAAATGTTCTCACAATATTCTGTTATTCAACGACTAAGAAAATATGTTGATTGTTCACAAAACCCTACTGTTCCCAACTACTATGTTAACTCCATTTGATTGTAAGATAATTGCTAGGGGTGTGCATTCGGATTGACCGCATTAGTAAAACGCAACTCATATTTTTTTTTTACTTAAAAAATTGATTCGACATAAACGATCGGATTTCCCACATATCGAACATAGATATGTTCGATATGTGGGAAATCGCGATTGTTGAGCCAAATAAAAATATAAACCCCCTCACCCTCCTTAACCCCCCCCCCCCCCGACTTACCACAACTCCCTGGTGATGGAGCGAGGAGTGAGGACGCCATTTCTGCAATCCTTAGCGAGAAGCATGTGACGTCGGCGGCACGTCGAGTGACGCCGGCGTCACGTGATTCCCGGCTCGTTCGCGCCGGACGGCTCGTTCGGCCCAAAAAGAACTTTTGGCCAGCTTGGGGGGGCCTCCTGACCCCCCCAAGCTGGCCAAAAGTTCTTTTTGGGCCGAACGAGCCGTCCGGCGCGAACGAGCCGGGAATCACGTGGCGCCGCGTCACTCAGACGCGACGTCACGTGATTCCCGGCAAGTTCGCGCCGGACGGCTCGTTCGGCGCGAACAAGCCGGGAATCACGTGACGCCGACGTCACGTGATTCCCGGCAAGTTCGCGCCGGACGGCTCGTTCGGCCCAAAAAGAACTTTGGCCAGCTTGAGGGGGTCAGGAGGCCCCCCCAAGCTGGCCAAAAGTTCTTTTTGGGCCGAACGAGCCGTCCGGCGCGAACTTGCCGGGAATCACGTGACGTCGCGTCTGAGTGACGCGGCGCCACGTGATTCCCGGCTCGTTTGCGCCGGATGGCTCGTTCGGCCCAAAAAGAACTTTTGGCCAGCTTGGGGGGGTCAGGAGGCCCCCCCAAGCTGGCCAAAAGTTCTTTTTGGGCCGAACGAGCCGTCCGGCGCGAACGAGCCGGGAATCACGTGACGCCGCGTCACTCGACGTGCCACCGACGTCACATGCTTCTCGCCAAGGATTGCAGAAATGACGTCCTCACTCCTCGCTCGATCACCAGGGAGTTGTGGTAAGTCTGGGGGGGGGGATTAAGGAGGGTGAGGGGGTTTAATTTTTTTTTTTGCACATATGTACATATACCCAACTCATTGGATTTTTTTTATGTCCATATTGGCCGCAAGTGGGACCCCCTTTCGGACATAAAAAATATGAACATAAAATTTTGCTCTGCACATCCCTAATAATTGCATATGTTGGATGATAATTGCAGATTTGTAAACCGTTATGATGGCTCTACCGAATAACGGTATATAAAACCCTACAAATAAATAATAAATAAATAAACATGTCTCTAACCCTTTGATACTTGTATAGGGGTATCATCATCTCCTTTTACCTACTATTTATGCCTCTCTATGCTCATCATTCATCTAGCCTTAGCTACCGTCTTGTTACATTGCTTCGCTACCTTCAAATCATTAGTTAGCAACCCAGGGTCTCTCTCTCTCTGTCCGTGCACATAAACCTCTTGTCCACCATCATATACAGCTCCTTTGGATTACTGCACCTCAAATGCATGATTTTGCATTTGTTGGCATTGAATCCCAGCTACCAAATTTTTGACCAGTCTTTGACTGCCGAGCCTTCATCTCCCACCTTGCCTCTCTTTTTTATACTGGGGTGTTTTGGCACCAATCGCAAACAAAAATGAAAAATATCCTTCTCTTTCATCCTTGCTTGGTTCAGCACCTTCTTGTATTCTGCCACTCCTACTGCCTAACCAGCTCCTGCCCCTCTCATGGTGCCTGGGTAAATCCTGTCACTTCGGGTTACTTTCTCACAGTGCCTTATGGTGTTTATGCCACTATTACTGGTAACCTTTGTTCTTCTTTTAGTGCCTTGGGACATTTTTGCCACTGACGACAATATCCTTTGCCACTCATAAGGGCCTGAGGTGTTTTTGCCACTGTTGATTGTGCCCTTTGTCCCCCTTTTATATAATATTTCAACATTTATTTACTTACACTTGATTACACGCCCACCCTACCCAGCTCTGAGCATGGTACACTCAAAATATCTGTGCAAATGGCACAACATCTATAACCCACAAAATACGAAAGGAGAATAATTGTTGTTCCTCCCTTGTGGCGAAACACTGGGTCCATGTCGGGGGACCCTTTCAAGATTTGAATGTATACCTGATAACAGTGGAGTTGCCGTTTTGGAACAATAAATCCAACTGCTAATAAGATATCTATGTGGACCAGAAGTTTCTCTGCACTTATTTTCTTTGTGACAACATCTATAACCCAATATATATATAGTAATATTAGAAAAACAATCATAAAAGCATCCCTCTCTCTCCCTCCAAATCAGCAGCCTGTATTAGCAAGATCATCCTAATGGAATTTAATCACTAATGGCTTTTACAAGAAGCCAAGATTTTAATTTCTTACAAAATGTTAAATAATTTAATTCAGTTTATAATTCAAATGATAGTTGACTCCAGCTGTAAGGTGCATAGTAACTAAATGCCCTTTGTCTTGTGAAAGTCAGTCTGGCCACAGACAGTCCTGGCAACATTAATAAAGCATACGGAGATGCTCTTAATGACCTCGGTGGCACATAGTCAATAAGAAAGATTTGAACAGCATACATACATTTTTGAACAGAGACCTATATTCAATAGGGAGGCAGTGCAGTACCATCAAGAGAGGTCTGTTAGAGTCAGTCCCCTTTTCCCCTCAGTACCAATCTTGCTGCAATATTCTGCAGAATTTGCAACTGTTTGATAGCCCTCTTTGGTACAGCGCATTGCAATCATCTACTCTGTTGGTTACAGTAGAATGATTAACAGTCAGCAACTCTTTCTGTTCCAAAAATGGTTGATATTGTCATGTCGTGAGAAAATTAGCAAAGGCTCCTCATACCATAGAACTGATCTGATTTTGCAAAGACAATAGAGGATCCAAAGAACTTCTAAAATGATTCATCACTGATTTTAGTAGGAGAGTTGCATTCTGAATTGAGGTAAAAATGTCTAAATCCCTCCCATGCTTACTCAACCAAAGCATTTCAGTTTTATCTGGATTAAGTTTTAATCTATATGCTTCCAACAACCATAATCACAATAGCAGCTAAGCAGTTATTCAAATTTGTCCTTCCTGTCACATGGCTATCCCTCCACTGACATCCGTAACTTTATATCATTGCAAAAAAAAAAAATGACAAGGTATATCAAACTTTTGAATGATCAGCATTAAAGGGGCTTGAGAGATATTAAACTATAACACTGAACCTTGGGGGATTCCCCGATCCACTGAGAGGCAGATTTTATAAATCTGCACACACGCGTACTTTTGTTCGCGCACCAGGCGCGAACAAGAGTACGTGGGATTTCAATAGATACATGTGTAGCCGCGCGTATCCATTAAAATCCGAGGTCGGCGTGCGCAAGGCTGCCCAAAATCGGCAGCCTGCGCGCACCGAGCCGCGCAGCCTGCCTCCGTTCCCTCCGAGGCCGATCCGAAATCGGAGCAGCCTCGGAGGGAACTTTCCTTTGCCCTCCCCCCACCTTCCCCTCCCTTCCCCTACCTAACCCACCCCCCCGGCCCTATCTAAACCTCCCCCCTACCTCTATCCCGAAAGTTACGCCTGCTGGAAGCATAAATTCAGGAAACATAAAGTTACGCCTGCTGGAAGCATAAATTCTGGAAACATAAATTCTCATCACACTCGTTGAACCTACCCCCTCCTTTTGAGATCAACTTATTTAAGTCCAAAAACCTCCAAATACTCCTCCTTTACGCACCCCCCAGTCTCCTCCAGCACAGCCTCTCCCCCACAGCATGGTTTTATGAAGTTAAATCTGTCAGAAGAATCTGATCAATTTCTTTGAGTGGGTGACTAGAGAGTTGGATCAAGGGACAGTGCTGGATGTAGTGTAATTTGATTTGGTTCCGCAAAGGAGATTTATTTAAATAAATTGAACACCCTGGTTATGGAACCTAGAGTGGCTGAGTGGGAAGCGACAAAGATTAGTTGTAAATGGAGTCTTCTCTGAGAAGGTTTGTTTGGGAGGCGTAATGAGGAGGCTGCAAAAACCCAATAGAGAGGTACAATATTGCCGCTGAAATTCTTCTAAGCAGAAAAGAGGTGGGATTTGGGTGACTGTATATGATGATCTTGAGGTGGCCAAATGTGGATAAAGTGATAGCAAAAGCCAGAAAGATGCTTGGCCGCACAGGGGGAGGAATGGTCAGATTAAAAAGGAGATGTTATAGCCCTTGTATAAGTCCCTGGTGAGATCTCATTTGGTACACTATATACAACTATGGAGACTGCACCTTCAAAAGGATATAAACCTGTTAAAGCATATGGGGGTAGACCGGACCCTAAAGATCTAAACATATTCACTCTAGAAGAAAGGCAAGATGGGGAGACATTTAAATATCTCAAAAATGTCCATGCACAGGAGGTGAGCCTCTTTCAGCAGAAAGGAGGCTCTAAAATGAGGAGTCATGGAATAAGGGTAAAAGGGGGAAGACTCGGGCGTAATCTTAGGAAATATTTCTTTACAGAGAGGGTGGTGGATGCGTGGAGCAGCCTCCCAGTGAAAGTGATGGAGATAAAAATGTTATCTGAATTTAAGTAAGCTTGAGATAAATACAGGAGATCTCTAAGGGAGTGCTGGGGATTTATAAAAGAGTCTGAGGAGAACATTATTCCTGAGACTCTGTGGGATGAGTATACTGAGAGGTTTCAGGAGTAAACCTGCCTGGGAAAATCCACAGAGTAAGGGCTGATTAAACTCACTAAGAGAAGAGAAAGAAAGGAGCAGATAACCAAAAGGTATTAGGAAGATCCAAGGTATATGCCCCAAGAGCTGACTTGACTTGACTTTGGGAAGAGTGTGAAAAGGGATTCTGTTTGTGTTTCACACTAATTTGGGATTTTGTGTTATTGGAGTACACTGCCTACAAGTGTACTGTGAGGAAAAAGGGACTGAGTCAGGCCGTCAGGACAGAGCTAAAATTTGCACGTGTAAATCCATATTTTAAACAGCGCTTGGTGGGCTGTTAGCTGCACATACTTACTTCTGCTTTTGGATAGAGATTTGATGATAAAACTTTTCTTTAAATATAGATCCCCTTTCTGAGTGAGAGGGTTAATGTTTTGCCTGATTATTGTAAGTCTATTTAGATAGCTAGGAAGGAATTTCTGGTGCTTAAAACACAAGTATTGGGTATGGAAACATCATTTTTCTTAAATTTCATTGTAAATGTATGTATCTCAGGGGAATAAGGTTTCTTTTTCTTGATGTAGGTCAGTTAAAAGGTTTCTCAGTGCTAAAATTGCTGTATAAATGATTTCCCCAAGGAGTTTAAAGTATATGCTTGTGTTAAGTGTAATACTAATGTACCATGATACTATTTATATTTATAGTTTCTACTCAATCCTAGCTCTTTAACATCTTTTCCCCTCCTATATTTGGAGTTGAGGTTGCATCATTTGTAATTTCTAGAAGATGTTGTTTGTTTTCTTTAGAATATAATTCATTGCATATGATGTATTTCCTTATTAATTCAGTATACTTCTGTATCTGTTAAAATGACAATAAATATTTTAAGAAAAAAGAGAGGAAAAGCACCAACTGTGATATGATTAGCCCAAGGCAGCACAGCAGCACCAACATTGGCATGAACACCACAAGGCTTTCAAAAGAGTGGCAAATGGCTCCACCAACTGTGGCATGAAGACCTCAAAACACTACAGGCCGAATTTTAAAACCGTGGTGCATGCCGAAATGGGCAGATACGCGCATGGATGGGATACATATGCGCTGCAGAGATTTTAAAATGCCCATAGCCACGCACATATCTGCCCGTACACGCAGAAGAAAGGGTTTGTAAAAAAGGGGCAGGCCGGAAGTGGGGTGTGGGCGGGGCATGGGTGGGCCAGGACAGTGCCGAGAGCCGACCGGCCTGCGCAAGTTGCTGCTGCTCTGGAGAACAGGTAAGTAGAAAACCAAACAAAAGTAGGTAAGTTAGCGGGGGTATTAGGGGAAGGGGTTAGAGAGGAAAAGGGAGGCAGGTTAGGTAGGGGGTTTAGAAAATTCCCTCCCAGTCTGCTCCTTTATTGGATATAAAATTGTGCGTGCATGTGCGAGTGAGTAGCAGAGTTTGTAACATGCGTGCGTCAACGTGTTCGTGTCATAAAATTGGCAAGTCCATGTGTGCGTGCAGGCTTAAAAGTTACTGTCTATGAGAGGAAAAAAGCATCACAAACATTGACCTGAAGTCAGAGAAAATTCTGGAAAAGGTCTCTAGCAGTCCTGATGTGCAAATTGGACCTCAGACCTGGGTATATGGCTAAAGATTAATCAACCCACCTAGAAGCCATAAGATGATAAACTTACTATCCCTGGGTAGGGTGAAACCAGAGGAAATCGCTGGAGGATGTCTATAGTGGTCCTAATGTAGTTTCCCTATGGCATCAGTGGGGGAATGGGCCAGTGGTTAAGGCTTGGAAATTTGATTTTCTTTTTGTTGTGCTTATGCATAACAAAACAAAAATGCCACAATGTAATAAAACAGCCCGGTACTATTAGTTTTGGGGGGGTTGGCCGCGCGTTTTCAACGTGCTGTTACCCCTTACTGAATAAGGGGTAAAGATAGCGTGTCGAAAATGCGCATCCAAAAGTGGGTTAACAGTTCGCTCCACCGGAGCACACTGTACTGTATCGGCCTATTAGAAAATAACCACTGCTATTACTAGCAACAGTAACATGGAATAGACTTCATTTTTGGGTACTTGCCAGGTTCCTATGGCCTGGATTGGCCACTGTTGGAAACAGGATGCTAGGCTTGATGGACCCTTGGTCTGACCCAGTATGGAAAGAAAAAAAAAACCAAAACAAAAAAAAACGGAAATGTGGCATACAATACTCTGCCTCTTCTGTGCTAAACATGTCCTTTAGACTGAGATTCAGACCTTGAAAAGTGTTAGACTAGTGGGGCCCATGGCTCACAGAGATTAGACTTTCTCTTAGTTTGCTTGGGAATACAGCTTAAAATGATTGGTAGAAATCACCAAAGGTTAAATAGCAGATGGAATCAATAATCAGTAAATACCATAAGGCAATTTGAAAAGAGTTTTGAAGACAGCAGGAAAAAAGGCCAAAACACTCAAAGGCACCAAGAGAGAGCCGCAGGATCATTGGTTTTAATTTCCAGATTGCAGGTGCAAATCGAGGCCATAAAAAGAGTGACTCAACACCCCAAGGCTTAGAGTAAGGATTATGGCAGATGCTACAGGAGGGAGCTTTGATGTACAAATATACCCAGTAGTGTGGACACAAACTCACACACATAGAGCAGTCACATTTATTAGGAAAAAAAAGCACACAATAGCAGCAACACCCCCAGATATTGAGAAGAGGGGTAAGGCAGTGCCAGGAAAAATAGTGGAAAGTGTTCTAAATATCAAAATTACAGAACATATAGAAAGACATGGATTAATGGAACAAAGTTAGCATGGCTTTACCCAAGGCAAGTCTTGCCTCACAAATCTGCTTCACTTTTTTGAAGGAGTTAATAAACATGTAGATAAAGGTGAACCGGTAGATGTAGTGATTTGGATTTTCAGAAGGTGTTTGACAAAGTTCCTCATTTATTTATTTAATTGCTTTTATATACCGACATTCGATCGAAATATCACATCAGTTTACATGAAAATAAACAAATAAGGCAGAGACTGCTTATTTTACATTGTAACATGGTAACTTACATAATGGTTAAAGCGATACATATTAACTGATTAATATTGATAACGCATAACAACATTGTAACTTGAAAGGAAACGTAAACTCTAGAGATCAATGTTTAGAATGTAACTTGAGTGCAAACGTTGTAGATAACGACCTGTGTGGAGACTCAGAATGGTTTGCTGGGGGTTGTTCCTTTGAGGGTAGCATTTAGTGGGTGGCTGGGGAGGGGGGGGGGGAGTGGGGTGGGATATATATATAAATAATTATGTTGGGTGGGTTACATCAGGGCGTAACAGTGGAATGTGGTTATTATTTGGAGGCAGCATGGATCCCAGGTCAGGGGTTATGTATCTGGGGGGAAGGCTTTTCTGAAGAGCCAGGTTTTGAGTTGTTTTTTGAATACTTGGGTGGAGGGTTCGTTCCTGAGAAGGGGTGGGAGGGAGTTCCAAAGAGTGGGGCCGGCAACTGATAAGGCTCGTTTTCGGGTGGAGGTGAGGTGCGCTGTTTTAGGGTTGGGAATGATGAGTAGGCCAGTGTCTGCGGACCTGAGGTTTCTTTGTGGGGAGTATGGTAGTATGGCGGTGTTTAGCCAGTTCATCTTGTTGTTGTTTATTTTTTTGTGGATGAGGGTAAGGGTTTTATATTGTATTCTTTGGGCGATGGGCAGCCAGTGAAGTTCTTTTAGTGTGGGTGTGATGTGGTTGCATTTTTTTATGTTTGTGATGGTCCTGGCAGCGGTGTTTTGCAGTACTTGAAGAGGTCGGATGGTGGTTTCGGGTAGGCCAAGGAGTAATGCATTACAGTAATCTAACTTTGAAAAGATTATTGATTGTAGTACTGTTCGAAAGTCTTGTGTGTGGAGAAGGGGTTTGAGCTTTTTTAGTGTTTGTAGTTTAAAGAATCCATCTTTGATCATGTTGGAGATGTGATGCTTGAGGTTGAGTTTGTTGTCAATGGTCACTCCCAAATTTCTTGTAGATGGGGTGAGTTGTGCCCCTACGTTATTAGAGGTGATGAAGTTGAGGGGGGCTGAGGCGTGATCATTGGAGATATGTAGGATTTTGGTCTTGCTTTGGTTGAGACATAGTGATAGTTGAGATAGCAGTTGAGTAATTTCCATGCTGAGTTGGTTCCAGCTGTTCAGGGTGTCTTTGATGGATTTGTTTATGGGGAGTAATATTTGTATGTCGTCAGCATAGACCAAATAGGTGAGGTCTAATTTTGTGAGGAATTTGCAGAGTGGGAGGAGGTAAATGTTAAATAGAGTGGAGGAGAGGGAGGAGCCTTGTGGGATGCCGTGAATAAGTGTTATTCGGGAGGATTGGGACGTATTTATTTTGATGTTGCATGATCTGTTATAGAGATATGATTTGAACCATTTGATTGTAGTGTCTCGTAGTCCGATCTCTTTGAGTCTTATGAGGAGTGTTTTGTGGTTGATGGTGTCGAAAGCGGCGGCTATGTCGAGGAGTATCAGGAGGTATGATTGTCCACGGTCGAGCCCTCTGAGGATGGTGTCGGTGAGAGTGAGGAGGAGAGTTTCTGAAGCCATGCTGTGTAGGTAGCAGGATGTTATGGTTTTCAAGGTGATCCATGAGTTGATTGTTGACTGTTTTTTCGAGGATTTTCGTTATGAACGGGAGGTTGGAAACTGGTCTGTAGTTGGCTGGATCGGATTTGTCGAGTTGAGGTTTTTTGAGGATGGGTTTGACTACTGCATTTTTTAGTTTGTCGGGGAATATTCCTTGCTCGAGTGATAGGTTGATGATGTCGGTTATAGGTTTGGTGATGATCTTGCTGATGAGTTTTAGAGTTTTGATAGGGATGGGATCTAAGGGGTGAGAGGCGGGGTTGGTTGTTTTTATGATGGATTCTATTTCTATCGAGGTCACATGGATGAATTGTGACCATGTTGAGTTGGAGAGTTTCTGTTGTGTCAAGGTGGGTTGGGGAGGTTGGGGGAATTTTGGCGATAATGTTGTTTACCTTGTCTTTGAAGAAGTGTGCTAGCTTCTCGTTGGAGATGGTAGGGATGTCCATGGTTAAGTCATTCAGGGTTGAGTTGGTTAGGTCTTTGACGTAAAAGAAGAAGGTCCTGGGGTTGAATTGGTATTCATGTATCTTTGTTGTGTAGTAGTTTCGCTTCACTGTGTTGAGATCTGTTGCATATTTGTGAAGTAGTGATCTGTATTTGACTTTCAATTCTGGTGTTGGGGTTCTTCTCCATTTTTTTTAGGTTTGTCTTAGTGTTTGCTTTGAGTTTTTTAGTTCTTGGGTGTACCATGGGGATTTGTGTTTTGTTGAGGTTTTAATTGCTTTTCTTACTATGGGGCATAGTGTTTTGGCAATTTCGGTGTTGATGGAGATCCAGGAGTTTGTAGCAGAGTTGACGCCGTTTTTGTTGAGGGTCTTTAAGGCTTCAGGTAGTTGCTGAGCAAGGTCGTCGCTGGAGCATGGCTTGGTGAATTCGATGATGAGCTTGTTTGGTTTCACAGGGGGGATTTGAATATGGAACTTGGCTTGAATGAGATTGTGGTCAGACCATAGGGTTGGGTTGCTGTGGGTAGGCCTACGGTGGATATTTTGTTGTTGGAGAAGAGTAAGTCAAGGGTGTGACCGGATTTTTGGGTGGGGGTGTTAACGATTTGGGTGAACCCAATGGCAGACATGGTGGAAAGGAGGAGTTTGCAGGTGGGGGAAAGTGGGATGATATCTATGTGGAGGTGCCTACATCCTGTCTATGTGGAGGTTGAAATCCCCCAGTATAATGGCCAGTTCCTATAGGTTGATGTGGGTGGTTATGGCTTCGATTAATGATTCAGATGGACTGAACCAAATCACGGTGAACCTAGAAGATGTGGTAGACCTGAATGACAAACTGAAGAGTAGTAAAGCACCTGGACTGGATGATATATACCCCAGAGTTCTGAAGGAACAAAAAAATGAAATTTCAGACCTATTAGTAAAAATTTGTAACCTATCATTAAAATCATCCATTGTACCTGAAGACTGGAGGATAGCAAATGTAACCCCAATATTTAAAAAGGGCTCCAGGGGTGATCCAGGAAACTACAGACTGGTTAGCCTGACTTCAGTGCCAGGAAAAGTAGTGGAAAGTGTTCTAAACAAAATCACAGAACATATAGAAAGACATGGTTTAATGGAACAAAGTCAGCATGGCTTTACCCAAGGCAAGTCTTGCCTCACAAATCTGCTTCACTTTTTTGAAGGAGTTAATAAACACGTGGTTAAAGGTGAACCGGTAGATGTAGTGTACTTGGATTTTCAGAAGGCGTTTGACAAAGTTCCTCATGAGAGGCTTCTAGGAAAAGTAAAAAGTCATGGGATAGGTGGTGATGTCCTTTCGTGGATTACAAACTGGCTAAAAGACAGGAAACAGAGTAGGATTAAATGAACAATTTTCTCAGTGGAAGGGAGTGGGCAGTGAAGTGATTCAGGGATCTATATTGGGACCCTTACTTTTCAATGTATTTCTAAATGATCTGGAAAGAAATACGACGAGTGAGATAATCAAATTTGCAGATGATACAAAATTGTTCAGAGTAGTTAAATCACAAGCAGATTGTGATAATTGCAGGAAGACCTTGTGAGACTGGAAAATTGGACATCAAAATGGCAGATGAAATTTAATGTGGATAAGTGCAAGGTGATGCATACAGGGAAAAATAGCCCATGCTATAATTACATAATGTTAGGTTCCATATTAGGTGCTACAACCCAAGAAAGAGATCTAGGCGTTATAGTGGAAAATACATTGAAATCGTCGGTTCAGTGTGCTGCGGCAGTCAAAAAAGCAAACAGAATGTTGGGAATTATTAGAAAGGGAATGGTGAATAAAACGGAAAATGTCATAATGCCTCTGTATCGCTCCATGGTGAAACCACACCTTGAATACTGTGAACAATTCTGGTCGCTGAATCTCAAAAAAGATATAATTGCAATGGAGAAGGTAGAGAAGGGCTACCAAAATGATAAGGGGAATGGAACAGCTCCCCTATGAGGAAAGACTAAAGAGGTTAGGACTTTTCGGCTTGGAGAAGACACGGCTGAGGGGGGATATGATAGAGGTGTTTAAAATCATGAGAGGTCTAGAACAGGTAGATGTGAATCGGTTATTTACTCTTTCGGATAATAGAAAGACTAGGGGGCACTTCATGAAGTTAGCATGTGGCACATTTAAAAATAATCAGAAAAAGTTCTTTTTCACTCAATGCACAATTAAACTCTGGAATTTGTTGCAGAGGATGTGGTTAGTGCAGTTAGTATAGCTATGTTTAAAAAAGGATTGGATAAGTTCATTACCTGCTATTAATTGAGTTGACTTAGAAAATAGCCACTGCTATTACTAGCAATGGTAACATGGAATAGACTTAGGTTTTGGGTACTTGCCAGGTTCTTATGGCCTGGATTTGCAACTGTTGGAAACAAGATGCTGGGCTTGATGGACCCTTGGCCTGACCCAGTATGGCATGTTCTTATGTTCTTATAAATCTGTGAAGCATGTAGTTTGAGTTGTTCCCTCTATAGACTTCTTCCTTCAGAACTGTTTGGAACTCCAAGGTCTTTTCCTCTCTTGCAAATGCTTCCTTTCAACAGGCCTGGCCAGCCTTTTCCATCCCTTTCTTTAGACCTTCCCTGTGGTGAGACAAGGCCTAATAATACTTCTCTGTAAAGAAACAGCACCCAGATCGGAAATTCAGATCTTGGAATCCTCTTTCATTCTGCCCTGATCTCTCACTGCCTTGCGTCACATGGGTGCAGTGCTTTTATACTCTCACAAATTCTCTCACTGCGAAGTGATATACCTCCCTAACACATTGACATCACCAATTATGGGACACTCAGACCAGCTGAAGCCACAGATGCAGGCTTGAAAGGAATCATAAATACTTTTAAGGGGCAGAAAGGGACACACCCTTACACGCCAAATTCTCTTCTTTAGAATAAGTGATCGTTTCCAAGAGAAAAGATATTTTACATAAAAATGGCATTGAAGAGAATGCTTTAAATTTTCAATAAAATACTTTTTAACCATATAATACATGAAATGAAACCAATTTCTTCCTACGAAAATTCAAAAATTGCAAGTTTCTATATCTAGCATTATTTTCAAAAGATTCAATTCTACTCTGAAGAAATTATCTTTAAACAACACAGAATTTAAATTTGGAGAGAAGAAATCTGAATGCTAATATTTCCTAGCTGAGCTGTGTAATTCCCCAACCTAGGTTCATGTAAATCAAAATTAAGTGTTGCAGCAACAGAAAACTTAGAAAGTTGTGCAGAGTAGACCTCCAGCATAATCTTCACCCACTGTGAAGATTGCATCAAATCTTCTAGGGAAATTAGGTAGTGCATCCGCCCAACCATGTCCCTCTGTAAGTCAATGGCACCCTCTGCAATGACCACCGCTGTGTGTAAGTCCCAGGGCTTGCAAATAGGGGTGGGGAGGGGCGGGGCATGGACGGTCCAGGGCAGGGCCAGAGGCTCCAGGGAAAGCAGCCATTTCCTGCTGTGCTTGGGATCGCACGTCAGCAGTCGGCCAGGGCTGAAGTAAGTTTTGAAATAGAATACAAAAAAAGGAAAAGGTAGAGGGGAAAGGGCGGGGGAGGTAGGGGAAGGGAAGGTGGGGTAGGGGGGGAAAAGGGGAAGGTAGCGCGGCTCGGTGTGCATAAGGTGCACAATTGTGCAACCCTTGTGCGCGCCGACCCCCGATTTTATAACTTGCACACACAAGTTATAAAATCGGGCGTATGTTTGTGCACCGGGTAGCGCGAGCACATGTACGCCCGCGCGCAACCTTTTAAAATCTACCCCTTTGTGGCTACATTACGAACACAGGATTCTAGAGTCTTTGTACTGCATGTGAGTCAAACATGTGAGTAGTATTTTTTTTTTAAGTTACTTTATTTTCCATCATATTTTCCCTTGTATTCCTTGCAACTTGCAGGAAGCATCCTAGGATTTACTGCAACAGATGTAAAAAAAAAAAAAAAAAAGTCAGTTTAGAAAAAGCTTTTATCACAATAGTATCAACAACTGTATACCAACCCTTAGTGAGAACTGCCATGTTTGGAAATATGCTTACTATATCATCAACTTATGCCAAAAACTTGGTTAAGGAGTGAAGGGGCACATGGTTTCATTCCTGTGAAGTGAACAAAAAAACCGTAACAAACAGCAGCTGCAAGTCCAGAAAAGCATAAGAGTTCACAATATTTGCCAAGTATTAATCGAGCAACAAATATCAGGAGTGTGATTAAGTGCAAAAATAAGATCTATGAAGATAATTGGTCTCCAAGTTTCTGGTTGCAGACTGGTTGAAAGTGACAATAGGAACACAAAATCAGATTGTGTGGGTTAAGCCAACCCATTGCATAGTGCAATTGACCCTTGTGTTACAATGCCTCCAAATACTTCTAACCTCATGATCAAAAACTTAGTAAACATTTTTGCAGTAACATTATTGGCCTATAGGATCCCAGATCACGATAGCCCATCCATGGTTTTAACAGAACTGTGATATTTGTTAAATTGAACAGCCTCTGACAATATCAGTCTTTCAGAGGAATTGTTCTACATTGTTAGTAGCATTTCACAATTTCTCTCTCCATTTTACAAAATCAAAAAGAAAATGTATGCCCCTTGTCTACTCTTTGTTCTTGCATTAATGAAATAATCTCTTTAAAAAAAACTTCCCAACTCAGTTGATATATCCGCATATTGGGCCGGATTTTAAGACGTACACACAGGCGTACCTTTGTGCACGCAACCCGGCGCATGTTATAAAATCCGGGGTCGGCACACGCAAGGGGGTGCACACTAGTACACCTTGCGTGCGCCGAGCCCTAGGGGAGCCCCGATGGCTTTCCCCGTTTCCTCTGAGGCCGCTCCGAAATCGGAGCGGCTTCAGAGGGAACTTTCCTTCTACCCCCCCCCCCCACCTTAAACCCCCCCCCCTAACTTTTATTTTATAAGTTGCACCTGCTGGCCAAGTGCTGGTGCGCGATCCCCCGGCCCAGCAGCCGTACAGAGCACTCTGGCCATGTCCCCGGACCGTCCACGCCATGCCCCTTTCTTCAAGGCTGGGACATATGCACGTCCCGGGGCTTTACGTGCGCCACCGGGCCTTTTGAAAATAGGTCAGCACGTGTAAGGCTTTTAAAATCTGCCCCATTGACTTTAAATTTGTATAAACTCTGATAACTCAATTTTAGTATAGTTTTTATGCATTATGTAATTGGTTATTTTTATATAATTTTATGATATTTAAAACATGCACAGTACTTTGATGTTATTACAAATTGCAGCATTTCAAATACATTATATTCATTTAATTCTGTTGGATGATACTGCATATCAAGTTCAATCCTCATTTTTGGAATATTTCTGTTAGACTGATTTTTTTTTTTAAGGCAGTTGTCCATCTTGTATCCCTATTTATACATTCTTCGTTGGGATTTCACAATAATTTTACCCACTGACAATGTCACCTATATTCATTTTTAGCCTAGCCATTACTTTAGCCAATTCTGAGGAATCCTTTCCTCAAATTTCATTTCATTCAAAAATCTCATGTTGCTGCATAGATTTAAAAGCTTCCAAAGTCTCTCAGGATTTATTGCAGGCATAGTATATATATATATTTATATCTCTATAGATATATCTATAAATAGCAAAACCAAAAAAAAATATCTCCCACAATCAATATTAATGCAATTTAGAAATTTTATCAACCAGTTTTTCAAAATTACAAAAATCTTTTTATTTTACATCATGAATTTTACATAAATTTCACAAGGAAAATTGTGTAAAAAATATATATCACTCAAACATACCATATTATAAAACAATACACAAATCTATCATTATATATCACTATTGGAATATTATAAATGATCCAAGTGGCAAGCAACAAACTATATTTAAATCTTCATAAGGTGCAATTGAATAACCCAATGCGTTTCCTAAATTTTCAGTGCCATTGTTCAATATCAATTTGTCATTGGATTCATTCAATCAGGAGGTCTTGTTCTGATTACCTCTCACTGATGCGCTATGACAGTTTATTAATTCACGGTTGAACATGTTGTATTTATCAAAGCAAATTCTTCCAATGACATATAAGCACTGGAAGAACCTGAAAATTTCTCACACTTTTACAGATATTCAGGAAAATTCGGACCATTTTTCTCCAGCTGATGCATAATGTTATGTAAACCCTTAGTTTCTTTCCACCTGTTGCAAGATGTTAAATGGACCCTGCAAAGGCCTTCATTTCTTCCTACCATGGGCTTCCTTAGAGTGACAGTTTATGGCTGAATCTGCAAATTTATCGATGAAATGTTCTCAACTGAGTTTCACCAATCTGTTGTTGAGGCATTGATGACATTTTTATACTTCACATATCTATAAAATCTGCATATGATTTTGTTTACCAGAGTCTCAAACCAAACCAGTTCTCAGAGACTCACTTAGCTGGGTTTTCAGGATATCTACTCTGAAAATTCACCCACATTCATAGTCTCGCCTCATCCCACTACTTTCCTATAAAAATGTATTTTGGGCACCCATAAGCAGGATCAGCATACTTAGCGATACTTACTACAATTTCAATATTAAGTCCTCTATCAAATCATGGTCCAATAATCTCTAATAATCATCTCTTTTATATGGCAAATCAAAACAATCAATGAGCAAGCTATTCTTCCCAAGTTGCAACCTCATATTGGACAACCAGCAAAACGAAGGGTCCTGCATAAGGATTCCAAGCAGTAGTGGGCAGTGAAAGTGGAGACTGAGGATTATGTACAGTGCCTTGTACAAGTCTTCATACTTTTGTACATTTTTCTTATTCTGTTAAAAAACTACAAATCAAAATACATTAAAGTAGTTTATTTCACTGATCTACACAACAAACTCTACACATTCATCATGAAAAATGATAGAAATATCTAAAAAATAATTTAAAAAAACAGTCTTTATAGCATAAGTCTTTACACCAAATGTCATAGCAAATCCAAATTAGCTCCAGTTCAAAAAGTTGCCTTGACCCATAAAAAGAGACCACCTGAATCCAATGACAGTAGTTGAACTGATTTGAATACTCCTAAATGAAGAATCCAACTGTTTCTGTTGTGTGAATTTGAAGCAAAGGTCAAAATATGCCAAAAGATCTCTAAGATAACTTTATTCAAAAGTACAGATCAAGGGAGGATTATTAGTAAATTTTGATGTTTGAATATCCCACTTGGAGCACGGTTAGGTCCATCATTGTATAGTAGAAAGTTTGGAATCATCATAACAGTGCTGCAGTTGTACCTCCAAAAAGTTAGTAGCCATGGGTTAAGGAAACTTCTGCAGTTGGTCACTGTGAGGCCTAAGATTATTTTAAAAGTACTATAGAGATCAAAGCAGGGGTCATGAAATGAAACTCCAGGGGAGGATGACTCAGAACTAACATTGGGAAATAGTTCTTCATGGAGAGGATGGTGGATGCCTGGAATGCCGTTCCGGAAGAGGCGGTGAGGACAAAAACAGTAAACGAATTAAAAAAGGCATGGGATAAGCACTGTGTATCCCTAACAGCTTGCACATGGAAATGAAGAAAAGGGTGTATGGGGTAACTGTATATCGTAGCAGTTACTACCCCCAACCAATGAGCTTTCATGATTTTGATGTAATTGCAACATCGCTCTCTGCTTCAACAGTGGGGGTAAAAGAAGAATTGGATTCAAATAACAGCCAACATTGGGTCCTGGCTTTTATGGTCTGTGGTACTGATACACAGACATTATGGAAAAAGTGCAGGACTGCTTCTATGGCCAAGTCTATAAACATAGTGGGCTAGATTTTAAAAGCCCTGCGTGCGTAAGTCCCGGGGCTTCGTAAAAGGGGCAGGAGGGGGTATGTCCGGGGCGGGCCAGGAGGGCGGTCCCGATTCCCCCGGCACTGCAGCCTGTGCGGGGGATGTGAGGTGGCGCGCGCAAGTTACGCCTGCCTGAAGCAGGCGTAACTTGCGCCTCACATCCCCTTTGTTGGGCGTAACTTGCCCAACAAAGGTGGGGAGGGGGGGGATTTAGGTAGGGCCGGGGGGTGGGTTAGGTAGGGGAAGGGAGGGGAAGGTGGGGGGATGCGGAGGGAACGGAGGCAGGCTACGCGGCTTGGCCGACCCCGGATTTTATAAGATACGTGTGGCTACGCGTGTATCTTATAAAATCCGGCGTACTTTTGTTCACGCCGGGCGCGCGTACTTTTTTAAGATCTACCTCAGTATGTTCAAGCAGCATTGTCTGAATTATCAAGGCTGCTCATCCCATAAAAATATTGCTAGGAGTATTTATTACTACCCTTAACATAAGGCTTGGGGGTATCCTGCACGGAATGGCAGTTACTACCATATGAAACTTGCTGGGCAAACTGGATGGACCATTTGGTCTTTTCTGCCATCATTTCTATGTGACTTTGTTAGACCAGGGAAAATGTTGACTGTTCAGTATCAAGATTACTGTACAAATATGATCTGTATGGGAGAGTGGAAAGAAGGAAGCCACTCCTGAAGAAAAGCCATATCATGAAGAGATTTGATTCGGCCGAACCTTTTGGTTTGGCCTTAGTTATTGGCCCACCACAGGAAATTTCATTTCCTGCAGTTCGGGCTGATTTTATTTTGTCTACCTCCCTGAAATGAAGCCCAAAACCCAAAACCCCTCCCTGCTGCTGTCCCCGAATTACTACGGGGGTTGTAAAAAAAACAAAAAACCAAAACACCCACCTCAATCTTTCAAATTTAATTAATTGCAACCCCCCCTCCTGACCCCCCCCCCAAGACTTGCTTGACCGACCCAAGACTTACCGAAAGTCCCTGGTGGTCCAGCGGGGGTCCCGGGAGCGATCTCCCACTCTCGGGCCATTGGCTGCCAGTAATCAAAATGGCACTGATGTGACCTTTGCCCTTACCGTGATGGACCTTTGCTCCTACCATGTGTGTCACATGGTAGGAGCAATGGACGGCCGGCGTCATCTTAAAAAATGGCACGGGCCATCCATACACCCATATACACTTGGATACTCAATACTATCTGTCATTCATACAATACATAACTTTACGTTCTTTATAACCATATTGCGATACATCCAATTCACCACTAGAAGATATGCCAACCTGATCATACTCACATACACTATCCTGAACTATTCCCCAACGTCTACCATTCTGAGGTTTCCCATTCCTTAACAACCTGTGCTCAGGTTACATTGTTACAGTTAATCTTATTTTGTTACCTTGTTTGATATCTGTCTATACTATACCATCTCCTCCTATACTATGAGGACATGTTAGACTTTTATACTATGATCTCATCTTATTCTATTCCATCTTATTTAACCACCGGTTCTGCCAGTGTACAGTATTGCGTTTATATAGTTTCTTCTCTTGCGTTGTTACAAATGTAAATTGGAGTGAAGGCATCTAGCTAAACTTCGGTATATAAAAACGACTAAATAAATAAATAAATGGGGAAATTTGTGGCAAGACTTGAAGACTGCAGTTCAAAGACAATCCCCAGCCAACGTGAAAGAACCTGAGCTCTTTTGCCAAAAAGAATGGGCAAAAACTGCACCCTCCTGCTGTGCAAACTTAGTAACACATCCTAAATGAATCATGGTTGTTACTGCTGCAAAAGCGGCTTCTACCAAGTATTAAGTCAAGGGGTATGAAGACTTATGCAAAAGACTTTTAAAAATGTTTAATTATGTTAGGAAATTTCTATAATTGTTCTTTCAGGATGTTGGAAAAATCAGTGAAAAATTCCTACTTTAATGCATTTTGATTTTAATTTTTTCAGACCGCAGATTGTTAAAAATGTACAGGGATGCTAAGACATATGATGAACATATATATTGCCTATGTATAGCAAAAGGAAATAGTCTGATATTCAACTGGATAATGTTTTTTTCCTACATATTTTTATATTGCAAAAGGGTAATCAGACATTATGGGACCATGATTTGAATATAGGATCTAAGCTTGAGATTCCTGTGTATGAATCTTTCAAATACATTTTTTTTTTAAATAAAAAAGTGAGATGAATCTGAATATAATTTTGTTTTTAATTAATGTGGGTAAATTTTTGAGGTGATAGTCACATTTTTTTCACAATGCATACACAGGATTGATTTTTATATTTTCTGCATATCCACCAAGAATATACATAAAATATTTACATACAATTAAGGCAGTGCCTACAAATATCTCATGTATATCTATTATGAATGTACTGAAAACACAACTGCCTAGGGGGACAAGTTTGGGAAAGCCATACACTACCAATCCTTCAACAGCTCCTGTTTTCTTGGCTTCTTCGCTAGGACTGCTAGGAAGTTACTGACTATAAGACTGCTTATTTTTGGCTATTTTATTCCTGCTGTACATGGGAGGAGTAGGATTAGTTACCTCGTCCTGTAAAGTTACTAAGACAGTGAGAAGTTGATCTCAGTTGTCTACTTGCTAGACCGTAGGGTGGGTGTTATGGGCAAAAATACTCTTCCCCTTTCTATCATGTATATTTTGCCAGGTCAGTAGAGTGCTGGTAGGGAGAGTATAGTTGTCATAAGAACATAAGGACTTGCCAAACTGTGTCAGAACTAGGGTCCATCATGCCCAGTATACTGCTTCCAACAGTGGCCAATCCAGGTTACAAGTACTTGGCAAGATCACAAACAGTAAATAGATCTCATGCTGCTATTGTGCAGTGATAAAAAAAAAAATAGTAGCTATTTCTTAAGTCTCCTTGGTTAACAGTTTATTGATTTCTCCTCTAGGAATTTGTCCAAAACTTTTTTAAACTTAGCTACTCTAGCTGCCTTAACCAAATCCTCCAGCAATTAATTTCAGAGCTTTATTGTGCATAGAGTAAAAACAATTTTTTTCAAAATAGTTTTGAATGTGCTACTTATTAACTTCATGGAGAAAGAGTAAATAACTGATATACATTTATCAGTTGTATTCCACTCATGACTTTACGGACCTCTACACCATATCCCTCCTTCAGACATCTCATCTCCAAGTTAAACAGACCCAACCTCTTTCGCCTTTCCTCATAAGGAGCTGTTCTATCCCCCTTACTTTGGTCACCCTTCTCTATACCTTTTCCAATGCAACTATATTTTTTTTGAGATGCGGCAACCAGAACTACACATAGAATTCTAAATGCGGCCTCACTGTGGAGTGATATAGGGGCGTTATGTCATTGGCCATTTTAGTCTCCATTCCTTCCAAATAATTTCTAACATTCTGTTTGGTTTCCTGACCGCTGCGGCATAATGAACTGAGGATTTCAACGTATTGTCCACTATGATACCCAGGTCCTTTTCCTGGGTGGTAACTCAGAATATGGAACCTAACCATGTAACTACAGTGTGGACTGCTTTTCCCACTGTGCACTTTATAATTGTCTACATTAAATTGCATCTGCTATTAAAATACCCAGTCTTCCAGCATAGCAAGATCCTCCTGCAATTTTTCATAATCCACTTGTGAATTAACAACTCTGAATAATTTTGTATCATTTGCAAATTTGATTTTACTCTCATTCCCCTTTCCATATCATTTATAAATATATTAAAAAGCACCAGTCCCAGTAGAGATCTGAGGCACTCCACTGTTTACTCTTCTCCACTGAAAAAAATTACCATTTAGTCCTACTCTCTACTTCTATCTTTTAACCAATTTGCATTCTACAATAGGATATAGCCTCTTATCCCATGACTTTTTAATTTTCTCAGGAGTTCTCATGGGACATTTTGTCACACGCCTTCTGAAAATCCAAACACGCTACTTCCAGCAACACCATTATTCATACATTTATTAACCCCTTCAAAAAATGTAGCAGACTGGTGAGGCAAAATTGCCTTTGTGTAAACCCATGCTGGCTGTGCTCCATTAAACCATTTCTTTCTATATTTTCTGTAATTTTGTTCTTTAGAATAGTTTCCACAATTTATCCCAGCACTGACGTCAGACTATAGTTTCCTGGATCATCCTTGGAGCCCTTTTAAAGATTGGGGTTACATTGGCTTCAAGCATAGTGGACGATCCCAGTGATAGATTATAAATTACCAGCAACAGATCTGCAACTTAATTTTTTAGTTTTCAAAACTCTGGGAGTATATATATATATATATATATATATATATATATATATATATATATATATATATATCTCATCTAGTCTGTGTGATCTGTTACTCTTTACTTTGTCAATCTGCCTTATTACATCTTCCAGCTTCACAATGATTTGTATCAGTTCTTCTGAATTATCACTATTGAAAATAGTGATTCATACAACATACTTCACCCGAATCAACACGGATTTAGAAAAAATCACAGCACGGAAACACTTCTCGCCAACCTATCTAATGAAATTCTAAGAAGTGCCGACATCAAGATTAACCACCTCCTAATACTCCTAGACCTCTCCGCGGCATTCAATACTGTAGATCACAAAATCCTTCTATCTAGCCTTTCAAACATCGGCCTCTCCGGCTTCACCCTCAAATGGTTCACCTCCTTCCTAAATAACAGATCCTTCAAGGTCACTATGAACAACATCTCATCAAAACCCCTCCCTCTAGACACCGGTGTACCACAAGGTTCTGCCCTTTCGGCCACCCTCTTTAACATCTATCTAATTCCTCTCTGCCACCTCATCTCCAGTCTTGGAATAACTTTCTTTCTGTACGCCGACGACATTCAGTTCATCATACCTGTCACCAACTCAATAGAAGACGCTCTTCGCACAGCTGCCAAACACCTAACCACAATTAGAAACATGCTCAACAAGTTAAAATTATGCCTAAACATGAATAAAACTGAATGTATCCTCATTGGAAGAAACGTCTCAGACCAAACCATTGCCCACAACTCTCTTCTAATCAACAACATATCCATACCTCTAAAAAGCTCAACAAAGGACCTCGGCGTATGGATCGATAAAGATCTCAACCTAAAAACACACATAGCAGCCAAAACCAAGGAAGGTTTCTATAAACTTCATGTACTAAAACACCTAAAGCCGCTCCTCCACCATCAGGAATTCCGAACAGTTCTACAATCCCTGATCTTCAGCAGCTTAGACTACTGCAACTCAATGTTATTAGGTCTCCCCAAATCCACCTTAAAACCGCTGCAGTTACTGCAGAATGCCGCTGCAAGAGTACTGACCGGAAATAAAAAAATCGGATCACATCACCCCAATACTAAAAAGCCTACACTGGCTACCAATCATTCAGAGAATTGAATACAAAACCCTGACGATCATCCATGACGCTTTACACAATTCAGTTAACTCCGCAGTCAGTAAAATGTTCCACCCCCCACAAACCTCAACGGAACACCAGAACTTCTGAAAAACGTCTACTCGAAATACCCACATATCCCATGGCTAAGCTTACTAACACCAGAAATAGAGCTCTCTCCATAGCGGGGCCTAAACTCTGGAACGCCCTACCATGCTACCTCACCACTATCATCGAAAATAAATCATTCAAAAAAGAACTGAAAACCTGGATCTTCAGCCAGACTTTCAATGATGATTTAAGCAATCCACAATTGTGATGCCTTAAGCTTCCCATCCTTCTCCCCTCTTCTCTTCTCCGCATACCTACCCCTTCCTCCTTCCATTACCTACCCCATCCCCCCCTCATTTCCTTCTTTTCCCATTCAGACTTTCTTGTATTCAGAGCACGAGTTTGTATATACCTTCCTCGTTTTTCGTTTCTATTTTCTTTTTCGTTATTTGAATTAAATTATTTTTTAGTTATTTCCTGTTACTTCCTTCTCCATATGCTAGTTGCATATACTTTTGTTTCTCAAATTGTTCTATGTATCATTGTTTCGTTCCAATGTAAACCGGGGTGAAGGCATGTGCTAAACCTCGGTATATAAAAGCTTCAAATAAATAAATAAATAAATAAATATCTCCAACATATTCTTCAGTAAACACCGAAAGAATTGAATTTATTCAGTCTTTCCATGATGGCCCAATCTTCCCTAAGTGCCCCTTTAACCCCTCAATCATTTAACAATCCAACCAACTCCCTCACAGGTTTCCTGCTTTGGATGTATTTTAAAAAGTTTTTATGAGTTTTTGCCTCCAAGGTTTTAGCCCGCCTTACCAATATTTTGCATCTAACCTGCCAATGATTATGCTTTTTCCTTTATTCCTCAGATGGATCCTTTTTCCAATTTTTGAAAATCCTTTTGGATAAAATAGCCTCTCACCTCACTTTTTAACCATGCCAGCAGTTGTTTGGCCTTCCTTCCACTTTTTTTAATGCATGGAATACATCTGAACTAGGCTTCTAATATGGTATTCTTAAATAATGACCATGCCGAGGGAAACTTGTAACTTTTGTAACTGCACCTTTCATTTTTTTTCTATGTTCCTCATTTTATCAGTCTCCCGTTTGAAAGTTTAATACTAGAGTTGCAGATTTACTTAAAGTCCTCCCAGTCATTAAGTCAAATTTGATTGCACTATGATCACTGTAGCTGAGCCGCCCAACCACTTGTCTCTAGCACCCAATTCTGTATTCCACTAAGAATTAGGATTAAAATGGATCCCCCAACTGTTCCATGTATCAGTCATTTATTTCATCTAGAAACTTTACCTCCCTAGCATGTCCTGTTACATTAACCCAGTCATATTGGGATAATTAAAACCTATTATTTTTGTGCTACTAGGATAATTAAAATCTCCCAAATTTATTAGCTTCTCTAACCTTTGTTAGCATTTTGTCAGTTCATTTTGTCCAGGTGGATGATAGTATACCCCTACCACTACACTCTTTTCCATCACACATGGAATTTCCACCAATAAGGATTCTACTGTGCATTTAAAGGTGAATTTTAAAAGCCCTTGTGCCAAAACCATGAGATACGCATGTAGGTTGGGCTGGTGCGCACTGAGCGGATTTTATAAGCCACCTATTCATGTGTTTCTCCCACTGCATGCTCAAGTGAAGAATTTTTTTTAAAGGGGCGGAGCATGAGCATGGTCTCGGCAGAGCGTGGGAGGGTCTGGCCAAGAAATGTGCATGTAAATACTTAAGCATCCTGGCACGTGCCAGGGTCCCTGCCATGTAAATTTACTTCTGCTACAGCTGGTGTGTAAGTAATCAAATAAAAAAATCTAGGCATATCAGCAGAGTTTAAAAAGTCAGGGCTAAAAGAATAGAAGGGAGGCTATTTAATAGAGGGGTTAGGAAGTTCTTTTAAGTGGCAGAACTGGGAAAATGCTGAATAGCGTTGGCGCATGTCTCTTATAAAATTCCCTCACTTATGTGGTAGAAGCATTTGCATGCACATACACGCACCCATCCAGGCTATTTTATAACATGGGTGCATATACATGCGTATGTTATAACATAAGAACATATATACAACAAAACAGTGCAGGCAAATATCAAAGTCCGATTTGACTCCACAAGAGTTTATTTCTTTTTTAAATTTTTTGAGCGGCAACTCCACTGGCTTAGAACATCACAAATTCAAGAGGGTCCCCCGACTTAGTCAAGGCTGCGTCGGGAGGGACATGAAGCTCAACAAACAATTGTTGTATGTGGGAAAAACAACTAGGATGATAAAAACTCGCATTATAGAACACTGTTCTAATATCAGAAACTCTCGGGAAAATGCTCCTTTAGTCGAGCACTGGGCACAATTCTCACATACCATCCCTGACCTTTTCTTTTTTGTTTTAGAAGCAGTCCCTCGCCCTTCACAGAAGGGGGGGGGGGGGGGCAGGAGAGAGACTATTCTGAATTTTTAGGATGCAAGGAACAAAGATGGATTCACATCTTATATACTGTAACACCGAAGGATCTCAATAAAGAACTTGAGTGGCAGCTGTTCATGTGACTGCGATTGGCGCTTTGGGGGTTAGTAGTGTTCTGATTGGTTCCCTATAGCCTTGCAATTGGTCCACCCTTTTCGCGCCTTTTCTGTTGTTTTTAAATGTCTTCTTGTTCTACGTTTCGGCGCACTCCCTGCCAGGTATGAATTCCATGTACTAAGGTATGTTATGATTTCAATTATATTAAGCTTGATACTGGTCGGCATATAAGTCCATTGTTCATTACAGTCCTGATTTTATGTACTTTATTTCCCCCCAAGCCCAGAAATGACTGAAATGCAATTTGCAAAGTTTACCACAAATTGTGTTATGGCCATTTTGGGCATATCGCAGAGCTTAACACCAATAAAAAAAGGTGTAGTTATTTCCGGCGTTAAAAACCGTGTGATAGCATGCATTATGCTATCGCACAGTGTGATATTGCTCATTTCCATTAATCCTGCCCAAACTGTGTTAATCTCTTAGTAACATGACTCTTTGTCTTTTTAAGCTCTTGCTCTTAGGAAGAACCTATTATCTATTTCTTCCGTTGATCCCAGTTCTTGTATCCCTTGTTTGATGTAATGCTTTCTTCCACGCTTTTTCTCATTTTGCTGTAAACCGAAGTGATATGTAATTCTATTACATGAATATCTGTATATAAAAGTTCTAAATAAATAAATAAATAAACCCCTCTCCAATCCCATCCCTTATCACATGCGTTATGGCATTAATGCATGTGTTAAGGCGTTATCGCTTGAGTTAATGCCATAAAGCATTTTGATGAATTATTCATAATGCTTGTCATATTTAGATTTTTTTCCCATCTGTTTTACTTTCATATAATTATATTTCTGAGATTAATTTGGAAGCGGTGCCGTGAATGGATCATTGTCTGTTTTCCTTTCAGTTTAAGCCTATACTGAAATTAAGAATTAGCTGTTTCTTGCATATAGCTTCAATCTTGTGGAGAGATTGATGCTGCAAAATTTGATGCTGAATGGGACTTGTTCAAGGATGGGCTTTTAGATAATTCTATTACTACTATAATTCCCTGTCTCCAGTCATTAATAAGGTTGCCCCATGAAGACTCTTAGGCTTCCTTTATTACAGTCCTGTGTTCCATGGTTTAACACTACATTGGTTCATATGAAGAAAGAAATGAGGCGAACAGAAGGCTTGAAGAGCAGCTCCTTGTCCAAATGGTAAAAACAAATTAATTTGTATGAGGGCTAGCTATAGGGCTGAGTTTGGAAGGATGCACAAGTCACTTTTTACTTTCCGATTGAATGTTTCTATGAATAGTTTTCTAACATTAATACACTCCACCATCCATTCTAACAACTCTGGTTTGGTAGATGTAGCTCTACAATCATACAGGCCACAGAGATCATTAAGATTCAAAACAAAGGACTACTTGCAATCATTACAGAATACTCACCTAATAAAAATAAGAGACCACATATTCTCAATAGATGTCCCAATACTTTGGAACTCTCTACCTGAGTATCTAAGACTGACCCCAGAAACACATTGAAATGTAACCTAAAAACCCCCCATGGTTATTTCTAATTTCTACTTATTTCAGAGTACTTTTGTGATAGAATATATTGCTGTCTGTACTTTCATATTTCTCTCTCTCTCTCTGCTTTTAGATATTGAGATTGTATATTAATTTGCTGTGGGTTAATTGCTTTCAAGACAAAAAAAAACAAAAAAAAAATCCTCGAGATACTCCTGTCACTATAATCACTCTACACTTTAATCTCTATCTTTAACTACATATAGCTGTTATAAAAAAAATTACCGTTTGTCTAGATATAAACATTGGGGCAAAAATTGATGTGGAGTTAATTTTAAAGCAAAACTGAAAGCATTTCTGAAACAGCCTTGCTCTAACCACCTTGGGCAGCAGACTCACAGAAGCAGCAGGGGGCAATTACATCTTTTGAGGGCTGTGCTCAGCCAGAATACAAGAAATACTAATGCTTCTTGTGTCCAGCCTCGTAAAAAGTTTAACATAGTAAGCCAATCTGGGGGAGGTTATTGTCAAACGCAATAACAGATACAGGGTCCTGAGAGCAACCTTGACCAAGGGTAACTGTTTAACTCCCAGCCACCCCTGGGTTTGGGTTTCTGATATAATCTGCCTGAATACATAATTTGTCAACTATATAGGCTGGTAATTTGGTAATTCCTTAAGTGTTATCCATCAAATTTACCAAAATGAGGACTATCCAATGTAACTGCTGTGGAGCCTTTATATTGAGGGTAATAATATGGAAACTTAAGGCTTGCCCCATTTGTTCAGAACTCTCTACACCTTGGAAAAGGAGCTGGCTAAAGTTAAAGCTGAATTATAGCTTCAATAAAGAAAGTCTCAGCCACTTTACATTATTCAGGAATTAATTTCCCATTACCACAGAATAACCAAAAGTCAAGGACAAAGATTTACTGTGGGCTCAGGTAGGATAAGACCTGTGACCCACAGACACCCGTTATTGACAGCTGTGCAGCCCACAACTCTACCCCACTCACACAGGGCATTAAGGAACTCAAAAAACAGTATTACAGTGGGCTCTAGTAGAAATAGACCTGTGATCAGGAGACACACTGTATCAAGTGCAACAAGTACAAAATGCCTTCTCTGTACTAAATACTGAAGAAGTTCTTGAGAAAAAGATTGAAGTGTTATCTGAAAAGAGTGAAGAAACCCAATGAATACAGAAATTCCAGATCAGAAACCAAAAATAAAAAGCTCACTGTGATGGATGACTGTCAGAGGCACTAATCTTTTCCCTTGCACAAATGCAAAGGGAAAAGTGGATAACAAAACTCAACTAAAGAGGTCACAAAAAGAGTCCAGGAACAGCAGTAACCTGAACGAAGAAAGCTGGAAAGCTATGAGCACAAATGCTCATAGTTTGGGCAATAAAATCCCAGATCTGCAAGCCCTAATGGTGGAGGCGGACTTGGACGTTGTTGCTGTCACAGAAACGTGGTTTACGGAATCTCATGACTGGGATACAGCAATACCATGCTAGAACTTATGGAAGGACAGAGAGGATAGGAAAGGGGGGAGGAGTGACTGTCAGAAACAATATCCAAGCATCTGAGCTGCAAGGAAGAAGGGGCAATGAAGAAGCACTATCTGCCGACCTTAAAAAAGATGGGGCATCCATTTTTATTGGAGTGGTTTACAGGCCTCCAAACCAAAAGGAAGAGCTGGACAGAGATCTGGTTGAAGACATCCAAAAGATAGGAAAGAAGGGATCGTTGGAGATTTTAATATGCCAGATGTAGACTGGAGAATTCCATCTGCAGAATCTAATAATAGTAGAGAAATAGTGGATGCGCTGCAAGTAGCTTTGTTCAAACAAATAGTAATGGAACCCACGAGAGAAGGAGCTATACTTGACTTAGTGCTCACTAATGGAGATAACGTCTCTGATATCCAGGTGGATGCCCAACTCAGCACCAGTGATCAAACGGTATGGTTTAATATCACAAAAAGGATACGGAAAAGAAGCACAGAGTTTTGCAGTTCAAAAACACGGACTTTGATGAAATGGGGAAGTACCTGGAGGAAGAACTAAAAGGCTGGGAGAACGAGAGAGATGTGGATCAACAGTGGACCAATCTAAAAGGAGCAATTACCAAGGTAACTAATCTATATGTTAGAAAAGTAAAGAAAAGCAAAAGAAAAATGAAACCTATCTGGTTCTCAAAGGAGGTGGTTGACAAAATAAAGGCTAAAAGAACAGCGTTCAAGAAATATAAAAGATCCCAAAGGGAGAAGCACAAATAAGAATATCGGGTAGAACTGAGGGAGATGAAGAAATTAATCAAGACAGCAAAAAGTCAAGCGGAAGAGAGGATTGCCAAGGAGGTAAAGAGAGGTGACAAAACATTTTTCAGATACATCAGTGAAAAGAGAAAAGTTCAAAGTGGTATAGTGAAATTGAAAGGTGGAAAGGATCAATGTGTGGAGAGAGATGAAAAAATGGCAGAAATATTAAACGAATACTTCAGTTCTGTGTTCACTAAAGAGGACCCTGGAGAAGGACCGTCGCTAGTTAACAAGAAACTGGAGGGGAGTGGAGTAGATGTAACTCCATTTACAGTAGAAAATGTATGGGAAGAGCTGGAGAAACTGAAAGTGGACAAAGCCATGGGGCCTGATGAAGTTCATCCCAGGATACTGAGGGAGCTCAGAGTTGTGCTGGCGGGTCCGCTGTGTGACCTGTTCAATAGATCCCTAGAAACGGAAGTGGTGCAGAGTGATTGGAGAAGAGCAGTGGTGGTCCCGCTTCACAAGAGTGGGAACAGAGAAGAGGCTGGTAACTACAGACCAGTTAGCCTCACTTCGGTGGTGGGAAAAGTAATGGAGTCACTGTTGAAAGAGAGAATAGTGAAATATCTAGTCGGGAGAATTGCTGGACCAGAGGCAGCATGGATTCACCAGGGGAAGATCCTGTCAGACAAATCTGATTAACTTTTTTGACTGGGTAACCAAGGAATTGGATCAAGGAAGAGCACTCTGTGTCATCTACTTGGATTTCAGCAAAGCTTTTGATACTGTCCCGCACAGAAGACTGGTGAATAAAATGAGAAGCTTAGGAGTGAGTGCCGAGGTGGTGGCCTGGATTGCAAACTGGTTGACGGACAGAAGACAATGTGTGATGGTAAATGGAACTCTATCTGAAGAGAGAGCGGTTTTAAGCGGTGTACTGCAAGGATCAGTGTTGGGACCGGTTCTGTTCAATATCTTTGTGAGCGACATTGCGGACGGGATAGAAGGTAAGATTTGTCTTTTTGCGGACGACACTAATATCTGCAACAGAGTGGACACGCCAGAAGGAGTGGAGAGAATGAGACGGGATTTAAGGAAGCTGGAAGAGTAGTCGAAGATATGGCAGCTGAGATTCAATGCCAAGAAGTGCAGAGTCATCATATGGGGAGTGGAAATCCGAATGAACTGTACTCAATATGGGGGGGGGGGGGGCGCGGCTGATGTGCACAGAGCAGGAGAGAGACCTTGGGGTGATAGTGTCTAATGATCTGAAGTCGGCGAAACAATGTGACAAGGCGATAGCTAAAGCCAGAAGAATGCTGGGCTGCATAGAGAGAGGAATATCGAGTAAGAAAAGGGAAGTAATTATCCCCTTGTACAGGTCCTTGGTGAGGCCTCACCTGGAGTACTGTGTTCAGTTCTGGAGACCGTATCTCCAAAGAGACAGAGACAAGATGGAGGTGGTCCAGAAAAGGGCGACTAGAAAGGTGGATGGTCTTCGTCGAATGATTTATGAGGAGAGATTGAAGAATCTAAATATGTACACCCTGGAGGAAAGGAGGAGCAGAGGTGATAGGATACAGACTTTCTCAGATACTTGAAAGGTTTTAATGATCCAAAGACAACGACAAACCTTTTCCATCAGAAAAAAATCAGCAGAACCAGGGTTCACGATTTGAAGCTCCAGGGAGTAAGACTCAGAACCAATACCAGGAAGTATTTCTTCATGGAGAGGGTGGTGGATGCCTGGAATGCCCTTCTGGAGGAAGTGGTGAAGACCAGAACTGTGAAGGACTTCAAAGGGGCGTGGGATAAATACTGTGGATCCATCAAGTCTAGAGGACGTGAATGAAGAGTGGGTGGCTCGCGGGAATGATGGCTACTACTTGGAGATAATACCCTTATTCAATAAACATACACACGGTTAATGTGACTCCAACATTGCTCTAAGACTCCAACATTGCTCTAAGCTTCAATGCTAAGAGGAAATGTGGAAAATAGGATTTGCATTTACAAAAAAGCGGGGAGTAGCTTGCTTGTTAGGGCGGTTACACTACCCCAAACCAAATAAGCCTGATACTTCACTTTCAATGCATATCCAGCATAGCTCTCTGCTTCAACAGCAGGGGAGAAAGACTGATACTTCACACATTCCAGCAGAGCTCTCTGCTTCAACGGCAGGGGAGAAAGTCTGATACTTCACTTTCAATGCATATCCAGCATAACTCTCTGCTTCAATGGCAGGGGGAATGAAGAAAATTGGATCTATATACAGACAACAACCAACAAGGACTGAATTACATAGTCTGGGTAAACAAATAAGCATGGGTGTAGCTTGCTTATTATGGCGGTTACTACCCCTAACTAATTAAGCTAGATATTTCACTTAGATGCAGTTCCAACACTGCTCTCTACATTAATGGTGGGGGTGGAAGGGAAACAGAACCAAAAGGTTACTAAGAGCTAAGAGTATCAGATAAGTATGAGAAAAAAAAAGTGTGAAACTTGCTGGGCAGACTGGATGGGCCGTTTGGTCTTCTTCTGCCGTCATTTCATTTCAAAATGCCTATAACCTAACTTAAAATCACCTGAACACAGAGCAGGCACCCTTCAAGGACAAAGTCATTAAGAACCTATCTTCTGAACTAATACCTTATCCCAAGTATGTGTCAATTTTTAATATGTATGTTGTTTGACCTCAGTAAGTCTATGTAATTTTGGATGTATATTATGTATGTCATGTTGTAAACCATTGGGATGTTTATTTGGAATCACAGTGTATATAAAATGGCTAAATAAAATAAAGCTGACAGAATTCCCAGGTAATGCTAGTTGCCAGCCTATGTTTTGTGATACTTTTGCCAAATATTGTAGCGATATGTAACTAAAGTTAGTTCTACTGTCACAAATACTACCATTTCCTTTTTTCCTTTATTTTTAGATAAAATTAGTAGGTTAAATGGAATTTTACTAGTAGCTTCTACTGATGTTACAGGAGCGGTGGCTAAACTGAAGTTGTCAAAGAGTCCACTTGATGCCTGTCCTTTTCGGCTGCTGTATTGTTTAAATGCTAGCTTTGTAATTATTTTAACTAAATTATGAACCTCTTTGCACGAGGGAGTGTTCCCTGAGCAATTTAAGGCAGTAGTTCACCCTGTTCTTAAGAATGTCTCCCTTTCAATTGACAAACCCTCTTGTCATAGAACTATTTTAGTTATTACATCCCTTGGGAATGTGCTGGAGAAGGTAGTTCTGGGTCAATTGACAGACTTCCAGGATACTAATATTTTAAGTGGATTTCAGTGTGGGTTCTGACGAGGCCATAGAACCAAAAATCTATTGGTATCAGTGGCCAATTTGTCTTGCATCAGTTAGACCAGAGACATCCAGTAATTACTGTTTTAATGTATGTCTTTGCTACATTTGATTCGGTGTCCCATCCTATTCTGCTGCAGAGACTGAAGGAGATTGGTTTGGGGGGCATGATTTAATTCCTTTTTACAAGGTTGCATGCAGCAAGTTAGGGACAATCATTTTTAGCTTGGTCCTTATTTCGTTCTAGAGTATTCCAGGGTTCATTATAAGTGACACTTTTTAATATTTGCTTCCTTTATATGCTGTCTGCTTGAGAATTTGGGGATTTTTTTCTATTATTTATGCTGATTTTGTTTCTGGTTATCAGTTCCTTAGGTGATGCATTTAAATAGCTGGTGAATTTATTATGATTGTAAAGTCCTAAGAACATAAGAACATGCCATACTGGGTCAGACCAAGGGTCCATCAAGCCCACCATCCTGTTTCCAACAGTGGCCAAGCCAGGCCATAAGAACCTGGCAAGTACCCAAAAACGAAGTCTATTCCATGTTACCGTTGCTGGTAATAGCAGTGGCTATTTTCTAAGTCAACTTAATTAATAGCAAGTAATGGTATGCTTTTAAATGTTACTAAAACTGAACTTTTGCTGATTTCCCGTTCTCTTCTATCTCTACCTTTTCAATTGGATGGGTCTACCTTGGTATTTTCAGAATTGTCTGAGACTTGGAAGTTCAATTTGACTATTTTTTTTTTTTTTTTAACACAGCTGTATAATATGAGAATTAATTTTTTTTTAAGGTTTGTAAATTATGTTGTTTAAAGTTTATTCTTGATAAGAATATTTTTTAGGTCCGTTGTCCAGTAGTTTATCAACTGTTTGCTATTGTAATGCCCTTTACTTCGGCATTTCTAAATGCTATTTTCATGCTTTACAAGTTTTGCTAAATGTTGCTGCCTGATTTGTGTCCAGTTGTCTCCTTTATGAACATATTTCACCTGTTTTAAGAGTTACATTAGCTCCCAGTTGAAGAGAGTTACATTTAAAATCCTGATTCTGGTTTATTTAGTTAATTTTATTTGAAGTGCTGAAAATTGGAATATAAGCATATTCATGTACTGTAGATATTTCCTTATCTCCAGAGGGCTTATAAACTAAAAGATGAATTTTAAAAGCCCGACATGTGCCGAGTGGATTTCAAAAAGCGCCAGTGCACATCTGCCACTATGCGCACAAGTGAAAGGTTCCGAAAAAGGAGTGGGGCATAGGTGTTCCTGGATTCAACTTCAATTTTGCACGCAAATGTGTGCATAGGCTTGCACCGGGGTCCCCTGCCACATAACTTTACTTCTGGCATGGATGGTGTTTAAGTCATAAAACAAAAACATTTACACAAATCAGCATGGTTTTAATGGTCAGAGTTAACAGAGGAAAAAGAAGGCTATTAAACTAGGGGCATTTGAAAGTCCTATCCCTTGCCTAGGTGAACTGGGAACGAACTGGTGAAAGTGGCAATAGTGTGGACATGTACCCCCCCTTTAAAAATCTCACCTATGCAGTAGAAGCGGGATTTGCACACACACATACGCATGCCCGTTTAAAATTGCATACGCATGCACTCAGCCTAATTTAGATCATGCGAGCATGTTACAAAATACGGCATGTCCCTGGGTACGAGTCATGTTAAAAAGTTACCATCTAATTCTGGACCTGAGGCAACTTAGGGTAAAGTGACTTGACCAAGGTTACAAGGATCAGCAATGGAATTTAAACCAAGAGTTCCTTGGCTCATAGCCCACTGCTCTAACCATTAGGCTACTCCTCCACTATACAGAGTAAGGTATGGGGAGTTACCTATTTGAAGAATTTGATAGAGTCATACTGTTCTCACTCTTTACGTTCTGCTTATCAAGTTACTAAATATTCTAGGTACTAAAGAAGATAGCCTTCGAGACAAGCCAGCGGACTTTTTTTTTTATTCGCTTTGTTTCTCTGGAACAGCTTACCATTTGAGTTACGCCAGACGTCAGAATATAAAACTTTCTGGAAATGTCTAAAAGCTTTTTTAAGGAAGCATTTTTATCTGTATAATTTGTTTTGTATTTTATAAGATATTTTGTTATATTTAGATGTTATATTCTATTTTGTGCTGTTGGTGATTTTTTTAATCTTATGCTAATACACTCTAATCTGCCCAGAAAAGATGTACTGGGAATTGGGCATATAATAAATAAACACTGCTGAATATTCCATATTGAGTTGGTTATGCTCATTTCCATCGTAACTGTGGCTCTTTTCTGTTTATAGAGGGAGATCAACAAAATTAATTTAAAAAATCAACTGTACTATTCTCAGTAACTCTCATAGTATGTGCTAGCAAAATAAGGTGGGGAAAAAATTACACAGGAAAAGGTGCATACAATAAATAGAAAAGGCTGATCATACAGATGCTAAAATCCTATTTGCTTCAGTTGACATTTCCTTAATCTGGTCTTGGGCTTCCTATTCCTTCAAGTTTTTAACTTTTCTATTATTGCTTAGTGTTTTATTCTGTTTATCATATTGTTTTAGTGTTTGTTTTGTTTTATTGATATTTATGTATATGATGTAATTCGCTTAGCCTGGGTTGCTTAATTTAAGTGGAATATAAAAACTTCTAAAAATAAAATAAATGTTAAGAAATAAAAGTCAAATAGTTAGCTCCTAAAAGGTCTATAATCACAATTTATACAGAAAACTGTTCCATGAAGCTGAGTGATAACAATAGAAGACTTTTCTTAAAGCCTTTCCTTTTAAAGGAAAAAGGGCAAAACCATACTTTAAAAAAGTGTAACTATTTTTTCCAAAGGTATTTAACTGGACTGAAACTCACTATGTACAGTGAAGCTTTCCACTTGCTTTATGATTTTGCTTAGAAGTGGGCTTGTAGGAATAGCTCTCATTTGTGTGACTTGTCAAACTATGTTATATTAAATTTCAATTCCTTTTAGTATGATAATGTCCAGTTAGGCTGGCATGTCACTGACTATATTTCCTCTTTTGTTGTATAAGATCGAGGCTTTTGTAAAGACTCAGAGTTACACAAATTATTGAATTCACTTCCTTTATTGCAGTAACCATATACAAATTTGTAACTGCAATGTTTAAAGATAAAATAACATTAGAAAAGCATATCTCTGTGCTGTTACAGTAGCGTATCAAAATATTACATTTTCAACCATAGTGAGTAATACCCAAAGATCAAATCCTCAAATTTTATAGTTTTTTAAATATGCAATGCCAGAAAAGTATATAAAAATAAGCAGAAGGAATTATAAGGTAATAGAAAACTGGTAATCAATCAGCTTTCTTGATTTCATAATTTTTTTTATAAGATGTATGGTAATTGGTGCAGTTCGGCATGATGCAATATTACTACAGTTAAATATATTAAATAAGTGTAGTCTTGGCTCATATCAGAATCAAATGAAAAATCAAAATACTTCTTTGTTTTATGATTTTTACTTACAATTTTCTATTACCTGACAGTATCTGCACTTGGTCAGTATGTAGCATAACTTGTCATCCATAGTGCTTTCTGAGGATCCTGCCACGGAATACCATCTTAAATGTTCCTGGATCCTCAGGAAGCAATACTGTTGGTAGGAGGGAAAAGCCTCCTACCAACAATATCCAGCTATAAGCAACGTTACTTCCAAAACTAAAATAAAAACAAAATGATTTAATAGAAAAAATAAATAATTGATTTCAGCTATTTTGTTACTTCTTCTATTCATTAAATAAAGCCATTTACAGAAGTTAATGATGAAGAATGTCAATGTGTAATTTGTTATTTCAAGTCAAACAAATGATTGGATTGTAGCTTTAAAAATAATTTGGCGTCAGAATTCTGTATAAAGTATAAATAGAAAGGAGAAGGACTACAGTACTGTGTTGCTAATAATTAATTTCTGAAACTTTAATAAAGTGTCACAACAAAAGTTGACCAGGTATACAGCATTAGTGAATTACTTGGAATTCATGAGTGAAAAGCATCCTATATTATTTCACAGACTACATGTTTCCCTGGTATGCATATTTAGATATATTTTATATAATTCTGTACATATATGTATATACATACACACATACTTCATTTGGTTCTTGTGTTACAGATCAATAGAAATGGTTTCATCAATGGGTAGAACTTTTAAGGGTGGATACCTGTGTACATTTTTAAAATAGCAGCACTAAATCCATGCCCTATGCTCTATACATGAGTATTTCAACATGGCTCTATATTCTCTGTGACAATCACCCTTCTCTTCTGTTATTCAAACCTTGCCACAGCAAAACCTGTCATACACACTCCTAACAGTTACATAGCAGAAAGTTTATTCTGGATCTACGTTAAAATGTTTTAACATTTTCCTCATATTGGGATTACAAAATATATTTCTGCTGTATACTGGCCTAATTTTTTAAAATTCCGACAGCACACATATGCTGCAACAAAGCCATATCTGCTTTCTTTTAACAGAAATACCTTATTGGATCCATACATATGTCTGTAGAAACCAGTAGTAAAAAAGAAAAAAATGATTTACGCCTCAAGTGACTACATAACACTTATGGAAAGCATTTTACAATCTCAAATTATGACTTCTTTAAGCTACATCTTGCCTCACAGCTTTCTCCTTCAAAGGAAAGTTTACTGAGCATTTTATATTTGATCAAATATTTAGCATAAAATATATTTCCTATGCATTCTTGTCACCAAAAATGTTTGCACAACCAGTAAAATGACCTAGTAATGAATTCAACAGTACTATACAAACATTAAATATTTTTACGCAATCTATCCTTTAATACTAAAAAAAAAAAAAAAAAAAAAAAAAGGATAAAACAATGCTGCTTGTATTGACTATTAAGGCATCTTTCTGGAACGGACAAGCAGGTTTAATGCTAGGTTGTATTGAAAAGAAGTTGATACACACTTGCAAACGAATACAACAGGCAATTAGCAGTTATTCTTAAACATACCATTTATGGATTGCAACTATTTCTGAAGGATAACCAAACCTGAGAAGTAGTTAAATAGGACTAGATTTTCCTCTTATATTGTATTGATATTTGAAATAAACTTGCCTTAAAATCTTCACTGAACAAGTAGTCCATTTAACCATTTCTAAAAAAATTCAACAGAACTTTATTTTAACCAACATACATTAGATGGCATAATGATATTCCATAGAGTGTTTACCAATGTATTCTGTTAGATTGCATCACTAAGTTTGCAATGATATCTGAACCACTTTCCATTTTAAAGGTTTACAACAGAGTAATGCTAAGATTTAGAAGTCGAAAGCTAGAATAGGTGCTTAACTTTATTTAGAAAATGAAAATAATTCATAAAATGGAATGTGGTATGCTGCACAAATTGAGTCTGGAGACTAGGGTTAGTAAAAAGATGGCCCCATTAACCTTCTCTAGGCTGCCCTATAAGGGAATTTTTATATTTAAATAGAACAAAGAAAAGCAAAAGATTTAACCAGATAAGGCTTGCCATCATTTTATTTATATGAAGGTTTTGTACCATTTATATAAGACAACGTTAATAGCTTAAATTCTTTGATAATTTAATCCAGATTTAATTGAAATAACAGACCTATTTCATTATTCCCGCTTGTGCCTCATGTAACAAACGACTTAAAAAGCACTTAGAACTATTGAACACATTCAACACAAAGACTTATGGAAGACCCAAAAAGCAGCATTCATTTTAATTGTAAAGTGGAAGAGACTAGAAACAAAAACATGTTTGATCTAACGTCTTCGTTGAAGGCAAAATTTTGACATTCTACACAAGTAATAAAATAATAAAGTGTATGAATGGAATTTGGTTAATTTCAGAAGGCACCTCAAGGCTAAAAGGCTTTTATAAATGTATCATCCTTTCACTGGTCAAAAGTAAAACACTTTTATTGCTGCTATTCAAGTACCAAAGAAAACTCGTTTACTTGTACTTCAATCTAATACAAGGAATCTCAAGGTCCAGCTCTATTTACAGGAACAAGAGTAAAACTGAAGATTTCAAAACCCTAGATATACATTGATTTCCCCTTGTGTGCTTTCAAGTCACTGGAACAGTAAAAGAAAAGTCATAATGTGCCTTTTTGTGAAGCAAATAGTTTTGAGAGGCTCCATTACTCTTCTCTAGCCACTGAAGTACCATCTTCTCAGGGCTGCAATGCTATGCGGCTTGTTTAGGAATAAAAGGTAAGGACACTCTGATGATTCCCACGGACAAGGAGGATGGGTGGTAGATCTTTAGAAAGAGCTTCTAACCAGGCCATGTAGAGTGCACTGGATACCGCTCCCTTTCGTGCAACTGGCAGACTCCTATAATCCAAAAAGATAAATTATAAAACAGTATGAGTGAAATGGAAAATATTTTTTAAACATACAGATGAAAAGTACAATTAAATATTTTCAAGCATAAAGCTGGTTATTTATATTTAGTTACTAAAAAAATTCCTACATTATGTACAAGTAATTTTTGATTTCTAGATATCAGAGAAAATACACAATTCCGTTTTGTGGAACCACAAGTATTAAAGAACCACAAATATTAAGAGTCCAGAATTGTGGTTTATCCCTAATTTAACTCTCTCAGCAATTCATTAGGAACCATCTTTATTTTAAATGCTTTTGTTGATGACTGAAAAGAGTTCTTTTACATTAAAACTAGTTTCAAAACATATGCCTTGAAGGCCAGATTTAAAAAAAGGTAAATATGTTTGTACATGGTTCATATTTAAGTGCTAATAATATATTACACAAAAATAACATGGGAAAAAATCTTATAAAATCCTATAATTAATACAATATAAAAATCACTGAAGTGCTCAGGGATGAGATAATTAGAACAAAACACCATATAACCTCCACTTACATGACAATAATATTGGCTGTGCTCGAATGCTCCTGCAGCAATTCATTCAGTCGGATTTGTCGGTGGGTCTGGAACACATACACAAACGCATTAGGAAGAAGTGATCAAGGATGATCAAGTATTTTTATATCTTCCACAAAAACAAGGAAAACTGGAACAAGCCCTGAAAACGTTTCTGTTTATTCTTACCTACAATCAGAAATTAGCTTTAACAGCTTAGGGCACTCTGGCCTGTTAAGTTTTTATCCAGCTCGAAAGCTTAACAACATCCTGACAAATTTATTATTGTATTTCTACCTTGTTAATAGTCCAGCAATGTTTAAGAGCAGATTTTTTATTTTATTTTTCCTTATCATTTGATTTGATTTTTATCATTATCACTGTCTCACTTTTAGACTATGTATATTTTTATCTTGTAATCCACTTTAAACATTTTGTATGTGATGAAGATAAGAAATAGCAATAAATGCTAAAAGCATTAAGAACTGAGTTTCCCCAGACAATTTTGTTTTTCTTGGCATACTACAAATAGCTGCCCATATTTGGGACGTTTCAAGAAAACAGGACTTCAAACCAAAGTTGAATATCAACCAAACTAAGGAGAACACTGTTTCTGCTTCTCACAAGTAGAGATACCACCAAAATGAACACAGATTTGTAGCATTTTTAATTGATCACAAAATGAAAAGAAAATTGTCAAAGAATAAATCTCTCAATATACTTATAAGTAAATATTTTTATAAGATAAATTAATCTTACTAGGAAATTGTTTTACTAAAATAAGCACTCAATTGCAAAATGTACAAAAAAACCATACTTTTGAAGTAGAAAAGAAATATTGAAAAATTCTTTGAATTATGATTTCATCTTTTTCAAGTTCTGATGATTTTTGATAAAGAAATGCCCAATAAGATATACTTCAGCAGTTCAGGGAGGTTTAGCTGCTCCTAAATTAGAATAAGATCATATTTGGTATGTCTCCGAACCACTAAATGTTATGCTGTGCAAATAAAAAGACTCAAGTTCTATATTTGCCTAGGTTACACATGCTCAGTTTTCTAGCCAAAGTTTCTTTTATCCCTTTAGTTACTACCCCAATAAAACTATTCAGTTTGATAAAGTATAACAAAGGCTGTGCTAAACAATTACCTTACTATACGATGTCAATAAGAGGGAGAACATATTGGGCTGGATTTTTAAACCTAGGCGTGCGGGGTTCATTTGGGCGCGCTACCTGGTGCGCACAAATGTACGCCCGATTTTATAACATGCGCGCGCAGCTGCGCACATATTATAAAATCCAGGGTTGGCGCACGCAAGGGGGTGCACACTAGTGCACTTTGCGCGCGCCAAGCCCTAGGGGAGCCCCGATGGCTTTCCCCATTCCCTCCGCCCCCCCCACACCTACCTAAACCCCCCATACCTTTATTTCATAAGTTGCGCCTGCCTCTGGGCAGGCGTAGGTTGCGTGCACCTGCCAAGTGCCAGTGCGTGATCCCCCAGCACAGCCGCTGTGCCGGAGGTCTCAATCCCGCTCCGCCTCGCTCACAAAGCCCCGGGACATACGCGCGTCCCGGGGCTTTGTGCGCATCACTGGGCCTATGCAAAATAGGCTCGGCACGTAACCCTTTTAAAATCCGCCCCATTGAGCGTAATTTGAAAACAGCCCGCAAAGTGGTAAAACACACACTTGCATACATAATGTAGAGATAACTTACCTGATAATCTCCTTTTCCTTAGTGTATGCAGATGGACTCAAAACAAATGGGTATAGTGTGCTCGTGCTAGCAGTTGGAGATGGATCTGACGTCAGCACGGATACATATACCCCCACAGGAAGTGTCGCAATTCAGTAATCTTCCTTGCAAAAGCTTTATGGATATGTGTGTGACTGACCGATTGTTTAAATGAACAGGATTACCCTGACCAATTGATGGTAGCTGGAGACCGCCAGTGTACTCAGCCGGAAGGCGTTGACATCCGGCAGGGTGGATGCCCTATATAAGAAAACATGGTTTACCGTGAGTCGGCAAATCCCCATGTATACCGGCAGCCGGGCGGGATGCTGAGTCCATCTGCATACACTAAGGAAAAGGAGATTATCAGGTAAGTAATCTCTACATTTCCTAGCGTGTAGCAGATGGACTCAAAACAAATGGGATGTACAAAAGCTACTCCCGGACTGGGCGGGAGGCTGCCCGAGGACCTTGTAGGATTGCCCTCGCAAATGCTGTGTCCTCCCTGGCCTGGACGTCCAGGCGGTAGAATCTGGAGAAGGTATGGAGGGAGGACCACGTCGCCGCTTTACATATCTCTGCCGGCGACAGCATCCTAGTTTCTGCCCAAGAGGCCGATTGCGCTCTGGTAGAGTGAGCCTTGACCTGTAGAGGCGGTGGTTTTCCCGCCTCAACGTAGGCCGCCTTGATAACTTCTTTGATCCAGCGAGCGATGGTTGGCCGTGAGGCCACTTCCCCTTGCTTCTTCCCGCTGTGCAGGACGAACAGATGGTCTGTCTTTCGTACTGCTTCTGACATTTCCAAGTATCTGGCCAGTATTCTGCCGATGTCGAGATGACGCAGTATTCGACCTTCTTCTGACTTCTTCAAACCTTCCGTGGTAGGCAAGGTTATGGTCTGGTTGAGATGAAAATGTGAGACCACTTTGGGTAAGAAGGAAGAAACCGTGCGAAGATGGATAGCTTCTGGAGTGATTCTGAGAAACGGATCACGGCAGGACAGTGCTTGTAGCTCTGAGATGCGGCGTGCTGAACACACAGCCTGCAAGAACACCATCTTCAAGGTTAACAAACAGAGAGACAGGCCTCGAAGGGGCCTGAAGGTGGATCCTGCTAGAAATTCCAACACTAGGTTGAGGTTCCACAAGGGCATTGGCCACTTCAGTGGCGGGCGAATGTGTTTGACTCCTTTCAGGAAACGTGAAACGTCTGGGTGTTTGGCAATGGTGTTGCCGTCACTCCTGGGACCGTAGCAAGACAGTGCTGCTACCTGAACCTTGATGGAGCTGAGGGACAGACCCTTCTGAAGTCCATCTTGTAGAAAGTCCAAAATGATAGGAATCTTAGCGGCATGTGAATTGGTGCTGTGAGAGTCGCACCAGGCTTCAAAAACTCTCCAGATCCTGATATATGTCAGTGATGTGGAGAACTTGCGTGCTCGGAGGAGTATCTCTATTACCGGCTCCGATTATCCTCTTTTCTTCAATCTAGCCCTCTCAATGGCCAGACCATAAGAGAGAATTGAGCTGGATCCTCGTGGAGGATGGGACCTTGCCGCAGCAGGTCCCTGTGTGGAGGCAGGCGTAGAGGATTCCCTGCCAGTAGTCTTCTCATGTCTGCGTACCAGGGTCTTCTTGGCCAGTCCAGGGCCACTAGAAGAACTAGGCCTCTGTGTCGCTGAATCTTGTGTATAATGGCGCCCAGCAGGGGCCTCGGAGGAAAGGCATATAGCAGGATTCCCTGAGGCCACTGCTGTACCAGGGCATCGATCCCCTGGGATAGCGGATCCCGCCTGCGGCTGAAATATCTGGGTACTTGAGCGTTGGACCTTAGCCGCCTTTTCTCCTTTCTTTGCTCCCCCAAACAGGACAAACAAATGATCAGAACGATGGAAAGCGTTAGTGACTTTCAAGTAACGCAAAACCACTCGTCTCACATCCAAAAGATGAAGCTTGTGCCCCATCGAGGGATCCCGAGCCCAATCCAGAAACCCGGGCAACTCCACTGATTGGTTCACATGAAAACCAGACACCACCTTAGGAAGAAACTAAGGTACATCTGTAAAGACACCTTATCTGAAGATATCCGGAGGAATGGATCACAGCATGAAAGTGCCTGCAATCCAGATGCACCGCGAACCACAGGCGACGAGGCCACTCTGGAGCCACCATTATCACTGACCCTGCAAGGCCCTATACTCGCCTGAGCACCTTCGCTATCAGTAGCCATGGAGGAAAGACATACAGGAGGACCCCGGTAGGCCATGGACATACCAGGGCATCGAGCCCCACCGCCCCGGACTCCCTCCGGCAGCTGAAGAACCTTTGTATCTTGGTACTGAGATTTGTTGTCATGAGATCGAACTGCGGGGTCCCCCACCGCTCGCAGAGGAGCTCCCAGGCCCCCTGAGAGAGTTCCCACTCCCCTGGATCTAACTGTTGCCGGTTGAGGTAATCTGCTAGGATGTTGACGACTCCTGCGACGTGGGAGGCGGTGATTCCCTCGAGATGAAGCTCTGCCCACTCGAACAGCGCTGAGCCTCTGCGCTACCGCAGGACTCTTGGTTCCCCCTCTGGCGGCTCATGTAAGCTACCGTAGTAGAGTTGTCCGAGAAAATTCGCACCATCCGATCGCAGGGTAGAAACTGCTCCAGAGTTCTGTGTACCGCTCTAGTCTCCAGGCAATTGATGCACCATGCCTGCTCTGACGTTGACCAAAGGCCCTGAGCAGACTTTCCCAGACAAACCACTCCCCAGCCCTGAAGACTGGCATCTGTGGTGACCACCACCCAATCCAGGACCTTGATAGGCACGCCCTTCTCCAGATTGCTCCGTGTCATCCACCAGGCCAGAATGGACCTGGCCGGCACAATCAGAGACAGGGGCAGAAAATATTGTTGCGACAGAGGATTCCAATGGGACAACAGTGCTCTCTGCAGGGGCCTCAAGTGGGAAAACGCCCACGGCACTAGTTCCAACGTGGACACCATCGAGCCCAGGACCTGTAAATAATCCCAGACCTTCGGCACCTGCAGACGAAGCAGATGCGCTATCTGTCCCTGAATTTTGTTCACCCTGTCGACTGTGAGAAACACTCTGCTCCGCTGGGTGTCGAAACGGGCTCCCAAGTATTCGAGGGAACAGGAGGGGACCAGATGACTCTTCTACACATTTATGACCCAGCTCAGAGGTTCCAGGAGGGACCAAACTCGGTCCATGGACCGTACACACTCCTCTAGTGATTTCGCCTGGATCAGCCAGTCGTCCAAGTACGGGTGTACCAGAAATCCCTCCTGTCACAGAGCCAACGCAATTACTACCATTACCTTCGTAAAGGTCCGTGGGGTGGTGGCCAGTCCGAAAGGAAGCGCTTGAAACTGATAGTGCTGTCCCAGAACCATGAATCTGAGAAATTTCTGGTGTTCCTGACGGATGGGGATATGCAGATAAGCCTCGGTGAGATCCAGAGACGCCAAAAACTCTCCTCCCCGTACTGCCGCAATTACAGTGCACAACGTCTCCATCCGAAAATGTGACACCTTCAAACTCTGGTTGACTTTCTTCAGGTCTAAGATAGGTCGAAACGTGCCTTCCTTCCCTGTTCGGACATCGGTACTGGCATCACCGCCTCCAGACTTAACAGCTGAAGCGTTTCCTGGTCCGCTGCCTGCTTGCTTCGGGAAAGACAACGCGACTCCAGAAACATTTACCATAGAGGGCGAAAAAATTCTAAGGCGTCTCTCACCACGCTCAAGACCCACCGATCGGAGGTTATCTTGTTCCACTCCCCGTAGAACTGGGCCAGTCTGCCCCTGATTACCAGCGACGAGGAGTGGACCTGCTGGATCTCATTGTGAGGACTTATTGCCACCCGTGCCCTGGGTGGATCTGCCTCTAGATGTCCTGCCAGCCCCCCAAAAAGGACTGCTGCCTGTGCAAGGACTGTCTTGGGGCCAAGGCCCCAAGGATCTCGGTGGACAAAAACTTCTTAACTCCCAAAAGTGAGGCCGAGAGGAGAAAGGTTTCCTGCCAGACTTTTGATCCTCTGGCAGCCTATTGACCTTTGTCTCTCCCAGCGACTTCAACAGACTATCCTCACCAAACAGCAGCTTCCCTTGAAAGGGAAGATTAGAGAGCTGCGATTTTGATGACAAGTCCGCTGACCAGTTACGTAGCCACAAGTGTTGTCTGGCCGCCACCACCGACACCATAGTGCAGGCAGTGGTTCTCACTAAGTCATACAAGGCATCCACGCCATAGGCAACCCCCACCTCCAGGCGGGCCGCCTGGACTAGGGAAAGAGTCCCGGAGGCCGACTGCTCCTGCGGCTTCTGGATCCAACACAAACAGGCCCACTGCATCAGGCTTGCACAGACCGCCGCTCGCAGGCCGAGCCCCAGGACCTCAAAAGCTCGCTTGAGATGCACTTCCAACTTCCGATCCTGAATATCCTTCAGGGTGGAAGCACCAGCAACCGGGATAGTGGTCTTCTTAGTGACTGCTGAAACTGCCACATCCACCTTCGTGACCATCCAAATGGTCCTGCAGAAGAGAATAAAGCTTGGACATCACCTGCCCACTCACAGACCTGAGTTGGGGGAATCCCACTCTCGGTTGATCAACTTCTCCGTAGGCCATCCAGAGTTGGATTAACCCCCTCAGCATCTGAATCCTCCAGGGTGAGCTTAATCCCTAACTCCTCCAACACCGGTGGTGGCGGCCAGATAAAATTTGAGGTATGAGCGGGCGAAGCTCCTCTCTTTTGAAAAGAGGGATCACCCACGGATTATCTCCTTCAGCCTCCGGACCCTCCAAAGTCCCCTGTTCCGTTTTAGAGTCTCCTGGGTCCAGAGGGGGCCCGCCAATCGGGTCCCTATTCCAATCGTCGTCCGAGGAAACCTCATCCGAGTCTTCCGAGGCAGATTCCAAGCGCCAGACGTCCCTCAGGAGGCGGGATTCGGTCCCGCCGCGCCTTTAGGGGGAACTTTCCCCCGTGACCACCGGGCTTTCCGTGACACCGCACTTACCTGCCTAGCCAGGAAGGCCTCATGCAGCAAAAGTACAAATTCGGGAGACCCCCCCCCCCCCCCGGAGCCGCCAAAGGGCTTTTGGGGCTTCTAGGGCCTGAGATATCCGGGTCTTTCACTCTCGATCGAACCATGGGAGACAGGAGCGGAGGGAACCCCCGGAACAACCCCCCTATCTGGCTCCACGGCCATAGCCACTCCCTCCTGCGCCCCTAGCACCACCGCCGTGGTCCGTGAATGGCTCCGTGGCTTTAATTGCATCTCTGACCCCCCTCCAGCACACTCCATGCAGAGGAGGAGGTCAGTCAGGCAGACCGATGGGCTGCCCCAGGCCCTGCAGGTCTCCCTGAGCTGCATGTCCATCGTAATAAGCACCAAAAAATAAAGGCAAAAATAAAAAAACAGGCAAATCCTATGCTTGCTGCACTGCCACACAGCCCAGATCGCGAGGGGGAGGGGCGCACCATGCGGCAGCTGTCAAATCCTGAAGAGGGCGCACTGCCTGAAGAATTTCCCAATGGCGCTCTGAACAGGCTGCCTCTGCGACTGAAAACCGCGCTGCGTGATCGGGAGCACAGCCAGCCCCCACCGGAGTGAAACTGTCTCCTCCAAATAATTCCCTGATCCGCCCACTTACTGCCTGGCCTGCACCAGACAATCCCGCTGAGGTGTCTGCCTGCTAGGCCCCTCAGACTGCTCACTCGCGTCTGTTATTACAAAAGCGGACAGCTGCAGATGACTTTTTTTTTTTACAACATAACCATAAAGGCCCAGATACACAGGAAAGCACAAAAAACAAAAGTAAGGGCACTTCCTTGCTCCTGGCCCTGTCAGAAAATGTGTTATTAAATTGGGTTTATTGGTAATTACCCATATTCAGTGTGTTCAGAAATCAATAGGTCATAAGAGAAACAAAAGCATTGATTGTCATGTGCTTTTCTTTTTTTTTTTCTAAAGCCCAGAACTAGACAAGGGCCTCTTTTGGATATCTTCCAACCCCCACCCCAGGCCTTGAAAAGGCTGCATAGGAAATGCAAAAAGAAAAAGATCTTGTTAACTGTTATCTCTATGTCTTGTTGTAAAGAGGCCCTCTTTATTTATTGTTTATTTTATTTACCGTATTTTTCGCTCCATAAGACGCACTTTTTTTCCCCCAAAGGTGGGGGGAAAATGTATGTGCGTCTTATGGAGCGAATATAAAAAAAAAAACAAACAAAAATCTAACAAACACCCCCCCCCCCCCCCGACTCCCCCAAGACCTGCCGACTTAATTTCCTACAACCCCCCCCCCCAAGACCTGACAAATTAATTTCCTGCAACCCCCCCAAGACCTGCCAAACGTCCCTGGTGGTCCAGCGGGGGTCCGGGAATGATTTCCTGGGCGTGGGCCGTCGGCTGCCAGTAAACAAAATGGCGCCGACGGCCCTATGCCCTCACTATGTCACTGAGACCGACCGCTGCTATTGGTCGGTCTCAGTGACATAGTGAGGGCATAGGGCCGTCGGCGCCATTTTGTTTACTGGCAGCCGACGGCCCTATGCCCTCACTATGTCACTGAGACCGATCGCTGCTATTGGTCGGTCTCAGTGACATAGTGAGGGCATAGGGCCGTCGGCTGCCAGTAAACAAAATGGCGCCGACGGCCCTATGCCCTCACTATGTCACTGAGACCGACCAATAGCAGCGGTCGGTCTCAGTGACATAGTGAGGGCATAGGGCCGTCGGCGCCATTTTGTTTACTGGCAGCCGACGGCTCACGCCCAGGAGATCGTTCCCGGAGCGCTCCTGGACCCCCGCTGGACCACCAGGGACGTTTGGCAGGTCTTGGGGGGGTCAGGAGGGTGGGGGGTTGCAGGAAATTAATTCGGCAGGTCTTGGGAGGGTCAGGAGGGTGGGGGGTTGCAGGAAATTAATTCGGCAGGTCTTGGGGGGGGTCAGGAGGGTGGGGGGTTGCAGGAAATTAATTCGGCAGGTCTTGGGGGGGGTCAGGGGGGTGGAGGGTGTTAATTTAAAGGGTTGGGATGGGGGGGGGGTGGTTTTTTGGGGGTTCCCACAGAAAGAAAAATTTTCTGATCTGGGGAGTGGACCGAAATGGCCCTCCCCAGACCCGAAAACAAAATGGGGAGAAAAAAAAAAAACTATGCACTCCCCTAATTTGCTCCATAAGACGCCCAGACGCAGAGCCGGTTTAGCACAATTTTTTTTTTTTTTTAATTTTCCCCCTCTGAATCCTAGGTGCGTCTTATGGTCAGGTGCGTCTTATGGAGCGAAAAATACGGTATTTAGTGCTTTTTTGTACTGGCGTTCACGATACAATCTTATGTCGGTTTACAGGGAAACGGGGTAAAATAACCTTAAACAGTAACATAGCGAGAAGAGGCAAAAGTTACAATGAAACAGGGGTAAGGGAACTGGGGGAAGAAGACGACAAAGCAGAAAGTAACTCAATGAGAAAAACAATTATTTACAGTGTGCTGAATGTTCGGAGGTGCTAGCTATGGCGGATCGGTGATTTAGGGAAAGGCCTGTTTAAATAACCAGGTCTTAAGCCTTTTTCTGAATGTCAACAGGCATGGTTCTTGTCTGAGTTCAGGGGGAATAGCATTCCATATAGTTGGTCCCGCTGTAGAGAAGGCCTGTTCTCTGGTGGTTAGATGATGGGTGGATTTGGTTGGGGGGGGGGGGCGTGCAGGGATCCTCTGAAGGCTTCTCTGATAGGTCTAGACGAGGTGTGTAGTCTGAGTGGGAATTGAAGGTCAAGAGGGGCTTGGTTATGGATGGTTTTGTGGATGATGGTGAGGGACTTGTGTAGAATTCTAAAGCTTATTGGTAGCAGGTGTACATTTCTGAGGATGGGTGTGATGTGGTCTCTTCTGCAAGTGTTTGTTAAGATTCTGGCCGCCACGTTTTGAAGCATCTGAAGAGGTTTGATGGAGGAGGCGGGGAGACCTAGCAAAATGGAATTGCAGTAGTCTAACTTGGAGAATAGAACGGCCTGGAGATCAGTTCTGAAGTCTTTAAAGTGTAGAAGTGGTTTAATTCTTTTTAGTACCTGCAGTTTATAGAAGCAGTCCTTGGTTGTGTGGTTGATGAATGTTTTTAAATTCAGACTGTTGTCGATTAATACTCCCAGGTCTCTTGCTTGGGTGACAAAGATGTTAGTGAGTGTCCTTTGAGGGGGATCGCTGTTGTCCGGGGAAATGAGGAGGCGTTCAGTCTTAGCTGAATTGAGTATCAGGTTTAGGTTAGTGAGGAGGAGGTTGATCTCTCGAAGGCAATTTTCCCAGTACTTGAGTACTTGTACTTGAGTACTACTTCAGATAAACTTTTGATTAGCCACCTGGTTTCTTGGAAAGCTCAGAAAGCTGAATTTTTATCTGTGTCTAGTTGGAGAGGGGCCCCTTACAGAATTGTTTTTCTAAAGAACAGAAGGCATTCCAATTAAGGACACTTGGGGTCTTTGGAAAGACCGGAATACATAGTTCTTATCTTTGCTTAGCTAGGAAAAAAAAAAAAAGCAAGAGCTGTCTCCGCCTTGCTCTGCCTGTATGAAGAGATTTCAGGCAAAACTTTAATTAGCTAAAAGAAACCTCCTTAGCTACATATCCTGGCTAAAGCAGGAAAAAAGTAATTTTAATGAACTAATTTGAAACTTTAAGTTTCAGACCCCTCTTCTTGGAAAGGGGGTCCGATACGTTTTATTATTTTATTTTTTTAGCTCACGCAAATTGCTACAAACGAGACTGAAGGGAGACCCCTGTGGCTGAGAATATCATGGCATGCTGGGCATGCTCAGTGTGCCCACAGTGCCAGCCAAAAGTTTCTAGAAACTCTTGACACAAGTTTTCCGTACCAGGGCTCCATCTGATCATGTCACCCATATGTGAGGACTAACATCCTGCTTGTCCTGGGATAAGAGGAAAACTAAACCCATGGAAGAGAGAAGAAAATGAAGTAAAATAGTATACCTTTGTTTTGTAAAGTTCAAGCTCATTATCTGTAATTCTCCAGGGTTCATCTTCTTTCATTCTATCAGATACATCTTGTTCTTTATCATCTTCATGTAGTCTAAAAGGTTCAATCATCTCTTCAAAAGCTGTAACACTAAGGAAATATACACTGGAATCAACATTTGATAAGACTTATGTCTTGAGCTTGTAACAAAGATGTCTACCAACTTATGTTTTTCTGTCAAGTAGCATGATGTATTCATTATAGATAAGCAAAGATAGTTACCTTACATTCACTGGACCTGATTGGTCCACATGAGATATGCTGTCACAAGTAACATCGCACACAGTCACTGCATGAGCCAATGCTACCCCTATTCTATATAATGTAATTTGAAACAGTGTCCTCAATAGGACTGCCCAGTGTTTCAGAAGAACTACAGGGAATCTGTGTAAGAATTTTAGAAAATTATCTACTAGTAATCTTTTTAATTGACAGATGTTACTTTTCAAAATAATTTTTGGATTACTGTACAACATACAGGGTGAAACTTTAAAAGAGCATGCTTGTCTCCAATGCCACAAATTTTATAACCTACTTCTATTACAGAAGCAGCCAACAAACATACTTTGCCTCTTGAAACTAATTTGTTTTACAGATGAGTTACAAAATCAAATTCATCAACAAAAGGAAAGCACTTTTGCTTTCTGTTGCTCTCTATCATGCCATCACTGAGTACTGACCAACTAGGCATATAAAGCTAAACAGTAGTAAGTAGTAGTGAATGCAACAAAATACCCTGGTTAACCTGTAATGGATTCTATGAAGTACTACATGGGTATAAACTTTCCCTTGTATTAAACCAAACCAGAAAGGGATACCAAATGTGGCTTTATGTGCATCCATAGCACATTCAAGATGTATATAAACACAATAAGGAGACTGAACATTTCATGATGCCTGCTTACCTTTTTTGATCACAGGCACTAACTACTCTACTTCATAATGTGCTCTGACTTCTCTGAGATCTCAACTAAACTGAACAGGCCAGTTTCCTTACAGAAAATAAAAAGAAAACATTCTAAACGTCAGGTGTGTTGAGGGCACAAGAAAAGTACAAGTTGAGGGTTGCTGAATGCTCTATTTGTAGCACAAATTTGAATGCAATTGGATGAATGGTTTAAAGGTTACTGGGGATATAAGGAGGAAAACAAACACGGTGTCTCTGTCTCACACACATCCCAGTCACCTCCCTGCCCAGTCTCTGTCTCTCACACTCACCCCAGTCACCTCCCTGCTCAGTCTTTGTCTCTCACACTCACCCCAGTCACCTCCCTGCCCAGTCTTTGTCTCTCACACTCACCCCAGTCACCTCCCTGCCCAGTCTTTGTCTCTCACACTCACCCCAGTCACCCCCCTGCAGTCTCTCTCTCACACTCACCCCAGTCACCTCCCTGCCAAGTTTGTCTCACACACACCCCAGTCACCTCCCTACCCAATCTGTCTCTCACACTCACCCCAGCCACCTCCCTGCCCAGTCTCTCACACACACCCCAGTCACCTCCCTGCCAAGTTTGTCTCACACACACCCCAGTCACCTCCCTACCCAATCTGTCTCTCACACTCACCCGTCACCTCCCTGCTCAGTCTTTGTCTCTCACACACATCCCAGTCACCTCCCTGCCCAGTCTTTGTCTCTCACACTCACCCCAGTCACCTCCCTGCCCAGTCTTTGTCTCTCACACTCACCCCAGTCACCCCCCTGCAGTCTCTCTCTCACACTCACCCCAGTCACCTCCCTGCCAAGTTTGTCTCACACACACCCCAGTCACCTCCCTACCCAATCTGTCTCTCACACTCACCCCAGTCACCTCCCTGCCCAGTCTCTCACACGCACCCCAGTCACCTCCCTGCCCAGTTTGTCTCTCACACACACCCCAGTCACCTCCCTGCCCAGTCTCTCTCTCACACACACCCCAGTCACCTCCCTGCCCAGTCTCTGTCTCTCACACACACTTTCCTTAGAGCCCCAATGCTGTGTCCCCCTTTAATTTCATAGTGGCAGATTTCACAGTGCTGCCGCTGCCTTCTCAGTCACACTGAAGCAGCAAGCATTTATTTTAGAAAAATATGCCACAGCACTCATGCCTTTCTTCTGGCTGTGGGGATATCCCTAGGCTCCCGCGGCCCCCCATCTGCCTGCTTTTATGGCTACTTCGAGCTCCAATTGCCCCATCTGTAATCAGCATGGCTGAGTGCTACTTTTACTTTAATCGCGGCTTTGCCGCGCTCACTGTTGCATCGGGGGTGGTGGGGGGGGTGGTGGTGGAATCCCCGGAGTAACCGGTCTCTTCGTGCTTGTGACTCACTGCCGCTTTCAGGAATCCCTACCCTACCGCGGTTCCCTGCCACTTTGGAAGTGGGAAATCCTGGCACGGTTAGCCTCTTTTCTTTGTGGTTCGCCGCTGTGTTTAATTTCAGCACTTCCAGCCCATGGCTGCCACAGGCCTGGACACTGTCACTCCTCCCAGGCTCCCTCAAACCACCCCACCCCCGGGCTGTGAGATGCCCCCCTTCTTCCTGCCCCACTGGCCAATCAGCGGCTTCCTCCTCCCACTGGCAGGAAGAAGGAAAGAGGCTTCCCATTGGCCCACGGGGGCAAGGAAAAGGTAAAGGGAAGTAAAACTGGGGCTATGGGTCACCGGGAGCCGCAACACATCAGCTGGTGCTTGGCAACACATTGGTGTGTCGCGACACACCGGTTGAGAACCGCTGCCCTACAGTGCATGTTGCCAGTGTTCCTGTTCCTTGTCTCGTCCAGCCTTCCAAGTCCAGCCTCATCCAGCCTATCTTCCTTGTTTCCATTCTCGTCATTTCCCTTGGCTTGCTGATCCAGACCTGATCTCAACGCTGGACCTGACCATGATTGCCTACTGCTTGGACTCTAGCTACAACCTCTGTCCCAGGGCCCCGCCTAAGTCTTGCCAGCTGCCAGAGCTCAACCCAAGGGGGAGGCAGCTGGTATAAGTGAAGCTTCAGTCTGGCCTGAAATCAAGTCAGTTTGCACGCTGCCGGGTAGGCCTCGGGTTTCGCCCTCGAGACTGCGTCAACTATGCTGCAGCACTAAGAGCTCACACACCCCATATCCATTAAACAGCCTCAAGCCTCTCCCCTTGAGAGGGAAAGCAACTGTAGTGCCCTCTCCTTGAGGAGAGGCACTCTGGTCATCTCATAACTCCTTGTGAGCCCCTCTAATCTCCTACCGCCAAACTCTGAACTAGACATATAGTTCTCAGGATACTCTCTCTATATGATCATCTTCCCCAACCTTCTTAAAGATACACTCCATAGATACCCAAAATAAGTTCCATTCAGAACCTTCCTATTAGGTGACACATAGAAAGTTAGTGCATAATAGGTCAACTTGATACCTTTTAGTGACTGTTCAATGTTTTTGCAAACATAGTAAGTTTTTTCTACCAAACACTCCAAGAGAGAGATCTAAGGGTTTCTTCCTTATCCAAAATCTCTCCCTAGTGACATAGGCCTAATTTAGGGGCCTGTCACATGTTGCTACTGATGCTAGTGGCAGTAAATAAGGAGCACATTTAATAATTTCTCTACACTGCATGAAATTCAATTTGACAAAATGCCTGAAAAAGTTGAGTGTATCAGGATAAAACACACCAAATCCATAGAGAAAGATCAAAGCAGCTGAACAAAAAGAGAGGGAGCAAATGAACCACAGAATGCAAAGGTCAAAGAAACTATTTATTCTTTTTGTCTGTAAATCTTTGAAAACACCTGGTGGTTGCATCTTGAGTATGAACTCTTCCCAACTGAGTTGATATTATAAAGTATAATCTAAAATGACTACTGATCCCCAAACTTTATCATTTACCAATCTTTATAACTAAGCCACTTAAACAATGTACACAAATTCTATTTCTCTTCATTAAATATTATAGTCGCCTGTCCTAGTGGTTAGAGCAGCAGGCTAAGAATCAGGAAGCCAGAGTTCAAACCCAGCTGCCCTTGAGAGCTTGGACAAGTCAATTCACTAGGGATGTGCAGAGCAAAATTTTATGTTCATATTTCTTATGTCCGAAAGGGGGTCCCACTTGCGGCCAATATGGACATAAAAAAAATCTAATGAGTTGGGTATATGTACATATGTCGCCCATTAAAGTCAATGGGGGAAGGATTTCCAGCCTATTTTTGGCTGCAGAATTGTGGTTTTCTTATCAATTGGCCCAGGAGAGAGTTCCCTTTCCTTTGTGCAGGGAAGTACTCCCTGGAAAGGGTCCACCCCTAGAGTTGTGTGTACCCGGTGTTTACATTGGCGTCCAGTGAATATCGTTGGCGTCTAGTGAATTCCGTTGGCGTCTAGTGAATTCAGACGGTACTTACGCACTTCAGCAGATGACAAAGGAATTGGAGGATCTCTCAGAAATAAGAATACGTGTGGGAACACAAGGTCTGGATGAACAGGCAGGCACAGCAATGGAGTTAAAACAGCAGTAGGAACACAAGGCCTGGATGAACAGGCACTTCATTCGAGGACAGAGGTCAATCCCAGCTAGGGACACAAGGCCTGCAAGAACAGGCACAGGAACTAGGTTAAAACACTGGTAGCTCGCCAGCATCTTTCTGATGCATGCTAGAATATTGGCAGCGGTATGGGCATGGTCCGTCAGGTGGGTGTGCAGTAAAGCCCACCTCCACCCTCATGCTTGTTCAGGGAAGGACTCCCTGGAACGGGTCCACCCCTAGAGTTGTGTGTACCCGGTGTTTACATTGGCGTCCAGTGAATATCGTTGGCGTCTAGTGAATTCCGTTGGCGTCTAGTGAATTCAGATTGTACTTACGCACTTCAGCTGATGACAAACGAATTGGAGCCTAGGATCTCTCACAAATAAGAATACGTGTGGGAACACAAGGCCTGGATGAACAGGTACATCATTCGAGGACAGAGGTCAATTCCAGCTAGGGACACAAGGCCTGCATGAACAGGCACAGCAACCAGGTTAAAACACTTGTGGGAACACAAGGCCTGGATGAACAGGCACAGCCACTGAGTTAAAACACCTGTGGGAACACAAGGCCCGGAAGAATGGGCACAGCAACTGAGTTAAAACACCTGTGGGAACACAAGGCCTGGATGAACATGGATACTCGGATAGTAATTATGTGTTTTTTTAATGTATTTATATTTTTATTCGAAAACGTTTCTAGCACGTCATACTTGATTACACTCAGGTACTGTAGGTATTTCCCTATCCCCAGAGGAACACAAGGCCTGGATGAACAGGCACCGCCACTGAGTTAAAACACCTGTGGGAACACAAGGCCTGGATGAACAGGCAGGCACAGCAATGGAGTTAAAACACCAGTAGGAACATGGATGAACACTGATACTCGGATAGTACAATTTTTTTTTTATGGATTTATATTCTTTTTTAAAAAAGTTTATAGCACTTCATTTATTTTTATATTTATTTGTCATTTTTATATACTGACATTCTTGTATTCAATGCAAATCATACTTGCTTACACTCAATTACTGTATGTATTTCCCTATCCCCAGAGGAACACAAGGCCTGCAGGAACGGGCACAGCAACGGAGTTAAAACACTTGTGGGAACACAAGGCCGGGATGAAGAGGCGCAGCAGTCGAGCACAGAGGTCGATCCCAGCTAGGGACACAAGGCCTGGATGAAGAGGCACATCATTCGAGGACAGAGTTCAATCACAGCTAGGGACACAAGCCGCGGAGGAAAAGACACTAACCAGGATCCTCCAAGCCCTCATTTTCTCCAAATTAGACTACTGCAACTCTACATTTCTTGGACTCCCTTCCTCATACACAAAACCACTCCAAATGGTTCAAAACGCAGCAGCCCGTCTACTAACAAACACTAGGAAAAGAGACCACATTTCCCCAGTCCTAAAAGACCTCCACTGGTTACCAATTCAGTTCAGAGTCATTTACAAATCCATCACCTTGATATACAAAATCTTTCACCAACACACCATAATCGACCTACAAATTCCTCTCCGTTTATACAAATGCACAAGACCGACCAGGGAAGCCTACAGAGGATGCCTCCTTGTTCCACCCTCCAAAACCACTTATCACAGCACCTTTAGAGATTGAGCCCTTTCCACAGCAGGTCCACCGTTATGGAACTCCATCCCCCCAGATCTCAGAAATGAACCTTGCCTCCTAACCTTTCGGAAAAGACTCAAGACATGGCTTTTCAGGCAAGCCTTCCTGAACTGCACCTAACACACACCATCAATAAATTCTCAGCTCAGAAGCTGTATATATTGGACGCCATATTTGTAATGTACTCTTGTATATTTTTATATTCTACACATGTATATAATTAACCTCCTCTATCCCTCTTTATTTCTTACACTCCCAGTTCATAGCCCCAGTTAATTGTAACTGCATCTCTTCACCACGTGTATTTATGTTATAGGTTGTTTTCTTTGCACCCCTGTTTTCTGTAAAGCGACATCATGTGAACGATTTCATGAATGCCGGTATAAAAAAACCTTAAATAAATAAAATAAATAAGTAAGTACCGCAAGGGAAAGTTGAAAACAACTTTGAAGAGGGAGTTCAAGAGGGCGTGAAATTGTGAAGAGGTAAATGGGTGGGGTCCGTGCAGTCCGCCCGCAGGATTCAACCCGGCGGGTTCGGTCGGACCGGGGTTTCGGCGGATCCCCCACCCCCACCCCTTTCGCGGGGGGTGGGGGAGGGGCGGGGAACGCCTCCCGGACGGCCCCGGCCCCCGCAGGGCGCATTTCCTCCGCGGCGGTGCGCCGCGACCGGCAACGGGTCGGCTGGGAAGGCCCAGGGGGGGCAGGTGGCCCGCTGCTCCGGCGGCGCGTGTTATAGCCCCCCCTCCCGGCGTTTCCTCCTTCCCCTTTGGCAACTGTTAACTTGTCTTAACCTCATTCACTACATCTATGCAGACGATGTTCAGATTCTTATTCCCATAACAGAATCTATTAACAAACTTGGCTATTCTTACAAGCCTTCCCTGATCCTTCAAACTTTCACTAGATAAGTACAGCTACTCAGCTTTGAATATGGAACTTCGCCCCTCCAATATTCTCCTCATTTAGCTACCCTACTTATGCACTTCAGAAAATGACAAAGGAATTGGAAGATCTCTCAGAAATAATAATACGTGTGGGAACACAAGGTCTGGATGAACAGGCAGGCACAGCAATGGACTTAAAACACCAGTAGGAACACTAGGCCTGGATGAAGAGGCACATCATTCTAGGACAGAGGTCAATCCCACCTATGGACACAAGCCGCGGAGGAAAAGAAACTAACCAGGATTCCCTCCGTAACGGCGAGTGAAGAGGGAAGAGCCCAGCGCCGAATCCCCGCTCGTCTGGCGGGCGCGGGAAATGTGGCGTACGGAAGATCGCCTCTCTGGCGCCGCTCGGGGGCCCAAGTCCTTCTCATCAAGCCTCAGCCCGCGGACGGTGTTAGGCCGGTAGCGGCCCCCGGCGCGCCGGGACCGGGTTTTCTCGTAGTCTGTTTGTTTGGGAATGCAGGCCAAAGTGGGTGGTAAACTCCATCTAAGGGTAAATACCGGCTCCGGCGCGTGTTATTGCCCCCCCCCCCCCGGCAGCAGCTTCGCCGTTTCCCCCGGACAAGGGTCCACCTCCAAGTTCAACAATTTCTTACTCTTTACTTTGTCTGTCGAGGCTTGACGTCTCTAAAAGGGTTTGACCTGGAATGCTGTGCATGTCCATCCAATATCGCATACAATATAAAGTGGCATGTTTAATTCAAAATGTTGTACACGGGGAGATCTCAGAAATGAACCTCGCCTCCTAACCTTTCTGGAAAGACTCAAGACATGGCTTTTCAGGCAAGCCTTCCCGAACTCCACCTAACACGCACCATCAATAAATTCTCTGCTCAGAAGCTGTATATATTGTATATACAGGTGGCCCGCCGCTCCGGCGGCGCGTGTTATAGCCCCCCCTGGCAGCAGCTTCGCCGTTTCCCCCGCCATTTCCTCCTTCCCCTTTGCCAACTGTTAACTAGTCTTAACCTCATTCACTACATCTATGCAGACGATGTTCAGATTCTTATTCCCATAACAGAATCTATTAACAAAGCCATCGCACTTTGGAACAACAGCTTACAAGCCATCACTAATCTCCTCAACAGTCAAAGCATGAGATCTTATTAAGAAACTGACATTATCCTCAACAAATTCTTACTCCTAGCAAAACCTCTACCAAGTAAGTACACAGGGGTCTGTATTTTCATACCCCAGTGCTTGCTGTTTGAATACCGCTCTTGCCGTACCGACCCGCAGGGACCACCTAGGGACACAAGCTGTGGAGGAAAAGAAACTAACCAGGATTCCCTCAGTAACGGCGAGTGAAGAGGGAAGAGCCCAGCGCCGAATCCCCGCCTGTCCGGCGGGCGCGGGAAATGTGGCATACGGAAGACCGCCTCCCCAGCGCCGCTCGGGGGCCCAAGTCCTTCTGATGGAGGATCAGCCCGCGGACGGTGTTAGGCCGGTAGTGGCCCCCGGCGCGCCGGGACCGGGTCTTCTCTGAGTCGGGTTCTTTGGGAAATCAGCCCAAAGCGGGTGGTAAACTCCGTGTAAGGCTGAATACTGGCACGAGACCGATGAAACAGCTAGTAGCAATCGGAATCTCTGGATTGGCGCTCGCCTGGTTCAAATTGTTGCTAACCAACAGAGGTTATAAGGTAAAAATCCAGAACAAAGAATCACCACGCCACGACTCGGCCATCGGAGTCCCACAAGGTTCCTCTTTATCCCCTAAACTCTTTAATATTTACCTCCTACCACTCTGCCGACTCCTTACCAACCTCAATTTAATACACTTTCTCTATGCAGACGACATCCAGATCCTGATCCCCATCAAAGAATCATACACAAAAACCCTCGAATACTGGGATTCCTGTCACCTAGAAATCAAAAGCCTCCTCAAAAGCCTAAATCTGGTACTAAACTCCTCTAAAACTGAAGTATTACTCATAACTCCTGACAACAATCTCACAGCTTGTCTCCCAACCAACCTACAAACTACTCATGTGAGGGATCTAGGTGTGCTAATCGACAATTAACTGAACTTGAAATCCCATATCAATAAAACCACCAAAGACTGCTTCTATAAACTGCAAGTTTAAAAAAGGATAAGACCACTCTTCCACGCCAAAGACTTCAGAACCATCCTCCAAGCCCTCATTTTCTACTACTGCAACTCTACATTACTTGGACTCCCTTCCTCATACACAAAACCACTCCAAATGGTTGAAAACGCAGCAGCCCGTCTACTAACAAACACTAGGAAAGGAGGCCACATTTCCCCAGTCCTAAAAGACCTCCACTGGTTACCAATTCAGTTCAGAGTCATTTACAAATCCATCACCTTGATATAAGAAATCATTCACCAACACACCATAATCGACCTACAAATTCCTCTTCGTTTATTCAAATGCACAAGACCCACCAGGGAAGCCTACAGAGGATGCAATGCCGGTATAAATAAATAAAATCAATAAGTACGTAAGGGAAAGTTGAAAACAACTTTCAAGAGCGAGTTCAAAAGGGCGGGAAACCGTTAAGAGTTAAACGGGTGAGGTGCGTGCAGTCCACCTGGAGGATTCAACCCGGCGGGTTCGGTGGGACCGGGGTTTCGGCGGATCCCCCACCCCTTTCGCGGGGGGGCGGGGAACGCCTCCCGGACGGCCCCGGCCCCGTCCAGGAATAAAAAAATAAAGTAAATCAATAAAATCAATAAGTACGTAAGGGAAAGTTGAAAACAACTTTCAAGAGCGAGTTCAAAAGGGCGGGAAAACGTTAAGAGTTAAACGAGTGGGGTGCGTGCAGTCCGCGGCCCCGGCCCCGTCCAGGAATAAAAAAAAATAAAGTAAATCAATAAAATCAATAAGTACGTAAGGGAAAGTTGAAAACAACTTTCAAGAGCGAGTTCAAAAGGGCGGGAAACCGTTAAGAGTTAAACGGGTGGGGTGCGTGCAGTCCGCGGCCCCGGCCCCGTCCAGGAATAAAAAAAATAAAGTAAATCAATAAAATCAATAAGTACGTAAGGGAAAGTTGAAAACAACTTTCAAGAGCGAGTTCAAAAGGGCGGGAAACCGTTAAGAGTTAAACGGGTGAGGTGCGTGCAGTCCACCTGGACGATTGAACCCGGCGGGTTCGGTGGGACCGGGGTTTCGGCGGATCCCCCACCCCTTTCGCGGGGGGGCGGGGAACGCCTCCCGGACGGCCCCGGCCCCGTCCAGGAATAAAAAAAATAAAGTAAATCAATAAAATCAATAAGTACGTAAGGGAAAGTTGAAAACAACTTTCAAGAGCGAGTTCAAAAGGGCGGGAAACCGTTAAGAGTTAAACGGGTGAGGTGCGTGCAGTCCACCTGGACGATTGAACCCGGCGGGTTCGGTGGGACCGGGGTTTCGGCGGATCCCCCACCCCTTTCGCGGGGGGGCGGGGAACGCCTCCCGGACGGCCCCGGCCCCGTCCAGGAATAAAAAAAATAAAGTAAAGCAATAAAATCAATAAGTACGTAAGGGAAAGTTGAAAACAACTTTCAAGACAGAGTTCAAAAGGGCGGGAAACCGTTAAGAGTGAAACGGGTGGGGTGCGTGCAGTCCGCCTGGAGGATTGAACCCGGCGGGTTCGGTGGGACCGGGGTTTCGGCGGATCCCCCACCCCTTTCGCGGGGGGGCGGGGAACGCCTCCCGGACGGCCGCAGGGCGCATTTCCTCCGCGGCGGAGCGCCGCAACCGGCTCCGTGTCGGCTGGGAAGGCCCAGGGGGGGCAGGTGGCCCGCCGCTCCGGCGGCGCGTGTTATAGGCCCCCCTGGCAGCAGCTTTGCCGTTTCCCCCGCCGTTTCCTCCTTCCCCTTTGCCAACTGTTAAGTAGTCTTAACCTCATTCACTACATCTATGCAGACGATGTTCAGATTCTTATTCCCATAACAGAATCTATTAACAAAGCCATCGCACTTTGGAACAACAGCTTACAAGCCACCACTAATCTCCTCAACAGTGTAAACCTGGTCCTCAATGCCTCTAAAACTAAACTCCTCTTCATTTCCTACAAGCAAGAAAACCTCCCATCTCAGATCCATCACAAACACCTTCTCACCCACAACCATGTGAGAGACCTGGGAGTAATTATAGACAACAGTCTTTACCTAAAGAATATGATCCAAACCACAACTATAAGATATAATATTATATCTTAATGGGCCTCGACAAAGGAAACTCTTTCCTATTGATCTTGTTAGACCTTTCCGCAGCGTTTGACACGGTCAACCACGCCATCCTCCTAAACCAGCTTTCGTCCATAGGAATCAGCGGCACCGTCCTATCCTGGTTCAAAACGTTTCTCAATTACAGAGGTTACAAAGTTGAACTCCAAAACAAGGAATCCTCAAGATTTGACTCTGTCATAGGAGTCCCTCAAGGTTCTTCATTGTCTCCGACCCTATTTAATATCTATCTTCTTCCTCTCTGCCAACTTCTTACCGACCTCAATCTAAAGTACTTCCTTTACGCAGATGATATTGAAATCATCATCCCTATCAAAGACACATACTGTAAAACTCTTGAGTACTGGGAAACATGCCACCAGAAAATCAAACAAGTAGTAAACAACCTACACCTCATCTTAAACTCATCCAAGACAGAAATCCTACTCATCTCTCCTGAAAACAATATCTCCAACACTACTCTTCCCACCAACCTACCTACCACACAAGTTAGAGAGTTAGGAGTGATAATAGACAACCGGCTAAACTTCAAGGCACATATCAACAAAACAACCAAAGACTGCTTCTATAAACTCCAGGTTCGGAAGAGGATAAGACCTCTTTTCCATGCTCAAGACTTCAGAACGATCATCGAAGCAGTCATTTTTGCGAAATTAGACTACTGCAGTTCCCTATTGCTAGGTCTGCCCTCATCCTATTCCAAACCACTACAGATGGTTCAAAATTCAGCAGCCCGATTACTAACAGGCGCAAGAAAGAGAGACCACATATCTCCCATTCTGAAAGAGTTACATTGGCTACCCGTCCACTTCCGTATCATCTATAAAGCCAGATGTGTCATTTTCAAAACTATTCATCAACGCATCTTATGCACTTTAGCTGATGACAAAGGAATCGGAAAATCTCTCAGAAATAAGAATACGCGTGGGAACACAAGGTCTGGATGAACAGGCACATCATTGGAGGACAGAGGTCAATCCCAGCTAGGGACACAAGCCGCGTAGGAAAAGAAACTAACCAGGATTCCCTCAGTAACGGCGAGTGAAGAGGGAAGAGCCCAGCGCCGAATCTCCGCCACTCCGGGTTCGGGGATCTGAACCCGACTCCCTTTCGATCAGCCGAGGACGACGGAGGCCATCGCCCGTCCCTTCCGAACGGCGCTCGCCTATCTCTTAGGACCGGCTGACCCATGTTGAACTGCTGTTCACATGTAACCCTTCTCCACTTCGGCCTTCAAAGTTCTCGTTTGAATATTTGCTACTACCACCAAGATCCGCACCCGCGGCAGCTCCACCCGGGCCTTTGGCCCGGGCTTCCGTGCCCACCGCAGCAGCCCTCCTACTCGTCGCGGCTTAGTCATTATTATTAGTTATATTCCGGGGTGGGTATGTTGATACATAAAGATTTCCATTTTGAACTTAAACAGTGTGTGCCAGACCCGGAGGGGCGTTATCTTATGCTGCTCATCTCGGTGGGAGGGGAATTGCTCACCCTTGTATCAGTTTATGGACCCAAGTTGCATAAAGAGTAGTTTTATTCCTCGTTAAACACACGTTTAACTAATGTGCAGGAAGGCTTATGCATTATAGGGGGAGATTCCAATATTACTCTTCAGCCCAACCTGGACAACTCAGCTGGGTGAAGAACTGATTCTAAACAGGCCAGGAAATCCCTGAGGACCCTTATGAATAGCCTGGGCCTCGTGGATGTATGGCGCTCTAGATATCCATGTTCAAGAAACTATACGTTCTACTCTCACCCGCACGACAGCTACTCACGCATTGACATGTTTATGTATATATTTGTTCTTAATAAAAAGGGTTAATAAAAAAAACAAAACACTTGTGGGAACACAAGGCCTGGAGGAACAGGCACATCATTCGAAGACAGAGGTCAATCCCAGATAGGGACACAAGGCCTGGAGGTACAGGCACATCATTGGAGGACAGAGGTCAATCCCAGCTAGGGACACAAGTCGCGTAGGAAAAGAAACTAACCAGGATTCCCTCAGTAATGGCGAGTGAAGAGGGAAGAGCCCAGCGCAGAATCTCCGCCACTCCGGGTTCGGGGATCTGAACCCGACTCCCTTTCGATTGGTCCAGGGCGACGGAGGCCTTCGCCCGTCCCTTCGGAACGGCTCTCGCCTATCTCTTAGGACCGACTGACCCATGTTGAACTGCTGTTCACATGGAACCCTTCTCCACTTCGGCCTTGAAGAAGAATGCTCAGTCTGTTTAAAATAAGAAAATGAACGGACCCACTCTGAAGGACCATGCTCAGTCTGTTTAAAAGAACAAAATTAACGGACCCACTATGAAGGTCAATGCTCAGTCTGTTTAAAATAGCAATATCAACAGACCCACTCTGAAGGACAATGCTCAGTCTGTTTAAAATAACAAAACGGAACTGCCCAGCTAGGGACACAAGGCCTGGAGGAACAGGCACATCATTGGAGGACAGAGGTCAATCCCGGCTAGGGACACAAGGCCTGGAGGGACAGGCAAGCACAGCAATGGAGTTAAAACACCAGTAGGAACACAATGCCTGGAGGTACAGGCAGGAACAGCAACGGAGTTAAAACACTTGTGGGAACACAAGGGCTGCACAGTAGATGCCGGTCAGGCACAGCGATTCATGTCAAGAACATGTGCTGCAGTGCTTACATTATCTTGAGCATAGGAGGCAATTGGAACTGCTGCAAGGCTCCTTTCAATAGCTTTTATTCATCTTGCCATTCACAAGGAAAATCGGGAAAGCCAAGCAATGGCAGGTTTACTTTCAAAAACACTAGCATTTCCATCAAGACCGGTGCCTTGAGCGGTGAGGGCTCATGATATCCCCTGTCATTGAAAAAACACGTTCACTGGGCACACTGGTTGGTGGACATGACAGATATCCTTCAGCCACTTTGGCTAGGTGTGGCCAGACAGTGGACTTGTGTGCCCAATATGCCAGCGGATCTGTCTGCGTGTTCTCTATCGGCTCTGAGAGATACCGTGTCACTGACAGCTCTGCTGCTGTCTCCTCCTGTGCTTGGGAGGGCTGAGAGTCACTCAATCCAGTTACTTTCTCTCTCGCCCGTTGCACAACTGATGTATCTTTATGGCCAACATGCCTTGGGTGTTCTGACGTTGAGGTGGACGCACTAATAATAGTATCTGTCACTGACACAGTCCTTCTCCTGCCAGGGCTAGCAGCAGCACAACTCTGTGACGTGCCTGCTGTTTCCACCTGTGCTTCAAGCCTAATCTGTCTCCGCCTATGGTGCTCCTGTTCACGGACCTGTGCTAACAACAGCTCCTTCACAAATGACAGACAATTGGTCTGTAGGGCGAGTTTACCTTTCACACGGGGATCACAGACAGAGGCGAGCATGTATGTGCTGTCCTCTGTTAAAGGCCTTAATCTGTCTTTCACCTGCTGCTGCAAAACGTCCACACACTGCAGCACCTCAGCAGTCATTCCCTCTTGCCGTTTAATGCCTTCCAAATGGTCATCCAGGAATTTCACTATAGGGATGATGTCAGCCAAGGTGGAACTTCTGGAACTCAGCTCCTCCGTGACGTCCTTGAAGGGCTGCAGGATTTTTACCAGCTGACTCATGACTAACCAATCGTGATGCCCTAGGGGATTCTGCACACCTATGTCTATTGTACCAGAAAGTTCATGAAGGGGTGTCTGCAGCTCCAGTAACCTCTCCAGCATCATAAAGGTTGAATTCCACCGGGTGGCAACGTCTTGAATGAGACGCTTCTGAGGCATATCCAAATCAGTCTGCTTTTCTCGGAGAACCTGCCCCGCCCTGACACTTCTGTGGAAGTGTGCTGCTATGTTCCTGCACTTGTGTATTAACCGACGCAGGTATTCAGTCTCCTTGTCCTTGGACTCCAAGCCCAAACCTGACTTCACTACCAGATGCAGAGTGTGTGCAAAACATCGGATGTTCTTAAACCGCCCATCGCTTATTGCCTTAACCATGTTTGCACCGTTGTCTGTGACAAAAAAGCCTGCCCGCGTTTTACTGTCTCGCTGGTGTACTTTCCAGCTCGCCAGCATCTTTCTGATGCATGCTAGAATATTGGCAGCGGTATGGGAATGGTCCGTCAGGTGGGTGTTCAGTAAAGCCCACCTCCACCCTGATGCTTGTTCAGTAATAGAGCTGCTGGCTGCCCCTGCCTCTGCCATGTCCCACCAGTGTGCTGTCAGAGAGAGGTAAGAGTGTGCAGCATTCATGGCGGTCCAGATATCGCAGGTGAAATGCACTCTTCCGTCTGCCTTACCTAGCAATGCTTGCACGCGACTGACACAGTGCTTGTACAGGCTGGGGATGACCTTTCTACTAAATGTGGTTCTGGAGGGGACTTTGTAATTTGGAAGTACGACCTTCAAGAAACGTTTGAAACCCACATTCTCAACTAACTGCAGGGGCTGGTCATCAAGGGCAATCATTTCCCCAATGCTCCTGGTTACTACTTTTGCGGCTGCCTGCCTCCTACCCCGGGATAGCGTTACCGCACTCCACCCCATTTCCTCCATGGTGCATTGTCGCTTCTCCCACATGTCAGTGGGTTTCTGGCCTGCCGCCTGACTGCTAGAAGGGTATGAGGGCGTGGGCTGACTCTGCTGCTTTCCTACCACTGCACCCTGGTTGGAAGGGGAAGGGGTCCCCTGACGGAAAATGCTACCATCCCCAGATGGCAGTAATCTTGTTGGGTGTTGCCTCTTAATATGATACTCCATGCCAAAATTTGACAGATGTCCCAGTTGCTTGCCTCTGCTAATATCCCTGGCACAGTAATTACACCGAGCATAACGCGGGTCTTCTGTCACTTTAAAATGTGCCCAGATCGCAGATTTCTTTTGTGATCCTCCTCTCTTTCCCGCCCTGGGGGTGGATGGTGGCACTGGAGTTGAGGTACTACTGGGTGTGGGTGGTGCACCCACTGCACCCGGCGAAGCAATGCCAGCGGGGGCAACAGTCACCCCCTGTCTCCCTTCTGACAGCTCTTCCTCCTCCTCGATATCAGTGGAATGTCTCCCCTGCCGCAGATTTCTGGAGGTGGAGGCTAAAACAGGATTAACTGACAATTCTACCGAAGATTGCTCAGGTATTACATCTTCCGTTTCTGATGAGAATCCCATCCAAGAAGATTCTTCTTCTGAATCAGAAGCTAACAGTGCCAGCGCTACCTTGTCACCGCAAAGTTTTGCAGGACACTTCTGTCCCCTGGCTGCTCTTGGGTGTGTAACTTTTGTCTGGCTAGACTCTGCCTCCTCTTCACTCTCCTCCAAAACTACAGTGCCAGAAACACGTGCTGGCGATTGCAAAGTTTCATGGTCTGATTTCTTTTTTTTTGCCATGGAACTGCCATCCCCTACAAAGACGTTTGATTGCGACAGTTGCCTTTTTACCTGTACTGGTGGTGTTGCGCTGGTGTCTTTTGCGGTGCCTCCGCTGCCATTCCCACTAAGTCGCTTGCATCTCCCTTTCCCTGACATTATGGATTTAATGTCAATGAGTACTAGTGGTAACACTGCCCACTGTCCCACAATAATAATGTTTGGTCAGTTTAAAATAACTAAATTAACAGACCCACTCAAGAAGAATGCTCAGTCTGTTTAAAATAACAAAATGAACGGACTCGCTTAAGGTCAATCTTCACTCTGTTTATGCCCACTGCCTGCCTGGCAATGCACGGAATGTGTCTGTCTGTGTGTGTGCAGTGAGTGCACAGAGAACAAGCTTCCTTTTCAGTAGATATGAGGCAGAGTACTGCCAGTGCCAGCCCTGGCACTGCCCACCCAGCACTGAACCACTCAAGGAGAATGCTTTTAAGTCTGTTTAAAAATAGCAAATGTAACAGACTCGCTGAAGGGCAATGTTCACTCTGTTTACAATGCCCACTGCCTCACTGCCTGCCTGGCAATGCACGGAATGTGTCTGTCTGTGTGTGTGCAGTGAGTGCACAGAGAACAAGCTTCCTTTTCAGTAGATATGAGGCAGGGTACTCCCAGCCCTGGAACTGCTGCCCACCCAGCACTGAACCACTCAAGGACAATGCGGTTAAGTCTGTTTAAAAATAACAAATTGAACAGACTCGCTTAAGGCCAATCTTCACTCTGTTTATGCCCACTGCCTGCCTGGCAATGCACGGAATGTGTCTGTCTGTGTGTGTGCAATGAGTGCACAGAGAACAAGCTTCCTTTTCAGTAGATATGAGGCAGGGTACTCCCAGCCCTGGAACTGCTGCCCACCCAGCACTGAACCACTCAAGGACAATGCGGTTAAGTCTGTTTAAAAATAACAAATTGAACAGACTCGCTTAAGGCCAATCTTCACTCTGTTTATTCCCACTGCCTGCCTGGCAATGCACGGAATGTGTCTGTCTGTGTGTGTGCAGTGAGTGCACAGAGAACAAGCTTCCTTTTCAGTAGATATGAGGCAGAGTACTGCCAGTGCCAGCCCTGGCACTGCCCACCCAGCACTGAACCACTCAAGGAGAATGCTTTTAAGTCTGTTTAAAAATAGCAAATGTAACAGACTCGCTGAAGGGCAATGTTCACTCTGTTTACAATGCCCACTGCCTCACTGCCTGCCTGGCAATGCACGGAATGTGTCTGTCTGTGTGCACTGCAGTGCACATAGAACTAAAGTAGATATGAGGCAGGGTACTCCCAGCACTGGAACTGCTGCCCACCCAGCACTGAACCACTGAAGGAGAATGTGTTCACTCTGTTTACAATGCCCACTGCCTCACTGCCTGCCTGGCAATGCACGGAATGTGTCTGTCTGTGTGCACTGCAGTGCACATAGAACTAAAGTAGATATGAGGCAGAGTACTCCCAGCCCTGGAACTGCTGCCCACCCAGCACTGAACCACTCAAGGAGAATGCTTTTAAGTCTGTTTAAAAATAGCAAATGTAACAGACTCGCTGAAGGGCAATGTTCACTCTGTTTACAATGCCCACTGCCTCACTGCCTGCCTGGCAATGCACGGAATGTGTCTGTCTGTGTGCACTGCAGTGCACATAGAACTAAAGTAGATATGAGGCAGAGTACTCCCAGCCCTGGAACTGCTGCCCAGCCAGCACTGAACCACTCAAGGAGAATGCTTTTAAGTCTGTTTAAAAATAGCAAATATGAGGCAGAGTACTGCCAGCCCTGCCTGGCACTGCCCAGGATAAAATGTACAGACTCACTCAATAAGAATGTTCTTTTTTTTTTTTCCCTAACAAAGAATCTGTTCTGTGTTGTCTATCAAATCTGGTTCTGTTCTGTGTTGTCTATCAAATCGGGTTCTGCTATCTTCTCTGCCTCAGCCTGCCTAAGCCCACCCTGCACGATCCCGATCCCACCTCCCCACTGAATCGCTGACAATGTCCGTCAGTCCTCGTGCTGCTGCTGCTTTTATAGTGCTGCTGGCTCGTCAGGAAATCCTCAGAGAAGCACGGAATGACAGCGCGATTCGCTGCATTCAGTGCTTCTCTGAAAAGGTGAACGCAGATTCGCTGCGTTCCGGTATCCATGCCGACCTGTCCCACCCTTTCCTGTGAGTCACTGAGACTCACAGGACAGGGTCAGACAGGTTGGCATGGTTACCGCAGGGGCGCCGCCATTTTCAGGTAATCCGGGGCTCCGAGCTAGAGTCGCAGGTAATGGCGGCGAGAAAGCGCGCGCATGGCGATTCGCCGTATCCGACATATCTATGTTCATTTATGTCGGAAATCTGCTCGTATACGCCCCATCTTTTTTTTAAGTTAAAAAAAAATATTGAGTTGCGTTTTCCATATGCGGTCAATCCGAATGCACATCCCTACAATTCACTCTCTATTCCCTCAAGCACAAATTTAGATGATAAATCCTTTGGAGGACAAGGAAATACGTATTGCACCTGAATGAAACTCATCTTGAGCTATCAAAGAAAAGGAATGTATTAAATCTAAATGAGTAGATTTCTTTGCACTTGCAGATAAGTTATTTAGTCCTACAAAATATCTCAACACAAGTATAGTTTATGGTTTTCAGTTGAAAATTATGGAATCCATTCACACTGGGATACTTAAAAGGCACTGACAGCAATATGCATATTGTTCCCAATAGATTTTCTTTAACACTTACTTTGCCTTCTTTGGTTTTGTATTGATATCACCCAGGACCATAATATCTGAGAAATCTATCCGAAATTTGCTGAGCAATGTAGCCATCCTAAATTGACATAAAAAAAATAAAATCTGTAACTAAATATTTGTTGTGACATCATAAACCTTATTTGCAAAAAAACTTAGTGAGATTTCAAAAACCAAATTTAGACAAGAAAAAAAACATCACTGTAATCATCCTTAACCACATGCATTGAGTGTCCCTTAACCCTATTCTGCTAGGATATCTTTTAAAGTGAAATATTCTATATTAATTCCAGCTGTGATAATGGTTTTGAACAACAGATATTTTATAGAAATAAGTAAGAAAATTATTCCTTACCTGCTAATTTTCGTTCCTGTAATACCATGGATCATTCCAGACTGTGGGTTATGTTCCATGTCCAGCAGATGGAGTCAGAACACAAAATTCCCAGGGGAGGAACCATATAACCACGCCTCCCCTGTAACAGCTCTCAGTAACTAGACTAACAAAGCCCAAAAGAGAGAGACTAAAAAACAGAAGGATCAAGTAATCAAAGAAGGAATTGAAATAACCGCTGTCCAAATAAACAGCAACTAAATTCTGAACAGTGAACTTGCAAACAGCAGTGCGTGAACAAAAAAGACGCGCAGTATTCGAAATACAGAGTAAAAGATTGTTAAGACAGGTAGGCAGGGATGTCCCACCAGCAAAACCCCCAAACTAAGGGAGGGTGTCTGGAATGATCCATGGTATTACAGGAACGAAAATTAGCAGGTAAGGAATAATTTTCTTTTCCCTGTACATACCAGGATCATTCCAGACTGTGGGATGTACCAAAGCTTTCCCATCACGGGTGGGCCGCAGACAGCCCTGCTCGTATTACCTTGTCTCCAAGCTGACCGCCCGACGAAGCACCGACATCCAGGCGATAATGTCTCGCAAAAGTATGGATCGACTTCCAGGTGGCCGCCCTACAAATCTCCTGAGTGGAGACGGAGCAGCTCTCCGCCCAAGATGTCACCTGGGCTCGAAGAGAATGAGCCTTGACAACCAGCAGAGGGGACTTACCTACGCCAAGGTTCGCCGCTATGATTGCTCCCTTCAACCACAGCGCTATAGATTGTTTGGAGGCCATGCAACCCTTCCGGGGTCCGGACCAGAGGATAAAGAGATGATCGGAGAGCTGAAAATCATTAGTCACCTCCAGATAGCGTATCAGAGACCGCCGTACATCCAGTCTACGCACGTCTCCAGACTCAGAAGAGGCAAAAGATGGTAATTCCACCGATTGGTTGAGGTGGAATGCCGAAACCACCTTAGGGAGAAAAGAAGGAACCGTCCTCAGCGAAACCCCTTCAGGCATGAAACAAAGGTATGGTTCACGACAGGATAGGGCCTGCAGCTCGGAAATACGTCTTGCTGAACTGATTGCCACGAGAAAAATGGTCTTGAGAGTGACGTCCTTGATGGTAGCCAAGCATAGAGGTTCGAACGGCGAACCACAGAGGACTCTGAGAACCAGATTCAGATTCCACGACGGACAAGGTGGGCGAATCGGAGGCTTCAAGTGTTTAACTCCTTTAAGGAGACATCCGGATGCGAGGACAGAAACTCCTTATTTCCTCTGCGAAGAAAAGCCCCCAAGGCCGCCACCTGAACCCGAAGAGAATTGTAAGCAAGACCCAAATCCAAACCTGCCTGCAAGAAGGAATGGACTTGTGGCACTGAGGCCTGCATGGGAAGAATGTAATTCGCTCCACACCAATCCTCAAAGACCTTCCAGACTCGAACATAGGTAACAGAGGTGGACATCTTACGTGCTTTCAGTAGCGTTGAAATAACCGGCTCCGGGTAACCGCGCCTTCTCAACTGAAGCCTCTCAAAAGCCAGGCCGCAAGACAGAAGCGATCTGCCTCCTTGAAAAATATTGGTCCCTGGCGTAGAAGACGTGGCAGCTGACCGAGACGAAGGGGACCCTCCACCGTCAAATTGTGCAGATCCGCGAACCACGGTCGTTGGGGCCACTCTGGCGCCACAAGGATCACCGGCCCTTGGTGTGCCTCTATCCTGCGGATGACCTTGCCCACGAGGGGCCAAGGTGGGAAAACATATAGGAGACAGTGGCGCGGCCAGGGTAGGACCAGCGCGCCCACGCCCTCGGCGCCGCGCTCCCACCTGCCGCTGAAGAAGCGGGCGGCCTTTGCATTTCCGGCGGTTGCCATTAGGTCTACGTGCGGTGTCCCCCATCGCCGTACTATTATCCGCATCGCCTGCTGCGAGAGCTCCCACTCTCCGGGATCCAAGTTTTGTCGGCTGAGAAAGTCCGCCTGTACGTTGTCCACTCCCGCTATATGCGAGGCCGCTAGTCGTTGGAGGTGAAGCTCTGCCCACTCCATCAATTTGTCGGTTTCCAGAGAGACCAACCGACTTCTCGTGCCTCCCTGGCGATTGATGTACGCCACTGTAGTCGCATTGTCCGATAGCACCCTGACTGCTTGATGGCATACTATGGGGAAGAAACCCTGTAACACCAGATGGACCGCCCTGGTCTCCAAGCGGTTGATGGGCCACTTCAACTGTTCCTCCGTCCATCGACCCTGGATTGAGCTGTCCCGACAGACTGCTCCCCAGCCTGTGAGCTGGCGTCCGTGGTGATAATCACCCAATCCGGGTCCTCCAGCGACACCCCCCCTGAGCTAGGTGCCGCGGTTCCAGCCACCAATGGAGACTGATGAAGGTTCCTCTCGGAATCGGAAGGATTGCCTGAAAATCTCTAGACACCGGCTGCCACCGGGAGAGTAGGGATATCTGCAGAGGCCTCAGATGCACAAATGCCCAAGGAACCAGATCGATGGTCGAAGCCATGGTCCCCAGTACCTGCAGGTAGTCCCAGGCAGTGGGCGTCTCAAGCGCCACAAATCCTTGAATCTGCTGATGCAGAGAATGAGCTCTGTCCGCATGCAGAAAAACCCTGGCATTCTTGGTGTCGAAGTGAGCTCCCAGAAAATCCAACGACTGGGACGGGACCAGGCTGCTCTTGGTGACGTTGACAATCCATCCCAGAGATTGCAGAAGTTGTACCAATCTGTCGACTGCGAGGATACACTGCGCTCGTGACTTTGCATGGATGAGCCAATCGTCTAGGTAAGGATGCACAAGGATGCCTTCCTTGCGCAAGGTTGCTGCCACTACCACCATGATCTTCATGAAAACCCGTGGAGCTGTGGCCATGCCAAAGGGAAGAGCGCGAAATTGGAAGTGTCGACCCAAAATTTTGAAGCGTAGGTAATGCTGATGAGCTTGACAAATTGGTATGTGGAGATACGCCTCCGTGAGATCCAACGAAGCCAAGAATTCTCCCGGATGAACTGCCGCTAACACTGAACGGAGTGCCTCCATGCGGAAACGAGGAACTCTGAGGGACCGGTTGACCTGCTTGAGGTCCAGGATAGGACAAAAAGTACCTTCCTTCTTGGGAACCACAAAGTAGATTGAATAATGCCCCCGGCCCAGTTCGGCGGCTGGCACCGGCACTATGGCCCCCAATTGAAGAAGACGATCAAGGGTCTGCCGCACGGCTCCCTGTTTGATTAAGGACCCGCAAGGGGAAAACAGAAACCGGTCCCGAGGAGCGCAAACAAAATCCAAAGCGTAGCCACGTCTTAGAATATCCAGAACCCATTGATCCGACGTGATTTGGACCCACTCTTCATAGAAGAGAGCAAGGCGACCCCCCAGTCGAGGGACCTCCTCGAGGGTCCGTCTGGCATCATTGGGTAGATTTAGCGGATGCACCAGCACCCTGCGCTTCCTTACCCTGGCGGCGCCCACGAAAGGGCCAGTTCCAGGAGTGCGAACGAGAAGAGGGAGCCCGAGGTGGCTGTTGCCTCTGAGGACGCGCTCTCCGCTGGTTACGATAACGGTTTCTGGAGTAATTATATGATCTTGACGAACGGGGTCGATCTTCGGGCAACTTGTGCACCGCGTTCTCATTAAGGGACTTGATGATCTGATCCAAGTCTTCACCAAAAAGATACCTACCCTTAAAAGGAAGGGACCCCAAACATGTCTTGGAAGAGGCATCAGCCGACCAAGTGCGAAGCCAAAGGAGCCGACGCGCTGAGACCGCCGCCACCATGGTTTGGGCTAGGACCTTAAAAGATCATATAAGGCATCCGCTCCATAGGCAACAACGGCTTCCAGTCTGTCCGCCTGGTGAGCCTCAGCGTCTGGTAAGGACTGGGAGGTGAGAAGCTGCTGCACCCACCGAAGACCCACTCGCTGTGCGAGGGAACTGCAGATAGCCGCCCGCATCCCTAAGGCCGAGACCTCAAAGATATGCTTGAGGTAAATCTCCAGCTTCCGATCCTGCATATCCTTCAACGCCGTCCCTCCAGTGACAGGAATAATGGTATGTTTTGTGACCACTGATACCGCAGAATCTACGGCGGGAACTTTGAGAATTTCCAAAAAATCGGCCGGCAGAGGATACAATTTTTCCATGGCTCTACCGACCCTAAGGTTGGCCTCCGGGGAATCCCATTCCCGAGTGATCAACTGCAAGATCCTGTGATGAGTGGGAAAAGACTTGGCTAGAGGCCGCAGTCCTGTTAGGAGTGGGTCCCCCTTCTTGAGAGCCGGGTCAGGCCCCACCGGTTCTGGAGGGGGATCAATATCCATTTCCTGGAGGATGTAGGGAATGAGGTCATCTAACTCCGCCGCTTGGAAGATGCGGAGGACCCTAGGGTCGTCGCCCTCCACCTGGGCCGCCAAGGTGGGGTCGTCCACGTCAGGGTCCTGGGATTGTCCTTCCCCCAGCGAAGTCTGTATTATCGATGGTGTCCTGGTAGGGCCACGAGAAGTCCCCGCTCCCCCACCTACTAAAGAGGGGCGAGTCTGAGGGAGGGTCCCACCCAGGAGGGGGGTAGGACATGGTATCTTGGGGGGAGAGGGTCCCCAGGTCCCGAAGGTCGTGTCTCTGCTCTGAAGAAAAGCCCTGTGCATCAGGACTATGAATTCAGGGGAAAAGGCCTGGCATCCTGAGGGGTCACCCCCCGGGGGATCCCCCCTCTGCCTACCAGGATTAGACTGAGTAAGGATCTAAAACGGGCCTAGAAGTGGGGAATGGATTATCCGTGTCCTCCTCAGAAAGCGTGGCATCAGAATCTTGCAACAAAATGGCCGCCGTTCCCGCGTTGAGAGGGAACAGGGCCTGGTGCTTCCTTCCCACGCAGTCTGCAGCTCGAACATCCTTGTTAGTAGCTGGCGCACATTCCCCCTCAGGGAAACCGCCTGAGCACAGACTCTCTTCAGAAAATAATCTGGCCCTGTTGGAGCCCTCAAGGCGCCGCGGACTGCATCGCTGTAGGGAGAGAGAGAGGGGGGGAGGCTCTACAGGTGGCTCGTGCCTAAAATGAGCGCCGACCCGGCAACGGACGCTTGCCGCGGACCCCCACCGACCTGAAGAAGAACTGACGGGGAATTAACCTCCCGACAGCAGGCGGCCCCGGGGAATGGTGCTTCGCGGGGCCGCAGGTCGGGACGTCGGTCGCTCCCCAAAAGGGAGGGGGGAAAACCTGGGTCAGGAGGGAGAGGCCGGCGCTACCGACTTTCACCTCAGAAAGCCGAACGGAGTCCAAAAAATTGCAGTCTTCTGCTGAAAAAGAAGATGAAACAAAAATACACTTACCCCAACTGAGCCCTCAGTGAGGAAAATGAGAAAAGAAAGAAAGAAAAACAGGCAACAGCCTGTCAGCAAGTCACCAGGCTAGAGAGCGATGGAGCCAGCACCAGCGGAGAGCTCTCCCCCTGCTGTAAGGGGAGCCGCAGGCCCGGCAAGTCGCCTGCCGGGGCATGGTCTGCCGCGGAGCGGGAAGGAAAAGCCCGCAAAGAAAAAACTGCACCGAGCCCTCCCCTGATCGCTGCGCAAACCAGTCACCCGACCGCGAGGAGCGAGAGAGAGAAAGATGGCAGGGAACAGCACAAAAAGAAAAAAACAGGCACTCACTTTTTTTTTTTTTTTTAAACTTTACCTTGGATCCGGAGCCAGCTGGGGGGAGTGAGCCGGGATCCCCGGTATCACCCCCAGAACTGCAAGTGCCGGTATATGGGGATCCCCCACTCCTCAGCAGCCTCAACCAGGGGGAACAGTCCCCTCAGGACCTTACCCTCCCCTGGGAGGCTGGGACTGGGACCAGCAGGCAAGCCTCTGCGGTCCTTCCCCTCCTTACAACAGAAAACACCTACCTTCTAGCTAACTTTTTTTTTTTTTTTTTTTTAAATCTACCACCTAAAAACCTAGGTTCAACACAGACTGTAGGTTTGCACCCTCTCCACCTGCTAGGAGACAGAAGAATACTGCCATACTGTAGGTGGCACCAGCCTAGATATAGGCGGAGTTTGGTTTTGTAAACTTCTGTCTCCATCTGCTAGAGAGGGGGCAAAACCCAGGAGTCTGGACTGATCCTGGTACGTACAGGGAATACCTGTTCATTGAATTATTAATGTCCTGCATTTTTCTTATTTCCAGTTTGGCTATTACAGTACTGTACTTAGTGTAGTAATTAAAAATCTACTTGCAAATATATTGTGTGTTTAAATTTTAAAATGATATATGGGGGTGACAAAGAAGTTTATTTATCTGAACTACTGCCCCTTCCCCTCTTCAGCATCCCACATTCCTCCCCCCATCTCCTCTCTCTCTTGCTCTCTCCACCCTGGTCCCATCCCCCCTATCTCCCTGCTACCAACCCCTTCCCCTCCACTCTTCAGGTTCTCTCCCTCTTGCCCTAAAAACCCTACCCACCTAACCCAAGAAAAGCAACAAAGGCTCAGGGGCCCCAACATAATACCATATTATGTGGATGCTGTCAAGATTGTCATTTTCTTGTGAAGGGAGTTACGTAACATTACAGCCTTCATGCCCCAAAACAAAGACTGGGCTTGTCTTAGTCTGGGAGGAAATGCATGTCTGTTTCTAGTGCTCCAGGGTTGTATTGCATGCAAAGTCTGGCTTCTTGAGGTTATAATTATAGCTGTTTGCATATTTTTGTTTTTAATTTGTGATCTATTTTGTATTTGTTGGGGGTCATTTTGCATATGACTAAGGTGAGGTATTCTGCTAGCATGTAGTTTCTTTGTAGGGATCTGTGGCAGTCTTGTTCATTATGCGTTACTAACAGGAGATCTAGGGTTCGGAGTAATATTTGCAGTATTGCCTAATCATAGGTAGAGTTGTTGCTTTTATGAGTTAGTGCTGCTGTAGTATGGCAGCACTAACATACATACATTATGTGCTACATTTATTTTCCCAGGATTTTGTATTATTTCAGCATGTGCCCTGTAGTGGAGGAAATGTATGCTTCCGTTACTTAGATGACACCAGAATTATTTTGTATGGTGAGATGTAGGGGAAAATATTCAACTCTGTCCCCATTGTTAAAGGACTGTATATGTGTTCAGGGGTGGTCTGTGATCACAAATAGTCACTTAGTACTGACTTTTCTATTAGTAATGCTATTTTTGTTGTTTTCTTATTTACCAGTATGTCTGGGTTTCTAGCATCAAGCATTTAATTGTTTTGGGAATGAATTATACTTTGATTTATGCAAAGAATGTATGTGAGATAGAATAATTAACAGTAAAACATTGGCAGTGGAAATGTGGATGGAGCTGGGGTGGAGCTTTGTTTCTCCCTCTCCCCACCCACCAAACCTAAAAGGCGTTCCACTGCCCCTGCTAGTATGCTCAACACTTTTTGATCCAAGCAAGAGGTGAATGAATGCAAGATCTTATGTCTGACTTTTTTTTTTTTTTTACACTTTAAGGTAATTTAATCATAAATGTTTAGAAAAGATATGCAAATACAGTAGCTAGGGTTGAAGCCTTGAAGATTAACTCCTTTGCTCACAAGTTTTTAACTTGTTCTAATTGAACCCCTTTGTAAGTGCTGCATCCAACATATGCACAATATGTTTCTACCCAGAAAGCCATTTAGAAATTAAAACTTCTCATACAGATGTTTCCATAAACTTACGCTCTTCTATCATGATCTATCCTGTTGATTTTTCCACCGATAAACACTCTGATTTTACATTCTTTCCACTTTTTCTTGGTAGTTAGCAGATAAGGGATCAGCAATGTTAAGCCTGTGTTAGAAAGGAAACCAGCTTACATCAAACTGCTTATATGCAATGCTGAAAACTCTAAAGCTTACATAAAAATGAATAACTAGTAAATACAAAAAGCAGAAATATATCTAAATCAAAGGGGTACAAAACTACTGAATTCAGCTTGTCTGCATGGATTAAAATATATTTTTCACTCTGCAGCCACATAAGTAAAAGTCACACTAAGAAGAAAGTGAAGCAAAAGAATTCAGAATCATTTAACTACAAACAGGACAGTTCTAGCAGCTTTATTGGTCCAGGAGAAAACTGGAGTTGTATCTGTGTAGTTTGCTGTTGCTCCACTGGGGAAGCCTCCTGCAGAGTTGGCAGGAGGCAGGTATTGGATGGAGCAGAGACTTAAGTATAAGGCCGACAGCAGGAGCCAAGATAGGTTTGGGTTTTGAGTACCAGAGTGGTACAGGCAGCAAGGAAAAGGTTCAGTAGCAATAGCAGCAGCAAAGTAAGATTGAGTGTGATATGGCAATTTTATGGAGTAACAGAAGGCATGAAAGAAATTGCTGGATAAGAAGTGGCATCAACAACAGCTAGAAACAGGGACAAATTAAGGAGCAATGGCAGTAATGGGGGACTCAAGGAATGCACTAGAGCAGGTAGAAGGAGGGATGAGGACAGAATGAGGTGACAAAGGAACAAGGATCAAAAGAAGTGGCAGCAGCAGCAGCAGCATGAAGTGAGTCTTGGGGACAGTGGATTAGAGAAATGGTGTCAGCAACATGAAGTGGGGGGAAAAAAGTGACTGCTAGGGAGATAGTGGAGGTAAGTGGCTACAAGTGTATGGGAATTCTGGAGGGAGGAATGGCTGAAACTGCAGAGTGGTTGGAGTGGAGGTGACTGGAGGTAATGCCTAGTAAACAATTTATTTATTTAAAGACTTTTCTATACTGATATTAGTGGGGACATCATATCGGTTTACAGCAGAACTACAGAGTGGAGATTACAATGAACAGGTATCGGGGAGGGCTCACATAAGAACAAATAAATAGCAAGGAAATAAAAGAGTACAAACGCGTGGGGCTGCTTGGATGTTTTCTGATTAACAGTGGAGTTCTCCACAGACATTTATTGGGTGAAAATTATATTAAGCAAAAAAGAGAAATGTACCTTTGCATGATGCTTTTAGTATGCTATTGTCAACATTTATATATTTGGACACAACAATTGATTCAGAGTTTAGTATGCAAACTCAGATTATTTATTTATTTTATTTAAAGTTTTTTCTAGACCGACATTCGTTGGGAACATCACATCGGTTAACAAAGAACAGGATATGCAGCGAAGGTCTATACAAGGAACTGCGAACAATATAAAATAATGCAAAACAATAAATAACGTAGAGCAGATTGCTTAGGTTACAGGGCATTGAACTTCAGTGCCGGGAAAAATAGTGGAAACTATTCTCAAGATCAAAATCGTAGCGCATATAGAAAGATATGGTTTAATGGAACACTGTCAACATGGATTTACCCAAGGGAAGTCTTGCCTAACAAATCTGCTTCATTTTTTTGAAGGGGTTAATAAACATGTGGATAAAGGTGAACCGGTAGATGTAGTGTATTTGGATTTTCAGAAGGCGTTTGACAAAATCCCTCATGAGAGGCTTCTAAGAAAACTAAAAAGTCATGGGATAGGAGGCAATGTCCTTTCGTGGATTACAAACTGGTTAAAAGACAGGAAACAGAGAGTAGGATTAAATGGTCAATTTTCTCAGTGGAAAAGGGTAAACAGTGGAGTACCTCAGGGGTCTGTACTTGGACCGGTGCTTTTCAATATATATATATATATAAATGATCTGGAAAGGAATAGGACGAGTGAGGTTATCAAATTTGCGGATGATACAAAATTATTCAGAGTAGTTAAATCACAAGCAGACTGTGATACATTACAGGAGGACCTTGCAAGACTAGAAGATTGGTCATCCAAATGGCAGATGAAATTTAATGTGGACAAATGCAAGGTGTTGCATATAGGGAAAAATAACCCTTGCTGTAGTTACACGATGTTAGGTTCCATATTAGGAGCTACCACCCAGGAAAAAGATCTAGGCATCATAGTGGATAATACTTTAAAATCGTCAGCTCAGTGTGCTGCAGCAGTCAAAAAAGCAAACAGAATGTTAGGAATTATTAGGAAGGGAATGTTTAATAAAACGGAAAAAGTCATAATGCCTCTATATCGCTCCATGGTGAGACCACCCCTTGAATACTGTGTACAATTCTGGTCGCCGCATCTCAAAAAAGATATAGTTGCAATGGAGAAGGTGCAGAGAAGAGCAACCAAAATGATAAAGGGGATGGAACAGCTCCCCTATGAGGAAAGGCTGAAGAGGTTAGGGCTGTTCAGCTTGGAGAAGAGACTGCTGAGGGGGGATATGATAGAGGTCTTTAAGATCATGAGAGGTCTTAAACGAGTAGATGCTACTCGTTCAAGGACTAGGGGGCATTCCATGAAGTTAGCAAGTGGCACATTTAAGACTAATCGGAGACAATTCTTTTTCACTCAACGCACAATAAAGCTCTGGAATTTGTTGCCAGAGGATGTGGTTAGTGCAGTTAGTGTAGCTGGGTTCAAAAAAGGTTTGGATAAGTTCTTGGAGAAGTCCATTAACGGCTATTAATCAAGTTTACTTAGGGAACAGCCACGGCTATTAATTGCATCAGTAGCATGGGATCTTCTTAGTGTTTGGATAATTGCCAGGTTCTTGTGGCCTGGTTTGGCCTCTGTTGGAAACAGGATGCTGGGCTTGATGGACCCTTGGTCTGACCCAGCATGGCAATTTCTTATGTTCTTATGAATTAAAGCTAGAAAGTAAAGGGGGGAGAAAATAAGGGGGAGGATGTCATACATTCATGATTTACAAATACGAATAAAACAATGAATAACATAGGGCAAATTGCTTAAGTTACAGGGCATTTAACTGAGGAATTAAAGCTAGAAAGAAAAGGGGGGAGAAGACAAGGGGGGGGGAGGAAGTTATACATTCATTATTTACAAATATGAATAAGGTGACAAATTGTAGATTACAAATGTAGTGAGATTTTCATTTTTGCAGCTGTGGGCTATTTGCAACTTTCACCCATATTTACAGAGACAATTTGCCATCTTTGATATACATTGATCAATACCTGTTTAGATTACTGCCAACTCATATGCAGGACTCAAAGATCCAGTTGCATAGATTACATCTTATCCAAAACACTGACTGACAAGGAGTACCGCTAAGTTTAGTTTAAAGCCCTAGCCTTAGTCCTTATTTAACTAACTTCCATACCTTAGAGATTCCTTAGAAGTTTTTATTGCCATGAAATCACTGCATTCCTCTGAAGAGACTTTTCAATGCACTCCTCTCTACTGAAAGAGGTTAAACTGACGAAAAATGGAAAGAAATCTTTTTCGTAGTAGGGCATAATTTGTGCAACACAAATCCAAAGAAGTCAAGACTCTCTGGAAGATCTGGGTTTTAAGAGGTGGGGAAAATAAGTAAAGCCTGGCTCTTTAATTTAATATTCAGTGGAGAAATACGAGTTAATTTAAGAATGGACATTACATGGAATTGGGACATTACTGTTTCTTTTTAATACAGTTATTTATTGATTTTAGTATGTTATTGTATTAACCTTATGAAAATTTGCAAAACTATTTAGAGTTGTGTTTGGGGGGGGGGGGGGGGAGGGGTAGACTGTCCATGAGTGGGTTAGAACATTATGGATATTACATTTGTTTGTCTATTTTCCGCTTTTAGCTTTTTACTTTGTTTTATGATATAATATTAAAGATGCATACTCTGGGATGAGTTAGGTTTTCCTATTCGTGGGCTAGGTTTTATGTATTAGAATAATACATTATAGTAAAAATTACAAAAAGTAACAAGATAAAGTTGATATTTTATGTTATTGCTTACTATTTTGTGTTTTTAGATTTCTGGTTTATTTACTGTTAGCTAGTTAGGCAGCTGTCAATTGTTTTAATGTTTCTGACTGTAATCATTGTTGTATGACCCTTTTTGTTTTCTAAATTGCAATTACAGTTGAATGTTTTATTCTCCACTTTGAGACCAGATTGGAAAGATGGATTATAAATCTAAGCAATTACCATTATTTTATTTTATTTATTTGGACTTTTTGACTGCCATTCCCAAAAACCGTGAAACTGAATGTTAGTGAGTCTAGAAAGATTTACAAGAGGGTCATAAAATAAAGCCCTAATGTTGTCACTCAGCCAGGAAAATTAACTATAAAAGCAGGCCAAGATACCAGTTTGAAAACATCCATCACCTTTACGGCATTCAAATTGCAAAAAAAATACTTTAATTTGAATTTTAATATGTGGCAGGCCCAGTGATTTTGTTAGAGTTTTAAAGTAGGTCTTGGAGAAAGATCTGGAGACCACTGGTTTATATTTAAGACTTTTCAGCAGCAAAATTTTGTCTAGAATAGCTAGCAAAGTCCCTAAAAATAAAAACAAAAAAAAAATCAAGTTTGCTTACTGTAAACGGTGTTTTCCATAGATAGCAGGATGATTTAGCCATGTTCTCTCTGGGTGACATTATTCGACGTCACGAAGGTGGAGCTCTCTCTCCAAGACTGTAGAGTTTTGGTTGTGCGCCTGCGCAACTCTTCCTGCGCACTGTCTGCCGGTCTCTTCAGTTGATGATAAAGCTCATTCCATGCAGTAATGTAGATGGCTGCCCAGGGATGAAGGCGGGATCACATGGCTAAATCAGTCTATCTATGGAAAACACAGTTACGGTAATCAAAGTTACTTTTTTCCATCAATAAGCAGACTGACTTAGCAATGCTCTCAGAGTCACAAGTTTAGGGTTGCCTTGACTTGTATGAAAACACCTTGCATTCATGCTTTTTAGGAGTTAGACATTTCTTATTTTACCATTCTTTCCTTTTATTTTTTTTGCAACCCGTCCTCCTTGTGGATAGTGTCTTCAAGTTCTTGTCATGTGGATTAAGACTGCTGATCCCACCAAGCTGTCAGCTGCTGAGTGTTGGTCGAGACAATAGGGGGATGCGAACGTATGGATCGATGACCATGTAGTTGCTTTACAGATATCCTGAATTGGAATGTTGTAGAGATGCGTTCTGGAGACGGCTGTTGCTCTCACTTGGTGAATTTTAATGGAACCCTCCAGTTTAGCGGTGTGTGCAGAGTGTCCACCTGGCCTATAAGACGATGTCCTCCTTACTGGATCCGGATGGTAGTATTTTGGGCCTGGGGACGAATTTTTTGGAGCGGTCATTGTTGTGTGGAGCAAAGGGAGCATAACTTCCCATCATCGTTGATCCCTCCTTCAGCCTGGCAATCTTCGCAGTCAGTTACCTCGTGAGCAAGGAAACATCGGGCCGTAGTCCCGACAGGAGGCCTGGTCTTGTTCAGGCCCGAGGCATAAACAATAATTATGCCCATCAGTGATGGACAATCTTGCTGCACTGGCAATATTTAAATCCTGGTGACTTGCAGGACATATTACTGTAACTCTATCCTACTGGGCCTACCTTCCTCCTATACTAGACCCCTCCAGATGTTACAAAACGCTGCGGCAAGATTACTGACAAACTCCAGGAGGAGGGACCATATATCTCCAATCCTAAAAGATCTCCACTGGTTGCCTGTTCACTTTAGAATCCTCTACAAATCTCTTTCCATAATATACAAAACCATCCATCAACACACCCCACTCGACTTACAATTCCCATTCCAAATTTATAACTCCGCCAGACCAACAAGAGACACACTCAGAGGATCTCTTCAAGTGCCCCCAGCCAGATCTACCAAACACATTACCTTGAGAGATCGGGCCTTTTCAACAGCCGGCCCCCTTCTATGGAACTCCATCCCACCGGACCTTAGACAGGAGCCCAGCCTCCCAACCTTCAGGAAGAGACTTAAGACCTGGCTGTTTAAAAAAGCTTTCCCGGACACCGATTAATTCTATTCAGCCAGATTCTACCACTTCCACATGTAAAAATGTTATTACTAATGTAAATACCTATATCTAATGTTATTCTCTCCCTTTTCTTCTCTCCTCCCAGTTCTTTTACCTTGTTATTTGTAACTGCTTCCTTCTACACAAATAGGTTATTGAATTGTTCACTGTACACCCCTGTTATATGTAAACCGGCATGATGTGTTTGCAACATGAATGCCGGTATATAAAAATTTTAAATAAATAAAAATAAATAAATATTAGTATTGAAAAGTGCTGTTTTGGGCTTCACTATTGTGAAGGAGTTGAAAAAAAGGAGAGAAAAAAATGGAAATGTCTGCATAGCCATGAGGAGGTGCAAAAAAAAAAAAAAAAAAAAAAGAGAGGAGACTGGCAGAGAATGCGTGGGAAGAGCTGGACAGGCAAACAAGCAAAACTCTGCAATTTTGGAGAGATAGCTCCACCCCTGTGATGCCAAATGAAGTCACGTTAACATGGTTAAGTCAGCTTGTTTATTGACGGATAAAACATTTATAGGCTTTCCTAAATGCATGAAATAGAAAACGGCAACAAGAGATGAGTTGAGGAAATCAGAAGGATATTGTGATCTGTGGTAAAAATATTGCTCTAATTTCATTTTGCTTGAAATCTATAACTGTTCACATTGGTCAAGAGTTTTAAAATATTTCATTAGTAAGTATCTTTTCTCATAATAGTTCAAACTTACCTCCATCATCAAAAAGCCACCATACATCAATAGTGCTTTTGCCTTGCTTCTTTTTAAACAGTTTGCTAGCATCAAGTAGTCTTTGGTCAGTTATGTTTAAAGGAGTAGCTGGACCTTTGGATTCTGGTGTTTAAAAAAGAAGCCAAAAACAATAGAAATGACAAAAAAAAGAAAACAAAAAACTATTACACAGTTTCAATTTCTAAACAGTATATATGTTTTGTTATTCATGTGTGTGTATTCACACAATTTGTTTTCATATGGTAAACTCATCTCTGAATATTGAAAATGTTAATGTTTTACTGCTGTACTTCGCTTTGGGCCTGATCAGGGTAAGACAGATTATAAAATTTCAAGAAACTAAACTAAAATGGCTCTTAAAATACATAGCACTGCAAATATCCAAGGATCACATATTTAGAAAATAGGTTTTGTTAACTTTATGTCTTTTAAATCCCTTAATTTGTATGAATATTTACATACAACTTAGAACTATAAACTGTCTTTGAAATTAATTAATTTCTTCTACAGGTCCCCCTTATAACATTTATAAAGTTTCAATTGTGATCCAATCATCTGTTCCTACAGAACTAAGTCATGAGTAGGAAATTAGTATTTCAAATGACAGCAGGCAACAGAAAACCTAAGAACAAAAATAATGGTCTTATGCAAATAGCTTTAAGAATAAAAGGAAAGCAATTTTTATGTGCTTAATACATTTTTATAAATTTCATTTTTTGGCCATTCCATTTTTTTTTTTTTACAAACAAATCTCAATTTGTTTTAGTGCTTTGGTTATACAGTTTATATATCAATTTCTAAGTCATTTACAGATACTTTGTAACAAGGCACTCCAGTATGACTGCCTGTCAACAAGCAGGCATGAATAAGCCAAATATGTGTGGGTGATGTCATTGATGGCACTAACACAGCCTCATTTCTCCTAAGCTCAGTAATGCTTTATAGAGCATGTGTGGAAACTCCATTGTGCACATGCTCCTTCGCGAGTCCCTCAGTCTCTATTTATCCAAACTATCACACAGATTTCCATTCTCTCTTTCAAACTTTTCTACCTCGAGGCCTAGTGCTTCCTTGTTGTTTGTCTTGTTGCTAGCATTTTTACACGCTGCCTCAGTGAAACCCCTCCAACAGAATTTTTAAGTTCTAGGTAAAAATTATATATGAAGCCAGAGAAACCCAAGGCCAGGAAGCCCACAGTAAGCACGCTTAAGGGCTGCATCTGTGGGTGCTGTATGTCCATCACAAATACATCTATTATCGATGCTTGACCTGGACCACAATGCCTTCAAACTGTTATATCTGTGGTCGCATGTCTGCCAGGGTGCAGCAGTATAGTGCCTGTAAGATGAAGTCCATTCAAAAGGTGCTGATGGGTAAGAGCCCAAAGTATTGGCATTAGACCAAGCAGAATAGCCACTCTTCATCATGAAGGCTCCAGGCACAAGGAGTTCAGGCGAAACTTCCCCCTTCTAGATTCCCCACCTATATGGGACTGCTCCCCTTCCCCTGGAATCAGACTCCAGATTCATACCAGGTGAGATGGTGAAAACTCCTGGCACCTAAGCAGCAAGGGGAGCCCCTCTTCGGGGCTATCCTCATTGGATCCATAAAGCGAATTGATACCACTGCAGAAGTGGGCCCCCTTTAATGCCAAAAAGGGATGCAGCCTCTTGGGTGCAGGTGCCATTCTCATTTCTGACACAGAAGATTCCCATGGCACTGAGTCACCTGTTCTACACAGACCCAGAGCAGACAAGAGCTCTGTGTGCGCCATTAGCATGGAGCATACATTCCAAGGCATTATCTACTCTTGGTGTGGCAATCTGCGGTGCTGGAGCAGTGCACTTAGACATGTAAGTTCAAGAGTCTCTTTGTGGATATCATGGTATGGAAAGAACTACCAGCGCTATCTACAGCGTGGAGTGCTAATCCTCAAAAATGACTGACAACTAGTGTACATGCAGCACCTTAAAGCCAACTGCCATCACAACTCTGATGCTGAGCTCTTCTTCAGCCTTACCATCAACTCTAACTGAAGACGAGCCCATCTAAGTTTCTGAGGAAACTCAGGCTCAGAGGGACTCCCAATCAGTGGGGAGCCCAATCATGAGAGCTAGTGAAAAATGTCTTTGCCTCCTTAACACCTAGAAACAGGAGAGCAAATTAGAGCCTCTACAGTCCAAAATGGAGGAAACATTCCTACGTAGTGTACTTGCTTCAAGTCCCATGCTGATGCATGATTCGCTGCAGGAGTTGTCGGCACTGGGTGTAAGTCATCAGGGAGGTCCTTTCATAGATCAGAGGATGAAGAAGTGGATTATCTGGTCCGAGCTCCTTACAGATGAGGCCAGATGAGCCCTCCACCTCAGTCGCTTTCTTTATTGGGGGCATGGATTTGTGTTCCCTCATGGTCAGGAGGTAGAGGCTGCTTCCTTGGGGATTCCATATAATCTCCTTCCAGACTTAACAGAGCATACCTTCCCTGAGACCACCCCCTTCCCCCAAGAGGATCTTTGCTACTCCAGATTCTTGGATAAATTGGCTAAGACTCTAAACATTAATTTTAGGAAAGAAAAAGGATCCAAGAATGGACATCTTAATGTTTTTTTCAGTTTCTGCAATTTCCAGCAAATTTTGTAGCTATCCTGGTTCATACGTTTTGCCAGGACCTCCAGATGAGGTTGCAGCAGATACCTATATCATGTTTCCCAGTGGCTTGGAAACTGGACAAAAATATTAGAGGATAATTTTCAAACCTATTCGCAGTACAGCAGTTATACATGTAAGTGGACGTGCAGAGTTTTACCCGAGTATTTTATGAATTGTGCTGTGAGAGTTGCAGTTTTATAAAATACCATGTACTTCTGCTCTGAAAGTATGCATGTATGTTTCAGTATACATGAATATTTGCAATACATTGAAAGTGCATACTTTATTTTAGAAATATACGTGCATATATTTTACGCATACACACAAAAAAAAAATATCATACGCACAAGTAAAAACCCAGATTTATATGCATAGGCAGATATAATTTTAAAATATGTGCGCGTACTTGAAATCACCAATTTGCCAATACTTTTCCCAGTTCACCCAGTCCATCTCCAGTTCACCTAGACCCTCTAATACTTCATCTAGACTTCCCATCCAAAAAAATAGCAGACATGTCTGATTTCACTTGTATTAGTCAATTAGCAGGTGTAAAAATGCACAAATAAGTTGGCTAATGTATATTGATAAACTTTTTTTTTTTTTTAATAATTTCCATGCATACCTCTTGATCTTGCCAGGAATATCCTTAGACCACTTGTATTGCACCAGTAAATGAATATGCAAAACTGAAAATACACATGCAATTTTGATGTTCATAAAGTAGCATGTATGCGAGTACAGCTACTTACACATGTATATGATAACTTTCTGCATGTAACCGTTCTGAAAATTTACTAAAAAAAAAAAATCAAGCCGCTCCTGATTTTGGGGTAGTCCAACTCCTGTACCACTTAATGGTGGCTGAGTCAGCAGTGAACTGTGCTAAGTGCTTCTGTGACCATTGCAAAATGCAACTGCAAAATGTAATAAATTTGGGGTGTGTGAGCTCGTAAGTGCTGTGGCGAAGTTGACGCAGCCTTGAGGGCAAATCCATGAGGCCTATGCCAGCAGCGGGCGAACAGTAAGCGTGATTTCTATCTCTCTTCTGTCAATCAGTGCAGGCTCCAATCCCATTTGGGATATCTTAGATGCTCGCCATGTAGGAGAAAGGCAGACTGCCATCCGCATTTGACATCACCGGCCCTCTTAGCATGGATGCTGAACACACAGTAGTCTGTTTCTTTTGAAGGAAACAGAGGATATACTGATTTTGGCTAGAACTAGGATTTAAACCAGGGGGTCCTACACTTTCAAGTGGGAAAGTTTTTCAAGATGATGTGAGACCAGCTGTTTGGATCCCTCCTCCTGTGGCCAGAGGGATTTATTTCAGTATAGTCTTCCTTTCATCCTCTAGCCTTAATATCTTGTCAAAGCTTATCTCAGCATATCATCAGTAAGTGAGGGGCTCCCTTGCATCTGTTGGTTTCCAAATTCATGAATGGATTGCGGCTTTTCAGGCATTGGGTCAGTAAACCTCCAGAGTCTTAGAGCTCAACTCATGAAACCTCATTTCAAACTTCTCGAGTTGGTGGACTTGACATTTCTCACTTGGAAAGTGGTCTTTTTTGTAGCCATCACTTCAACTCAAAGAGTGAATTGTAAGCTCTGGTCTTCTACTCACCATACTTGCAGTTTTTTCTACAACAGGGTGGTTCTATGTACTCACCCTTAAGTTCCTTCGAAAAGTCATGTCTGCATTCCTCATTAACTGAGCTATCTACTTTCTTCCAAAACCATATATGCACAAATTGCTTAGCCTGTGAGAGAGCCCTGGCCAATTTCATCGTCAAACTTCTCAACTGTTTGTATCCTTTGATCCCAACAGACTGGAAATGGCAATGGCCAAACACTGTCCAATTGGCTAGCTGACTGCATTGCATACTGTAGTATGCTGCCTGGCCTATAGATTCCAAAGCTGTCAAGACTCAAGTGAGAGCCATGGCAACTTCAGAGGCTCACTTCAGGGCCACTTCCATCAAAAGCATTTACAAAGCTGCTACCTGGTCATCTACGTACACCTTTATGTCCCTCTACTGTCTGGACATATTTCTAAGTGACAGCAATTTTGGACAAGCAGTTCTGTGCAGCCTGTACTCCCAGTAGTTCACTCTTATTTGGTGGGCTGGACTATCTAAGTACTTCTGCTGTGCAACCTTCATCTTGGGACTAATGGCTAATTCATGCCAGCTTTTTGACTGAGGTTTGAATTTCTACAAACCTGATTTCGTTTTGTCATTATGGGGTATTGTGTGTTGACTGAGGAGGGAAAAATGTGTATTATCCATTTTAGAATAAGGCTGTAATGTAACAAAATGTGGAAAAAATGAAAGGGTCTGAATACTTTCTGAATGCACTGTATGTTTACTTAATCCTAGTAAACCTTTATAAAAATTTGTAGGATGCTATAGCTTAAGGTTTTCAAATGTACTTATTGTACAAACAATTTAAATAAAATAGATGAGTTTAGATTTAAAATCTACAAAGCAGAAAGACATACAAAGTTTGAGAAATTATAAGTTTTTCTAATCTGAAAAACATAACTCGTGATTATTTAGAAAGCTACTATAAGCCTTCCCAGAATCTGCAGCTACCAAGACAGAATTAAAAAAAAAGAAAAAAGTGAAGTGTATATGAACAGCAATTGTACTGAATAATATCCACAAAGGGATGTTGCTATTATACTGTGTTTTAACCTGAGTGCTGTACAGAAAAGGAAAACCAATTATACTTAAATAGTGAATGTGTCAAAACAAACCCAGTACTACGGTAGTTCTGTACTCAAGACTGACAGCTGTCATAGTACTCAAACTGTTCTTAGCAAGTAGCGTTTGAATGCTATGGTAGCTGTCAGCCTGAGTAGGACCCAAGTGCCAAAGTTATTGAGGTAACAACAGATAGAAATGCTCTTATTGAGGACAATTTTCAAAATGTTTAAAATAATTTACCCACATAGATTAGCTGTCTGAAAATTGCCAACCCTCAAGATGGGTAAATGACCACACATTGTTCCACAATACACATACTTTTACACGCATTGAAAGGCAACATTTCTAGGGATGTGTTAAGGTCAAGGAAGTTTTCAAAGCTACATACATTTTTACACGCACAAAAAGCAGATGCAAGTATGTGTGCGCACTTTGTACCCTCGGCAATTTTCAAAGTAAAAGTCCACATGCAATTTCACTTTGAAAATTAGGGCATAGCCCACAGATAAAAAGGATGATGCGAGGACTTTGTATCACTGCAGGCAGTTTGACAATTACCCACTATATCTATTTGCTTGTGACCTTTATGTTTTACTAACTACAGACTGCACCACCACTTGTATTTGACCTAATTAATTTCTCCTAAGATTCTAGATTTTCACCAGACCCATGTCTTAACATGCATAGGCTTTTTCTCGCTTGTTATCTAAATTTCTGAAATCATTAGTGTGTATAAAGCAAGATTCTAAAGTAAAGAGGAATTATGTACATTACTGCCTTATAGTTATTTATGTGATTGTATAGATGACTAATCACACCAGAGAAAGAGCTTCAAGCAAGTACTTGGTTGATTTTTGAAATATGTATGAGAATGAAAATAAATCTAACAATGTAAGTGAGCCACAGAAGATGGATGGTAAGATGGATGGATACAACAACAACTCTGCGGTCAGACTTCCCTATACTACTATACATTTTAAAAATATGTACTTTAAAACAAATAAGAGGAAGAATTAAAATGGCAAGTATTCATCTCAGTTCAACACATCACAAACACACCACTACATTAGAACATGTAAAGAAATTATAGGCTAAAATAATTTTTAAAAAGACAGAACATCCCCCAAAATGAGATTAAATAAAAAAGATGGAAAATGCCTGCCTTCTTTCAACAGAGGTTGTGTTGGAGTCTTGCCATCTTCTTCCTCATCTGGATTATGTTTAAAAAATACAAAATAATTGTTAGTCTCTTTTGTACTGTAAAAGTAAATAATGAAAAAAACAGCACATTAACAAAACACACTATGATGAGCAATCCATGAGAAAATAAACAAGCATTTAGGAAGCTCCAACTTCCTGCTAGACCAACACAAATCCATCATACAGTTTGCTCAGTTGAGTCCATACTGCTAAGGATATATACCAGCTGCCAGCCAAAGAGTGTGACTGCTTGTAAAGTATCACTCCTTATTCACAACAGTCTGTCTTGCTCCTTTGTACTCTACCATGATAGGCAGAAAAGAAAGCAACTTCCCCTCAACACTCATCCCCTCCCATGCCCAACCTCAAAACTCTGTAATCTAAATCAGTGGTCCCCAACCCTGTCCTGGAGGCCCACCAGCCAGTCAGGTTTTCAGGATATCCACAATGAATATGGCATGAGAGAAATTTGCATGTTCTGGAGGCAGTGCATGCAAATTTTCTCTCATGCATATTCACTGTGGATATCCTGAAAACCCGACTGGCTAGTGGGCCCCCAGGACACGGTTGGGGACCACTGATATAAATAACCAGCAGCACTAGCATGGACATTGCCTGAACATCCAGCCTCTTAAGGCCCTTGCATAGCCTACCAGACAGACCTGGCTAAGCAAGTGTCTGCATTTAAGCTAGGATTTCAAGAGCTTGATATTCAAAGATATCTTGTTAAATGAGTTAGCCAAATATGATTTATTCGGCTAACTCACATGGGATATTAAGCTGCATGGTTATCCAACTGAATATTCCTGAATATTTTGCTAGTTAGCAGGATAAATCTTATCCGGCTAACTTTAGACTTGCTATTGAGCATGTCTAACTTAATCAGTTAACAGACAGATAAGTTTGAATATGACGACTTACCCAGCTATGTTAACTGGATAAGTAGCTCCTCTCCAAAATGCCCATTTATCCAGATAAGTACTTACCTAGCTAAGTACTTATCCAGATAAGTGGTAGCCACTAAAAACGGCCAGATATTCAGCCATGCCAATTAGATGGATAAGTCCTTAATTATCTGGCTAAGTGGTGCTGAATATCGATGATTGAGTTATTTCAGAATTGAAACCTGCTAGCTGATTCTACCATTGCTGCCTGCAACAGAAACCCTGGGGTTGCCTTATTTCCTCTAGGATTTTAACCATTTATATTAACCACTTTATCATTCATTCTGGCAAACGCCAACACTCATTGTTGAATTAGGTGAGTATGCGTTATAAACACTTAAATACATTCCACTCGGCTGAAAGTGAATACAGCAGAAAATACAGCCTCAGGTACAAAATTAGATTGTAAGCCCTGTGGGGATAGGGAAATACCTATAGTACCTGAATGTAATCGGCTTTGATGTACACTTTGAAGTGTAGAAAAGTGGAATATAAATAACTAAAAAATAACTAAATAATTAAATACATACTTGGAAGGTATTAATGCACATTGTTATCTAACCTGTTGCTACTTTCTATTAAGGAATATGGGGCCGATTTTAAATATTATGTGCGTGGGGTACATTTGTGCGTGCTACCCGGCGCGCACAAATGTACACCCGATTTTATAACATGTGCGTGCTGCCGCACCCGTTATAAAATCCGGGGTCGGCGCGCGCAAGGGGGTGCACACGTGCACCTTGCGTGCGCCAAGCCCGAGGGGAGCCCCGATGGCTTTCCCCGTTCCCTCCAAGACCGCTCCTAAATCGGCGCGGCCTTGGAGGGAACTTTTTTTTTTTTCGGCCTCCCACCTTCCCCTCCCTTCCCCTATCTAACCCACCCCCCAGCCCTAACTATATCCCCCCTACCTTTGTTTCAAAAGTTACGCCTGTGCGCGCCGGCCAGCTGCTGGCGTGCGAACCTCCGGCACAGCAGCTGTGCTGGAGGACTCAGGAATGCCCCCGGCCCCGCCCCGGATGCCTCCACGTCCCTGGACCATCCTGGACCACCAGCACGCTCCCGGACCGCCCATTTTTGAAAGCCCCGGGACATACGTGCATCCCGGGGCTTGCGCGCGCCACCGAGCCTATGCACGTAACCCTTAGAAATCTAAACATATAGGGGTAGATTTTCAAAGTCTCCTCTCATAAGGCTTATGATATATACTCCTTAACATTGCTAACCCTTCTCTGGATCACTTTTTATATTTTTCTGAAAACAAGGCCTCCAAAATTGAAAATATCTCACCAAAGATCTGTGTAATGGCATCACCACATTCCTTTTTTTCTACTAGTTATAGTTCTCCCCTATGCACTCTAGCATCCCTCTGACTCTGTCCCTACCTTGAAATCATCAGATATAATCATGTGTTTCTACAAACTAATGAACTAGTGTTACTAATTCTGTAATATTTCCAAATATTTATATATAGTCTCCCCATTTTTATTAGGATGGTTTACAATAAAACATACAGTACATAAAGTAAAAAAACCCAAAAACATTACAACCATTCATAAAAGTGATTTCTTTTATCTTAACACAAGCTATTGCAAATTTATGACTTAAAATATATTTCACAAGCTGCACACACTATCTGCTTGATTTATTAAAAGGCTTTTTTTCCCCATTCTACCTCTATGAGGGAAAAACATTCAGAATAGGCCTTGTATGTTATATCACTTGGGGTTACAACCACTACACCAAAACTACATTAGTTATCTGTACAGTAACCCATAATTTTTGAAGTGCAAAGTGCTGAGTTTTTATAATTTTTGCCAGTTTGCCTTGATTTAGCCAACAAAGTATGTTTTCATCTGCACATTCTTGGTTTATTCCCTCATACACTTTTGTAAATGTGATGATTCAATGGTAAAACAAATTTGGCTAGCATATCCTCAGAAATCCAAGTGAGGTTCAATAAGCAAATTGGCTATGAATGTGTATGCCAGTTTATATGGCTTATACCCATTCCATGCTCAGATTTTGATGAATATAGTATCTTTGAAAAAGGACAATTATTGCTTTGCTTCTGGGCGAAATAAATGTAATCAAAACAATGAAATTACTGTTTGAATAATAATTTAACTGAAATACAAAAGGTGTTTGGGTGTAGAATTTCCCAAAGAGCACTATAATATATCACAAGGCAGTAGAAATCTCCTCTACCATGCTGAGGCCTGTTCTCTCTTCCACCACTCACCAGGCCTGACCCCCAGCGGCCTATAATCTCTAATCTGCTGCTGCTGGGGGAAGTTGTCCTCCTCTCTTCCTGGCACACGTGGGCTGGATACCCCCCCAATGCCACCGCCTCCTCCTGGCCGCATTGGACAGATGCTCATCATGCATCTGTCCAATCATCATGCATCATCATGCAAAAGAGTAAAATTAGTTCACTACAAGTTCCATGACCACACCTCAAGTTCCACGACCGCCCACACCTCTTCAAGGCCCGATTACACCTCATCTGGACAACCCACTTACAACCCACTTGTAGTGAAAGCCACCTCATCTGGACAACCCACTTACAACACACCTGTAGGGAAAGCCTCCCGCGTGGATGCACTAATTCTTTAGTTCATGCATTACTGATATCTAAACACATAAACATTGGTCACTGTTCAGCTCATCATTTATTTTTAGTTATCTCCACATGAATCCACGTTATTTGACAGCCCACCTGTTTGATTGTTCCACTTGTGGATGCATTAATTCTTTAGCCCATGCATTACTCATAACCAGGCCCATAAACATTGGTCCCTGATACCTGTATATCCCAAATTAACACATCATTTATTCTTAGTTATTCTCTACATGTTTCACGTATCATAACGAGTTACTGTTGTCTTTACATATATATTTTATACTATTCTATTTATTTTATTTCAAGTTAGTTATTTACACCATTATCTATTTTATTACATGTTATTTACTATATAAATTCTCGTCATTTGATGAGTCACTGTTGTTTATTTAATATTTATTCTCATGTTCTGAAACTCCGTTTATTGTAACGCCTCACCGCGATTGTTTTGTTTTATGTAAACCGACCTGATTTGATATTTGTATCGAGAACGTCGGTATATAAAAATGCTAAATAAATAAATAAATAAATGCCTCTGCCTCCTGCTCCTTCCAGCCCATATGGGTCTATGATGCAGCTGATACCCCTGCTCTACCTCCCATCAACCATGCCAAATTCTGCACAGAATTTAACAATTTTGCATGGGAGGAAAATTCTGTGCCATTCTGCATTGTACAGTGGTGTAGTACTCCCCCCTTTAGTAATGACTGCTAAAGGTGAAGCTTTCAAAATAAAATACAAGCTGATGAAATTCTTGAAAAATCAAAAACTCAAGCATTACAATTAGCACTGTGCAATACTGATAGCTGTATAAAAAGCAGTACCACTTTCTATCTGAATTGTAAAGTTTTCTAAATAATTATTTCCAAACATACAAAATCTAACTACAATGGAAGCTTATGGGAAGAGTTAACTTTACTATTCACTTTCTCCACTTCTATACCACCAAAACAAACTAAATCAGTTTTAACTGCTTTTTAGGATTATATCTTCTCAAGCCACAATCACTTATGGTGTTCTACTTGCAAATGAAAAAAAATCTAACATATCACCACTTCTAAGACTCTGCAGCTGAAAACTTTTATATATTTCTCAGTATATCAGGGTTCCAAAAAACAAGGTTTTTAGAAAGTATATTCACATTATGAAAAGGAGACAGATGTACAATGGTTTAAAAATCAAACAAAAAATGGAGCTTGCAAATGGGTCTAAAATAGGATGCTGTAAATGAAAATAAAGCAAACCTATTTGTCTGATCTAAAAATAACCTTCAAATATATATGGCTTCTTGTGCAGTATTAATATAGGGAGGGTTGCAAGACATACTGTTTTGTTGCTTTGACCCTGTCTACACTGCTCAACTAATATTTATTTCTGTCATACAAAAGCAGAGTTCTCCTTAAATATTAATAAACCTCCCCAATGTTTTTTTTTTTTGGTGTCTGTTGTCTCTTTCTTGATTAGGTTGTAATCTCCAAGGAATAAGGACTGTCCATAATGTGTATCTGTACAATGCCAGGCACATCTGATATGCGCCAAATAATAATAATGACTATAATGAAATGCTAAGAGCTGTATACAGCATCATAGTGAACGATATCTCCCACCTATCAGCCATACAAGTTTAATTGCTTTCTTCATAGCTAGGCTAATTTATCCCCTTTTTTTGAACAGTTACTCTCAGTTAAAGCTAATTTAAACAATATGATCATACTGAGAGATTTCAATCTACCACTGAATCTTGCTCCTCAAACCAAGCTATTGCACTTTATTCTTGGATATTCTCTATTAGGATGGTCTTAGTTCACCCCTCTACCTATCAGCAGGGTCACTCTCGATCTCATGCTTTCTCTCACCACCTTCCTCTCTCACACACACATTCTCTCTCACCGGCATGCCACGAAGATTAAGGCTCGGGCGCGCCGTCCGTGGCACACAGGGGCCTTCTATCTTCACCGCGAACGGAGCACACTCCATTCGCGGCACACGGGAGCCTTCCCTTTTCGCCACGAACAGCGAGCCGGGCCTTCATCTTCGCCGCGAACGGAGCATGTTCCGCGGCACACACAGACGCACTCCGTTCGAGGTATGCCAGGGTCTCCTCGGCTAGTTTCTGCGCAGAATGTGACAATTCTGCGTGGGGGGGGGGGGGGGAATTCTGAGAAAATTCTGTGCTCCACAGTAGTGCAGAATTCCCCCAGGACTAAGAACTATATGGTTATTCTGTAGAAATTGGCTTTATCATTGCTCCATTTTGGCCCGCTATCATTTTGGGTAGATGAGCATATAAATTTCTAAATCTAGTCTGACACCTAGGCTCTCTATTTCTTTTACCCTCTCTTCTCCACTACAACTGTTTCCACTGCTCTGTCCCAAGCATGTTTAAATTTGGTCATAGCTTTGGTAACTAACATTTGCTGGTAGACTATTCCAGGTACCTCTCACCCTTTCCATGGAAAGGGTTGAAGGGATTAATTTGAATTATGTAATTTCAGGGATAAAGGTTTGGATGTTGGTTGTGAAGGAAGAGTGGGATTTGGGATTTTTTTGGGGAATTGTAATCCGCTTAGTGAGTTTTTGGCTTAGGTGGAATACCAAGTGTAATTAAAAAAAAAAATCAAATAAAGCAGTATTTCTTCATTTTCCTTAGTCTACCTCCTTTCGGCCTTATATCATGACCACTTGTATTTTTTTAATTTCCCCCCCTAAGGAAATACGCCAAATCTCTATGCTTTATTGAAGGTAGCTACATATTTGAATATTCCTCTCATTCTTTTCTCCCCTCCCTTCTCTCTTCCAATCAGCATATTTCAAGTTCAATAAGCTTTTTGTGTAGGATTTATTACAGGTCCTATGCTATTTTGTTGGCCCTTCTCTGAGCTGCATTCTTTATTTCAATGTCCTTACGAGTATATGGCCTCTAGAATACATCAGTACTCAAGGTGGGGCCTCTCACTAGTGAGCTATACAAGGAAAGTATTACCTCCTTTCCCCTGCTGACAATACCTTTCCTTTTGGACTAGTGCATACTATTAGCTTTCCCACACTTACTTGCAACCTTAAAATCTTCATAGATGATTACTCCTAGATCCCTTTTCTGCTTGATAGTTACCAGGTTCTTGTCCTCCCATTGGATAAGTGGCTAATATGAAATTTCACAGCTCAGATTCAAAATTGTATACTTTTATTGCACTGAAGCACAGCTTCTAAACCCTTGTCTTTCATATCCCCTTTCATTTTTTTTTTTTTACACTTTTCTGGTGTTTTCACTGTTAAAGATTTGTCTTATCTGCAGACAGAATATTTTTTCCTTCAAGTTCCTCTGCAATGCCACTAGTAAAGATATTACAAAGAACTAGCCCTACTGCCAAGCCTTCTACTAGTCACTCCATTAACCACGACTGAGCTCTGCTGCTTAACCATTTCCTTACCCAGTTAACAGCTTTGTCTTACCTCTAGTCTAATTAGTTTACCAGTCTATATGGAAATGTTTCACAAATCTAATTGAAGTCCAGATAAATCACAAATACACTGCTCCTCTGATTCACTACTTTTAATTTTTAAATAATTATCCAGAAATGTTTGCTGTAACAATTAACTTTAAACTGAAAATGCTTTTATTTTACATTTAAAAGAAATAATCCCTCCCCATAAAGATCCATAGAACTGTAGGGATAACATATCATACTTGAATGAGCATGATGTAATTTATGGACTCTAGTCTGATTTATCATCCTTTGAATTTGTTAGAAAATTTAACTCTTGAGATATAGACCTGTAATCTACTAAATAAATTCATCAATTGCTGCCCTAGACTTCCTATTTAAGGTCACATGAAATCTGAATCTATTTTGCACAAATGTATTCAAAACATTTTTATTCTGAAAAACAGTAAAGAATAAAATGTATGCATTAGAACAGTGCTTTTCTAAACTCACTCTGCATTAGATGCTTCCCTTTTCTAACTTCAGCATGGCCATAAGTTTACTATTTTACTTTGAACCTTCAGGAATCAAAATTAATTGTGGAGAAAGTCAGATTTTCAAATAGACTAAAAATTAAAAACGTCCAAGTATTCACAGGTAGAGACAATGTGAATTAAGGAAGCTGAATGGAAAATTACCTTTCTGTATGACAGGATTCTTTTCACTGGATGAAGAAAAAGGTTTTGAAGAGTCTTCATCTTTCTTGCTGTAGTCAACGTTCACTACAACATCTTTAGAGCTTGGAGATTTCTCTTGTAACGACACCTCTTCTGCAAACACAAACTCACTGCAATAAGACTCAAGTCTTCTGACTTGGACATATGACATGTTTCTCTTCAGATACTGTTTTACTAAAACAAAAAGTTGCTTACCTGTAACAGGTGTTCTCAGAGAACAGTAGGATATAAGTCCTCACAGGTGAGATGCTTTTGCCATGCTCTAAGCATGTGCGGGCTGTCCCATGTCAGACATTGAATGGGTAAAATTATACAACAACAAAAAACTCAAAAATGATATGGCATGGGGCCAATTAACTGCACCTGCTTTGAGTGTACAACTGAAGCAGTAATCAAATCCAAATAAATTTGGATCAAGGGAGTTCAGACAGTCCCCTTTTTCTATGAAGGGAATTAAGGTGCCCAAGGAAATCATTTTGAACTTTTCTTTTAACAGAAATTGTTTTCAAAGTCCTGAGATGTGACTGAGTCGCCCTGTTTTCTTTGTAATCAGGAAGTAGTTGAGAGTAAAATCCCCACCCTCCTTTCCCTAATAGAATGGGTTTGAACACATTGATCTTCAAGAGCGAGGAGTTCCCTTTGCAGCAGTTACTGATGCTGAGAAGCAGACCAAGTGCTTTGCTGAGGGCAATTTGTCAGGGTTTCCAAATGAAGTAATCTGTATTCATTTCTGATTCTGCTGAGAACCCAAGTGTTCGAGATTATTCAGGGACAGCGGTTTATGTTAGACCTCAGCTTTCCCCAACAGGAAGGTTCTTGGGCAAGGATACTGAGATTGTGCCTATGCTCTCCTGAGTGATGTCAACACCCAGTTCCAGGTTTTGGCTGGGATACTGGTTGTGGCTTTTGGGGTCTGTCTGGGATAAATGCACTCCCTGCTGCTGAGAAGGGACAAGGAGGGCAATGGGTAACACCTCCTAGGAGGATAGAAATGTTTCCTCAGTACTCCACTTGAATACCTCCTACATGAAGAGAGGGTCTAAGTATAGCCCAGTGACTTTTAATTTGAGTCACCACGCCCAAGAATTTATTATCTAAAAGATTTCATCTATTGAATGGCAAGTCAGTCATTCATGGACATCTTGTCTGAGGCCTACAACTATATGAGTTTGCAGGCTACAATACCTATTGCTGAGACCCTTATGGCATTATAAAAACAAAGTAGGTTGAACAGACTGTGCTTTTCACATGCCATACCCCTGTACATTAGTTATTCTAGGGCAAGGTGTGCAATTTCGGTTATCTGAGGCCACCAACAAGTCAGATTTTCAGGTTACTCCTAATGAATGTATGATATATTTACATACAGTTAAGCAGTGTACATGCAAATCTCATGTATATTCACGCCTACTCTAGGGTATTTATTTTATTTATTTAGTAACTTTTATATACCGACGAACGTTGGGAACATCTCGTCGGTTTACATATAACAGAACTGAGCAACAGGCTTTACAATTTTTGCGTAATTAGATAATTAAATAAGGAACATTCAGAGCATACAAATAACAGATTAGATTATATAAGTAAAATTATAAAAGTGTGATACATGAAAGAGGTTATCTAAACGGGGGTGGGGGGGTGGAGATTCTGATATATAGGAGGGTATCCACAATTAAAGGAGGTATATATACACGTGATTGGGAACAAATTTTTTATATATAAGTTTTTTATATACAATATGTAGTCCTGATAATTCACTTTATGGGGGGTGAGGGGGAAGAGGTAGTTTAGAGTAGAGGGAGGGGGTGAAAAGGAGGTGGAAAATAGGTGAGGGGAGAGGGAGGGGGAGAGGTTAGGAGTTGTAGGGGGGTGGGGTTAGAGTGGTTGTGTGAATATAAGGGGTAGAAGTAATTGAGGAGCTAGGATTGGAGGAGATGCTCTGCCACCCTCTTCACCTCTTTCAGTATGTTTTGCATATTTTGGCCCATGAAACATGAATAGGATGCTATGTGGGTAATGACCTTAGCACCCTGGTAAACTTTTCTCCCAATCAGATTAAGGGTATGAGAATCCTTCCCCAGGGGCATTAAGAACATAAGAAATTGCCATGCTGGGTCAGACCAAGGGTCCATTTGAGAGTCTTTTTGACTATAACTGACCAATGAGGCAGTTGTTGCTTCTTGAATCTAGGTGCTTTCTAGATATGATATAGTGTCTGTCTTCTTACTGAGAACACATTAGGAGGAGGGGAGAGAGTTCTCCCATATTATCTGTCTCTTTCAGGTTTTCATGGAGGATGTCAAGCATTTTTACCCTGGACACCTCCTTTTGTAAATTAAATGAAATAGTCTCCACCATTCTATTTATAGAGTAATGGAAGGAGAGATCTTCCACAGATTTCCTCCTTTCCTGTGGAGATGACAATTATTCAGTTGTTAAAACTGCAACAGAGAATGAGAAATTGCAGAACCACCTTGCCAGATGTGCACATTTTTACACTCAGAAATTAATGCCTGCCCCAGAGCAGGCGTTAAGTTCTGAGAAGCCCCTAAAGTTGACAGAAAAGCAGAAAATACTGCTTTTCTGTAGTTCCTCCGACTTAATATCATGGTGATATTAAGTCGGAGGAACTACAGAAAGGAACTGAAAAAAGAAATTAGGTAAAAAAAAAATAATTTTTTTTAAGTATGCTATGGTCAGGTTAGGGAAAGGGAATCTCAATTAATGAGTGTCCATTTTCCTAATCCGTGGCTGTGCACAGGTTAGGAAAACGGACGCTTGTAAAACTGAGCACCTGTTTTCCTAATCCACTGACAGCCACCTCTCCTGAGCACTCGCTGCAAAGAAGACACTAGGGGTGCACATTTGTCCCTATCACCTCATTTAAATATTCGATCATGTGCCCAGGAGAGGTGGCTGAGCGCACATTAAGAAAGTGGGTGCTCAACACTGAGTGCCTGTTTCCGCACAGATTTATTGATCAGCCTGCTTAAGCACTGTATGCAGCTCTGGTTACACAATCAAGACAGATACAGAAAAACTAGAAAAGGAAGGGCAAAAAAATGACAGAGGTTCGAACGGTTCCCCTATGAAGCAAGGGTACACAGGTTAGGGTTCTTCAACCTGGAAAAGAGATGGCTGAGAGAATACATGATAGAAGTTTATACAATTATGAGAGAACAGGTAAATAAGAGACTTATTTACCCTTCCATATAATACTAAAACAAGAGGACACACCATAAAACTAACCACTAGCAGATTAAAAACAATTTTTATTTAATTTATTTACAGGGTAATCAAGGCAACTATCATAGTGAGGTTTAAGAGAAGCTTGGACAAGTCCATAAAACATTTGCCAAGTACACTAGAGAAAACCATTGCTATCCCTAGGAGTTAGTAAGAACTAGAGCTACATTTTGGGATCTGCCAGGTACTTGTAACATGGACTGACCACAATCCAAAAGGATGCTGTACTCTATTAGCCTTGGTCCATGTTCTTATGAGACAGGAAATTTGTTAAGATCAGAGATCAGAGTAGTACTCAGAGCCATAGCATGGCCCCAGGAATACTTAGACTGAACCAGTATCAGAGTTAGGCAGTTTGGTGTGAGTGTGTATTCGGCTAGAAGATAAGGCCTCTGTGAGTGGCCCCTTTTTCTGCTGGTATCTAAACCACCAATTTCTGTGCCTTGGGGGAAGCTTCCTCCCCTGATGCACTGAGAATTGTCTTCGGTAGCAGTTCCTTTCCAGGAATTGCTATCGAGGTCATTCTTCCAGATACCATGAAAATTTTCAGCAGAGGCTGGACCTCAGTTTGAAATACTACAGATACTGAGGTTGATGCATTGATGTTTGAAGCTCTAATCTAGTGCTGTATGGATACACTTCACCAATTCCTTGTAAAAAAAACTGACAATGCCAATACTATATGGGAAGCAGGAGTGATTACATCTCATGCAATGCTTGAAGATCAGTGGCTGGCATATGGACCCTTGGAGGCTGCTGCAATTCCTGAGATTGATACTAGGGTGAACTGCCCTTTATCAATGGCCACAGCCAGAATCTCCCCCACTCCTGGCATCATACTGATCATCGCTCCCCAAAGTATCTGTACTCAATGCTGGAACAATAAAGCAGAATCCTTTTTCATTAAATGGGGGGAGCTACACAATGGTCTATCTCCCTGGCCTCTTAGTGTGCATAGTATTGAGGGAGATTGAGGCATCAATGTTGATGCACCACCAGCATCTGGTGCAGCTTCTGAGCCCTGCAAAGCCGATGGGCTAGACTTTTTATGGAGAGCTTCTCCACAAGCTCAAGGCAGGGAAGACATCCTCCAAGGGTCATTTTCTTACACATGGAACAATCCAAACACTGTGGTTGTCCTCCAGGCAGTGCACATATCTATCATGGGGATCTGTAAGATAAGGCATACCACCCTCTGCACTGAGAACACTTGTTGAAGTCATTGTGCCTCTTCTCTATTTGGGACAAAAGATGAAAAATGGAGGCAAAAGTCATAACTGAAAAATGGCAGATAAAGCCCAAAATGGTCTATCTAGTCTGCCCAGCAAGTTTTTTTTGGGTAGAAACTGCTGCTCCATGCAGGTTACCCCCAAGCCTTCTGTTAAGGGTAGTAGAAACTGCCCCTCCATGCTGGCTACCTCCAAGCAGAAATGTAAACTTTAGGTGTAATAGAAAAGTTACCCCATTTCTTTATTTCCATTGTCTTGTCAGCAGGGATCCTCTGTTTATCCCTGTGAGGAGGGAGATGAATGTTGGATTAAGTATGGGATTTGTGAGAACCAAAATGGAAGATGACCTTTTGAATTCCATTACCATTCTTGTCTTCACCACCTCTTCCAGGAATGCATTCTATGCATCCACAACCCATTCCATGAAGAAATATTTCCTGACTTTGTTCCTGAGTCTTCCCCGTTAAGAGTTTCATATCGTGACACCTAATTTTTACAGCTTCCTTTTTTCAAAAAAGATTTGAATTCTAAGCATAAATTCCTTTTAGGTATTCAAAAGTCTGTAACATATCTTCCCTCTCTCTTTCAGGGTATAAATATTAAGGTCCTTCAGTCTCATCTCATATGGCTTTCTTCACAGACCCTACACCATTTTAGTTTGCCTCTCTCTGTACTGCTTCCATTCTGTCCTTACCTTTTTTTGAAATGAGTTCTCTAGAATTGACACAGTATTCCAGGTAAGGTCTCATCAAGGATCTGTAAGTGGCATTATCACCTTTTTCCTGCTGGTTATGCCTCTTGATGCAGCCCAGCATCCCTTCATCCTTAGCCATCACGTTGTCACATTGCTTTATCACCTTCAGATCCTCAGACACTATTATGCTGAGGTCTCTCTCCCAGTTCTTGATTATCAGCTTTTCACTCCTCAACATATACAACTCCTTTGAATTGCCATTCCCAAAATGCATGACTCTGCACTTCTTGGCGCTGAATCCCAACTGCCAAATATTAGACTACTTCTTGAGGTTTTCTAGGTCACCTCTCATTCTCTCTACTCCTTCAGGTAAGTCTTCTCTGTTGCAGATCTTAGTGTCATGCACAAACACAAATTTTACCTTCTAATCACTCCACAATATCACTTGCAAAGATATTGAACAGAACAGTTCCCAGAATCAATCCTTGAGGGATTCCATTTATTACTCTTCTTTCTTCTCTACTCATTGATGTCTGTCAGTAAGCCAATTTGTAATCCATTCCACCACCTTGGAACTCACTCCCAGGCTTCACATTTTATTTATGAACCTAAGTGAAATATCACTTGCTGAAATCCAAGTAAACCATATTCAGCGCTCTTCCTTCATACAATTCTGTAGTCACCCAATCAAAAAAGTCAGATTTGTTTAACTGGACCTTCCTCTGGTAAAACCAGATTGTCTTGGATCCTGTTACCTATTGGATTATAGATAGCTCATACTTTCTTTTAGCAGCCTCCATTAATTTCCTCACTATGGGGATATTTTAACAAAACCTGACGAATGCTGTCCAAGCAGACAGCAGTCTATGAAAAATGTAAGAAAACTAACACGACTGAAAAACTTAACTAGTGAATCAAAGAGGAGCAATAAGGCGAACAGAGCATCCACACAACAAAAACGCACAAGCACCCAAACATTAGACAGATCACAAGCTACTATTGCTTATTAATTACCATCATAGCAATTTATGGATTTATCCTCTAAGAACTTATCCAAACCTTTTCTAAACCCAGTTACAGTAACTGCTGTAACCACATCTTCTGGCAATGAATTCCAGAGCTTAACTATGCACTGAGTGAAAAAATATTTTCTTCGATTTGTTTTAAATGATCTACTTACTAACTTCATGGAGTGCCCCCTAGTCCTTCTATTATCTGAGAGAGTAAATAACCTTTTTCAAGTCCTTTCATGATTTTGTAGACTTCTATCATATCCCCGCCCCCCCTCAGTCATCTCTTCTCCAAACTGAACAATCCTAACTTCTTTAGCCTTTCCTCATAGGGCAGCCATTCCATGCCCCTTATTTTGGTTGCCCTTCTCTGCACTTTGCCCAGTGCAGCTATATCCTTTTTAAGATGCGGTGACCAGAACTGCACACAGTATTCCAGGTGCGGTCTCACCATGGAGCAATACAGAGGCATTATGACATCCTCCGTTTTATTTTCCTTTAGGGCAAGTGTTTTCAAATTCTCTCAGATTTAAAAAAGTAATGAAGCAGGCTAACTTGCAGTGCTTATACTCTTCCATGTTTTCCTCATTTTGACCTGCTTTCCATTTGTGAAAAATACCCTTTTGGCTTTAATTGCCTTTTACTTCACTATTAAACAATCCAACATTCGTTTGGTTTTCCTTCAGCCTTTTTTAAATGAATGGAATTATTTTGTATGGGCCTGAAGGATGATAATTTTAGACAACGTTCACGCCTCCTGCAAGATTTTAAATTTTTGAATTGCTTCTTTCAGTTTTCTTCCAACAAATTTCCTCATTTTATCATGGTCTCCCTTTTGAGAATTAAATGCTATTCAGTAGTTTTACTTTGTATTCACCCTCCAGTAATTATATCACATTTTATTACATTGATACTGTTGCCGAGCGAATCCACCACCTTTATCTTTTTAGTACCAGGTCCCACACTTCACTGAGAACTAGATTTCATACAGTTCCCCCTCTTGTTGGCTCCATGATCACCTGCTGCATTCAGCAGTCATTGATGGCATCTAGGAAATTTACCTCCCTTGTATGTCCTGATATGAAACAGACATGATGTTACTAAACGAATGTCGGTATATAAAAAACCTCAAATAAATAAAATAATAAATAAATATGAAATTTACTCAATCAATATTCAGGTAATTGAAGTCCCCCAAGATTATTGTGTTGCTATTTTAGTAGCCAATCTAATTTCTGTTAGCATTTTGCAGTCTGTTTTCTCATCCTGGCCAGGCAGGTGGTAATATGTCCCCACTACTGTTCTCTTCCCTTTTATTCTTGGAATTTATATTCATAAGGATTCCAAAGTGCAGTTTGTCTCCTGCAAAGCTTATCCTGCTTGGCTCTATGCCATCCTTAACATATAGAGTGTCACCCCTACACCAATTTTATACCCTGGTAACACAATGTCCAATTGGTCATCCTCCTTCTACCAAGTCTTCGAGATGCATATACCTTCCTTCAGCACCATACATTCTAATTCTTCAGTCTTATTTTTCAGACTTCTGGCATTTGCAAACAAACATTTTAAAGTAGTTTTATTTCTATTTTTATGTGTATCCACAACCTGCTTATTATCTGATCATACAGGCAGTTTGGCGTCATTTTTATCTACATGTTCTGCATTTAAATACATCTGGGTTTTTTCATTTTACAATTATCTTCATATTGAGACATTAACTTACTTGTTTTGTCACCCTCCCTCAAACATGCACTGCTGAGCGACTGTCTGTTTTCCCCATATTCTAGTTTAAAAGCTGTTCTATCTTCTTTATAAAACTTAGCACCAGCAGCCTGGTTCTACTTTTGTTAAGGAGGAGCCCATCCCATCAGAATAGACACCTCCTAACAAATCTACAACCCTCTTCCCTGCACCATCATTTCATCCACACATTGAGATTCTGGAGCTCTGCCTGTTTCTGGCATCCTATGCATAGAATGGGGAGCATTTCTGAGAATGCAACCCAGGAGGCTCTAGATTTCAATTATCTACCCAAAAGCCTAAATTTCCAGAACCTAAATTTCCTGCACTTTCCTATGTCATTGGCACCCACGACAATCTTCTCTCTGCCTAGCACGCTCTAAAACCTTATTTAAGTGGTGCATGAAGCAGGAAAGTTATCATGAGATCTGGACGCCCTCCAGCCACCCAGATATCTACCTTCATAATGATCAAGTCACCCACTATAAAGCAAATGTTGCTTACCTGTAACAGGTGTTCTCAATAGGACAGCAGGATGTTAGTCCTCACATATGGGTGACATCATAGGATGGAGCCCAATCACGGAACACTTTTATCAAAGTTTCTAGAACTGACTGGCACCTACTGGGCATGCCCAGCATGGCACTAAACTTGCAGCCAGCAGGGGTCCCCCTTCAGTCTTGTTTAAAGCTACAGGAAGTGCCGAAAAATTAAAATAAGAAAACGTAATGAACCCAACACCGCTGGGTGGCGGGCGGGTTGCATGAGGACTAACATCCTGCTGTCCTGTGAAAACACCTGTTACAGGTAAGCAACATTTGCTTTCTCACAGGACAAGCAGGAAATTAGTCCTCACATATGGGTGAGTACCGAGCTGAAGTTGTCCGAGAAATGCACCAAATGTACCCAAGATGTGCAAGAGGCACAAGGACTGGGGTGGAATTTGGTAGAGGGCATCCTGAACCCTAACGGGCAGGCAGAAGGGTGTTGGTACATCAAGTTGTAAAAAGGATGCGCAAGACAGACTGGCCGAAGATCAAATCTTGTCTTCCGGCCTTGTCTAAGCAATAATAGGCTGTAAATGTATGGAGAGAACTCCAGGTAGCAGCCCTGCAAATGTCAGGAAGCGGCACAGAGTGTAGGTGTGCTACTGAAGTCGCCATGGCCCTCACAGTGTGTGCTTTAACACGGTCTTGAAGTGGAATGCCTGCTTGCTGATGATAGAAGGATATGCAGTCCGCTAACCAGGAGGAGAGAGTCTGCTTTCCCACAGGCTGCCCCAATTTGAAGGAATGGAAAGAGACAAGCAATTGAGTGCTTTTCCTGTGGGCAGCTGTACTGTCTAGACAGAATGCTAGAGCACGTTTACAGTCAAGGGCATGCAGAGCCTGTTCTCCTGGACTGGAGTGGGGCCTGGGAAAGAAAGTAGTATAATGGATTGATTAATGTGAAACTCCGATACTACCTTAGGTAAGAACTTAGGGCGAGTGTGGAGTACTGCTCAGTCCTGCAGAAGTTTAGTGTAAGGCGGATAGGTAACTAGGGCTTGTAACTCACTAAACTCTGCAAGCAGATTTGACTGCCAAAAGAAAAATCACTTTCTATGTGAGATAGCGAAGATCACAGGATTGGAGAGGCTCGAATGGTGGTTTCATGAGCCGACCCAAAACCAGATTGAGGTCCCAAGAAGAGGCCGGAGGGCACTGTGGAGGCTTGAGGTGAAGCAAGCCCTTCAGAAAATGTGTTACGAGGGGTTGTATTGAAATAGGAACATCCCCAACACCTCTATGGAAGGCGGCTACCGCACTGACATGCATTCTGATGGAAGAGGTTTTTAGACCTGATTCTGACAAGTGCCAGAGATAGTCTAGATACTTCGTGGTGGAACAGGTAAAGGGATCAAGGGATTGATAAGAACACCATGATTTAAACCTGTTCCATTTGTAAAGATAAGATTGTCTTGTGGAAGGCTTCCATGAAGCAATCAGGACATGGGAAACTGGCTCCGAAAGGTTAAGTGGCTGAAGAATCAACCTTTCAACATCCAGGCCGTCAGAGACAAGGCCTGAAGATTGGAGTGGCCTAGGCACCCGTTCTGAGTGATCAGAAGCGGGTCCTTTCCCAAGGGAATGTGCCTGCGAATGGAGAGGTCCTGAAGTATTGGAAACCACACTTGGCGAGGCCAGCGAGGTGCTATCAGGATCATGCATCCCTTGTCCTGACGTAACTTCATGAGAGTCTTCGAGAGAAGTGGAAGTGGAGGGAATACATATAGGAGACCGGTTGCCCATGAGAGGGAGAACGCATCTCTTGGCTGAGAGTGTTGGCTGCGAGTGAGAGAGCAAAAGTTCTCTACTTTGCGGTTTTGAGGTGACGCAAAGAGGTCTATGTGAGGATAACCCCAACGTTGGAATATTGAGTCTGCTACTGTGGGGTTGAGGGACCACTCGTGCGGTTGAAAGGCGCGACTCAGCTTGTCTGCCAACACATTGTCCACTCCCAGCAAGTAGGTGGTCCTGAGGTACATCGAATGGGAGAGGGCCTCCGCCCATATCTGCGCAACCTCCTGACACAGTAGGTAGGAGCCTGTCCCTTCCTGTTTGTTGATGTACCACATGGCCACCTGGTTGTCTGTCTGAATCAGGATGACCTGGTTGGAAAGGTGATCCTGAAATACCCTGAGAGCATATCTGATTGCTCGCAGCTTCAGGAAATTGATTTGGTGTTTGGCTTCCTCTGGAGACCAAGCTCCTTGTGTCTGCAAATTGGCGACATGAGCTCCCCAGTCGAGGTTGGAAACATTGGTGATGAAAATTATTTGAGGGTCTGGAGCCTGGAAGGGTAGGCCTTGGAGATTGATCTGATTTTCCCACCAGGCTAGAGACTGATAAATGGGTCGGTGATGTGGACAATGGTCCATAGAGGTTGGACGGATTGAGTCCATTGTGACATTAGCATCCACTGCATGACTCCCATGGCCAAGTGGGCCATTGGGGTCTCCTGTACTGAGGACGCCATGTGTCCCAGCAAGATGAGGAAGTGGCATGCAGTCGAGCAGTGGTGAGACTGTAGCTGGTGTGCGACAGAAATGAGAGTGAGAGCTCGCTGTCGAGGCAGCAATGCCTTTGCTTGAAGGGTGTCCAAGTCTGCCCCTATGAAGGACAAAGTTTGAGATGGAACTAAGCAGGATTTCTCGTAGTTGACGAGAAATCCTAGCGAAATCAGAGTGTGTAAGGTAAGATGTAGGGACGACAGAGCAGTTTGCTGAGTGGAAGCCCTGATCAACCAATCGTCCAGATAGGGGTAGACATGAACACCTTGAGTCCTGAGGAAGGCTGCTACTACTATGAGGCACTTGGTGAAGACTCGTGGTGCAGATGCCAGACCGAATGCTAACACTCGGTACTATAGTGCTTGGGGCCTACCAGAAATCTCAGAAATTTGCGATGAGATGGAGTTATCGCAATGTGTGTGTGTGTACGCGTCCTGGAGATCTAGAGAGCAGAGCCAGTCTCCTCTTTGCAGACGAGGAAGAAGGGAACCCAAGGTTACCATCTTGAACTTTTCTCGGTGGAGGTACTGGTTGAGGGCACGTAGGTCCAGAATTGGACGAACGCCACCTGAATCTTTGGGGATTAGAAAGTACCGGAATAGAATCCTAGGCCTTGTTGGGAATAGGGCACTGGTTCTATTGCTCTAGACTGGAGGAGGAGGGAGACCTCCTGTTCCAGGAGTGGTGAATTGTCGGATGTCCCCACGTCAGCAGAGGTGGGGAGTCCGGTGGGATGGAGAGAAAGTTCAGGTAATAACCCTGAGAGATTATGGCAAGGACCCACTGTTCTGAGGTGATTGTGTGCCACCTGTTGTGGAAATGGCACAATCAACCTCCCACTAGTATCTGAGGCAGTGGAAGCTGGCTGCTGCTGCTCTCTATGCAGGAGTCAAAAACAGGAAGCAAGGCCCGGCTGAGGAGCTGCTTGTGGCTTTGTTTCAGAGATTGATGAGACTGGGCCTTTTGAAAGATCTCGTGGAACAAATTCTAGACAGTGATGGATAGGGACTTCTTTGGACGGAAGAATGGCTTTTTAGTATCCTTCCTGAATGGCTGTTTGGAGGAATACTCAGAAGACATCAGAGCTCCTTGAGTTTCTGCCACCGTCCGTTGAATCTGTTCGCCAACAGATTTGTCTCCTATGCAGGGCAGATCAGACATCTGTCTTGTACTTCAGGGCGCAAGTCCGAAGACTTACCCAGGCCCATCGTCTTGCAGAAATAGCAGCTTGGCAGATACCCTGGAAGTGGTGTCAAAGATACATAAGAGGATCTTATTTCATGCTTCCCTGCCTCAAAAACTCTTGTGTACCAGGGTTTGAAGCGTTTCCTGAATTGCTGAGGCAGGGACTCTGCAAAGTCCTGTATCTGCTTGAATAAGACCCTATTATATTGGTTCATATAGAGCTGGCAATCCGAGAGATGAGCATATGAACCCCGGAAGAACACAAACCGGCCAAGACATCCAGGAATTTCTGCTCCTTACCTGGGGAAGGAAGAATGGGGTTTTGAGCGTTTTGCCCTCTTTTGGGCAATTCTACAACCACAGATTGGTGATCCAGTTCTTCACGGAGACCTGGAGCAAGCAGCCCCGGCTCCGGAAGGGAAGAAGGAGGTAGAGACATAGCCGGAGGGACCACCGTTAAAGGCGGAGTCGCGGCTCCCGCTACCCGTCCGGATGAGGGGTGCCTCGGTGACCCGGTCGCAGAAAGGGTCGATGCCTTTTCTGGACGGGGTTTCTTCGATGGCGGGGTCAATGATTTTCTTTCATCGATGGTCCGAGACTTCCGGTGTCGATGCCGATGTTTCTCTCTACGATCCCCTCTGTCCTGAGGGGGAGTAGAGGTGGTCGAAGGCCGAGAAGTCGACGCCGCCGGACAGTCGAAAGAGGGACCCCTGTGGGGTATGAAAGTTTTTAGTAATTCCGTGAGGAAAATTCTGTCAGGAATCTCTGAGGAGCTCCTTAAGCCGCTTGGCTACTGCTGTGTGGAAAAAAGAAAACTGAATGGGGACCCCTGCTGGCTGCAGGTTTAATGCCATGCTGGGCATGCCTAGTAGGTGCCAGTCAAAGTTCTAGAAACTTTGACAAAAGTGTTCCATGATTGGGCTCCATCCTGTGATGTAACCCATATGTGAGGACTACCATTCTGCTTGTCCTGTGAGAACAGCTGCTCTAGACTTTCCCTCCTGGTCAGGGACTGCTGGCCACATTCTCTGTGCAAGAGGATAAAGCATCACCTGAAAGACAAGTTCTAGCTACAGGATCACTACCTGCTATACCATGGTAATCGCCTCCTGCCAGGTGCCTTGCTCCTCCAAAGCAGCGCAAGGGTTGCTAGACTGGAGTTGGTACTGTTCTATGGCCCTCAAGGACTCCTGTCTGCCTCAGCTCTACCAGAGCTTGGACTTGTTCAGAGAGCTAGCAAGCTCTTTGCACTGGGTGCACACATCCAATCTCTCGCCAACAGGTAGATAATCATACATGTGATATTTGGTGGAAAAGACTGAATAGCCCGCCATCTCGCTGCTGGGCTTGCCTGCCTCAATTTGTTAAGTTGATAAAGTCTTGGAGTCTGATTAAGGAGTATGTATACCTCAATTTAAGGGTTGTTAAATGATTTGGGCTTTTAATTTTGTTAGCTTTCTTAAAATCTTTCAATTTGAAATTTGATAAATAGGTGATTAATTTAAGTTAGTGAATGATCAGCAGGACTAAAATTAGTCCATCACTAAAATCAGGGCTAATCGTATATTACTTTATGTAACTGACTTATTTTGAAGATTTCTTTCCTAGTGGGGATAATTTATATATATCAAAATATGAGACAAGGATGGTGGTAATCAATCTGGTAACTAGTTGCCCAGGAACCAGTCATCTCACTTTCTCAGATCAAGTAACTGACCTTTGCAAACTCACAATTCTAACCCTGGCAAACAATATCTTTTACTATCTCTGAGAATCAAAAGCCTATTTTCCCACTTCACAGAGAATTTTAGCACTGGCAAACAAATACTAACCTAAAATCTAGCAAACAGCCAGTAACAGTTAAATTCTATAAGAATTAATCTTTTAAAATTTTGTCTCAAGATTTAAGCACTTGTTCCCAGCAAGTCCAAACTTACCTCAGCAGATGAAGTTTCTGCTATCAGAACTCTTAAGGAAATACTGACAAATAGAAATTTCATCTGCTGGTGGTAAATTTGTATGTGTAGTTTTTGCCCATTCTTCTTGGCTGAAGAACTCAAGTGCTTTCAAGCTGGCTAGAGATCAACTGTGGACTGCAATCTTCAAGTCTTGCCAAAGATTCTCTTTTGGATGCAAGTCTGGGCTTTAATGGCACTACTCAAGGAAATTCACTTTTTTCTTGCTGAGCCACTCCATTGTTGCTTTTGCTTTGTAATTAGAATCATTATTCTGCTTTTGCTTTATGCTTAGAATGAAAGTCCTGCAAAAAGGTGAATCTTCTCCCCTATCCCAGGTCTATGGCAGAGTGGTACAGGTTTTCCCCCCAGGATCTGCCTGTGCTTTGCACTATCCATCTTTCTTGTGATCTTAACAATCCTTTCTATCCCCACTGCTGCAAAACATACCCAAACATAATGCTGCCAACACTATGCTTTTCTTTAGGGATGATGTTAGCAGGGTGATATGCTGTATTTTATACCACACATCATTTAACAATGAGATCAGAAATTTCCACTTTGATCTCATCAAACTACAAAAACGTACTCCACATGTATGCAGTGTCCCTTTGCAAATGCTTTGTGGAACAAGGTATCTTATATCTTCAGCAATGGATTCCTTATTACCACCTTCCCATACAGGCTATGTATGTGAAATAATACTGAAATTGATGAACAATTAACATTTTCCCCAGAGTCAGCCATCTTTCTCACTATTTTCCTATCATCTTTATCTGTTAAAAACATGTGTCACAAATCTATTTTGAATCACACAAATATTTAGAAATGGAAATAGGTGTTTCTTAATTTTCACAATTTTCTGAGCAATTTGGCATTTTTGTTTTACTTTTTACACATGAAAGAACATTTGAAAGCAAAAAAATGTACCTTGTCCTTGCAAATGAGAAATGTCCAAACCCTCTTTTAATCGGAGGACAACTATTCCATATTGGATGTCAAAAGCATCACTGCAAAGGGAAAATAAGATACTATTTACTATTAAACAGATTACTAAACAATCATTCTGACAACAACGTCTATAAATCAAAACAAGTTGGTAATATGTATGCTTGCAGCGTACCATAAAGTAGATGCAATTTGTGGTATTTCTATAGGGAAATGGATTTAGCAAAAGTTCCTCATTAAATTCCTGCTGGTTTTTTTTGTTTGTTTTAAGCTTTAGCTCACACCTTTTCTTTGGTAGCTCAATACAATTTACATTCAAGGTGGCCTAGGTAATTCCCTGTCCTCAAAGGGCTTAAAATCTAAATTTGTACCAGAGGCAATGGTGGGTGAAGTAACTTACCCAAGGTCACAAGGCGAATCAATGAGATCTGAACTCTAGTTGTGAGTCTTCCAATACTAATTTCAGCCATATGGTCCCGTGATACATGGCTACAGACCTTCCGGGCAACCCTAATATTTGCTTTCGCTTTGATATGAAGCAAGCCCAAAAACTAGAGGTAGATAATTTGTTGCTTTCCACCCAAATCAAACATTTAAATACTATTCCAAAATAATTTTAACTGTTTTAAAATGTATTGCATATTTGTCTTCCTCTTTAATAAACCTGAAAGAAGAATTCAAAATACTCCGAATAGAATATTGACTTTAAAATATAAACTATTTTAAGCCTAGTTTCCTATAAAAAAAAACTGGCATTATAAAATTGTGTGCGCATCTACCCTCCCCTAAATAACTTCTGAATGATTCATCTAATTTCATTCAAATACCTGCTACAGATAGAGCACCTAGTGAGCCCCGGCTCACAATACTTATGTGCTCCCTACATAATCTACACTTAGAATTGTTTGTTTTTAAAAACTTTGTGCCCTGTAGGAAAGCATTTCATATTTAATTTCATGGAGGTCAGAGCACATTGTGATGTCATCTAGGACTTTTAAAGTTGCGTGTATGGGACATATTCCCAATGGAAGTGGTGGGGACAAACATAGTAATGAAATCCAAGAAAGCATGCGATAAACACAGAGAATCCCTAATTACAAAGAAGTTATGAGTTACCACCCAGGAAAAAGATCTAGGCATCATAGTGGATAATACATTAAAATCGTCAGCTCAGTGTGCTGCAGCAGTCAAAAAAAAAAAGCAAACATTATTAGGATTTATTAGGAAGGGAATAGTTAATAAAACGGATAATGTCATAATGCCTCTGTGCTGCTCCATGGTGAGACTGCTGCATCTTGAATACAGTGTGCAATTCTGATCGCCATCTCTCAAAAAATAAATAAATATATATATAGCTGTACTGGAGAATATACAGAGGGCAACCAAAATGGAAGGGCCACATAGGAAATTTAAAAGCAAGGGAGCGGGGGGGGGGGGGGGGAAGGATGGGGTTGGTGTGAGATAGTCAATAGGGCCTGGGGCTCAATGACTGTTGGATAAAGTGACCATTGTCAAAAATACAATATTTTAGGTCAGGATAAGGGACTAATCAGAATCGGACAACTCAAAAGTGGCTTTCACTGTCAGAGTAGGAACCAAACCAATGTCACATGATGCAATAGGAGCTTTGGTGGAAGACTTCAATTGTATGACACCTCGCATGAAAGAACAAAGACTCATGCATGCGCAGGGTTGATGCACAAAAATTCCCGCACATGCTCAAAGTTCTTATGTTGTACTCAGAGCTTTTCAGGGCCAGTGCAGTCAGATAACATTACCCACTTGTGTATATGATTCTGTCATACATGTCCACAGAGAAAAACTGACTCAGTTCTAAGATCTGTTCTGCAAAAGCTCTTAACCTGATGAGTTATGTCCAAATCCCTCAAGAGGGAATTATATTGGTCTCTGCTAATAAGGGAAAAGATGATCATAGAACCTTGGTTTTTCCCTGAATTTTTTTGAGTGTCTTAGTTACAAGGGTTCTCAAACTTGCTTTGTCTACCAAACTGTTCTTTCTGTGGACCCCTGGAGACAAGAAAATGGATCCTTTTTCTCCATATTTGTTCAATTACTACATGATTACTCAGTTTACCATCTGATTTCAGAATGGCCTTCATCACTTTCTTCAGAGCTGTTTCTACCACCACCAATTCACACTGAAGTTGCGCCTTCTGGAGCACAGGACAAGATTGCACTTTGTACTTTAGGTCTAACTTTCTTGCTACGAGCAAAGTGCACAGTAGTGTCTGCCACATTCTTGCCTGGAGGTTCTGTAATACCATGTGTATTGGAACAGCATGTACTTGTTTAAGGACCTGATATATTTTAGTACTCCAAAAATATCCTCTCTAGGCACTGCTTTTTCCTGCACTGTAAATGGAATAGCTTTTGCCATTTTTTGCAGAAAAGCTGGATATGATATGTCCTCAGGTGAAGATATGATTCTGGCAGAATGAGTGAAGAGTTTGATGGTAGGCCATTTGGTATAACAAAGAATTTTAAGATAATTGCAACTCTTCTTAGGAGTTGAGAGTACTGTTGATAGCTCCTATTTTTAGAAGAATGGATTCTTTGAGACTTGGTAGGAGGATCAAGTTGCAGAATACCATATTGGCTTGATATTTTATTTATTATTTTTTTATATACCGACATTCGATCTGAGATATCACATCAGTTTACATTCAGGTACTGTAGGTATTTCCCTATCCCCAGAGGGCTTACAATCTAAGTTTTGTACCTGAGGCAATGGAGGGTAAAATGACTTGCCCAAGGTCACAAAGAGTGACAGTGGGACTTGAACCCTGGTCTCCTGGTTTGTAGCCCACTGCTCTAACCACTAGTCTATTCCTCCTCCTCCCAGATATGGTGGAATATTAGACAGACATTCAGCCTGTAGGATCAACGACTACAAAATAGGAGATTACAGTTGAGGAGCAGGAGAGCCAATGATGATTCTAAATTTTTTTTTTTTTTAATCTGTCTAGTCACATCTTCCTTACAAAAGGGTGGCATAGATTTCTTAGAACTGGAAAAGGCTTTCTGATTGGTCTGCACTAAGAAATAGCTATTGCTGACAAGAACATGGGACCTTTACTTGTTGATGGAACCAGGGAGGCTTCGGAGCCCAGTAGCAAAGTGTCCTAATTCTCTGTGCCAAGACGTCATCAGCTCAGACCAGGTCTGTCTTGGCACCTAAGTTATTTCAGGTCAGAGGGTTATATTTTCTTTCCTTTGGTCAAGGAGGAATAATATCTGCATTGAGACTTCTGAGAGTCAAGGTACTTAGCATGAGAGGACTTTATTTTTTTTTTAATTTAGGCACTGGTTCCCCGACTGGATGGTTTTTTTTTTGTATTGTTTAAGGTTGAAGAGAGCTTATATATATTCTTTAAGCATGAAACTTCTGAATCTTAGAGTTCTTGGAGACATTCAGATGCAGGAAGCACAACTAGGGACATCATATGATGGCCTCAGAAAGTGCAGGGAGTGGTCAAAGATCCAGTATGGAAATTTGGGGCATCTCTGGAAGCCTGATTGTTTATTCACTACAGCAAAGAAGACTGAAGCCAAGTCAAACTCATTTTTTGTAAGTTTATGAAATAAAGAAAAATAACCCCCTCATATGAGATAGTCACATAAGAAAAAGGAATAGAAAAACAGAGAACTATAAAAAAGAAATAATAAAACTAGCGATAGAGCAAAAATCATATCCATTATCCAGATTAGAAGACACTGAGGAGATTCATGTGATGGCAGGTATATCAGAAACCTCCGCTGTCGGAGGCATTTCCTATCATTAAAAAATAGGATCTTAGCTATTGGTGCAATTTTTTTTTAAAGTTTCCTTGCAAGTGTTTTGTTTCATACCAGGCTAAGAGATTTATTTTTACTGACCCTTCTCACTTAGAAACATTTCTAGAAGATAAAAAACTTGAGGGATGGTCCTTCTTAGCTAAACTTAGGTTAAAAAGGCAAATACGTATTTAATCTCCTCTCTGCCTCACTATGATTTGTTTTTTTTCCATGGATGTTTAATCTTTCTTTTCTCCCCCAAATTATTGGGTTCAGTAATGCAGGGTTCTATTTGTTGCATTGATTTTTACTTTGAATTTGTATTTACTTACTGCATATACTGTTTTTCTTGAATTTTGTATATTATATATAATGAAAATCAATAAAGAAAAAATTATAAAAAAGAAACCTGTCTTTGAGATCAGAAATCGCTTTTCAGTCTGATTCATTGGATGATGTCACCTATTTCAGTAGTTGATTACTGTCCTGCTTGTCCACAGAAAACTGTCGATAGTTTGTAAGAACAGCATGTGTTTTGATTTTCTATTTAAATTCTGAAAACTGAGAAATTGCAATGTTTGAGCAGTATTCACGTACTCCAAGAAATTCATATTTTGTATCTGCTGTTTTTCACAAATCATTGTGTCATATTATACTAAAACTGCTGCACTGAGGCATTGAAGCAACAGATGCAGGAGAGCTTGGATACTGCACATTGGTAAAAATAAAAATTAGAATTAATTACCAATAAAAGGTATAAATGCTATAAGGTAGTCAAGCTCCATTTGTTATACTCACTGTAATACATTAATGTAGTTTTCCACGTCCTTCATATCAGACTGTAACCAATTTTTCTTAAAACCAATGACAAGCGTATTTGGTCTCATTCGACCCAAACCTGCAGCCTAAAATACAAAAAAATAAAGAAACCTCAAAATGCTAAAAATTCATGTATTTGGAAGAAAAATAAATGATGAGATTCATATTCAAAAGCCATTTAGACTGATAACTTAATAGTTATTCATCTAAATAGCTAACCCAGCTATATTCAAGCTGAGTTAACTACCAATCTAGAATTTAGCTGGATAAGGGGTGGGCAGGAGGCATTCTGGGAAGGAGCAGACTTATGCAGCGGAGTTAGCTGCATAAGTTAATGGGCTAACTCTGGTCGGGCCAAAGAGCTGCCCTAAAGTTAGCCTGTTATACATACACAGCTAACTTTAAGATAGCTAGGTATATTCAGCAGTGTAACCACTGAATAAATCCTGCTAGTTAGCCGGTTATGTATAACCGGCTAACTAGCACAGCATCTGAATGTGGACCTCTATATGGAAAACATGACAACTGAAGTGCTAACAGCAGCAGTTAACTATTCTCAAAGTTATATGTAAAAGAGTATTCCTTACCATTAAACAAATGGTACAAAATACAGTGGCACTTCCTTTCAAATAGCACTGTTTTTAATAAGTTTATACATGATCTATCATAGGGGTTCCCAAACATTTTTGTGTCATAGCATACCTAGTATTGGGGTTCACTTTACCATGTTACACACTAGCTTTCCCTTCCTCTCTCCCCACTTTTTTAGAACCATCACTTTTTCCTGCTCCTCTCCATTCCCTTGGCAAAATCACTTTTGCCTTCCTTTTCTGCCCCCACCCCCTTCCCACCCAAGTAATCATCTTTCCTCCAGCTCCCCACCTCATGATATCCTTCAACCAGCAGTGGACATCAAAGAAGCCACATTTACCTGCTGCTGCTTCCTCTTCTGTTGGCTTCTTTCTGCAGTCAGAACATGTGGCTCCACCAGAAGTGGAGTGGAAAGTGAAAGTGGAAAGTGGAAAAGTGGAAAGTGGAAAGTGGAAAAGTGGAAAGTGGAAAAGTGGAAAGTGGAAAAGTGGAAAGTGGAAAAAAGTGGAAAGTGGAAAAAAGTGGAAAGTGGAAAGTGGAAAAGTGGAAAGTGGAAAAGTGGAAAGTGGAAAAGTGAAAAGAGAAAAGTGGAAAGTGGAAAGTGAAAGTGGAGTGGAAAGTGAAGTGGAAAGTGAAGCCTTTCCAGATACCAACTGAACCCACTCTCAACTCAAGCAACTAAGAACTCCCGTCAGGGTAATCAACAACCTTTGACAACTCAATAATGTTCTTTCTTTTTAATTTGGCAGGTTTTATTTACCTTGGTTATTCTTTTGTTATCTCATTGTTAATCTCTCTTTTGCCTTCTCTACATTCCAAGTTGCATTTTATCCCTGTTTATTGTAACTGCTACCTTATTCTTCTATCACATGTTAATGTTTTAAGTTATTAAGTATTTATTCTTTTGTCACACCTTGTTATTTGTAAACCGGCATGATGCGACTCCCATCGCGAATGCCGGTATATAAGAAATTTAAATAAATAAATAAATAAGTGGAAGCAGCAGCAGCAAGTGAGTGCTACTCAGGTCAGGGAGTGCAGGGGAAAAAGAGGAAGACTTTGCAGCTGCTGGAAAATTTTGCCTGATGCAATTCTTTTCCCTCAGATGACTCTGGCAAGTTAGAAATATTTTGTAGTACACCTGTGCTTCTGACACAGCACAATGGCTGGGATAGCAAGTGTTGCTTACCTGTAACAGGTGTTCTCACAGGACAGCAGGATGTTAGTCCTCACATATGGGTGACATCATTAGGATGGAGCCCAATCACGGAAAACTTCTATCAAAGTTTCCAGAACTTTGACTGGCCCCTAATGGGCATGCCCAGCATGGCATTAACCCTGCGGCCAGCAGGGGTCCCCCTTCAGTCTTATTTGATAGCTACAGGTAGTGCCGAAAAAATAAAACAACAAAACGTTACGAACCCAACACCGCGGGGCGGCGGGCGGGTTTCGTGAGGACTAACATCCTGCTGTCCTGTGAGAACACCTGTTACAGATAAGCAACACTTGCTTTCTCACAGGAAAATCAGGATGGTTGTCCTTACATATGAGTGAGTACCGAGCTGAGGATGTCCGAACAGGCACCAAATGTACCCAACGGCGTGCAACAGGCACAACAACTGGGGTGGAATTTGGTAGAGGGTATCCTGAACCCCACCGGGCAGGTGGGTGTTGATATGTCACGTTGGAAATAGATTACGCAGGACAGATTGGCCGAAGATGGAATCTTGTCTTCCGGCTTTGTCCAAGCAATAGTGGGCTGCGAAGGTATGGAGAGAGCTCCAGGTGGCAGCCCTGCAAATGTCAGGAAGCAGCACCGATCTTAGGTGTGCTAATGAAGTCGCCATGGCCCTCACAGAGTGTGCTTTAACACGGTCTTGAAAAGGAATGCCTGCTTGCTGGTAGCAAAAAGATATGCAGTCCACCAACCAGGAGGAGAGAGTCTGCTTACCCACAGGTTGCCGTAATTTGTTGGGATGGAAAGAGACGAATAACTGAGTGCTCTTCCTGTGGGCAAGTGTACGGTCTAGATAGAAAGCTAGAGCTCGTTTACAGTCAAGGGTATGCAGAGCCTGTTCCCCTGGATTGGAATGGGGCCTGTGAAAAAAGGTAGGCAGTATGATGGATTGATTAATGTGAAACTCCGAAACTACCTTGGGTAAAAAGTTAGGGTGAGTGCGGAGTACCTCCCAGTCCTGCAGGAGTTTAGTGTAAGGCGGATAGGTAACTAGGGCCTGTAACTCACTAACCCTGTGAGCTGAAGTGATAGCTAAAAGGAAAATCACTTTCCATGTGAGATATTTTAGGTCACAGGAGTGAAGAGGCTCGAATGGTGGTTTCATGAGCCGACCAAGAACCAGGTTAAGGTCCCAAGAAGGGGCCGGAGGACATAAAAGTGGCTTGATATGGAGCAAGCCCTTTAAAAATCGTGTTACGAGGGGTTGTACTGATATAGGGACATCCCCGACACCTTTATGGAAGGCGGCTACCGCACTGACATGCATTCTGATGGAAGAGGTTTTTAGACCTGACTCTGACAAAACCAGAGATAGTCCAAAAACCTTGGGATTGGACAGGAAAAGGGATCATGGGACTGCGAAGTGCACCATGATGTGTACCTTTTCCATTTATAGGAATAAGATTTTCTTGTGGAAGGCTTTCGTGAAGCAATCAGGACACGAGAAACCGAATCTGAAAGGTTAAGTGGTTGAAGGATTAACCTTTTAACATCCATGCCGTCAGGGACAAAGCCTGAAGACTGGGATGGCGTAGGCAGCCGTCGTTTTGAGTGATCAGATGCGGGTCCATTCCCAAGGGCATGTGCCTGCGGATGGAGAGATCCTGGAGTATGGGAAACCACACTTGGCGTGGCCAGTGAGGTGCTATCAGGATCATGGTTCCTTTGTCCTGACGTAGCTTCACAAGAGTCTTCGAAAGAAGAGGAAGTGGAGGGAATGCATAGAGAAGACCGGTTGCCCACGAGAGGGAGAATGCATCTCTGGGCTGAGAGTGCTCGCTCCGAATGAGGGAGCAGTAATCGTCCACTTTGTGGTTCTGAGGGGACGCAAAGAGGTCTGTCTGGGGGTATCCCCATTGGCGAAAGATTGAGTTCGCTACCGAGGGGTTGAGAGACCACTCATGTGGCTGGAAGACGCAACTCAGTTTGTCTGCCAAGACATTGTCCACTCCCGGCAAGTAGGTGGCCCTGAGGTACATCGAGTGGGAGAGCGCTTCCGCCTAAATCTGCGCAGCTTCCTGACACAGGAGGAAGGAGCCTGTGCCTCCCTGCTTGTTGATGTACCACATGGCCACCTGGTTGTCCGTCTGAATCAGGATGACGTGATTTGATAGGCATTCCTAAAAAGCCCTGAGAGCATATCGCATTGCTCGAAGTTCTAGGAAGTTTATTTGATGTTTGGCTTCCTGTGGAGACCAAGATCCTTGTGTCTGTAGATTGTCCACGTGGGCTCCCCACCCGAGGTTGGAAGCATCGGTGGTGAGAATAAGTTGAGTATCTGGCACTTGAAAAGGCAGTCCCTGGAGGAGACTGGTCTGATCTTTCCACCAGGCGAGAGACAGACTGAGTGAGTTGGTGATCTGGACAATGGTCGACAGAGGCTGAACAGCTTGAATCCATTGTGACTTCAGAGTCCAATGCATGAGTCTCTTGGCCAGGCGGGCCATTGGAGTAACATGGATGGAGGATGCCATTTGTCCTAGCAGGACGAGGAATTGGCGAGCTGTTGCTGTATGTTGAGACTGCAACTGGTGAGCGAGGGCCACGAGTGTTAGCGCTCGTTGTCGAGGTAGAAAGGCTTTTGCCTGTAAAGTGTCCAAGTCTGCCCCAATGAACGACAAGTTTTGAGATGGGGTTAAATAGGATTTATCCACAAAGATAGTGCAGATCAGAAATAATAAGTCCCAATCAGGAGAATTCATCAAAGTTCTGGAGATCAAATTCTTTTATTCATTTAATGCGGCAACTCCACTGACTTATAGTACAAACATCTTAGAATGCGTCCCCCGACACGGTCCCGTGTTTCGCCTAGGGCTGCATCAGGAGGGAGCACAAATTTCACACAATAAGCTGTAAAAGACATATTAAAGATTAGGACATAGCAAAGGACTTCATGCCGACATAACTCATACCGTATCAAAAATATATAGGTCAAACATACCTGAGTGCAGAATCACTTTACACTTGACCGGGAGTGCATACATCCTACGTGCAGACAGGTATTTGAACCTAACAGAGTTGGCGCAAATTCAGGTGGACAGATCACGTGGTCCCAACGGGGGCCAATCAAAGGGCCCCCGTTCCTGAGGCGCAACTAGCAGTTCGACCAACAGGTGGCATTGACGACCCTACCAGGTTAAGTAAATAGATGCCACTCAAGTTCCCGATTTAAACCTTTGGGAGCTACTGTATCAAGTTGAAAGATCCATCTTTGTTCTATCCGACCAAGCTGTTCATTATAGTTGCCGCCCCGGGAGGGGCGGGGGACCACTTCAATAATACAGAAAGACAAATCAGGGATAGTGTGTGACTGCTGAACCCAGTGTTCTACTAGCGGTTCATTTTCCCGGGCGTTCCGGATGTTTGAGCAATGCTCAATCATCCGTGTTTTCGTCATTCTTGACGTCTTCCCGACATACAATAAGGGACAGGGACAAGTCATAATGTATATAACGCCTTGAGTAGTACAATCAGAAACTGATCTGAGGGGAAAGGTTTGTTGTGTGACCGGGTGTATAAAGGATGTAAGACACACCGTATGTTTACACATAGAGCAGTGACCGCAAGGTTGGTGTATAGCTGAAGATAAAGGCATCATGACATTCGAATGAGAATCTGCATGAATAAGCCTATCGCGTAAGTTCCGACCCCTGCGGTATGTAAAACGGAGAGGACCCGGAAATAACCGATGCAAAGAAAGAGACTGCCAATGCCTCCGCACGATGTTAGTAACTTGTCGACTTAAAACAGAGAACGGTAAAATACAATTATTTACCGTATCGGACGACCGGGACCGCGGAAGGAACAAAAGATCACGGTTCACAAATAGTGCACGCTTTAAAGCATTTCTTACAACCTGTTTCGGGTATCCTCTAGATCAGTGTTTCCCAACCCTCTCCTGGAGGCACACCTAACCAGTCAGGTTTTCAGAATATCCATAATGAATATGCATGAGAGAGATTTGCATACATTGGAGACCCAGGGTATGCAAATCAATCTCATGCATATTTATTGCGGCAATCCTGAAAACCTGACCGGCTAGGTGTGCCTCCAGGAGAGGGTTGGGAAACACTGCTCTAGATGATAACCTTAAAGACATCAGGTTGGCTTGTGCCACAAATTCATCCCGGGTTGAGCAAAGTCTACGAAGCCTTAGGAATTGCCCTATCGGGATATTCCTCCTTAAAGCCCAGGGGTGACAACTATTAAAGGAAAGTAATGTGTTTCTATCTGTTTCTTTACGGTAAATGGTAGTGATAAAGTGACCATCATGTACAGAAATTAGAATATCCAGGAAAGCAATCTGTGTAGAATGGATACAGAAATTAAACTGGAGATTACAATCACAAGAGTTTAACCAGTCGAGAAACAAAGAATTGTACATCAGTCCCTTGCCAAATCAGAAAAATATAGTCAATAAAGCGCAGCCATAAAGGAATCGACCGAAACCACTCAGATGGGTACACAAATGTTTCTTCGAACCGAGCCACAAATAAACAGGCCACACTGGGGGCCATTGTCGCCCCCATCGTGGTGCCCTTGATTTGTTGGTAAAAACAATCTTTAAACCGGAAAAAATTTTTTTGTTAAAGCTAATTCTGCCAGTGTCTTTAAAAAGGTTGTAGGTACACGACAAGGCATCGGTCGCGAATTCAGAACATCTTCAACAATATTTAGTGCCTCAAACTGGGGAATGTTCGTGTAGAGCAGGGGTCGGGAACCCATGGCTCGCGAGCCAGATATGGCTCTTTTGAGGGCTGCATCTGGCTCGCAGACAAGTGTCGCCACACTTCGCGGTTCCCCTGCTGACCCAGCTGCTCCCCGGTCCTCCGCCGCCCGGGCTTAAAATGCTGTCAGCCCGGGTGGAACGCGGCGGGACAGCTGGAGTCAGCGGCACCGGCGTGCTCTCTTCTCCTCCTCCCCCCCCCCCGCGGCCCGGAAGAGGAAGTGGTGAGCATCGGGTGTCTGCGCGGAAGAAGAGACGGGGCCTCTTGGGGGGGGGGGGGGCCACTAACCCCGTAGCCCCCTTCAGTCTCCTTTTTTCCACAGTGCTGTTGCCTCGTGGTTTGTGGAGCTGTGTTTCAAAATTTTTTCCTCACTGAAGAATTTGACATTTTTTCTTCAATTTTTCCCCGCCTCGGGGTCCCCATCGTGAATCGATTCCTCTGGCGTTCGGCATGACGTCTGTGTCCTGTGTCTTGGGCCTTCCCACGATGTCCGTCGGTTTCTCAGCTGTGCTCAGATGACCCCCAAAGATTAGTACGCCCGTCTGGACAAGATGGAGCACTTGTTTGGTTCCAAGCAATTGGCTCCATCTTGCCCAGACGGGCGTACTAATCTTTGGGGGTCATCTGAGCACAGCTGAGAAACCGACGGACATCGTGGGAAGGCCCAAGACACAGGACACAGACGTCATGCCGAACGCCAGAGGAATCGATTCACGATGGGGACCCCGAGGCGGGGAAAAATTGAAGAAAAAATGTCAAATTCTTCAGTGAGGAAAAAATTTTGAAACACAGCTCCACAAACCACGAGGCAACAGCACTGTGGAAAAAAGGAGACTGAAGGGGGCTACGGGGTTAGTGGCATACTGGGCATGCTCAGTGTGCCAGTCAAAGTTTCTAGAAACTGACAAAAGTATTCTATGATGGGCTCCATCTGATGTTACCCATCTGTGAAGACTACCATCCTGCTTGTCCTGGGAGAAATACTCATCATGATTTTTTTCTCAATTAAATGTGGGTTTAGTCTTACAGACCATTCATAATATATATTATGATTTGTTAAATATCATTATGTGACTGTCAGTCCTCTAATGCAGTCAACACCTTGATGCAACGATCAACTTGATGCAATGCACATGTACATGCATACACATATATAAAAACAATTAATTAAATTGCAATTGTGTAATGCTCAAAGGTGGCATTGCCTTTTTTCAATAATGTTCATAGAAAAAAATCTTCATCCAATGGGCAACAGGTACTAATTTTCTATATATATCTTTCTATCTGCTATATATTGATTTTTTTTTTGCCAGTTAGCAAAAATTACATATATTCCAAATATTACCTGCATTAGATACTGTGCGCCATCTCTCAAGTCCTCAGCATGCACTGGTGTATAAAAAGCCTTCATTTTGTTTTTAATAAGCCATCTCTGATATCTTGACTGATCAGCGGATATTTCTTTTATGACTTGTTTCTGAGGACCCTTTAAAGGAACAAACTTTAAAGTTAATATCTTAAGCGCTACATACATCAACGAAGATATTTAATCAAATTTATTTGCCATCTTCCTGAAAATCAATCAAGGCTGGTCACATTATATAATAAACTAGCTGTTAAGCCTGTTAAAACGGGCGAGATTCCATCGTTCAGACCGGCACGGTTAGAGCTGCTCTGTTCTCCACAACTTCCCTTTTCCTTCCATCCCCTCCCACCTCCCACCTCCTCCTCCACAACCCCTTCCCTCTCCCAGCCCTCCTCCACCACTCTTTTTTCTCTTCTCCAGAACTTCTTACCCTTCCCACTTGTTCGGTCATATCCTCTTCCCTTTTCCTTCCCCTCTCACCTTCCCCTTCTACCCTCTCCCTCAGCCCTCCTCCACTCCCTTTTTCTGTACTCCACAACTTTACCCTCCCCACTTACTCACATCCTCTTCCTTCCCCTCCCACCTCCTTCACAACCCCTTCCCTCTCCCTCAGCCCTCCTCCACTCTTTTTTCTCAGCCGGCATCGCCTGAACCCAGGAGAATGGGAGCTGCCGGACGCGGTCTATCGCCTCATCTGCGACAGATGGGGTCGGCCACAAATGGATCTGATGGCCACCGCTCAGAACGCAAAGGCTCCGCGGTTCTTCAGTCGGAGGTGGGAAAGAGGGGCCGAAGGCGTGGACGCACTGGTTCTTCCCTGGCCCACGGACGTGTTGCTGTATGTGTTTCCTCCTTGGCCCTTGATAGGCAAGGTGCTGCGACGCATAGAGGTACACCCGTCGGAGGTGATTTTGGTAGTGCCGGAGTGGCCAAGACGACCGTGGTTCGCGGACCTTCTACAGTTGACGGCGGAACCGCCACTTCGGTTTCGCGGGGACGAGCTCCTTCTTCGTCAAGGACCCGTCTGTTTGGAGGATGCGGATCACTTTTGTCTCGCGGCTTGGCTTTTGAGAGGAAGCGTTTGAAGTCTAAGGGGTACTCGGATGCGGTGGTAGCCACCTTGTTGAGAGCTAGGAAACAGTCCACGTCCTTAGCCTACGTTCGGGTTTGGGCGGTTTTTGAGGACTGGTCGTAAGGTGGACCCTATTTTGTCATCCGTGCCGGAGGTCCTAGCCTTTCTGCAGGAGGGTCTCGCTAAATGGCTATCGTGCAGTACCCTTAGGGTCCAGGTAGCCGCACTTGGTTGCCTCAGAGGCAAGGTTCGAGGGGTGTCGTTGGCACTACATCCGGATGTGGCGCGTTTTCTTAGGGGAGCTAAACATTTGCGTCCGCCGGTGCGGAATCCTTGTCCTTCCTGGAATCTAAATTGGGTTCTTTCGGCTCTGTGCATGGCGCCGTTTGAGCCTCTGAAGAGGGTGACGCTGAAGGATCTAACCTTGAAGACGGTCTTTCTGGTCGCGATTACGTCGGCTAGGCGTGTTTCGGAGTTACAGGCTCTTTCTTGTAGAGAACCGTTTTTGCGAATCTCGGATTCGGGAGTTTCCCTAAGAACGGTTCCGTCTTTTCTGCCAAAAGTGGTCTCTGCGTTTCACTTGAATCAGTCTGTTGAGCTTCCCGCCTTTCCGGACGTGGTGGGTCTCGACAAGGAGTCCAGAGATTTGAGAAGACTTGACGTTCGTAGGGTTCTTCCTCCGTTACCTGGAGGTCACGAATCCTTTTCGGGTTTCCGACCACCTCTTTGTTTTGGGCTCTGGTCCTAAGCGGGGTGCCGCTGCTTCTCGGGCCACGATTGTGCGGTGGCTCAAGGAGGCCATCGGGTCCGCGTATCTGCTTCGGGGCAAGTCGGTCCCGGTGGGCCTCAAGGCTCACTCTACACATTCACACGCTACGTCGTGGGCGGAGACCTCTCAGGTGTCCCCACAGGAGATCTGCAGGGCGGCAAATTGGAAGTCGTTACATACGTTTTCTAGACATTACAGGCTTGATGTCCAGGCGGCTGATTCTGGGGAGTTTGGAGGGAGAGTGATCCGAGCGGGACTCTCTGCTTCCCACCCTCGGTAATTAGCTCTGGTACATCCCAGGTGTCTGGACTGATCCGGGTATGTACAGGGAAAGGAAAATTAGTTCTTACCGGATAATTTTCATTCCTGTAGTACCACGGATCAGTCCAGGCTCCCGCCCGTCTGTTCTAGTTGGTTGATTTATACTGAAGTAACAGAGAGTCCGCTCGATTGGATTCAAGTTTTCAATTATTCAGTTTTGAAGGATTACAGTTCGCCTCTGGTTCTGGCAGTTCTGTTCCAGCTGGGGGTAGTTGAATTGGCCTGTATTAACGGGTTTTAGTTAGTTAGTCGGGCAGTTTTTGGTTGCTTTGACATCCTGTAAGACTGAGGGGCTGTGGGTGGCACCTTACTATATGTAGGGAGCCCGACAAGTTTTACTCTGTCTCCATCTGCTGGTGCGGAGTCACAACCCAGGTGTCTGGACTGATCCGTGGTACTACAGGAACGAAAATTATCCGGTAAGAACTAATTTTCTTTTCCCTCTCCCTCAGCCCTCCTCCCCTCCCTTTTACTGTACTCCACAACTTTACCCTCCCCACTTACTCACATCCTCTTTCTTTCCCTCCCACCTCCTCCACAACCCATTCCCTCCTCCACTCCCTTTTTCTGTACTCCACAACTTTACCCTCCCCACTTACTCACATCCTCTTCCTTCCCCTCCCACTTCCTCCACAACCCTGTCCCTCTCCCTCAGCCCTCCTCCACTCCCTCTTCTTTTCTCTGGCCCGCCTGACACTTAACCGCCGCCGCTGCTCCTCCATTGGAGGTCTCCGGGGGTCGGTCTCTCTCTCTCGCGCGCGGGGAGAAGCAGCGGCGGCAGCACAGACACAGAAATGGGAGGTCTCCGGGGATCTCTCTCTCTTGCGCGTGCACTGCTCCACAGGGCTTGGTGATGAGGCGCGCGCGAGAGAGAGACTCCTGGCGACCTCCCATTTCTGTGTCTATGCCGCCGCCGCTGCTGCTGCTTCTCCTCGCGCGAGAGAGACCCCCCCCCCCCCCCCCGGAGACCTTCTGTGCTGCCTCCGCTGCTCCTTCTCGCTGCTTCCAAGACAGCCGTCCGCTGGGCTCCCCTCTGACCGATGTGCACTCACGCTTGCGCAGTAGAGCTGCTCTCTACTGCACATTTGCGGCACGTCGGTCCAAGCCCATTTATATGGTAGATTAAATTAAATATATAAAAAAACAAAGCATAACCTTCATCAACTAGTAGGATTAAAGCCACCACTCAGTTTCAGATCCATTAAAATGATCAAAACACACCCAATAATCCAAAAGGTTTATCAACCTTTTCTCATCTAATGAACTCTGCTTCACTCCCTGTCTTTATACATTAACCACCTCCACATATTAAAATCAAATCTTCAGGGAACTTCTAAAGCCCAATAAAGAATATGCCAACCTGATTTCCTGAAGAAAAGAATTCCATAATCCAGGACTAGTCAATGAGAAAATCTGCTTCCCAGATCTAACCAACTTGATACAGAAGTTATCTATGCAGTAGTATTCTGAACAGGTCTATAGAATCAAGTTATTGTGGTAGCTACAAGAATAATAATAAAAGGCAATCTAAAGGAAATGAATGGCTAAATGGATTTGTATAGGCATTTTAGTTACAAGTCACTAATTTAAATCCAGTTCAGACTGGTAGTGATTGAAAAACATATGAAAAGTGTACTGCCTTAGTCCAGTCTCCAAAACACAGGTGTGTACATGGTTTAAAAAAAAAAAAAAAATCACCAGCACAATTGGACTCATTTGCACACTTTTTGGCTCTCTCAGCAGAAATGACAAACACTGACAGGCATGGAGACTGAATTGCTTTTACTTTTTGAGGTGGCACTTTCAGAACAGAATTAAGGTGCATGTCAGGCTCCCCTGTCCTGCATATCTTTTCTCTATATCTGCTTTGTGACTAAAGAAAGGATTTAATTTTCCAGTGCTGTCAATCCATCACCTTTTATGAGCACTAAATTCTTTAAAAATGTATTTTTAAAAAAGCCAGAAAAAAACATTATGAAAAATTACTAAATGTTACAAAATACCATCAATACTTACTATATGAACATGTCCACAGATCATCAAACCAACATTCTTTGTGAAAGCGTGAACGAGATTAAGTAAAGGAGGACGTGAATTTGGAGCACCTATTAAAATAAGGCATTGAGGCCTTATAAGAGATTTGAAAAGAAAAACAATATTAGAAAATTAGCTTTGAGTGTATGCTTTGTAATGGATCTCAGTTACATAGTAAATGATCATGCCAGGAGGATAAGAGAGAGGTTTCATGGGATAGGCAAGTCATTTAGCAGCATCGGGTGTTTTCCTAGAACAAGCAATCAACCAGACCTCATAAGTGGGTGATATATGTAGCCTGACATGGAACTTTGAGCATGCCCAAATGGGCATGTGCATCATGCCATACTGTCACACATCCAAGCTGGGGGGTAGGGGGGTGTCCTTCAGTCTATAACTTGGGTTTTACAAATATAAGCTAACGCCATGGGGAGATGGACAGGTTTTGGGAAGGCTGCCACCCTGCTGTCCTTGGAGAGGTGAAATAGATATCTTATATTGTAACTACCTGAAGTTTTTCACGTGATCTTCCACTCCTGCAAGACGAATAGAGTGCTGCAGTGCATTCAAGTAGGTCAAGGCTTGTGTTGAGGATCCCCAGTTCACATCTGTTAAAATGTAAAGTTAAAAAACATTAATCAAAAATAACTAGATGAACTCACTGGTGTACCCAAAATAACCAATAATCAATGTGCAAATATACACCTCACTATCAGGGTCATTCATCAAAATGCACTATGGCAGTAACACATGCGATAAGGCGTTAACGCCATAATGCTTGCAATAACTATATTACCGTATGGCGTGAATGGAAATTTTTAGAAGGGGAGGGATTGGGGAGGGTGGGATTAATGAAAATGAGGGGCAATATCACACGGTCTTAACGCTGGCGAGTCATACCTTAAAAACAGATGTTTCCAAGTACAAATTAAAAATACACTTTCGGACAAAGTCACACTGCTAACTGGTGTCCCACAGGGATCGGCCCTGTCGGCAACACTCTAACATTTATCTCCTCCCGGTATGTCACCTACTAGCAGGACTTGGAATCATACACTACTTATACGCAGACGATATACAGCTACTGCTACCAATTGTAAACACCATTGAAGAAACAATGAAACTTGCTAATATGTATCTTGAGATAATTAAACAGCTCTTAAATCAGATGGAACTCGTAATAAACATCGACAAAACGGAATTCCTACACCTTGAACGTAAAAACATACACCACATCCAACCAACACTCACAACTAAAAATAACCAAACCGCTGAGCTAGCAACTAAAGTACGAAATCTAGGAGTAATAATTGACCCTGAACTAAACATGAAATAACACATCTCCTTGAAAATAAAGGAAGGATATGTGAAACTAATGATCCTAAGATGACTTAAACCTCTACTAACACTAAACAATTTCCGCACAGTTTTGCAGGCAATGATATTCGCAAGTACAGACTACTGCAACTCCCTACTTTTAGGACTACCACAATCCACAATTCAGCCACTACAAATATTACAAAATTCAGCTGCTAGAATTTTGACTGGCAAAAAAAGCATGATCACATTACAGTAACGCTTGCCGATCTACACTGGCTCCCAATTGAACAAAGAATTCAATATAAGGCCTTATGCATAATACATAAACTAATCCATGATGAAAAAGCTGACTGGCTTAACACAGCACTGTGCGTACATGTCCCACAAAGAAACCTAAGATCTGCTAATAAGGCTCTACTAACTGTTCCCTCTTGTCAAAACAGCACGCCTCACGCAAGTTAGGGAGAGAGCACAATCACTGGCTGGCCCCGTGCTATGGAACACCATGCCACTCGAAATAAGACTGCAGAGAAACTTCAAAATATTCAAATCCAATCTGAAAACCTGGCTATTTAAACAAGCTTTTTATAAAGATAAAGAGAAGGAAAAAAACAGTTGATTGATTAGGATGCACAAAACTAGAAATTGTTATTTGTAACCTACAAATGCACATTAAAGTTAAATTCTTTCCGTCTAATATGCTCCATACAAACTTAATGTACACACATAGTTTATTGAAGTGAATTGTTACCGCACTATGATGGCATATGATTAATTGTAATCTATACCACTTACTTTATTCATTATCGTGCCTTGCTGTAAACCGTTGTGATGGTTATCTAACTTAATGACGGTATAGAAGAGCTTTTAAATAAATAAATAAATAAAATAAAAATATAATTTTTGGAAAATATACACAGCAGCTAGCAAAAAGGATACCATGCATCAATAAAAAATCTCCAAGTCATTTTTTGAACTTTTTTCATCTGAGCTAGCCATATTTGGAATAGTGTCAAATTATCTCATCTGAAATGGGTTTAGAACAGTTAATGCACGGATGCTAATAAAGCTTTCTCAAAGCCAATGAGAGAGCTAACTAATGTAACTTCCGAACATTTGGAACCAAAGATGCTCCAGAAAGCTTAAAACATTTCTATTTAACAGCACCTTCAGTGAATTAATTGCAGCTTAATTGGTTGGGCTGGATGCTAACAATGTTTCTTTTACAATGGTACATTGGCTCCCCGATATATCTGGTCCAATCCCCTATATTTGTTTAATTTGTATGTTTGTATATGCAATTTTGTGTGTGTTTTTATGTTATCTAACCCAGACTTTGGTGGGTGTAGGATACAAGCAATTTTAAATAAATAAATTGTACTCTCAAACATTAAGTGGAATTGTTAGATTGTTGCTTATGAAATTTAAAAAAAAATGTCAACAATTTTCATCTGACAAAGGGTAAATGCTACTAATAATATGTAGACTTTAAATATGCCACAGGACACCGAGGGCTTAATTTTAAGGCACCATAAAAAGCAAAATACCTAGAATTACTAATCTAGTAGGTGCAAGGGTCAGGGAACTTCATTTTTCAATTAGAAGCAGTATCTCCCATGACAGTAGAAATGCCTATGAATGTCACTTGGGATACCCGTGTGCACCATAGAAAAACAGACCTTGCAGATCTCTGTAATAAAATATTTTGTTAGCATACACATTGAACTAATGGTAGTACCACAATAGTAACAACTAGTAATCTTCTTTACCAATTCAGTTAAAAAGTTTTATCACCATACTGACCTGGCTTCTTGTAAGTAACATAAATGAATAATCCAGTGACTATGACATATGTTAGCAGTGCTGCCCACCAGTTAATGACAAACATCACTCCGCAGCAGAGAAGAGTTCCAATTAATGAAACCCACATGTTGTAGTACTTGAAGGAAGGGCGCCAACCTAATTATAAAACAATGCAATAGATTATGACCCTTATTCAATAAAGAGCTATTCAAAAATTTTCCAGTCTACTGAATGATTAGTTAAAGAAATTTCTTTAAATTGTTGCTCTAATACGTAAAATAAACTTTTGTTATAAAGGAATCTATTGTACTTCATTACATTTGACTTTTCTCCATGTTAAAACAGTTTGATACAAACACTGATGATAATTTCATATTCAAATGTCAACTTCTGTAAAGGTTCTACACAAAATTTGGCCAGTTTTCCACATACCTATGGTCAGGTAGTCTGTTTTGCTTTTTTAGTTATATTTATCTATTAAATAAATCCCAAGTACCTCAGGAGTTTTTTCATTTTCTTGTTGCATGTCAATCTAAGCTTTTACCTCCAGAGTCAGTGATAGAGGCTAAGTGTAAATTTACAAAGGATTCGGATAAGCTGTGATATGAAGGGAAAGCTGGGATCTAGCATATTTCAACAAGCACACAAGTGAACTCAGGAATTGTAGAAGGATTTTGTAAGACTGGGAAAATGGGCATCTACTGTAAATGGCAGATGAAGTGATGCACATAAGGAAAAATCTTAACTGCATGTACCCATTTCTGAGATCACTGTGGATAATACATTGAAATCCTCAACATTATGCGCAACAGTGATCAAAAAGCAAATAAAATATTTGCAATTATTCAGAAAGCAAGAGACAAACCTTAATATTGTAATGGCTCTCTATGGGACTGATGTAATAAGCAGCGGTAATGCTGCAGTGGGTTTTAGCACATACTGTGCATTTATATGCGCAGTTTCCATACAAACCCTAAATGGGTATGTAATAAGGGTTTGTACGCAGGAAAAATGTGCATATAAACCTGCTTACCAACCTGCAACTTGTTTTGAATAAGTGCATGCAAATGGCATGTAAATGAGGGTATTATCTATTCAAGGGTAATGCAGGGAGCAGCGCTAGCTGAGAGAATGGTTAGTGCGGGGTTCTTTTATGCAGGTTTTTGGCGCCTGGGTCAGAGCATGAGTTAAGTGAAAGCTGAGATTCGGGGGCCATTTTACTCCGTTGCTTGCATTCCTGTGGTGTAGCTGTGTGTCTGTGCAGCTCTGGTGTAATCATAGATTATGTTCATTTGTTCTTGATGCTGTGTTATATCTTGAGGGTCAGCCGAAGGATTACTGTGGTAGACATTATGACAGAGGTCGTGGCAGGAGACAGAGGGTCAGAAGGAAACAGGCAGAAAGAAGGGATTGAGAGCAGGTTTTTCTGGGTGAAGCAGTCCACAGAAGGGCTCGGAGGAAGCGGATATTCCGCCTCAGGACAACTCTGCTGGGGATGCCGGAGACAGATGTGGTGAGGACATACAGACTGAGCTCCAGATCCACTGACAGATCGTGGACATGCTAGTTCAGGCCTGGTGAAGCTGCTTGGAGCCCTTCATTTCCTGGCCACCAGCTCCTTCTAGAACACAGTGGATGTGGTGGTTGGCATGGAGCAATCAATCTTCTCTAGGCATTTCAATCAGATACTGAGGGCCATGCTGAAAAGGGTCAGGCAGTACATAAGATATCCACAGCAGTGTTGGGCATGGCAAGAGATGGAGAGCTTTATTTGATATAGCCATTATGCCTAATGTGATAAGCACTATTGATTGTACCCATGTGGCTCTCACCCCATCCTCATGGCAGAGAAATGGCATATTGAAATAGGACACAGCAAATAATGGAGTGGAGAGAATGATCGGCATACTGGATGGTAAACCATGTAGGAATGGTATAGTGCTAAGGGTTATAGGAACCTTGTAAAGGTGATCAAATCAACCAGTCATTAAAGATGTTTTTTATGCATTTCCAACTTTTATTCACAGTGTACAGTAAAGTTTTGGTCCCCCGACATGGACAGTGTTTTGCCACATGGACTGCGTTGGGAAGGACAGAAGCCTGAGATGTTAACTAATTGCACTGCATTCTAACGTCTCAGACCTGCTGTGATGGGGAACCGCAAATATAAATCTTTTGACGTCGCTATCAGTTTCTTGTGTGGTCCTCGCCTTGCCTGTCCGGGCACCCATCGTTACCATTTGATTCTATTTACTCAATACTTTCTATTAGACTGTAGAATGCTGCTTAAACCCAGCAAGATTCCTTGACCATCATCCTGAGATACCACTGCAAGGGCCGTTCTTTGAATCTCCAGACACCACTAGCATTTCCAATGTATGTGTATGGAGCCGACTTGTTTGAAAACCGCTGGGGCACCGTGCAACTAGTTGAATTCTTGGGCTTCTGTCCCTCCTGATGCAGCCCATGTGGCGAAACATGGTCTGTGTCAGGGGACCAAAACTTTCCTGTACACTGTGAATAAAAGTTGGAAATGCATAAAAAACATCTTTAATGACTGGTTGATTTGATCACCTTTACAAGGTTCCTAGAACCCTTAGCACTATACCATTCCTACATGGTTTATATTGAAATAGGAAACATTATCACTATGAACATTCAAGTGGTGTGCAATGCTCACATGAAGATACTCAGTGTAATGTTGAAATTTGCTGGAATCAGCCATGATTCCTTCATCCTGGCACAGTCAGCACTGGCACAGAACTTCACAGAGGGGACATATGGTGAAGGCTAGTTGCTGGGTAAATGTGAACTAGAAGTCAGTACAAGTAATTAGAATATGTTTCGATCAACTCTGTGGATTCAGGGGTGTGCACTCACAATTTAAAAGGTATGCTGGGATGGGAATCTAAGGCATGTTAATACATGCATTTTGTACAAAGTGCATACTAATCTGGCTAATCTTGTGAGCTCACATGTTTAACAGATTAGTAGTTGCTTTTTGAAAAATTTTGGGTTTGGGGGGAGAAGGGTATATTGGACTCATCTTTTTACTTTTGTTATGCATGAGAAAGTAAGGGATAACTCCGCAGCTTGCATTTATTCTATGTGGATGGAGTTAGTGGAGAGGGAGAGGATAATGTAGAAATTAGCATTTATTTATTTTTTTGCTGGGCTTGAAGGGGTTGCTTTCATTGGTAGCCCCATGTTGTTGAAGGTGGGTAAGGTAGACAGCCATGAACATTTTTTTTTGTTTGTTTGTTTTTTTTTAACATTAGTTGCAACTGTTTTTTTATTGGCCTATATGGCCTTTTAAGATTATGGAGTTGAGTTGTCTATCAAATGGTAAAGGCTTGGCCAAATTTCACTGACTCACATGAATCTTGATAGAAGGTACAAATCTGCCTATTGGCATTTATAGTAAAGGCAGCTTTATCCTGCTGCAGGCTGCCAGTATGTCTATTAACATGTAGCACATTAACAGCACAGGGGTGCGTTCCAAAGACAGAATAGTAAGGGCCAGTTTTTCTTTTTTACTGGGGGGGTGTCAGCATACACAAAAAATTCTTACAGATGTTAACTTGCAGGAAGGGAATTTAAAGAAATCTAGATGACTTTATGCCAAACAAAAATTTTTTTTCCTACAGGTGATGCTGGGTATGGATGTAAACTTTCTAAATACCATCAAGTTAATAGTGCTTGCTGTAGCCTGAATTTTTGTAAACAGTGAGACCTCATAAAATGTGGCGGGCTCAAGCGGCAGTGTCTGGGAATCGTAGGTATTAAACATTGTGTGATTTCATTTAAAATGCAGTTTTGCAAGGAATTGATTACCTTGTTTTTCATTTTCCAGTAGTGGCATTGTGCGGCCCCTGAGGAAGCTTTTGACAGAAACACGAGCCGTGTCGGGCCAGTGCCAACGCTCCATATCCCTACTGCATACTCCGCTTCAATACGCTACGATAAGTGACACGCTATGATACTGAATTTTCACTGCCTTACCTTGTAGCAAACTGACACAAGTTGCCATTACCCCATTGTAAATCTTAAACAGAGAGACCGATGATTTGAATTTCTTTGACGGTGTATTCGAAAAATTATCACCGCACTACCTTGAAAGTGGCGTTCCGGGCGCTCACACGGTGAGCCCGCCACATTTTATGAGGTCTCACTGTTTACAAAAATTCAGGCTACAGCAAGCACTATAACTTGATGGTATTTAGAAAGTTGACATTATAAGATTCCATCATTTGTTTTGTATAGATTTTGTTTTCTACGGGTATGGATGTAAAGCATGGCTGGTAACGCCACTGGCCGTGCCACATATTGCTGTTGAAGGGAGGTACCAAGGGGCATGTATTAGAACAAGGGGTGCCATCAAAAGAACTTTCAGTCTACTGAAGAGTTGTTTCAGCTGCCTGGATCGATCAGGAATGGCACTCCAGTATTCTCATGAGAAGGCAGAGGATATTGTGGTTGCCTGCCTCATGTTGATAACATGGCACTTCAGCATGATATTCTACAAGACATCCCAACCTGGAAGAAGAACATGAGATGAGCATTCCTGGTTCAGAAGAGAACACCACAGCAAGGGGGAATGAGGTCAGGTACCAGGTAATCGCTGAATGTTTTGGAGAACAGCATCCTCCCCATTGATGACTGTGTCATAATGCAAAACATGTTATAGGCCCTGATTTCTGTTGTTGAACATATTTTGTTTACTATATTCAGGCCGATACACGCATTTGGACGCACGTTTGACGCGCTAGCTTTCCCCTTATTCAGTAAGGGGTAATAGCGCATCAAAAACGCGCGTCCAACCCCCGCCCCCCCCCCCGAAACTAATAGCACCCGCAACATGCAAATGCATGTTGATGGCCCTATTAGTTATTCCCGAGCGATACAGAAAGTAAAATGTGCAGCCAAGCCGCACATTTTACTTTCAGAAATTAACGCCTGCCCAAAGGCTGGCGTTAATTTCTGCCGGCACAGGGGAAGTGCACAGAAAAGCAGTAAAAACTGCTTTTCTGTGCACCCTCCAACTTAATGTCACGGCGATATGAAGTCGGAGGCCCCAAAAGAAAAAAAAAAGTAAAAATTAAAAAAAAATAAATTAAAAATCGGCCCGCGGGTCGGAAGACGGACACTCAATTATGCCGGCGTCCATTTTCCGAACCTGTGGCTGACAGCGGGTTTGAGAACCGATGCCAGCAAAATTGAGCGTCAGCTGTCAAACCCGCTGACAGCCGCCGCTCCTTTTACCGCGGGCCCTAATTTGCATAGGCCACCCTCCTGAATCGCGCGCGCCCAGGAGAGTGGCCTGTGCGTGTGCCGGGAGAGCGGGCGCTCGCCAGCTCTCCCGCGCGTTTTTCTGAATCAGCCTGATTGTTAATAAATGTTTACTTCTTTATGAAATACTTGTCTTTTAAAGTTCTCTGTCTGTATTGGATGCTGTCCTTAGTATGGGAGGTCTTTGGGGGTTGCCAGCCTAGTGTCCACAGGCTTTCAGAGCTAGGCTGGCAGCACACATAGCACAGCTATGCCAAGCACAGCAACCTGGCTGCAGTTATTTTCCCTCCACAGTGGGGTGGTAGTCTCTGGGTTCACGGATGTTAGTTCTCTGATGATAGGGTCCTGGATCTGCAGTTTTCCAAGCTGCATTTGCCCTAGGTGGCTGGGAGGGGGGAGGGAAATGGGAAAAGAAGATGGAAATAAGAAGGGGGGTTTGGTAGAGTTACTATTGGGAAGGCGGGTTGGTAGTAGAGGAGGAGGATGGGGAAGATGTTAGGAGAAACCCATGTTTGGGGGATGGAGGGGGAGAAATGGGGTTGGTAGAGATTAAGGTGGGGGAGGGATGTGTTTTCTGCAAAAGAAGTTTTGCCCCTTTGCCTACCTCCCATGCATATCTTTCACCTTCCCTATCCACTCACCAAAACCCTAAACTCCCATTTCTCCCTCTCCCAACTTCCTCCAATACATGCCTCCTCAACGTCTTCCCACCCCCAATGCAAAGTCTTCACTTTCCTTTACCACCAATCAATACCTCTGCTTTTTCTAACCTAGAGGATGAAAACACAAACAGAAAAAGACGAAAACACAATAATGCACTGCCAGCCCCACTCTCAGACAAGAGATGAAGGAAAGGGTAAACAATTAGCACAAAAAAAAACCCTGCATTCAGCAATCGCAATAAGCTCCTAAACTACCACTAGCCTCTAATCACCTTCTCCTGCTCCAACCAACTCCTAACACTCACTCTAGGCTACCATAAGGAGCTGCTTTTTAGCCCGAAACGGGAGAGTCCTGTAATTGACATGTGTGTACAGCAATCACAACTCTCTATAGATCATGCCACTGCACACAACCAATGAAATGTGCTACATTTTCTCACTTTCACCTATACAGTCAAATCTGTATTTCCTGCGCTTACTGATACAGCCAATAAAAAAAAGACTGCTAGTTTTACTTACACCCACCATTATAGCTACCACGCGGTTTTATTTATCACACGTTAACTAAAAACATAGGTCTGCAAACCTTCCATCATATTTCTGGATCACAAATCATCCCAACAGTCGAGCCGAGATGCATTCACTATTCTCCACATTTGCACAGATTCAAACATGGTTTATTATGTGACACTGCTACCGCGCATTTATGCGCGGTTATTATATTTCTGTGCTCAAACATTTGCACAAATATTTTTTACATCCCATGGAGGCACCAGCTTGTGCCGGCGTGCTCAACAAAACCCGCAGAGACAACACACACCTGTTTCACTGAGGGTCTTACATCAGCCCCTAAAAAATCCATGATGCAACCATAGCTCAAGCAGAGCCAGATTTAAGGTTAGACCCATAGGCATCATTGAAGATTGGGAGTGAAATGCTCTGGAGATCGGAAAGTGTAGGGGGGAGGTGGGTGAGGAGAACGTCCCCAAGTGCCGGAGTGCATTAGCAGTTCACCTTTGAAGTGGGTGGAGGTAGCAGGATTCTCCTTAGCCCGGGTATTTGGTGTCTTCAAAATTTGGTGCCCTAGACAATTGCCTATGTTGTCTTTGCCTAAATCTCAGCCTGACCTTAAAGACTGTGTGCAGTTCTGATTGCCCCATGTCAAAAAAGATACAGAAGGTTCAGAGAAGAGCAATAAAAATGAAAAGGGAATGGAACGGTACAATTCTGATATGAAGGAAGATTAAACCAATTTAAAATATTTATTACCAGTGGAATAGCCAGAACACATTTTTTGGGAGCCCCCCAAAGTTAACTTGGGTAGGCAGTAGGCATACAGGTCTGAGCCCTACTAATTGTACCCTTATCCATAAATAATGGCTTAGAGGGCACCTGACAAAGAATTTCTAAGACCAACAGCTGTTATGCATCAAGAGAGAAACGTTAAAGTATTTTAACTTATTTCAAGCACTTACCAACATTAAAAATTCCTTATTAACATGTATTAATTTCATATTTATTGCAGTTTATAAATACACAAAAATATCATGTAAAAAACAAAGAAAATAAACATCAGATCCAATCAATTATGTAATAAAACATATCAATGTTTTCTTTCATGAATCTTCTTTCTAGAAAGGCAGAGATCATCATAACTACAATAAAATAGCAATAATCATAATAATCACATGAACAAGTGCAGAGCAGAACTAGGTCAGTTCACATTACAACCCAACATGCAAAAGATATATATATTCAAATTATGGAGTCACCTCAGCGAAACAAAGTCCTTCCACTGCTCACCACTTTGTGAAGTAACAAACCCCTGCACAAAAAAAAACAAAACACAACTACACCTAGAACCTTGCCATACCATACAATCACAGTACTAACTCTCAGGAATCAAACAGCACCATTATTTATGAAAAGGCAGCAATACAAATATTACATCAGGCCCTAGAACAATAACACCCCACCTACTGGGCAAAGAGAACAAGCCAGACTGCTACCAATCCCTACAAAGAAAATTCACACTAGCAGAAATACTGCACTTCAATCACACACAGGCAGAACACAGACCCACCCTTAACTAATACAGATATAAGGGGCTACAAATTGAAACAGAAACATGCAGATAAAATGGAAGAGATGGGGAGAGGAAGCCGAGGGAGTGAGTTGTTCCCATGCCTCCTACCTTCTTTTTCACAACTTTTCCCCCGCATCTCCTGAGGCCTGTCACATCACCATGGTCTTCAACCCGTGGGAGGTGGTATGCTTGCGGGCCACTCTGTCCTTACCCTGCCCCCCCGCAGGATGTAGACAACCACAGGCCAGTGTGGTTCTCTACATCCCACGGAGGGTAGGGTAGGGGGTGGTGGAACCCTTGTGAGCAGGTTTTCACTGTGCCGCGGCCGTGCTTATGTGCTCATGGGAAGGCGGGGTAGGATCATCGTCTATGCGCTGCCGTGGGACAGGATTGTCATTTACCATGTCACCGCAGTAACTTCTGCTCACGTGCTTGCGGGGGGGGGGGAATCCCTGTGAGCACGTCATCATTGCGCTGCTATGGCATCAGTAAAGTGGGTGCACCCAGGTGCACCCGTGGCTATGTCACTGTTTATTACAAGCTTATTTTTAAAAAATTATGATTTACAAAAGTAGCATGGTTGTAGAATCTAGAGACCCACCCAACTCAAAGTTAGTGTTCTTCTGCTCAAAGAAAAGTCATCTGAGGTGGAATGTAATGGAAGTTTATAAAATCAGCAGTGGTGTAGAACGAGTTGACAGGGAACAGTTATTTATTTATTTATTTGTGGTTTTTTTATATACCGAGGTTTAGCAAAAGCCTTCATCCCGGTTTACAATAGAACAAATTAATTACATAGAACGGTCAAAAAAGAACAAAGAAAGGTTACAAGGAACGGTACAAGGGGGAAAAACGGAGGAAAAAAACCGAGGTTTATGAGACCTCGAACTAAATGACTAATAGTCGGGAACTGAACATAAACATATGAGCAACATTTGAGCAAGGATGTCAAGAGCAGATTAGAAACATTGTTAGCATAGCTAACTCAACTTGGAAACTTTGCTGGTTCAGGGTGGAAACTTTGCCAGCGCAAGATGGAAACTGGGAAGAATATTGGAAATTATGTACAGGGTTATGTGTCCGGGGGGTGGGGTGGGGAGGAACGTTACAAGGTTAGGGGGTAAGGAGGGGAGGAAAGGGAGGGATCGTATCATCATGGATTCATGGTGTGTTTGTCTTGTATGGGAGATGTTAAAGATGGTATTTAGGGGGTCATTTTCAAAGGAGTTACGCATGTAAATGTGACATACTATCGTAGCAATTTTCAAAAGCTATTTACTCGAGTAAAGTGCACTTACTTGAGTAAATCCTATGGACAATTCAATGGCATATATTGTAGCAATTTTGAAAAGCCCACTTACTTGAGTAAAGTGTATTTACTCGAGCAAAAACCAGTTTTGCTCGAGTAAATGCTTTTGAAAATCTGGCCCTAAGGGATTAGCCTGCGCCGTCTCTGAATGTTTTTGTGAATAACCAGGTTTTCAGTTCTTTTTTGAAGGATTTGCTGTCAGTTATAGAGCTTAAGTATTGAGGTAGGGAGTTCCAGATGTGAGGTCCTGCGATTGAGAAGGCTCTGTTTCTTGTGCACGTGAGTTTAGCCGAAGGCAGTGTTGGTATTTCCAGTAGTAGTTTGTTGGTAGATCTTGTGAGACATTGAGGTTTGTGTTGGTTTAACATGCTGTAAAGTGAGTTGTTTTGTGAATGCCGTTGTGTACTAGAGTAAGGGTTTTGAATTCGATTCTCTGATCGATAGGGAGCCAGTGAAGACTTTTTAGAACGGGGGTGATGTGATCCGTTTTTTTCTTTCCTGTAAGGATTCTGGCAGCGGCATTCTGTAGAGTTTGGAGTGGTTTTAGTGAAGATCTGGGTATCCTTAGTAAGAGCGCGTTGCAGTAGTCGAGGCTGTTGAAGATCAGCGATTGTAGCACTGTCCGGAAATCCTGATGGGGTAGGAGTGGTTTTAGATGCTTCAGGACTTGTAGTTTGTAGAATCCCTCTTTGGTTTTGGTTGCGATGGTCTTTTTAAGATTGAGGTCTTTATCAATCCAAATTCCGAGGTTCTTTGTATTGTTTTTTATCTTGATGTTGATGTTGTCTATTGTAAGGGAGTGTGAAGTGATGGTTTGTTCTGGGATGTTTCTTCCAATAAGGATGCATTCAGTTTTATTCATGTTCAAGCATAGCTTTAATTTGTAAAGCATGTTTCTGATTAGTGTTAGATGTTTTGCTGCATTGGAGAGGGCGTCTTCTAATGTGTTTGTAATTGGGATGATGAACTGGATGTCATCTGTATACATGAAGTATGTTAGTCCAAGGCTGGAGATGAGGTGGCATAAAGGTAGAAGATATATGTTGAAGAGGGTTGCAGATAGAGCTGATCCTTTAGGTACACCGGTATCAAGAGGAAGGGGGTTCGAGGAATTGTTTATTGAAACCTTGAAGAATCTGTTTTGAAGGAAGGAGGAGAACCAATTGAGGGTACAGCCTGTGAGGCCGATGTTGGCTAGACATGATAGAAGGCTTTTGTGGTCAACGGTATCAAAGGCCGCAGAAAGGTCTAGGAGAATTAGGAGATGGTTTGTTTTGTTGTCGAGTCTTCTTAGTATCTCATTCGAGAGGTTGACGAGTAGAGTTTCTGTGCTGCGGTTTTTTCTGAATCCGTGTTGTGCATCGTGTAGAATCTTGTTGTTTTCAAGGTGTTCGTTTAGTTGATCCAGGGCAGCTTTCTCTGTCAATTTGGCAAGTAGAGGCAGGTTTGAGATCGGACGGTAGTTGTTCAGGTCATTGGGGTCTAGATTCTTCTTTAAGATTGGGGTTATGGTTGCGGTTTTTAATATGGTTGGTAGCTCACCTTCTTCGAGAGATTTGTTAATGATGGCGGCTATGGTTGGGGCGATTATATGAGCCATCTCTTTCAGGTTACGGGTGGGGATGGAGTCTAAGTCGTGCCGGGCAGGATTGATTTTATTTATCATTTTTTCGGCTGTGATGGAAGATATCGGAATGAATTGTGACCATGGTGTTATGTGCGTTGGTTCAAAATGACTATCAACAGTTGTGGGGTTGGTGAATGTTTTAGTTATTCTGTTGATTTTGTCTTTGAAGAATGTGGCTAGGTCTTGAGAAAGATTGGTTGCATTGGTATCTGGGGTGATGTAACTTTTATCCTCTGTGAGGTTCTTTACGATGTTGAATAATGCGTTTGAATTGTTAGCTGAGTTTTTTTTATCTTGTTGCTGTAGTAGTTTCGTTTTGTGTTCATGATCATGTTTTTATATGCGGCTAGATGAGTTCGGTATCTTTGTAGGTCTTTAGGGGCAGTTTGATTTTTTCCATTCTTTTTCTAATTTTCTGAGTTTTGTTTTCATCGATTTTAGATTCGAATTAAACCAAGGGTTGTTTTTGCCACTGGTAGATATTCTATTCCTCGTTTTTTCTGGGTTTATCTTGTTAGCAGTCTGTTCTGTGAGTTGGTGCCAAGATTGAAATGCGATGTTGATGTTGGATAGGTCTAGATTTGCCAATTGTTTTCCGAGCTCCTTTTGTAGTAGGTCCTGTTGAAAGGGAGGTCGGTATTTGTAGGTGTTAGGTTTGCTTTTAGCAGTTATGATTCTTGGTTGTAGGCGTGAGTTGCATTGTATGAGGAAGTGGTCAGACCATGGTACTGGGTTTGCTGAGATGGATATATCGGTGAAGTGTTGATTGGTGAAGATCAGGTCTAAGGTGTGACCAGCTTTATGTGTAGGGGAGTTTACATGTTGATCGAGGTTACAGGTGGACAGCATGTCTAGAAGTGTTTGGCAGCTCTGTGTTTTAGGGTTGATGTCGGTGTGGAGATTGAAGTCTCCGAGGATTATCGTTGGCTTTTTTTGTGCTGATGTTGGTTATTAGGAATTCAAGGAGTGGTGATAATTCCTTGTCGAGGAGGTTAGGAGGGCAATATATAAGGCATACTTGTAGATGTTCGGAGTCGAAGAGAGCGATTTCGTATTTCTTTGGTAGGTTGTTAGGGGTCAGTTTCAAATACTAGGACTAAAAAATACTAAAGGAATAGGTGCTGCTAGCTTTGCTAATTTATTTTAAATTCCTTGGTTGCTTTTTTTTTTTTAACAGGAGAAATAAAGAGGCTTTTACCTACAAGAGTTACTGAGTGTAGAGTATAACTTGCACAGCAGGGGGTGTCCAATCAAGGCACTACTAAAATTGTTAGAATTAGAATTCAAAGCATATGTGGCTCGACTAGGGCTGAACAGCTTTCCTGACTGCTGCTTGCATAAGTTTGAAGAGTAAATTTATTTTACTTTTAATTTTGACAATACATATTGATTTTATTTTTATTGCTGGACTATTAAAAAAATCACTTTTTTCTAGGTGCTAGAAGCTTAATTTTGTCTGGGGCGTTGTACTCTATACTTAAGGTCTATATTCCTAGTTATTGGTGAAACAGAGGAGTTTTCCATATTTTTGCTTGAAGAGCTTGCATAGGTATTTTTTTGCTTGCTTTGGCAGCTGAATAAGTGTTAAAACTCCTTGGAAATCTTCAGTAACTTGAGTGTCTTCCTCAAGTTTAAAGGGACATCTCTGCCATTTTCTGTTACAATGCTGGGTGTGATGTCCTCTGAGGGAATAGAATTTCTGAGAGGCTCTAGAGACAGATCAGTTGGCAGACCTGCTGACTCCTTTTGAAACTGATAAGCAAACAAACCCTAAGAATAAGTTTATTCTTCAGAATTAGACAGCTGAACTAGAGAATCCTTTTCAGCTTGCAAGGCAGAAGAGGTGATTTCCGTGGATTCAGATATGGCATCAAGAGAGACGGGAATAAAGCCTTTACAATATAGGTTGTTTTGGAGAGTCACTCAGAATTTGACGGCATTTAAGCCATGTAGGTTTTATACAAATTTGACCACAACTTCCATGCAAAGCTGTGGCATTCAGGGAGAGGAGGAAAAGGGACCTCATGTCATCATCTCATTGAGGAAGAATCTGATTCTGTAATTAAAATCTAAAGAAAATGTTTGTGCAAAGAACTACTGTGGTGTCAAATTTGAGAAGACTTTTCAGTGCCAAAAGAACTTAATGCAGTGCGTTTCGATGCTGACAGTATATTCTCTGACAAAGTCATAGTAGATGATGGTGCAGGCAAATGGTGCGAGTGACACAGATGCCTCCAACACTGACGAAGTCAACTCCATGATCACAGATGATACAGATTTCTCTTCTGGTGTTAAGCTATCTTCAGTGCAGTGTCTTTTCCTTTGGCACTGATAGCGATCAATCTCAGGATCACATTTTGGTGAGGCGAGACAGGGAGGTATTTTCTATCCCTGTGAGACACTGACCATTTAAGATTGTCTTTTTGGAGATTTATTTATTTATTTTTAATGCCAGCTGATATTTCAGTTTCATCTCTCAAAGCTTATGCTCTAGGCAACAAATGCAACAAAATACCACAGCTTGTAATTTTGTTTGTTGTCCCTATACAGCTTAAGCACATATCATGCAAATCTTGGCTTGCATCTGGAACATAATTTAAAAGGGGACCTTGGGGACTTCTCAGCCATGTCGAATAAATGAATGTCTAGGATTTGGGCTTCAGTCAGCCCAGGAATGAAAATTAAAGTAAAAAAATTTTCTGGTAAAAATTGGTGGCATCAGATGGAGCCTGGCGCAGGAAACTTTGACTGGCAGACTGAGCATGCCCAGCCTGTCACTATCCGCACCGTCCACACGTGGTCCCCCTTCAGTCTCTTCCTTTCCATGGTGCACTAGCCTCGCGGTTGTGCAGCTCCAAACCCTTGAAAGCGTTTTTGCTGAATTTTTGGGTTTTTATTTCTGCGTCGGGTCCCCCTTCGCATTCGGTTCCTTCGGTAGGTACCTGTGGCTTTTGCCATCTTTTTTTGCAGTCTATTCCCGATTCCCGCCTTGGGTTCCCGGTCATCGACTGTGCACCGGCCTCTTTTTTCGCTGGCGTCAGGTTTTCAATGGTGCCCCCAGTGTCCGTGGACCATGTCCATCATGGATCCGCATGAGGTGTGTATCCTCTGCCTGGAGGCCTCACATGACATTCGATGACCCCCAAAGGGCATCGTGCGTGCCTAGACAAAATAGAGAAGCTCTTTGGCTCTCCAAAACCCTCCACTTCATTGTCTGTATCCTCCATGCCTAAGGACCTCGGGGAACTGTCTCCATCGCTCCCCCTGGCGGTCCCTCTCTCCAGTAGCCCCTAGATGGTCTCTCCCCTCCCCCTAACCTCAGGGTCATCTTTATCTTTGGCACTGGGGAACATCCGGGCCGAGCACCGGAAACCCAGGAAACAGAAACTGGTCACCATCCCAACACGGTTCTGAGTGGCATCAGTGGCTGCCGAGCTGCCATCAAAGTGGCACCGGCCACCGGAGGCCCCATCCTACGGTGCCCCCCGGTAGCCTGAGGCATTCCCACCAACCAAGGTGCTGGGCACCATGCCTCCTCGCGATCCCTTCGAAGATGTGCCGGTGACATCTTGTCCCTCTCCATCAGTCCTTACTACCCAGGACTTTCAGGAGGAGCTGTACCGCAGAGTGCAATCGGCGTTGCGCAAAGCGTTTCAGAGCATCGAGCTGCTGGCGCCACCAGCCCCCATACCTGAGGTGCCCGGGCCTCCACCTTCATGGTTCGCACCTCTGCTGGAGCGTCTGGACGTCCTTCTAGGCATCCTACCAACACAACCGGTGTTATGCAGTTAGTGTAGCTGGGTTCAAAAAAGGTTTGGATAAGTTCTTGGAGGAGAAGTCCATTAACGGCTATTAATCAAGTTTACTTAGGGAATAGCCACTGCTATTAATTGCATCAGTAGCATGGGATCTTCTTAGTGTTTGGGTACTTGCCAGGTTCTTATAGCCTGGATTGGCCACTGTTGGAAACAGGATGCTGAGCTTGATGGACCCTTGGTCTGACCCAGCATGGCAATTTCTTATGTTCTTATATTCTTATGTCTGAGAGGCCTCCGATGCCTCCTTGGCCACTGATGCCCTGCACCAGAGCAATTCCGATTCCCGGGTCCTCTGAGGAGGATGAGGCATCGGGGACTGGGCGCCCATGCCCGCGGCTCCCCAGGCCGCCATTGATTCCTCCCAGCGTATCACAGCTGATGCCCCCCTCGATGCCTGGGGGTCCATCGATGCCACAGGTGCCCCCATGGTCTTCGGTGCCCTTGAGGCCCAGGCCTTCCGTTCCCCTCCCTCGGTGTCCGGACCCTAGCGAGGAGCGTCCCTATGACCCGTGGGGCGATGATTCCTCGGACGCATCCTCCGATGACCCCCTCTCGGAGCCTTCCCCTCCAGAGGAGCGGCGATCTCCACCAGAGGATCTGTCTTTCGCCAGCTTTGTGAGGGACATGGCAAGCCATTCCCTTCCAGCTCCTGTCAGAGGACGACTCCCATCATAAGATGCTGGAGGTCCTCCAGTTCATCGATGCTCCACGACATCTTTAAAGAGCTCCTCCTCTGTGTGTGGGAACACCCGGTGTCGGTTGCCTCGGTGAACTGGAAAGCTGATGTGACTAATCTGGTTCAACAGGCAGTGGGTTTTGAACGGCGGCACTTATCCCACTAGTCTGCAGTGGTGGGAGTCTGCGCTTAAGAAAGCCAGATGCTCCCGGCACATGCTCGACGGCATAGGGAGGAAAATGTTCCAAGGGGCTATGCTGGTGGCCCGTATTGCGGCCTACTAGCTGTACACGACCAAATACAATTGCAACCTAGGGAAACAAGTTCAGGAGTTTGCAGAGGGCATCCCCCAGCAATAGCAGGAGTCCCTCGCAGTCACTGACTCACTGGGACTCGAGGAGGGTAGACACGAGGTCAGGTCTACCTATGAGGTCTTCGAAACCAGTGCCCGCCTAGTGGTTCCAGGCCTCCGACCTCCATCCGGAGGTTCAGGGCAGGCTGCGGACCTCCCCTGTACAGGAGAGAACCTCTTTGGGGAGAAGGTAAAAGAGGTCATGATGCAACTGTGTCAGTGAAAGTCAGGATATGCTCTGCTCCTATCCTACCTTTCATAAGACCCTCCAGCCATTATGGAAGGAATTTATTATTTAGAGATGAGAGTTCCCCAATAGAGTTATTTAGAGAAATAAACCAGACTGGATGTATGAAAATAATAGTCTCTTTATTCAGATAAAAGTTATAATCTTTTAAGGCATATAATTAGCTTTATGAAGCGCTATACTTCTCAAATCTTATCTAAATCAAACAGTACAGAGCTATAAGTATGATAACAATAGTTACTGCAACTATAACAATTAATTAGATAAATATCTACTAAAGCCATTTTTCTTGTAAAATAAATGCTATGCTTTCTAGTACATGATTAGCTAATGCTAGCTAGGTTAATTATACTAGCTAGGGTTCTCTTATGCAGAAATAATTATTAATTACAAGCTTACCAATGTCATGAAGCAATTAGCCCATTTACTGTCTGTCTTTCTCGTGCGGTCAGTCAGAGTTTATCTTGCTCTGCTACCGTTCCTCTCCCCGTACTGTTCTTAACAGGGGTTTAAATAGACAGAACAGCCAGGCCGGTGGGGGCTCAGATTTTCAAGTCCCCCAAGGACAAAGATAAGAAAGTAGGAAGGCATCCCAAATGAGGAAAGTTAACGTTTTTTGCCCTCCCCCCCCTGCAAGAGTAGCCAGGTGGGGGATCTCGTTTTCTAACTCCCCAAAAAACAAAGATAAGAATTAAAGTTTCTTATACTTTTTTTAAGCCTCCAAGGACACAGGTGTCTGAAATTGGAAGGCATCTCAAAAGAGGCCCTCATCTAATTAATAGTAAAAATTGCATTTCATATGCTTCAATATAAACGTGATTTAACTGACTACACCGTACATGCATGATTACAAAGAACACATTTTCTAACACATTTTCTGACAACTGAAAGATCAACCTGATACTCTTCAGCAACTCTCGCTAGCCCTTCTGCTGCCAGGAATTCCTCCAGGCCGGGCTCTTGCAAGCCCTATCGGTCAAGGAAATACTTCCCTCCGGCTGCCCGTATTCGCCCGCCTCAGCCCAGCCCTAGAGGCCGTGGCCAGCAGCAGCAAGTTCCGAAGGTGCAACCAGCTCCCCAGCAGCCCCGACTACCGGCTTTTAACTGGCGGCGAGGGGGCACGAGCCAAATGCCAGTTCCCATGGCGGCCGATCCCCCCAGTTGGCAGCAGGCTTCCCTGCTTCGCCCGCTGCTGAGAGGCGATCACTTTGGACCGTTGGGCCCTCTCCATTGTCCGCCAGGGCTACCATCTGAATTTCAGCAGGCGCCCAGAGACCGCTCCCCCATGTCCATCGTGGGTATGGCCGCCCATCAGGTCGTCCTTCAATTGGAACTTTCCGCCCTTCTAGTGGCAGACACGGTAGAACCAGTTCCCCGCTTGCGCCCCATTCTCTTTTTTTTTTTTTTTTTTTAATTTATAACTTTTACTAATACATACATGTATTTTGTCATAAGAGATATGCATAAGCCATTACAATTATTCATTCCAATGAATAATTGTAACATTATTATGTTACATTTCTCATTAACAGAAAGACTAATCGGAGAAAATTATTTTTCACTCAACGCACAATAAAGCTCTGGAATTTGTTGCCAGAGGATGTGGTTAGTGCAGTTAGGTTCAAAAAAAGGTTTGGATAAGTTCTTGGAGGAGAAGTCCATTAACGGCTATTAATCATTTCTTAGGGAATAGCCACTGCTATTAATTGCATCAGTAGCATGGGATCTTCTTAGTGTTTGGGTAATTGCCAGGTTCTTGTGGCCTGGTTTGGCATCTGTTGGAAACAGGATGCTGGGCTTGATGGACCCTTGGTCTGACCCAGCATGGCAAGTTCTTATGTTCTTAATGGCTTATTAATACATCACAATTCATTAATTACTGATGGAGGCGGATAAAGAGGAATTCAAAGTAAAATACTACCAAGAAAAGGTATAGTCCTTGATAAGAGACGCTTACTTCCTATTTTGGAGACAATGAGATACCATTCAAGAAGTATGTGAGTCAAGAAAAACTCTTAATTGTTCTGGTACAAAAAATATATATGAATCATTATCCTTTTTTACTACACATTTGCAAGGGTACCTCAATAAAAAAAGAGAGGCACTCAATGATATTACTTCTTGTCTCATTAAGAGGAATCCTTTACGTCTTTCTTGTGTTACTTTTGAAATGTCGGGAAACAATCTTACTACAGAGTCATGAAATGGTATATTTAAATGTCGGAAGTAGGATGACATCAGTTTACTGAGGTCCTGTTCAACAACAAGAGAGACCAATAAAGTAGACTTTCAATAGCCAATGATTCCAAGAAAGATGTTAGGTTTTGCATATCTAATGGCAGCCCTCCCGGATTCGCAGCGGATGGTCTCTCAGCTAGTGATTTGGGTATGAAATATACTTTATTAATCGAAGGTGCTTCAGGCATTTGGAGTATCTTACTCAGGTACCTCAAAGGTAATTTCTGGCATTTCACCCTGGAAAGTTAATCAATCTCAAATTTTAGATGACAATTCCAATTTTCAAGGAGCTCTAATCTCTCTATTTCTGCTATGGCAACTGAAACCTTAACAGCTTCCAAGGAGTTTTCATGGTCAGAAATTTTATTATTCAGAGACAGTTAAGTGATCCATTTTAGTATTACAAGCTTTTATAGCAATACACCTGCAGAACTCCCAAAGGCTCTCCAAGGTTACAACCGCTGGTTTGACTGGGGGTTAATAGTTGCTCACCCGAGCAGAGGGAAACCTCCACCCCAGGTGTCAGCTGCTGTCCTCCAGCCTCCATCGCAGCGGGGAAATCCCCCCCCCGGCTTCCACTTATCCTGTTGACATGAAGCGCGTTATTAGCGCCTGGTCGATGAGTTGTGTTATTGAGGGAAAAAACCCTCACTTTTCCTTTCCTTTTCGGTGGCATTTCAGCAGTAACACTTGCTTTCCCAGAAACTATGAAGCCAAGCTGCTTCACGTCGAACGCTCAGGACGCCATCTTGCCTCCGTGCTTCGCCCCATTCTCTTACGAGAAAATGTTTCAAGATGGTCTCTCTGGGCACGCTGATCGCGCTCCTCCGAAGAGGAAACTGACCTCTGCTACCACCTCGACTTGAAGGAGGCTTACACCCATACTGCAATTGTCCCCAACCACAGGAAGTACCTCCGCTTTCTGGTGGGGACAGCACATTTTCAATACAAAGTGCTACCCTTTGGGCTGGCTTCAGCCCCACGAAATGCTTGGCAGTGGTGGCTGCCTACCTCAGGCATTGCTCGGTCCACGTCATTCTATATCTGGACAATTGGCTGATCCAGAGCGACTCACCCTCCGGGCCCTGAATGCGCTGGCCTTGACAGTTCAGACCTTGGGATTCGTTATCAACTTCCCCAAGTCATCTCTCGCTCTGTCTCAACAGCTGGACTTAATCGGTGCCATGTAGGATACGGCACAAGTGAAAGCTTTCCTGCCCAGGGAGCGAGCAGTCACCCTTCTCCTCACTGGCTACCCTTGTTCGCAACAGAAAGAAGGTACCGGCCCGTCTGCTGCTCAGTCTGCTGGGCCATATGGTGGTCTCGGTCCACGTGACCCCCCGCATGAGGGACCCGCAGTGGGCCTTGCAGTCCCAGTGGTAGCAGGCATCTCAGAATCTGGAAGCGCTGGTGACTGTCACGGACCCTCTCCGTCTCTCCCTAACCTGGTAGGAGGCCCGGTTCAATCTGGAACTCAGGGTCCCATTCCAGCTCGCACCACCCCAGATGACCCTCACCATCAATGCCTCACCTCAGGGGTAGGGGCCCACATGGACGGCCCTACATACCCTGGGCCTCTGGACTGCGGCCAAGTCCCGCTGCCAAATAATTTTTTGGAGCTGCAGGCGATCCGGTACGCCTCGTGGGCCTTCCAGGACAGGCTGTCCTCCAAGGTCCTACTCCATCAGAACGGATAACCAGGTAGCGATGTGGTACATCAACAAGCAGTGTGACACGGGCTCCTTCCCCCTCTGTCAGGAAGCGATACAGGTCTGGGACTGAGCCCTCTCCAGGGGGATGTATCTGCAGGCCACGTACCTGCCGGGCCACCTGAACACACTGGCAGGCCACCTCAGCCGGTCCTTCCAGCCACACGAGTGGTCCCTGAACCTGGCGGTGGCAGCCAACCTTGTTCCTTCGCTGGGGCCCACGGGACATGGACCTTTTCGCCTTTCCCCTTATCACAAGTTGAGCAATGTTTCTGCCGATTCCAAGGAAGGATCGTCCGGCCTGTGACGTGTTCTCCCTTCACTGGGGACAAGGTCTCATGTACGCATACCTCCCTATTCCGCTTCTCTTGAGGACTCTGACGAAGCTGCAAGAGGATGGGGGGACCATGATCCTGGTGGCACCTTCCTGGCCAAGGTAGGTATGGTTCCCTCTGCTCCAGGACGTATCCATGAGAGCATCAGTTCCGCTAGGGATGGCTCCCGACCTCCTATTGCAGAACCAGGGCACCCTGCACCACCCGAACCTCCGGCCCTGGCCCTCGCTGCGTGGATGTTGAACGCATGATCCTTCAGCCCCTGAAGCTCTCGGATGGTGTTTTCAAGGTCTTGAGTGAATCCCAGAAACCTTCCACTCAGAGATCTTACAGCTCAAAGTGGAAGCGTTTCTCCTCCTGGTGTGGGGGACAAAGACTGGACTTTTTCTCCTGCCTGCTCCCCCGCCTGCTGGATTATCTGTTGCACCTGTAAGAGTCTGACCTCCAAACCAACTCGGTCCGAGTACACTTCAGCGCCCTCAGCACTGGGGCGCCCAATTCAGTCCAGCCACTGGTTAGGTGTGTCATTTGGGGCCTAGTTCAACTGAAGCCCCCGCTTATCCCACCGGCAACCCCATGGGATCTCAACATTGTCCTAGCGAGGCTCATGTGACATCCGTTCGAGCCTCTCAAATCCTGTGATCTGAAGTTCCTTACCTGGAAAGTTATGTTCCTGGTGGCGATCACTTTCTGCTCGCAGGGTCAATGAGATCCAGGCCCTGGTTACATACGCTCCCTACACAAAATTCTTCCATTGATCATGTAGTGCTGCGTATGCATCCAAAATTTCTGCCGAAGGTGGTGAAATGCTTTCCACATCAACCAGTCAATAATCCTTATTGACTGGTTGATGTGGAAATGTGATCTTCACACCCTGGACTGCAAGCGGGCGTTCGCTTTCTACTTGGACCATACAGGGAGGCACAGACAGTCCACCCAGCTCTGTGTGTCCTTCAACACCAACAGGCTGGGAGCAGCAGTGGGGAAACAGACCATATCCAATTGACTAGCGGATTGCAATTGGCCTTCTGTTACGAGCAGGGCAGGCCTCCAGCTGGTAAGGCAGGGTGAAGGCCTCACTCTGTGCGGGCTAATGGTGGCGTCAGTGGCCCATCCTGCAATGCGGGTCCCTATCACTGAAATCTGCAAAAGCCGCTACCTGGAGTTCACTCCACACATTTGTGGCTCACTACTGCCTTGACAGGGATAGTCCGCCAAGACAGTGCTTTTGGCCAGTCTGTCCTCTGCAACCTATTCTAGTCCTGAATTCAACTGTTCTCATCATGCTCTGTGGCGCCCAGACTGCCCCTATTTCTCACACAGCATCGCAACTGTGTTGTGCCCATTGGCACCCTTGCTTGGCTACTATGGGTCCCTCTGATCACAGGAGGCATTTGCAGAGTGGATGAAATTAAACATTTGTTGCAGCGATGGCAACGTAAGAAAACCCCGCTCATGCACAGTGGAGTAAAGATTTTGCTTCTGAGCTTGACAAAAGTGGTCTGCTCCAGTGCCGGATGACCCCAACTTTTGTGGCCTTGTGTCTGTTTGCCCATGGAGAACAATTGATGCTTCAATAGCTACCCCTGGAAAAATTGATCAATTTTAGGTTGAGATGTCTGAAATTACTCTCAGACTTCGACAACCTAAGATAAATTACCATTTGATCTTGTGAAAACATCACCTGCATAGTAGTAAATTTCCCAGTTATTTCTTCCATGCATCCACTCTCTTGGCAAGCTCTTCTACAGTTTTCCTTTCACAGAGGATTGGAGCTCGATCATGGGAAACCACTCTGGCAATTTCATCAGAACGTTTGGAAATAGCGCACTCAAGTTTAGTAAGTACTGTCCAAATAGTATCCACTATTCTAACTGGTGGTCTTACCAGAAATGAGCTCTTCTTTAAAACCTTAGGGGGAGAAGACACTGCTATAACAAACATTGTTCTAGTCATCCCTCCATGGGATCTCCTTCCCATTACAAGGCCAAGCTGTAGAGACTACTTCAATCCCGGAGTCTGCAGTACAGGGTTGCTCGATGACTTGGTATGCTGGATGAATAGCCCCTGTGACACACTTCTTTTCACAGGGGACTCCCCAACAGACAGAAACCATCAGCAAAACAGACACTCCAAAACTGCTCCTCACTCCCACACCAAACATCTCTGGAGTAACATTTTGCAAATCTGGGTTGAAATACACCTCTCTAGTTTGGGCAGTTTCATTTCTAGATCCCAACAGCAGAACTTTCCCCAGGCATCACTGAACCAGAGGTAGGGTCAAGCCAAAGTGGTTATTGAAATCTGTTTCTCTATACCAAGAATAAGAATTTTTTTGGGGGGGGGGGGGGATTTACTCCTTACCATCCCTTTGTGTTTGGATGAAATTAAGAATCAGAACAAGCGAACCAGGAAAATAGTTCAAGAGCTAACCAATGCATCCACTTCACACCATGATCATCTTGGTTCATCCGGGGCCCAGTATTTGTATTTCAGGTTCTGTGCTGTACTGGTTGGGAGCCTGGAAAGACTATACTGGATCAGGAGGCCTTCAAACTACTGTTTCTTACCTGAAGGGAAAGAATCTATTACTTTCCATAAGGATGTAATTTAATATTGGAGGGTGGGGAGGCGTTTCACATAAGAACAAAAGAAATTTGAGGGCTAGCTTTTTAAAGGGATATATCACCTGTACTTTTGTTGTCAAACACAAAGGGTTGCTCTCCTTACCTTAACAGAGCAGTTGCAATAAAGTTTTTTTAGGTCTATTTCCCAATAGAAGAGTAGGAGGTCTCCTACTAGCGGCAAAAAAAAAGAGCTTACATTTACATCACACCCTGCAAACTCAATACCCAAACTAGAAATTGGCCTTTTTAAGTCATCTCACCTACAAATTTGTCTTATATACACCCCCCCCCCCCTCCTGGAGAACAATGCTTTAACACTCACAGAATTGATAATGCAAAACATTGATCTGGACAGCCTTTCCATTATTCTTGGGAACTTCAACCTCCACGTCGATGCTACCCCCTGCACCCCCAACATGCAAAGCCTTCCTCTCCTCACTCACAGCCATGGGATTCATCCAAATAGTTAACACTCCCACCCACAAAGCTGGCCACAACCCTTGACTTAATATTCATTAACTCCCACATACAATCCAATGCAAGCCCCCTCTTGTACACCCCTATACCCTGGCTCGACCACTCTCTTCTAACAACCCCTTTCTTGATAAGCTGCAATCACCCAGATCCCCCATCCAACAAAACTATCCAATTCAGGAAATCTTGCAGTAGAGACAACTTAATCACCACCCTCTCCAACAGCCTAGATAAACTTGACTTCACTGACATTGAAACTGCCATCTCATCCTGGAACGAAATCACCTCCAACATTGCCAACTCGCTATGCCCCCTCACCACAAAAACACTAAATACATCCACAACACAAAAAAACACCTTGGTACACTACCGAACTCAAGAAACTTAAACAAGCCCGTGAGACACCTTGAAAAGAAATGGCGACAAGACCCCACTCCGTCCCTCGTCTCAACTACAAGTCTGCCCTACAACAAATACCGAACAGCCACCTTAAAACTAAAAAAAGACTTCTATGCTATCAGAATACATGACCTACAATTTAATGCGAAAGCCCTCTTCACACCTATGTAGCTGAGCTCACCAAGGCTCCCAAGTACCACCCCGACAAACTCGGAAACAACATCGAAATGCGATAAACTTGCCTTCCACTTCAGTGAAAAAATCTCTAAACTCATACAATGCTTTCCTTTCACAGCTCTGCCCTTCCACAACCCCTCACAACTACCTCACAAAACTCCCTTTAACATCTTTGAACTAACCTCTTCTGCCGAAACAAACGATACTCAAGAAAATGAAACCACTCGACACCCCTCTGACACCATACTCACCAAAGCTCTACTATCTATCCCCAGCACCATAGCAAAACCTATTGCTGATATCATAAACTGTTCTCTGTCCTCGGGAATTATACCTGACCTCCTTAACCAGCCACCGTCAACAACCCCTACTTAAGAAGCCCAATCTCGACCCTAATGACCTCTCTCAATTTCCCGAACCATATCTAACCTTCCATTCCTATCCAAAGTACTTGAAAAAGTTGTCAATACTCACTCTCTGATCACCTTGAAAAAACATAACATCGTCTTCCTGTCTCAATTCGGTTTCCAAAAACTATACAACACAGAAACCCTCTTACTCTCCCTCACAGACACCATTCTACAACACTTTGACAAAGATCACTCATACTTTCTGGCACTACTTGACATTTCTGCGGCCTTTGACACAGTAACCACAACATACTCCTAACACGTCTCAATGAAATTGGTATTTCTGCAACCCCCCTCCTATGGTTCAAATCATATCTCACCATAGACTCTAAAAGTTAAAATAGATTACCATGAATCTAAACCCATCCACCTCCACAGAGGCGTACCCCAAGGATCCTCACTGTCTCAACCCGTTTCAATATATATCTTCTTCCCCTCTGCCAACTTCTCTCAACCATGACCTCGCCCACTTCATTTATGCGGATGACGTGCAAATACTCATCCCCATCACTGACTCCCTAGCCTCCACTCTTTAAAGATGGGAAAACGCACTATCATCGATAAATAGCCTCCTCACCTGCCTTAAACCTAGCCCCTCAACTCCTTTAAAACGGAACTACTCATAATCTCACCGCCTCATCACACCATTAGTACCCCCCAAAACCTCTCCTTCTCACAGCATGCACGAAATTTAGGCATCATAATCGATAATCACCTCAACCTCCAAAAATTAATTGGATCGACTATGAAAGATTGCTACTTTAAACTTAAGACTTTAAAAAAAAAAACTCAGACCACTCCTCCATCTTAGTGACTTCCAGACAGTTTTACAATACACTATTCTCTCCAAAATAGACTACTGTAATTCCCTCCTCCTTGGCTTACCCAAAGCCACGATTAAACCCCTTCAATTACTTCAGAATGCCGCTGTCAGAATACTCACCAACTCACGCAAACTCTTCTCCACATCACTCCCATTCTCAAATATCTTCACTGGCTCCCCATCCACTACCGTATAACTCACTATCATACATAAAACCCTCCACAACCAGAACATCCACTGGTTGAAAGTCTCTATCCACTTCCACACATCCAATAGATCCACCAGATCATCATATAAAAGGAATCCTCCACACTCCCTCTCCGAAACATTTACACCTCAACTCCAAAGAGCGTGCTATATCCATTGCTGGCCCTTATGCCTGGAACGCCATGCCACCTCAGCTCAGACAGGAGCAGTGCGCACAGAAATAAAAAAAAAAACCCCTCAAAACATGGCTATTTAAGCAAGCCTACCCCTAACCCCCACGTATCTCAACCCTCCCATGGATCACCATCAGCGAATATAGCTTTCCCACACGCTGTACTTCCACCAATTTTAGTTTTCCTTCCTTGCACGTAATCAGTGAACTCCTCTTTTTCTGTTATATGCCTCTACTTTACACTTCCTAAGACATTGAAACATGATTTGTATATAGTTTTCGATTGTTACACTTTCATTAAATGCCTCTGTATCAGTTTTTATATCTTATTTATGCCCTTCCTCCACACTCCTATGCACCTTACTTTTGCATCTCCCAATTTCCTGCTCCCTGTTTTTTGTAACTGATCTTTCTATGTTATTTACCATTGTTTCGATGTAAACCGGCATGATGTCCCTGATGAGTGTCGGTAAAAGAAAATCCTTAAATAAATAAATAAATAAATAATGCGTGTGCCTATTGTCATGTTTAGTCAGTCTGTCAATATATATCAGAAGCCTATTTTGTGGATGGATTCAGCTGAAAGTTTGTAGAAGAGTGGAGTACTGTGGTGCCACCACTCCTACCACATTTCAGCCACATCCACTAAGTGGGAGAGCCCTGGGGTCAGAAGAGTGGGTTCTTCTGTCATTTAAGAGCAAGGAATCCACAGCATAAGAGTAAAATATGTTGAATTGTGCCTTTTGTATGTGTAAAGTTATAAGCATACAAGAGAGCAGGTGTGTTGCAAAAGAAACTTGCATATGGTCCATAAACCTAACAATGTAGGAGACAGATTGTCAAATAAAATTTGCTATGTACAAATTCTGAAGGCAGCATTGCCTTCTTTTTATTGTATTCACCTACATTGTTAGGTTTATGGACCATATGCAAGTTTCTTTTGCAACACACCTGCTCTCTTGTTTCATTTAGTGTGTTTGCTCGCCTTTCCACAATTTGTGTGGTATCTCCAAGTTATAAGCATATACATCTGTTACTTGTTTTCTAATGGAATGAGAGGGCATGGCATCCGAAAGGAAAACCAAAAATTACTAAATGTTTTTATTAAATAATCATCTCCCTTCTGCAAAAAAATGAGTTATTTTCTAAATGTACATCTCAGGGTAACATTTGAATCTTGTTGACTTTCAAATTTGCTAACATGAAGTGTTGACTTAAAAGAAACAAGTTTGGTATAAAAATATTTGCTAATCCTCCAATCATCACAAACAAATAACCACAAAGACTGCGCATTTCTGCATAGTTAGATATTAATTAGAAACTCTTACCTGGGGACTTTGCAAGTGACGCATGGAATACAGAGAAATTAATTAAGGCATATGAAGCCAAGAAGAAGTTGGAGATTATCGGCGCAATTACGTTTAATTCAGCTAAAAACAAAACAAAACACAGAAGAATGTTTAGTTTGCTTTTACAAGGTTTAAGGTTTTCATGAACATATTCTGGTCACAGCACCAACAGTGCTTAAGGGCAAGCAAAAAATATAAATCCATCACTGCTTTAGAGGCAAAATGACAATGAAGGACTTCTTTAGAAAATTTGGTCAAACTACATTACTTAATATGGAAATCAATTTAGAAGTTTAAAAAATAAAGTTTGGTTATGCTAATAGCCACTTGGATACACATAAATAAAAGGTTAGTAGCAAGCTGCAGGCAATACCTTTTATTAGACTCTCTTTATCACCTTCATGCAGAATGTGTTATGGATTATCCTGCTCAAAAAAACAAACAAAAACAAAAACCAAGTAAAAAATACAATAATCTATATCGGATTCTGCATGACTTGATAAAGGGAGCACAGCTTTCAAAGCTAGTTAACAAATGAAGTACACTAGTCTAATAAAGAGAAAATACTGTTTACTTGATAATTTTATGTTCTTTAGGACAAATTGATGAATCCAGAACCAGTGGGTTATGCACCTCTACCAGCAGATTGGAGATGAAGCAAAGCTGATATCACAGTATATATACCCCTTCAGTGACATCTGCCCACCACTATTCTCTGCAAAAGCAAACTGTGGACAGACTAACAAAAGCTTAATACCAGATAACCATTCCAGTACTCAGTCAACAGGAAAACACTGAGCTTAGATAAAGAATATATCAACACTAGTCTAGGGACTGGAACCCGCGGCCACGCAGGACCACCATAGCACAATCATTCGGCAGCTAAGGACGGGAAGCTGAAGTCATCTGTCTGTCCTAAAGAAAAGGAAATTATCAGGTAATTAGTAAATTCTCATTTCTTAGCATCCAGACAGATGAATCTAGAACTAGTGGGATGTACCCAAGCTACTCCTGAATAGGACGGGAGGCTGGCCCATGGTCGTCAAAACTACACGTGCTAAGGCTGCATCCTCCCAGGCCTGCATATCAAGACAATAACACCTGGAAAAGGTGTGTAAAGAGGACCATGTCGCATCTTGGCAAACGTCGACAGCAGACAACAATCTAACCTCTGCCCATGACACTGTCTGAGTCCTAGTGGAGTGAGCCCTAACTGAACTAGGCAATGGCTGCTCAGCATCCCACATACAGAGCTGTAAATACCTTCTTAATCAGCAAGCTACTGTAGCACCGCGAAGACGGGTGCAATGTTTACCTCCACCGTGAAGGACAAACAGGCAACCTAGAAACCTCCAGATATCTCACGTCATGTCTCTTAATATCCAAGGATCTGATTCTCTAAGGATCTGGCTGAAAAAATTAAGGCAAAAAGAAACAGCATTCGAGAAGTATACAGAATCTAAATAAATAGGAACACAAGGAAGAATATCTGTTAAAAATGAGGGAAGACAAGAAAGAAATCAGGAAAATAAAACTCGAGCGGAAGAAACGAACTGCCCAAAGAGGTAAAGAAAGGAGACAAACATTTTTCAGATATATCAGAGAAAGAAGGAAGGCCCGAATTGGTATAGTGAAATTGAAAAGTGACAAGGAGCAAGGTGTGGAGAGAGATGAAGATATGGCAGAAATATTAAATACTTCAATTCGGTATTCACTAAAGAAGACCCTGGAGAAGGACCGGTGCTGGTTGTCAAGACCATAGATGGAGATAGGGTAGATGAAACTCCATTTACAGAAGAGAACATATGGGAAGGGCTAGGAAAACTGAAAGTGGGCTAGGAAAACTGAAAGTGGACAAGGCCCATGGGGCCGGGGGAGGTTCGTCCCAGGATGCTGAGGGAGCTCAGAGATGTGCTGTGGGGCCCACTGCCTGACCTATTCAATAGATCTCTGGAAATGGGAGTGGAGCCGAGAGATTGGAGAAGAGCAGTGGTGGTCCTGCTCCACAAGATTGTTAGCAGAGAGGAAGCTGGAGACTACTGGCTTATTAGCCTCACCTCGGTGGTGGTAAAATTAATGGAGACTCTGCTGAAGAAAGGATAGTGAACTATCTACAGTCAGAGGACTGCTGGACCCAAGGAAACATGGATTCACTAGGGTAAGGTCTTGTTAGATAAACCTGAATGATTTTTTTTGATTGGGCGACTAACGAATTGAAATCGAGGAAGAGAACTCAATGTCATCTACTTGGATTTCAGCAAAACGTTTGATATGCTCCCGCATAGGAGGCTTGTGAATAAAATGAGACGCTGGGAGTGAACGCCAAGGTGGTGGTGTGGATTACAAACTGGTTGATGGATAGAAGACAGTGTGTGATGGTAAATGGAACCTTCTCTGAAGAGAGAACGGTGTTAAGCGGAGTGCTACAAGGTTCGGTGTGGGGACCGGTTCTGTTCAATATCTTTGTGAGAGACCTGCTGAAAGGGATAGAAGGTAAAGTGGACATGCCGAAAAGAGGAGAGAGAATGAGATGTGATTAGCTTGAACAGTGGTCGAAGATATGGCATGTGGGATTCAATGCCAAGATACACAGAGTCATGCATCTGGGGTGTGGTACTCCAAAAGAGCTTTATGTTATGGGGGGGTGAAGGGCTGTTGTGCATAGAGCGAGAGAGGAACCTTGGGGTGATAGTGTCTACTGATCTGAAGATGGCGAAGCAATGTGACAAGGTGAAAGCTAAGCCAGAAGAATGCTGGGCTGCATAGAGAGAGCAATAACCAGTAAGAAAAAGTAAGTGATAATCCCCTTGTACAGGTCCTTGGTGAGGCCTTACCTGGAGTACTGTGTTCAGTTCTGGAGACCATATCTCAAAAGGGACAGACAGGATGGATGTGGTCCAGAGAAGGGAGACCACAATGGTGGGCGGCCTCCAATGACCTAAGAGGAGGGGGGTGAAGGTCCTAAATATGTATACCCTGGAGAGGCGGTGAAGAGGAGATACGATATAGACGTTCAGATACCTGAAAGGTTTTAATGATGCACATCAACAAACCTTTTTGCTTTGAAAAGAAATCATTAAAACTAGAGTCACAAAATGAAACTCCAGGGAGGACACTCAGAATCAACATTAGGAATTATTTCTTCACGGTGAGAGTGGGTGGATGCCTGGAATGCCATTCTGGAAGAGGTGGTGAAGACAAAAGCTGTGAAAGAATTCAAAGGGGCATGGTATAAACACTGTGGATCCTTAAAGGCTAGAAGATGGAAATGAGAAAAGAGTGCATGGGGGTAAACTTGCTGTTACCGGCAGTTACTACCTTTAACCAATAAGCCTTCATACTGTTGATGCAACTTCATCATTGCTCTCTGCTTCAATGGCAGGGAGTAAAAGGGGAATTAGATTCAGACAGCAACCAACAAGGACACAATTTTAAGGTTGAGAAAACAAATAAGCATGGGGACAACTTGCTGATGTGGCTCCAATGCTCTCTGCTTCAACAGCAAGAGGTGACATGGAATTGGACTCAAACAGCAACCAACAAGGGTTCTGACTTTGATGGTCTGGGAAACTGATAATATGGAGTGACTTGTATGGCGCGACAGATACTACCATAAGCTTGCTGGGCAGACTGAATGGACCTTTGATCCTTTTCTGCCGTCATTTCTATGTTTTCTATGTTTCTATGTAAGGTCGCAACAGGTGATATTCCATCGCATCTCTCCCTCTATCCAGAGACGGCTGGGAAATGGACGGATTCAGTGAAAATCCAACACCACTTTTGGCAAAAAGGAAGGAATAGTACGCAGTTGTATTGACCCTGGAGTTTACTCAAAGCAACAGCTCCTGGCAAGACAAGGCCTGCAGTTCAGATATTCTATGCACAGAACAAAATCGCTACAAGAAATGCCATTTTCAAGGAAGGGTTACACATCAGACAAAACATAGGGTCCCGCTAAGAAATCCAAAACCAGATTAAGGACTCCACAAAGGCAACCGGTAACCGCAAAGGAGGACGAATATGTTTCACTTCTTTCAAGAAAACCAGCCACATATCTGAATGAGCCAACAAGGGTCCACCATTCACCTGACCCCTGAAACAGCAAGAGTAACTTGCCTGTGTTCAGGGGTCAGGTGAATGTCCTGTAACTTAAGGAATTAAGAGCCAACCCTTTATTCAATCCATCATGCAAAAATTCCAACATGAGCGGGATCTTAACTGAACACAGAGATACTCTAGCAACTGAGATGCCTGGAGATTGCTCTTGGCCAGATTCACCAACCCAATCTAACTCTGCAACAAGGAGATCACCTTGTGCGAGACCCAGAGGCTCTCTTTCAGACTCTTGGCCCAAAATCAGCCAGTCATCCAAGTACGGGTGTACCAGGATACCATCCTTCTCAACTCTACCACCACTACCATAACCTTGGAAAAAGTTCTGGGTGCAAAGGCCAAACAAATAGGAACTGCTCGAAACTGATAATGATGCCCCAAAATGGCAAAACACAAAATCATTGAGGCTCTAGTCTGATGGGAATATGCAGGTATACCTCGGACAAATTCAGAGATGTCCAAACTCCCCGACTATACTGCCATTATCACGAGTGCAATGGTTTCCATGCAAAATGAGTTACAACGCAAATGAAAGGTTGACTCCTTTGAATCCAGGATGGGAGGAAGAGAGACCGGCCTTCTTGGACAACAAATTAAATGGAATATCAGCCCATATTTCTTGAGATGTGGGTAACTGGAACCACAGCCTGCAGGCTAAGGGGTCTTGACAATGTACATGCCACTGCCTGTCTTCTGTGGAGAGTTGCAGGGAGTCACCATAAACATGTGCCCGAGGAACACTGCAAAACTCCAGCGCACAGACATTTCATTTAACCTCCAGAAACCACTGGACTGTGCCGACCCACCTCTGATAAAAAAACAAAGAGGCGAACTCCTATCTCCTGTTTCCAGAGGTAGGTTGGCACTTCATTGGGAAGTTCTGGATGCTCCACAACCTGAGCCTGCTCCTCGTCTGGGCCTGCCTAGGATGATGAGACTGAGATCTACCCAAGGGTCAATTCCTCTGAAATGCCACTCTTCTGTAGGGCCGAAAACATCAGAACCCCCCTATTACGACCTCTCGAGCTGAAGAATCATGGTGCTTGTTTCTTATCCTCTGGTAATCAAGAAACCAAGGACTCACCTCACTTATTGGCCATTTTCTCCAGCTCACTCCCAAACAAGAGAGACAACCTTTAAAGGGAAACTCTGTAAGGTTAGACTTTGAAGTTGTATTGGCCAACCAATTTCTCAGCCATAGCCGACGCCTAGCTGCAACTACCCGAAGCCACCATTTCTGGCCAAAGTGCAGACCAAATCTCAGCCTGCATCTGCCAAAAAGGCAAACTGCTGGTTCTATCACCTGCGCTGGAATTTATATCAGACTCATCGACCTCCTGATGCGAGCGGCAAAAAAGAGCGAGCCACCAGGGAACAACAAGAAGCTATCTGCAAGGTAACTGCCATTTCCTCAAAGGCTTGCTTAAGAATAGCATCTATTCTCTATCCGGTGCATCTTTCAAAAGCTGCTCCCCTCCTTCGATGGGAATAGTCATCAAGACAAGCACATCCACCTTCGGAAACCAACTGCTCTCTCGCAACTCATCCCCTTTAAAATTAGCTTCCAGGGCACCCCATTCAAGATCAATTAATTCTTGAATAGCCTCCATAATAGGAAGGAAACACGAGGCTTTATGCAAGGAAAGCAGAATGGGATTTTTCTTTGGCTCAGACAATGATTCAGCCCCAGGTACTCTCAGCATCTTCAATCTCTAGAAATGAGTTCTGGTAACTCATATCTATGAAAAAGTTTGCAACATAGTTCTATAAGGTTCCAATTCCGGAGGAAGCTCCACATCCTGCAGGAAGTAAGGATCTGTCTCATCATCCATGTCATATGGATCCTATCAGGAAAACCAGTTCCAGGTAAACTTTGATGCTTTCCCACAGCGCCAGGTATGTGGGATTTCACTGTCTGTGACTGAATAAGATTGGCTGCAACAGAGGACTGCATCTTAAGAAAAGACTGCAGTCCTTGAAAGATTTCCAGCCAAGAAAAGGCTGAAGGATCCATGCCAAAGCTGGGGACAGGTGTCCTGTGCATACTGAACTACCTTCCCCTGCTGACAAATCAGTTAAGGGAGCCCAAAATCAGGCGACCCTTCTGGCAGCTTTTTTGCCATTACTGCACCAGGCTGGGAAGAATTGGGTTTAGTAAAATCAGAGAGGGGCAACTCCCCTGTGCTTCCAAACAGCACTGACAAGTTAGAAGGAACACCAGGCTGAGATGCCCAAATATGAAAAACCAGGCATAGGGTTTCTTCGCTATAGGTGCCATCAGATAAGGTGCATGACTCTGTGCTGAAAAAAAAGTGCTCAACTTGAGCTATGGATGCTCAGAAGATATGCGCAAAACAAGCGCATGCGTGGAAAAAAAGGCGCATGCATGCACAAATATGCCCCTAACTAGGCATACAACCAAACACACAACAGGCCGCAGAAGACACGATCTGACGGAACTAAAGAGGGTAGTCTACGGTGCAACAAAAAGTGAGTGAAGGCACCGCTGCGACCTACAAAGCAGCGAACCAGCTGAGCCTCGGAGTGGGGCCTAGCTGCAAGGGCTGCTCAACCCACCAATCCCCCAAATACCACCAGAGGAGGAACAGCCATCAGATTGCTCGCCAAGCTTGGAGACTGGGAGGGGATAAGGAATTCCCTACTCAACTCTTCTCTTCGTAAAAAACATTTTTTTTTAAACTTTACTTGAGCTTAGCTGTCCTAGCTGAGTAAAAGAACAGTGTCTGGCTGCGGGGGGAGAGGATATATACCTTCACCGCCATGCTCGTCTTCCTGCACCCACTTGCCTTTCAGCTTTTTTTTTTTTTTTGTTTACAGCTAAGTCCACGCCAGTTAAAAAAAAAACCTCCAGCTATCAGACCAAGGCACTCATCTGAGGTACCCATGGAAATCACCTCAGGAATTCTCAACTGAGGGAGGGATCATAAGGTAGGGCACATTAATTTCCTTCTTTTCTCCTAAACTTTAAAGCAATCCCAGTAGGGAGAGGCATGTTCACCATCTGCTGGAGACTGAGAATACTGGTGGGCTGTCACTGCAGGGGTATATATACTGTGATGTTAGCTTGCTCCATCTCCATCTGCTGGTAGCAGTGCATACCCCACTGTTCTGGATTCATCTGTTTGGATGCTAAGAAACAAGGTATTACCTATAACTTTATAACATATGACCTTTACTTTTAGTAATTTTTAAAGAAAACCACCTCAATTATATACCAAATTATGTTTTTTGTAAACTGCCTTTAATTTCTAATTGCAATGTGGTCTATAAATTTGTAACTCAAATTAAATTACAGTTAATTTAACAATTTTATTACTTGCAACTACTTAAAACACCTTTATGATTTGAATCAGCAAACAGCTGTGGGGGAAAATAGGGCTGAGATTTTGAAGGAGACTTACTGAAGGTGTACCGTATATACTTGTGTTTAAGTAAAAAACTTTTACCCCCAAAAATCTGTCCTTAAAAGCACGATATTCTTATCCATGGGTCAATCCACATAACACCAGTACCGTAATAGAAGATGCATGATTGAATTGTTTGCACAACTACTCCTCCCGATCCCATAACTCGCCTGCTGCTATGAGGACAACAAAATATTTCCCAAAAAAACACTTTTTAAAATTTCAAAGCATAAACCCAAGGAATACCCACTTCAAAACCCAAACCTATACTCACACACCATTCATACTACCTTTCATACATATATTTTCTAAAAACCTTGTTTTCCCCAAAAAATTCTCTTATATATTAAAATTCTGCAATATTTTTCATTTTCAAAATGAATTTTTCTACAAGCAGAAAAAGATTCTTATTACAATAAATTTTGTAACCGCCAAAAGATCAAATCCTTTTCTTTATATCAACAGTTATACTCTCTTCATCCTCCAAGTCCTTCTATATCCACTTCATCCTCTCAGGATAAAAATTTATTGTAATAAATCTTTTTCTGCTTGTAGAAAATTTGTTTTGAAAATGAAAGTAATATTTGCAAAATTTTAATTTATAAGAAAGGTTTTTGGGGAAAACAAGGTTTTTAGAAAATATATGTGTGAAAGGTAGTATAAATGGTGTGTGAGTATAGGTTTGGGTTTTGACGTGGTATTCCTTGAGTTTGCACTTTGAAATTTTAAAAGAAGTGTTTTTTAGGAAATATTTTGTGAAAACCAAATAAAGATTATAAAATATTATATGTCACTATATGTTTTTGTTCACTTGATTGTTTGTGATATATTGTTGATTTGCCAGTGTAGTTGTATCGCTATAAGGACAACAGCAGCACTTGTAGTTGCTAAGGTGCATCCTTTCTCTTCCCCCATGTTGTTCCATGAGGCATTTGAACAGCTTCTCCTCTGTACCCCTCCCTATTCCTTAACTCACCAGCTTGCTGCTATCAGAATGACAGGACTGAGGGTCTTGACTGATGCACTTAGAACCACATGGTTCAAAGAGCACCTCTGGGACCCTGCAGGGGAAGAGGGAGGACAAGCTTGTCATCCTCATAGCAGCAAGCATTTGAGTTTTAGGGATCCAGAGGGGTTGTGGGAGAGAAGCTGTCCTATTGCTACACTGGGACAACCACGGGGGAAGAGAGAGGATGTTCCTGAGCAACTGCAAATGCTGACATTGTCCAGATAGCAGCGGGTTAGGTTAAGGAATCGGGATAGGGGAAAGATTCAAACAGGAGGAGCAGTCATTGGGGAGGGAGGGAAAGATTCAGGCACCAGGGACAACCATGGGGGAGGGAGGGAGGGAAGGAAGGATTCAGACAGCAGGGACAACCATAGGGGTGGGGGGGGGGGGGGGGGAGGGAGGGAAGGATTCAGACAGCAGGGACATTTTCTTAAGTTAAATGATGTTTTTTATGAGACTTTTATTCTGTTTTTAAAAAATAAATAAAAGCAATTTTCTTAAGTTATTGATTTGTTTTTTTAGTACGATTTCACTGGAGGGTTTTACCCTCCAGTTATCCATGGGTGACAGATAATTCTGGATTCTGGGGCCCATAAAATAACCTCAACTTATACATGAGATTGACTTCCATGAGTCTATATGGTATTTTATTCTTCCATGTAAATTTTTCTACTACATCTGTCAATTTATCATATATTCTATATAGATTAGTGACAATGTGCACACATTTAAAGAATGTATATATTGAGGTATGTATATGTGTGGAGATGTATTAATTATGCATGTGATGCTGCTTTCAAAATACTAATGGTCAAAGACAAAAAAATAAAGCCTGTTCTTTGAAAGATTGCAGAGCCCTGGGTTAGGCAGTATTTCTTTCCATAACTTTGATTAGGGGTTAGATACACAGAACAACTTGGAATTGGTTGGCAGAGAAACGTAAGGAAGTAATTTACATTAACTGTGTTCATTTATGAAAACAGAACACAAGATCTGGGAAGCTTAATTAGTAATATAGTTGGATCCTTCAGGTAATTCAATTTTAGTTGATCTGACTTTCTGAATTTAACACAATAAGATTCTTTAGACTACACAACCAGTTAGACAAAAAAATATATTTTATTATAAACTAAAAAGATGTATTAATCCATACTTCATATTGCATATGCTCAATCAAAACAGGTCTATACAAAGGAAATCCATGTGTGGTGCTAAATTTCACAGAAAGGAAGCCAGATGATTATTCTTGCAAATCAGCTGAGGAAAAGGTAGGGGGGATTTGGTAGGTCTCTTTTCTAATTTTTTCTACAGGTACCAAAGTCCTACAAGAGAAGGATGGCTGGAAAACTGTGTCAAAGCTGCTACCACACTTACTACTTCTGCCTCTATCCAGATGGATTTCCTGATCTACAGCAAGGAACTGGTTTAGTGTGAAAGATGCCTGCAAGTCAACTCACTCAGGAAACAGGCAGAACAAAGAAGTGATGAGTCTTAGAAGCATCTGCATCAATGAGGAATACATCAATGAAAAGCTTCTTGAGGCATCTAAGATGGAAAATCCTGTGGAGGAGAAGGAGAAACTGGACTGCAAGAAAATAACTATACACAAATTACCAAAGCCAGTAGTAGAATCCTCATCCCAACCCCACCTTCCCTCGAGATGAAGAACTGGTATACAGCCCTGGAAGTGGAGAAAACTATCTCAGAATGAGGAAAACCTAAGGCTCACAAGTCCTGAAGCTGCAGAATTAGCATCCAATGTGTCTAGGAAGCAAAGTGTAGTGGTAGTTGACTTCTCTTCTGAGGGGCATAAAGCCATTAATCTGCTGACCAGGTTATGCTGTCCCAGAAAGAGTGCTATCTGCCAGATGTTAATAATCCAACACATGATGGAGAGATTGCAGAGAATCAAGTCTACTGATTACCATCCAATATTGTTCATCCATGTTAGCACAAATGATACTGCTAGGTATGCCTGGAACATAAATGACTTCATATTTCAGAGAGAAGATAAAACAGATCAGTGCACAGGTGGTTTTCTCCTCAATTCTTCCTGTCAAGGATAAAGGCATAGGCAGAGAAGCTTGCATTTTGGAGGTGAATAATGGTTGCATAGATTGCAATCAAACGAGAGCATTTGTGCTTCCTGGACCATGGGATGGTATTCCAAGGATTGCTGAGCAGAAATGGTGTCCACCTATTGAAGAAGGGATGAAGCGTCTTCCAGAACAGACTGGCAAACCTACTGAGGAAGACTTTAAACTAGACTTGGGGATGATTTAAAAAACCCTTATGTATTTAAAAAATTAAATACTTGTATAGAAACAAGAAAAAAGGCTAACATCTGAATGGCTATGTATACTTATGCCCATAGTATGGAAAATAAAGTTCCAGATCTAGAGGCTGTCATGGATATAGTGGCTGTCACGGAGATGTCATATATGGAAAACCATGACAGAGGTATATATTATTTCAGGCTACAAACTATTTGAGAAGGACAGGATGGAAAGAAAGGGAAAAAGTGGCATATATATACCTCTCTTCTCTTCCTTGGACCATGCAGCTTACACGTCTGCTGCTTGAACAGTGCAGGTCTCCATAGATATAGAGCACTGTGTGGTACTAAAAGCTGATCAGTGAACCTACATCAAGAAGAGAAGCAGTGATGCTGCTATGGGAAGAGGAGAAATATGTAGCTACTAGGGGATGGGGAAAGAGCATTGACTCCCAGGACTGTTAAGTTCTAGTGCTTCCATTGCCCCTGGAATGCTGTATAACCTGGCACAAGAATCTTCTAAACTGAAAATAAAGTTAACGTGGAGTACAACACTGCAACACTATTTTCATGTTTCCTGGGTGGGTAGGGGATGGAAGAATACAAGGAAAATTTGTAGAAACTACTAAAGGCACATTGATTACAGCAAAAATTTGAAAGTAGCAAAAAAACAAAACAGCAGCCAAGCAAATCAAGTGCAAAAAAACAGTAATGTTTTTGCACACCATATTATTTAATGTCAAATAAGAAACTAACGTTTGGAAGGGTGGGTGGTCAAATATTTTAATTTGCACTTGGCTTCCCATACATCCCATATGCTTATCCAAAACAACCAATCAAGCAAAATCACACCCTATAAACATGAGGGCTCAATATTGCCTGTATTACACTTCAGTATGGACCTTGCTTTCTATCTAAATTTAGACAGCTTAAGCTTGAACTTTGTTACTTTGTAATATTTGTATTTGAAGAACTTACCAATCAGAATAAATCCTAGTGCAATGAAGAATGTTAGAAGGTAACCACGCAGAGGTTCATTGTTCTTTCCGTATCCTTTAGAAAACATCTCAAGACCTGGATAGATGTTATCCTTGCACAAAGCCTGAAAAAATAGGGCAAGTGTACATGTTAGTATTTTAATTAAAAAAAAAAAAAACACAGTGATATGAAATGGGTAAAGATGTAACAGTTAGGATTTTCTTAGTTGCACGGAACACGTGTGGCTCTGAAAAAAAATAAATTGTGAAGCACATATGTGCCCTTTATGTCCTGAAAATCTGGATACAAAACAAAGTTATTGGTGGACATACACATATTATAATCTCATAAGAACATATGAAACTGCCATACTAGGTCAGACCAAGGGTCCATCAAGCCTAGCATCCTAGTTCCAAGAAAGCAGAGTTTACAATTTTTTGCATAATTTCGATGGCAGGGTCCTATAAAATCCTTACTAGGAAAAAATGGACATGGGTCAAAAGGCGATGAAGTACATCTTATAGCAATTATAAATGAAGTAATCTCCCTCAGAGAAAGTGGATAAAAATCTGACCAAGTGTATACAATTTTTGGCATTAACACCACCCTACAATTACTAATTGTGCCCAATTCATTTTGTACTGAAGAGATTTTATTCTCAAATTAGGCTGCAAATCTGTCAGAATCAGGGTCCTAATTACCTAAAACTACAGGTCTGGCTGTGATGGCTCATACATTACCAATACTTGAATCTCACTTCTCTTCCTCACTGTGGCATTTGCAATGAGGAATAATAGTTTCCAGGAAAGGAATTTTCACTCTGCACGTCCCACTAGTTCAAAAGCAGCTTTCCTCAATTGCAAAAGACTACATTTAAATCCCATTGTCCTGCTGGTCTCTTGACTGGTGGGCACAAGTAAAGCAAACCTTGCCATTATCTTATGAGATACCGGTAGACAGACTATTTGCTGGTTATATGCACCAACAGCTCTTAAATATACCCAGAATTAGTTTTCAAACCTGAATTTGATAGATGCACAAGATACTACAGGAATTACTAATGTTGACTAGTAGAATGGATCTTCCTGATTATGACACCAAAATGTAAATCTTCTGCATTTGAAATTATATGAACATCTAGTGACTGTTTTTCTCATCACTAAGATCATTTGTTCTACTTCATTGGAAGCTGTTCAAAGTAGAAAATCCTTGGAAAAATCCTTAGTCAAATTGGAGGGAATACAGTTAGTCTCTGAAGCCACAGGAACTATACCTGATGAGGCCAATTCACATTATGAGGATCATCATCATCCCTTTCTCATCTCAGCTTTTAGTAATGCCTCTAATTCCAAATGTATCGGTAGAAAAGCATACTTGAACTTTCCACTCCAGGATATTGCAAAAGCATCTGGTGCTAGGGAGCCTTCTGCTGGTTTCTTGGAGTACTAAAGAGGAAGCTTATGATTGTGGGGAGATGCAAACAGATCTACGTTTGGAGCTCCCCAGGATTGAAATATTTCTTTTGGAGTACTGTAATAAAGAAACCATTTGACAGACTGAAGACAATGACAGAGCATTTGCCAATTCGATGATTTTTTTTTCCAGGGAGATATCACCATCAACTATAGGCTTCTTAGAACAGCCCAATCACATATCTTGAGAGCCTGCTTACATACAATTGCTATCTGATTATCTGTTCAAAGACTCAGTACTCTGAATATTGCTGTCAGTACTAACACGTGGAAATGAAGAAAAGGGAGATTTTTTTGTCCTACCCTTTTGAGACCTTGGCTGATTAGGCACTTGACATTCTGGCAAAGATCTTAAGCTTTGACTGTCGATACCTTAATATTAATTCTCTGTAAGCCCATAGTCTAGGTGACATTCTGCCACAAGGATAGCATTCCAAAGCATCAGGAGATAGCAAATGTTGCTTACCTGTAACAGGTGTTCTCACAGGACAGCAGGATGTTAGTCCTCACATATGGGTGACATCACAGGATGGAGCCCAATCACGGAAAACTTCTGTCAAAGTTTCCAGAACTTTGACTGGCCCCTACTGGGCATGCCCAGCATGGCACTAACCCTGCAGCCAGCAGGGGTCCCCCTTCAGTCTTACTTGAAAGCTACAGGCAGTGCCGAAAAATAAAACAACAAAATGTTACGAACCCAAAACCGCGAGGCGGCGGGCGGGTTTCGTGAGGACTAACATCCTGCTGTCCTGTGAGAACACCTGTTACAGGTAAGCAACATTTGCTTTCTCACAGGACAAGCAGAATGGTAGTCCTCACATATGGGTGAGTACCGAGCTGAGGATGTCCGAACCTGTACCAAATGTACCCAAAGGTGTGCAACAGGCACAACAACTAGGGTGGAATTTGGGAGAGGGCATCCTGAACCCCACCAGGCAGGTGGAAGTGTGTTGGTACTTCACGTTGTAAACAGGTTACGAAGGACAGACTGGCTGAAGATGGATTCTGTTCTTCCAGCTTTGTCCAAGCAATAGTGGGCTGCAAAGACATGGAGAGAACTCCAGGGTGCAGCCCTGCAAATGTCAGGAAGCAGCACCGATCGTAGGTGTGCTACTGAAGTCGCCATGGCCCTCACAGTGTGCTTTAACACGGTCTTAAAATGGAATGCCCGCTTGATAGCAAAAGGATATGCAGTCCGCCAACCAGGAGGAGAGAGTCTGCTTACACACAGGTTGCCCTAATTTGTTGGGATGGAAAGAGACGAATAACTGAGTGCTCTTCCTGTGGGCAACTATACGATCTAGCTAGATCGCTAGAGCCCGTTTACAGTTAAGGGTATGCAGAGCCTGTTCCCCTGGATTGGAATGGGGCCTGGGAAAGAAGGTAGGTAGTATGATGGATTGATTAATGTGAAACTCCGAAACAACTACCTTGGGTAAAAACTTAGGGTGAGTGCGGAGTTCCGCACGGTCCTGCAGGAGTTTAGTGTAAGGCGGATAGGTAACTAGGGCCTGTAACTCACTAACTCTGCGAGCTGAAGTGATAGCTAAAAAGAAAATCACTTTCCATGTGAGATATTTTAGGTCACAGGAGTGAAGAGGCTTGAAAGGTGGTTTCATGAACCGACCAAGAACCAGATTAAGGTCCCAAGAAGGGGCCGGAGGATGTAAAGGTGGCTTGATATGGAGCAAGCCCTTTAAAAAGCATGTTACAAGGGGTTGTACTGATATAGGAACATTCCCGACACCTTTATGGAAGGTGGCCACTGCACTGACATGCATTCTGATTGAAGAGGTCTTTAAATCTGACTCAGACAAATGCCAGAGATAGTCCAAAAATCTTGGGATTGGACAGGAAAAGGGATCAAGGGACTGCGAGGTGCACCATGATGTGTACCTTTTCCAGTTATAGGAATAAGATTTTCTTGTGGAAGGCTTCCGTGAAGCAATCAGGACACGAGAAACCGAATCTGAAAGGTTAAGTGGTTGAAGGATTAACCTTTCAAAATCCATGCCGTCAGAGACAAGGCCTGAAGATTGGGATGGCATAAGCATCCGTTGTTTTGAGTGATCAGATGCGGGTCCATTCCCAAGGGAATGTGCCTGCGGATGGAGAGATTCTGAAGAATTGGAAACCACACTTGGCGTGGCCAGTGAGGTGCTATCAGGATCATGGTTCCCTTATCCTGACGTAACTTCACGAGAGTCTTCGAAAGAAGAGGAAGTGGAGGGAATGCATAGAGCAGACCGGTTGCCCACGAGAGGGAGAATGCATCTCTGGGCTGAGAGTGCTCGCGCCGAATGAGGGAGCAGAAATTGTCGACTTTGTGGTTCTGAGGGGACGCAAAGAGGTCTATCTGAGGATACCCCCCATTGTTGGAAAATGGAGGTCGCTACCAAGGGGTTGAGTGACCACTCGTACGGTTGAAAGACGCGACTCAGCTTGTCTGCCAGCACATTGTCCACTCCCGGCAAGTAGGTGACCCTGAGGTACATCGAATGGGAGAGGACTTCCGCCCAAATCTGTGCAGCTTCCTGACACAGAATAAAGGAGCCTGTGCCTCCCTGTTTGTTGATGTACCACATGGTCACCTGGTTGTCCGTCTGAATTAGAATGACCTGATTGGACAGGTGATCCTGAAAAGTCCTGAGAGCATATCTTATTGCTCGAAGTTCCAGGAAATGTATCTGGTGTTTGGCTTCCTCTGGAGACCAAGAGCCTTGTGTTTGCAGATCGGCTACATGGGCTCCCCACCCGAGGTTGGAAGCGTCTGTGGTGAGAATGATTTGAGGATGCAGAACCTGGAAGGGCAATCCCTGGAGGAGATTGTTCTGATTTTTCCACCAGGCGAGGGACAGACGGAGTGAGTCTGTGATGTGGACAATGGTCGACAGAGGCTGAACAGCTTGAATCCATTGTGACCTCAGAGTCCAATGCATGAGCCTCATGGCCAGGCGGGCCATTGGTGTGACATGGACTGAGGACGCCATGTGTCCTAAAAGGATGAGGAATTGGCGAGCTGTTGCTGTATGCTGAGACTGCAACTGGTGAGCGAGAGACACGAGAGTTAGCGCTCGTTGTTGAGGTAGAAAGGCTTTTGCCTGCAAGGTGTCCAAGTCTGCCCCAAAGAACGACAAGGTTTGAGATGGGACTAAACAGGATTTTTCGTAATTGACAAGAAATCCTAGAGAAATTAGAGTATGTAGGGTCAAATTGAGGGATGACCGAGCGGCTTGCTGGGTTGGAGCCCTGATTAACCAGTCGTCGAGACAGGGGTAGACGTGAACACCTTCTTTCCTGAGAAAAGCTGCGATAACCACTAGACATTTGGTAAAGACTCGTGGTGCCGATGCTAGGCCGAACGGAAGCACGCGGTATTGATAGTGCTTTGGGCCTACTAAAAACCCGAGGTACCTGCGATGAGCTGGAGTTATCGCAATGTGTGTGTATGCGTCCTGAAGGTCCAGAGAGCAGAGCCAGTCTCCTCGTTGCAGAAGAGGTAGAAGTGAGCTCAAGGTTAAAATTTTGAACTTTTCTCGCTGTAGGTACTTGTTGAGAGCACGTAGGTCCAGAATTGGACGAAGTCCCCCGGATTTTTTGGGATCAAAAGTATCGGGAATAGAACCCTAGGCCTTGCTGTGAGAGAGGGACGGGTTCTATTGACTCTTAACTGGAGAAGAAGGGAAACCTCCTGCTCCAGAAGGACAGAATGGTTGGATACTCTCCATGCTTGCAGAGGTGGTGAGTCCGGTGGAAGAGCAGAAAGTTTAGGTGGTAACCCTGAGCAATGATTGCTAGCACCCATTGGTCGGTTGTGATTGATTGCCACATGCTGTGAAAGCGGCACAATCGACCTCCCACTGGTATGCTCGGCAGAGGAATCAGGCTGCTGCTCTCCAAATGAAAGTAAAAAACCTGAAGCAGGCCCTGGTTGGGGAGCTGCTTGCGGTATTTGCTTTCGGGCCTGGCGAGGCTGAGGTTTTTGAGAAGGCCTCGTAGTTCGGGATCTTGCCAGTGGAGGGTAGTACTTCCTTGGACGGAAGAAAGACTTCTTAGAGTCCTTCCTAAAGGTCTGTCTTGAGGGGAAGTCGGAAGGTATCGATGAGAGCTGTTTAAGGGTCTCATGATGGTCCTTTAATTCAGCTACTATTTGCTGGATCTGTTCACCGAACAGATTGTCTCCTACACATGGCAGGTCAGATAGCCTGTCTTGTACTTCTGGGAGAAAGTCAGAAGATTTGAGCCAGGCCCATAGTCTTGCCGAAATGGCAGCTGCAGACACTCTAGTAGAGGTGTCAAAGATATCGTAAGCTGTTCTTATCTCATGCTTTCCTGCCTCAAACCCCTTGTTGACAAGGATTTGAAGTTGTTGTTGGAATTGGTCAGGCAGGGTTTCAGAGAAGTCCTATATCTGCTTGAAAATGACCCTATTGTATTGGGTCATATACAGCTGGGAAGCAGCAATTCTGGAGATGAGCATGGCCCCTTGGAACACTCGTTGACCAATATTGTCTAAGAACTTGTGTTCTTTAACAGGAGGGGTAGATGAGTGAGGCTTCGTCCTTTTTGCTTTCTTTTGAGCAGATTCCACCACCACTGAGTGGTGGTCGAGCTGAGATTTTTGAAAGCCAAGGGCTGATTGTACTAAATAGGTAGTGTCAGCTTTTCTATGGACTGGGGCAATGGATCCAGGGTTTTCCCAGTTCTTTTTGAGGAGGTCAAGAAGAACTTGATGAATGGGAATAGAAGTAATCACTTTAGGGGCATCCAGGAATTGGAGGAGCTCCATCATCTGGTGCCTATCACTCTGCTCCGTCTGAAGCTGAAAAGGGACCAATTCTGACATTTCCTTCAAAAAATTAATGAAAGAGAGGTCCTCTGGAGGAGAACGCTTTCTACTTTCAGTAGGAGAGGGAGGTGAAGGTAAGTCATCGGTGTCTGTGGAAGTATCATCACCCCAGGTGTCATAAGGATCAGCAGACTGACCTGTAGGAAGAGAAGGGAGTTGGATACCCGAAGGCCCCGGTTGAGGCTCCGAGAAAAATCGAAGGAATCGCCGGGGGCACCGTGGATGGCCTGGAAGCATCGGTGCCGGCATTGATGGCGCCGATGTGTGTATCGCCCCCGATGAATGAATCTGTGGCGAGGGATGAATTGGCATCGATGGCTGAGGCAGTACTCCCGAAGGAGGAATGCGGAACAGTGTTTCTCTTCCCGATGAAGCTGTCAACGGGGAGCGCACCGGAACCATCGGAGACCCAGGAATCACCAGTGGAAGGGTGGTCATGAGTGCCTCCATCCGGGAAAGCAGCGGTGCCAGCGCTGCTGTCATCGGGTCGGTGACCGGTTCCATTCTCGGTGCCGGTGTCGGAGGAACCTGGAGCAGTTGCATCGCTTCGTCGATGGCCTCCTGGACCAGCTGGACCAGTTCTTCCTGGAGCAAGCAGCCCCGGCTCTGTTACGGAAGAGGGAGGCGGAGGCACAGTCGGAGGGACCACCTTTGCAGGCAGAATCGCGACTCCCAAACCCCGATCGGGTGAGGGTGGCCTCGATTTCCCGGTCGCAGGAACGGTCGGTTGCCATTCCTGGACGGGGCTTCTTCGATGGTGGCGGAGGTGGATGATTTCGCTCCCTCGACGGTCCGAGACTTACGATGCCGATGTTCTCTCCCTACGATCCCCTCGATCTTGAGGGGGAGTAACTGGAGACGATGGCAGACAGTCACTGGATGGTGGTCGATGCTGGTGCGACTTCGATGGTACCGGTTCCGATGACGTTGATGCGATGCGACGGCGTCGGGGTGTGAGCAGGGAAGAGGAGTCCCATCCTCTCCATTCTGGCTTTGCGACCTTTTGGTGTCTTGAGGCCACTTTTGGTTCAAGTCAGGACATCATGCTCACAGCCTAAACACATCATACAGACACCATGAGGGTCTGTGATAGACATGGTACGAGTACAGTCTGGGCACCGACGAAACCCCGACGCCATGGCCATCGAAAAAAATCAAACCATGGTACGGTCGACGGCCAGTAGGCCACGAGGGCCAAACTCGACGGTAATCGATGAAAGACGGTCAAAAAACTTACCGGAGTTCCGCGGTCTGAGAAAAGTTAGAGGGACCCCTGTGGGGCAATTTAAGTTTAATTAACTCCGTGAGGAAAATTCCTGTCAGGAATCTCTTCAGAGCTCCTAAACCGTGAGGCTACTGCTGCGCGGAAAAAAGACGACTGAAGGGGGACCCCTGCTGGCTGCAAGGTTAGTGCCATGCTGGGCATGCCCAGTAGGGGCCAGTCAAAGTTCTGGAAACTTTGACAGAAGTTTTCCGTGATTGGGTTCCATCCTGATGAAGTCACCCATATGTGAGGACTACCATCCTGCTTGTCCTGTGAGAACTATTATATCATCAAATTATTTCTACAACGCAGCATTTCATGTTTATCTCAAACAGCATGTCTTCAGATTTTTTTTTAACTGCTTACTATCTTTCTGGGTGTGCAAATCAGCTGGCATTATGTTCCATAGCTTCGGGCCAGTGATTGGAAAGGCCCTTTCTTTCTTTTCACTTAATTGTGCAGAGTGCAGTGATGGGACTTTAAGTAAGCCTTTATTGGAGGATCTCAGGTTTCTGGATGGGATGCATAGATGTAATGAAGCATTTAGCCATTCTGTATTATTATTATTAATCATATTGCGAAGAATCGTAAGAACTTTATATTGTTTTCTAAATTTAACTGGTAACCAATGTAATGATTTCAACACTGGTGTTATATGGTCATATTTCCTATTACCTGATAATATTCTCATTGTTGTATTTTGTATTAACTGTAGTGGACGAATTGTATTGCCTGGTAGACCCACGAATAATGCATTACAGTAATCAAATTCTGTAAAAATAAGGGTTTGAAATACAGTTCTAAAATCATCATATGGGAGGGGCTTTAAATGTTTTAAAATGTTCAATTTATAACAGATTTTAATTTTTTTTTACTAATGTTTTTTCATTAACAGGTTACTATAAATTAAAACACCAAGATCATGACCATGATCGGTTAATTCTATTTTTATCTGATCATTCGTAGTAGTTAGAGGGGATGTAATTGGAATCTTTCTATTTAATAATATTTCTGTCTTTTGGGTATTTATATCTAACCATGTGTTTCTATAATTGCTTGCTCAATGAGATATATATCAAACAATTTTAGTGAATGAGCAATTGAAATATCTATTAGGATAAGAAACTGTACATCATCTGCATATACCTAATAGCGGATACCTATCCCAGATAGTAATCGGCATGGAGGTAACATGTATATGTTAAAAAGGGTAGCAGACAATGCTGAGCCCTGTGCAAAGCAGAGTTGATTACCTGTAAGAGGGGTTTCTCCTAGGACAGCAGGATGTTAGTCTCACACATAGGTGATATCATCAGATAGAGCCCGGCATGGAAAACCTTTGTGAAAGTTTCTAGAACTTTAACAGACCCACTGAGCATGCCAGACATGGCACTAGCCATGCGTCCATGTGGCTAGTCTTATAATATAGAATTCATGAAAAAATTAAAATACCAAACCCAAAGAAAAACCAGCTCCACAGGGTGGCGGGTGGGTTTCGTGAGGACTAACATCCTGCTGTCCTAGGAGAGCCTATTACAGGTAAGCAATTCTGCTTTCTCCTAGGATAAGCAGGATGGTAGTCCTCACACATGGGTGAATACATTGCTTCAGGCTGCTCCTGAACAACAGACATCCAATCAGGTGCCAACAGGCACAGCCACCTTGATGCTGTTGGCCACAGGAGGAGACAGCCTGAACCTGAAGAAAGGGCCCAAGACAGGAAGTGTAGGTTTTCATGGCTGAAAACGATTACAGAGGACCGACCAAAACTGCTGTCACGTTAACCATCTTTGTCCATCTTTTGACTATGAGCTACGCCGCCTGCCATGTCCCTTGCCTGGATACAGACTACGAGCTTTTTGTGACCTTAAACCTGAAATAAGTACTATAGTAAGCTTACACTTACCTGGAACACTTTGGGAGCACTCACTAAAGATGCTAATGCAGAAGAAAGTGTGGCTGAAAAAATGCCTGCAGTAATCAGAGGGGCAAATCCAGACACCATGCTCATTACCTACAGGAAAAATGCACAGAAAAATCACACACTAAAGTTACAACGCATTATATACTAGTTAGTTTGAATTTTACTCATTGAACACAATTCTAGACATAGAAATTAAAATCATTTTATTCACTGAAAATTAAAAATATGCCTCTCAGATATATGTCCAATTATCTCCAAGCATCCCACTGTCTGAGCTAATCCATAGTATTATACTGGTGTCCCAAATGTGGTTACACTTGCTATGATAGTATCAAAACTCAGGAAGGTATAGGATAAACAGAGGATACCATCTGCATCATGTGAATTCCATATCATGGGCACTATTCTGTTTTTCCTATGTTATCATGAATTTCAAAATTTTTTGCCAATACCATTTCCATGAGTGCATGTATGGGGGCGGGGCATGGAGGCTATTCAATGCATATTCCACCATTTCTGTGCAGAAAGATCAGTCCTGAATTCAGTTTTCATGATATTGCAGAACCGCTAACAAGAAACTTTTGCCTGTCTGCAAAAAAAAGACTTGTTTGGCGTGGATAATCCAAGTGAAAAGAAAAAAAAATGGTGTGATCTAACAGCTTAAAGATGGGTCAACAGTTTGGCAACCTAGATTTAATGTACAGAAGTGTTAAGTTAAGCAGAAATTAAAGCAGACAGTACATGATTTGGACAGGGTGGGAGTGGTACTGATGTGCACCAAACAGGAGAGATCTGAGGGTGAAGACATTGAAGATATAAAGGTTGCTAAACAATGTGTCAAGGCAGCAGCGAGAACCAGAGGAATATGAGAGTGCACAAGGAGGCGATAATGCAGCAGTTCACAAACCTGCTCTCAGGTAATAAACCTAGTCATTTTCAGAATATTCACAATACACATGAGACTTACATGCACTGCCTCTGTGTGTAGGTCGGCCTTTCATTAGGTGAAATAGACAGTCACCTACAGCACCAAAATTTGGTGGGCCAGCAAAACTCTCAGAATACTTTGGGTGCTACCCACCCACTTTTATGGAAGATATAGCATGCGGCTATTTTTTTTTTTTTTTTTTTTTTTTTTAACTTGCAACCAGCATTTTCCAATTGCTGATCTTGCAAGGCATGAGATCAGCAGTCAGGATATCAGACATGCCGTAGTCCATTAGTTTACGTATTTCCAGTGGCAGTACTAGGCTGCTGGTACAGTTCATCTCACCAGAAGCCAAAGACTGCAGGAGACCCTTCATACCCCTCTACCCCAGAGCCCCTGTGCCTCTTCTCTATAGTATATGTATTTAATTTCTTAATTCTCACTTCATAGATTATAGACTCTATACCATTTTGGTAGTCCTTCTCTAAACTACTGCTACTTAGACTATATTATCCTTTTGGAGACACAGCCTCCAAGAAGTTATGATAAGGCTCAAAGCAGAATATAAGGAAATATTTCCTCACAGAGGGGTAGATTTTCAAACTATGCGAATAGGCCTACTTTTGCTGGCGCATCAGGCGCAAGCAAAAGTACGCTGGATTTTAGTAGATACGCGCGGAGCCGCGCGTATCCACTAAAATCCTGGATCGGCGCGCGCAAGGCTATGAATTCTGTATAGCCGGCGCGCGCCGAGCCGCGCAGCCTACCCCCGTTCCCTCCGAGGCCGCTCCGAAATCGGAGCGGCCTCGGAGGGAACTTCCTTTTGCCCTCCCCTCACCTTCCCCTCCCTTCCCCTACCTAACCAACCCACCCACCCGGCCCTGTCTAAGCCCCCCCCTTACCTTTGTCGGGGGATTTACGCCTCCCGGAGGGAGGCGTAAATCCCCGCGCGTCAGCGGGCCTCCTGCGCGCCGGGACGCGACCTGGGGGCGGGTCCGGAGGGCGCGGCCACGCCCCGGGCCGCCCCGGGCCGTAACCACGCCTCCGGGCCCGCCCCCGAAACGCTCCCAGCACGCCCCCTAAACGCTGCACAGTTCGGGCCCGCCCCCCGACACGCCCCCCTCGGAGAACCCCGGGACTTACGCGAGTCCCGGGGTCTGCGCGTGCCGGTGAGCCTATGTAAAATAGGCTCACCGGCGCGCAGGGCCCTGCTCGCCTAAATCCGCCCGGATTTGGGCGGATTTAGGCGAGCAGGTCTCTGAAAATCCGCCCCATAATATTCTTCACACTGAACAGTGATTCAGAGGAAGTGGAGGTGGCCAACACAGTAATGGAAATCAGGAAAGCTTAGTATAAATACAGAAGATAACTATTTGCAAAGAAGTGAAAATAATCGAGTAGAGTCTGTAGTAGTAGATCAAGCACTTTATAATACTGCAACAAGAAAGTAATATGCATAGAATAAATAAGCCTTATGGTCTTTATCAGCCACCATGTTTGCAGTTTCTAGGAATACTTCCTTTAAAACATAAGAACATGCCATACTGGGTATGGTCCATCAAGCACAGCATCCTGTTTCCAACAGTGGACAATCCAGGCCATAAGAACCTGGGAAGTACCCAAAAACTAAGTCTATTCCATGTTAACGTTGCTAGTAATAGCAGTGGCTATTTTCTAAGTCAACTTATTTAATAGCAGGTAATGGACTTCTCCTCCAATAACTTATCCAATCCTTTTTTAAACACAGTTATACTAACTGTACTAACCACATCCTCTGGCCACAAATTCCAGAGTTTAATTGTGCGTTGAGTAAAAAAGAACTTCCTCTGATTAGTTTTAAATGTGCCACATGCTAACTTCATGGAGTGCCCCCTAGTCTTTCTATTATCCGAAAGAGTAAATAACCGATTCACATCTACCCGTTCTAGACCTCTCATGATTTTAAACACCTCTATCATATCCCCCCTCAGCCGTCTCTTCTCCAAGCTGAAAAGTCCTAACCTCTTTAGTCTTTCCTCATATTTCACAACTATCACCTTCCAGATTTCTATCATGTATGCACGTAATGTAGATGCAGCAGAAACTTGCAGCTTTCCCAAGTGACTCTGGTTTGCTGCAAGTCAACCACAACTGTCCTAGTAGTTCACAGACAGAGAACTGCAGCGGACCGCTGCCAACCCCTCTAGCATTCTTCCCACTATCACTGATTGCTGCCTGCATGGACCTGATTCAGCAGATACTCCTGCCTTCCACTTGTGTCACTTACTCCTGCTGCCCAGGCTTTGGCCTATGCCCATTATTTTATTTATTTATGCTTTTTATATACCGTCATTCCAACACAGGATCACAATGATTTACATAAATTGCATTCAATTACATTGTAAAATATTGTATAACAGGCTCTTATTTAGAGTAATGTTATGTATTGTAATACTATTGATTAATCAAAACATTCAAAGTTAATCTAATATTGATTATTACTGTTTAGCTTGGAATAGATTTTATTCAAATATTTTATGTGCCGAGTAGTAATATTTCTGGAGTAATAATGTTTACTAAGTGGATTTTGATATCTCTTTACATTAGTTCATAGGCTTTTCTGAAGAGCCAGGTTTTAAGTTCTTATTTGAATTTCTTTTTTTCCCCGTTAACAATCTTATTGATCCGGGTAGATCGTTCCATAGTTTGGGTCCTGATATTGTGAGCATTCGTTCTCTTATTTGGGTTAGATGAGTGTTCAGATTTGAAGGAATTGTAAGAAGATTTTTGTTTTGAGATCTGAGATCTCTTTGTGGGCTGTAGCTTTTTATTATTATTCCTGGAGGAAATGGATCATAGTTGTTTATGATATTAAAGATGAGGGATAATACTTTGTAATGGATTCTGAACTTTTTTGTTCTGTATTTTATATTTATCATTTATATTTGTGATTTATGTTTGTTATTTGTAAGTAATTTTATGTTTTTACATGTTTAACAAATATGTTTTATAATTATAATAGCCCCTGAAGCAGCTCGGTCACAAGGGTGAAACTCGGCCAGAGTCAGGCTTTACTGGTTACTGCAATCTGTGATAACACAGACATCAGGAAATAGCCAAATGTTTTGACCCATAAACATCTTTATGACAAAAAAAAAAGCCTCATGAGTACTAGATTCAAACACGAACAAAATCATCAAAGTGGTACAGTGAGTCATCTCTTCAGTTAACGTTTACAAAAATCAGTCAAGTCCAGATTACCCACAGATACTCGTGAATGATCCAATTCAGTCCTGGCTTCCTCTTGACACTTTTTAAAAGGCAGATAATACACTATTCAAAGGAGGAATCACATCTCCAGATGCATGCACCACATCCAACAGAAATTTCTTAAACAACTCCCTTAGGGAAATAAGTGGAACACATGGAAATTTCAGAACTCTAATATCAAAAATGTAAGCTTATTCTCTCACATTTCCAATTTCCGCTGTACAAAAACGTGACAGACCCTCCGATCCGACACCAAATGGCCCTAGATCCGTTATCACAAATAACAGCTCAGTGAGACTTCCATTCCTTTTCAGTCCCTCACAACCTGGAGGGCTGTGATTGGTTGCTTCAGGGTACTTAATGAGGCAATCAGTAAGAACATAAAAAATTGCCATACTGGGTCAGACCAAGGGTCTATCAAGCCGAGCATCCTGTTTCCAACAGTGGCCAATCCAGGCTACAAGTACTTGGCAAGTACCCAACAACTAAGTAGATCCCATGCTACTGATGCTACTGATGACTTAGGGAATAGCAGTGGCTATTCCCTAAGTCAACTTTATTAATAGCAGTTAATGGACTTCTCCTCCAAGAACTTATCCAAACCTTTTTTAAACCCAGCTACACTAACTGCACTAACAACATCCTCTGGCAACAAATTCCAGAGCTTTATTGTGCATTGAATGAAAAATAATTTCTTGGATTAGTTTTAAATGTGCTACTTGCTAACTTCATGGAATGCCCCCTAGTCCTATTATCTGAAAGAGTAAATAACTAATTCACATTTACCCATTCTAGACTCTCATGATTTTAAAGACCTTCCTTGGTGGGGAGGAAGGGGGGAGGGCCTGGGTCGGGCAGTTATATTTTTACAGTTAAAATACATTTCTTTGGGTTGGGGGATTTCTTGGCCAGTAGGGGGTTGGAACTTGTGTTGGGAGTGGACATTGGGCCGGGAGGTCTGCGACTTTGGGTTTTTTTTTTTTTTGGGGGGGGGGGGGGTTTAAGTATGCTACTTACCCAGACACCTCTGAAGATATCCGGGTGGGTAGCTAGATATCAGGCCTGCTCTGAAGCACACCTAAAGCTATCTGGCTAACCCTGCTGGATATATCAGACATTTGGCTAAGCTGGCCGGATAACTCAACCTTTCCCTGGAACCCTGCAAGCTGAATATGCCAAATTTGTCATTTAGACAGATAACTTCAGTTATCCACCTAAATGGCTTTTGAATATGGACCTTGATATGACTATTAACATTACCTGTGCTACCCACCATGTTTTTATTTCTTACCACGCCATGAATTCTGCTTCAGTGAAATAAACAGAAAAGAAACAAGAGCTCAGAATTTGTCCTTTGTAAGCAGAGATTTTCTGGCACTGTGTTAACTGTTTTGTTTTTTTTAAATTTAGACTGGTCAGGCTGCCCACATATACAAAAGCACCAGAGAGCTCTTCCTAAATGCACTTCCATCCAGTCGACAAGCGGCAGAAAATCCAGTTCTATTTATCCATACACTCAGTCAGATGTGGTTTATACTTTATCTCTCTAAATTTGTTGATGTACACACAGAATATGCCAGTTTCCAGAAAAGTTAATAATGATATTAAAATTGAAGCTTCAAAATGAGGTTCACTTATGCAGCTTAGGTGCCACCATAAGTTGATTACAGATCGCCCTCAACAAGTTAATATCAATCATCAATCCCTACACAATTCCTTCTGGCGTTCCCCAAGGATCTTCATTGTCTCCCATACTATTCAATATATATCTTCTTCCACTTTGCCACATCTTATCTTCACTCAATTTACAATTCAAAATTTATGCAGATGACATTCAATTTCTGGTACCCTATAAAACTTCCTGGTCTGACACCCTATCATTAGTTTCACTCTACCTATCTACCATTAATTCTTGGCTATCTCATAATCGTTTAAAATTAAATCCATCAAAAACTGAATTGGTTCATTTAACATCCATTACAGATTCCTCTATAGGTCCGCCATCCCATTTCACATTCAATGGTTCAACCATCCCAATTAATTGTCACGCCATAAATCTAGGAGTAACCATAAATACAGATTTATCCATGAAACAACAAATTTCCTCCCTAACAAAGAAATCATTCTATAAATTACAGCTTCTGAAACGTCTTCGTCCTCTTCTTTCTATCGTGATTTCAGGACTGTCCTTCAATCTCTCATTTTCTCTGGTCTAGACTATTGTAATGCTCTCTATCTAGGTCTATCTGATTCATCAATTCATCCGCTACAACTAGTTCAAAATAGTGCTGCTCGCTTATTATCCGGTACCTCCATTCGCAATCATATTACACCCATCCTACATTCTCTTCATTGGCTACCCATAAAGTACAGGATAAAATATAAAGTAATCTCAATCATTCACAGTCTAATTAATAATTCCTCATCCACCTGGCTTTGCACCTTACTCCGTATTTACAAACCCACCCGACACTTAAGATCACTTACTCAAAATCTCTTAGACATTCCATCACCACGACAGGCCAGACTAGACATCACCAGGAAAAGAGCTTTTTCAGTAGCAGGACCATCACTCTGGAACTCACTACCCAACCCTCTCCGCTTAATATCAAATCCTCATCATTTCAAAAAAGCTTTAAAAACATTCCTCTTTCAACAAGCATTTAATACTTCCACTAAGCAACCCCCTGATCATAAATGAAGCTTCATCTCCCAAATTTCTCTCATCAGTTACATGTCACTTTAACTTCTCCCTTCCCCTATCATCCCATTAGTGTTCTTTAAGGATATTACAATTCGTCCCTTCTCGTTCCCCTTTTACCCTCCCTGCCCTCCTTGCTCAAGGCACGCTACCTTTATTTTATTCTAATTTTAATTAATAATTTGTTTTTAGCTAGTTATCATCTAGCTATTTAGTCAAATTTATGTATTTAAGTTTATTTTAGTTATATTTTATTTTTATTTTATTTTTAACATGTTGTAAACCGTTTTGATAAAATTTTATTTTAAAAAACGGTATATAAATACCTTTAAATAAAATAAATAAATAAATAAGCCACTTTCATTCTTGGATGTCTTCTGATGGGGAATCTGGATGGTAGTTTAGAACACGTCGAGTTGTAATCAGAATGTCACTGCAGATTTGGGGAAACATCTGTTATAGCAGTGTCTAGCTTCTTCCAGGGTTTTCCTTCTCTTTAATATTCAGTGACTATTTTGTTTTGCCATCCTTAATAATAAGTTGATGGCGCAAATATCCATCCCTTAAGAAATCACTCTCTCAACAAGGATGTATCCGACTGTGCCTTCTTGTCGGGTTTCCCTGCTGTTTGCATTATTTTGCCTTCATGGGTAATATTTCTGAGGCATACTTTCAGGTAAAGAGCATATTTCACGGTGCACACTGATGAATTTGGTACTCATGAAAAAGGTTTGCCATATTGCTTCAAATTCTTTAGTGCTCTGGGCTTTGATTGCTTGAGAACAAAGACGTAGCATGCTGGGTCGGACCAAGATGCATCCTCCCTCTGACAGTGACCACTCCGGCTGTAAGTTTGGTGTGGTCATTTTTAGTTAGCTCTTGGTAGAGGAGGTTACCCTCAGTACACTCCCTGTCAGAGGGCCTGCCTTATTTTTGGATGAGAAGTAGATTTTTGCCAGATATCTTTTTGAATTTTCAATTTTGGGGAAAACCTTGGCTCCTTTTGGAGATGGACATGCCCAATCCTGAGTCCAGGTGTTGAAGACCTGTGAGCCATCCCTCTACTCCCTAGGGGAGGCAAGCACCAGTGACAGCACTACCCAATCTCAAAACTTATCCTAGTTTTGAGATTGGGACTGTTTAATCCTTGAACCCTTTTGGAGAAGACAACCCCCCTAGACCCAAAGGACAAGGGCTGGAGACCTGTGAGACTCCTTTCTACTTCCTAGAAGAGGAAAGCACCAATGACAGCATAACACCAGCCACAGACAGATTTTTGAAAATAAGAAGGTATTCCATTTTGGTTGTAGGTAGATTTTTTTGATCTATCCCTCCTCACTGGGAAAGCCAGTTTCCCATTCTCCGCAGACCTTTCCTTCAGAGAAGTCATAGACCACTGAAATTCAGGAAGGATGACCAAGATCATGGAGACCCTTCACAGGATCGCCACCTAAAGGGACCAGGACACAGGATGGGTGACAGATTTAACAATTGGACTCAGGTAGGATTTTTCCGGTTCCAATGGGATTCCCCCTCAAGTAAGGTTTCCCTGGCTCCTTGTTCACTTAAAGCATAAGTGAAATTCAACCCCAGGAACCAAATAGATATTAATCTTTCGCTGGGTATGTGTCCTAAGTCAGACAGCTGTAATTGCACACATTTGGATAAAGTGGACTTTGATTTAACTTTAAAGAATTGGAAAACTTTTATTTTAAACACCCACTACCGTGCTCTGCTTGTTTGTCCCAGTAACAACATAACAGTTACTAAGGAAGGAGCTAGAAACTCACCACAGCTGGGCCATAAGCTTAAATTTTCCCCAACAGAAAGGATCCACCCACTGGGACAAAGATAGGAGAAGCACTAGCCGGAGTAGCCCCAGAAATAGAAAATTATTTTGTATGCCCTCAGGAAACAACTTTCCCAGACAAAAGGGTTACAAAAAATCTTGTATGTTAGCATTCTTAAAATCTGAAAATAAATTCTTGCTGCAATTCCTCAATATTTCCTGTATGCTCCTGTTTCCCAGCACTTTAACCTGCTCCTTGATGTTGCTTACAGAGGTAGCCATTCCTTGCAGCCTGCCACTCACTGTCTTTTCAAGTGCTACAATGGCCTGCCAAATGTCCTTCAGCTTTATATCGGTCCAGCTGGTCTAACAAAGGAGGTCACCCAGGAGGAAGAGGAGGACTCACCAACAGTGGACAAATCTCCCACATCTCAGCAGGATGCAAGATGTTATTCCCTGCAGTAAATCTTCCCAGGTTAACAGCAGCTCCAGAAACACTTCCTGGGGCCGCATCTAACCATGCGCAGCCAATGCCTCACCCACACAGCTTGCCTTCACCACCAAGATGCTTTCGAGGGAGCCATCTCACCGCACACGAGCACAGGTAAGGACTCAAGGATGTCTCAAGATGTAGCTGGGATGTGCTTCCCTCAACATCACCATCAATGAATGACGACTGATCGGAGCACCACACTTCTGGCCATATGCTAAATGGATGATCACCTGAATGGGGGGGATGAGAAGAGGCAGCAATGCCCCATCCCAGCATTTTCTCCTGTTTCACCATTAAAAAAGGTAGTGATGCAAGAATTAAAGACAAAAGGAAGGATTCTGCAGCAAATCAGTGTACATTAGCTCAACCTCTCAGGGCCATCCTGAATCCCACAGAAAATGACAATTTTTATACAGAAAAAAAATTGCATTATGTAAAATGAAAATATGCAAAATTATGCAAATGTGCCACAACTGTTGCAAAATCTTGAAAAATATGCCACAGAAAACCAGGAGTTCTGTATATATGCACTCTAAGACTGGCCAGTAGCGTTCATTGTCATGCTATGATCTGTCCATCCCTCCTCAAGTTCATTCTCAAAGAATTATGAGTGCTGCACTCCCCCTAGCATTCACTACTTCTTCTGACTCAAGGAGAAACCACGCTTGGCAAACAAACCCAAATAGTCTAATTGGTAGAGCACTCAGAAGTCAAACAAATCCGAAATTCAGAGTCATCCTTGCAGTTTTTTTAAATACTGATGCAGTGAATGTCTGTATAATAGATTCCTATTTTGTATCTTTTGATCCCATTCCTTTGCATCTTTCCCATTATGGTCTTCTCAAATTGTAAACTCTTTGGGTTAGGGCATTTCTACATTTTAGGCTCACTGGTCTCCTTATTCTTTATCATGTTATAAGCCTTTATTTTATTTAGCTATCATAATCTCTTCTAAATATATAGTTCTCTATATACTGTGCTTTCTATAAAAAAAAAAAAGTTAATTTACAAACTTCTATGCTGAAGTCATTATAAGGCCACATATGCCTGTGTGACAAATACAGACAATCATTTCATAATGTTAGTTTAAAAACACTAGCCATAGTTCTGAGCTAGAAAATCTAGGCTATTGCTTAAACTGTGTGAAAGCAGAGTTGCTTACCTGTAACAGGTGTTCTCCAAGGACAGCAGGATGTCAGTCCTCACACATGGGTGACATCATTCGATGGAGCCCGGCATGGAAAACCTATGTCAAATTTTCTAGAACTCTGAATGAGCCTCTCTGAGCATGCACTGGTATGTAATATACCACGCATCCATATAGGGTCCCCTCAGTCTTAACACAGAATTAAAGAGAAAATAAAGAATAAACCCACAAAGTGAAAACCCAACTACACAGGAGGCAGGCAATTCTTGTGAGGACTAACATCCTACTGTCCTTTGAGAACACCTCTTACAAGTAGGCAACTCTGTTTTCTCACAGGACAAGCAGGATGAAGTCCTCGCACATGGGTAAATCCCTTGCTTTTTTTTGTTTGTCCACAACAAAAAAGGAGACCAACAAAACAGGTGCCAATAGGCACAACAGCAACAAGGTTTTGTTGGAACAATGGGAGGGTAGCCTGAAGAGAAATAACAGGACCTAGGCAGAAACAGAGTTGGGTTCGAAACCACAAACAAATGCTGAAGGACGGACTTGCCAAACCTGCTACTGCGGCCATCTCTTCCCAAACAGTAATATGATGTGAATGAGTGGATGGAACTCCACATCACAGCCTTGCAGATCTCTTCCTAAGGGGTCTACTCACAAATGGGCCATGTACGCTGCAACGGCTTGAACAGAGTAAGCCTTGACATGATCTTCCAAGAGGGAATCCGGCCTGGGGATAATAGGAGATGATGCAGTCTGCTAGCCAACTGGAAAGCATCTGCTTGGAAATGGCAATCCCCGCCTGTTCTGGTCAAAAGAAACTAAAAGCTAGGAAGACATGTTGAAAGGCCTTTGGGGAGGTTTCAACTCAAGCAGACCGCACATGAAATATACAACTATAGGCTGTACAGAGATGGGTTTAACCTCTACACCATGGTGATATGCACCAATCCACTGAAATTAACCTCGAGTTGCTCTCAAGACCAGCTTCAGATAGGTGCAGAAGGTAGTCAAGCAGTTTTTGTGCTGAGCAGGAGAAAGGATTGAGGGCCTTTCACTCGCACTACATGCAAACCTCCTCCATTTCATTCTGTAGGATTTTCTAGTGGAAGATTTTCTAGAAGCCATAAGGACACAAGGCACCTCTTCTGAGATATTGAGGGATTGCAGGATCAATCTCTAAACATCCAAGCTGTGAGTGACAGGGCCTGAAGGTTGGGATGTTGCAACCTGCCTCACCCCAGATCTCATCATCTAGGTTCAAGTCTCCAGTCTGATTGGTATCTGGATGGACAACTCCCGAAGGTGTGGAAACCATATCTGCCTTAGCCAATGAGGAGCTGTGTCCCTTTGTCCTCCTTTAGCTTCAGCAAAGTCTCCGCCACCAGCAGAACTGGAGGATATGCATACAGAAAACCCTGGCTCCAATGCAGGGCAAAGGAATCTGAGGCTAGTTTGCCACATGTCCTGTCTATGGAACCCTTCCTGTTCCAGGAAGCCACAAACAGATTCACATGTGGGTTTCCCCAGAGGTTGCTATCCCATGATCCAGAGACCATGCATGGGGTCTGAAGGAGCAACCCTGTCTGCTATCCCATTCTCTGTACTGGCCAAACAGGGACAGAAGCTGATGCTTCTTCAGCTTCCCTCAATGCTCGGCTCTGTCCTTCCCTGGTGCCAAGGCTGAAGACGATGAACCAGATGTCTTTGACCTGGAAGAGGACAGCAATGGCTCATCTCTGGTATCCCTGGAAGCCATAGATGCTGACTGAGCCAATGACTGTGCCAGTGTCAATGGCTATTGATGTGGCTCTGAGGTCCCTTGATGTTGAGGCCTCAGATGCAGGTCCATCTTATTTAGCTGGGCCAGCATCCTTTTGAGGTCATCTGTGTGCCCTTGATGCAACCCCAGACGTCACGCAATGCCCCAGGCTGAGGACAATCTATCATAGGGTTCCGTGATAGACATAGTCCTCGTGCACAGAGGGCATCACTTAAACCTGGTCAATGACATGCCATCATGAAAGAAAAGGGATGTGATGTCAAAAGAGATGGCAGTGGTTATCGATGGCCAGCAGGCACTAAGCACACTGCTACCCCAGGAGATCAACTGTGAAAGCAAACGTAACGAAAAACCTGACAGAAAATAGAGGGGAGAAGTGGGGGAACCCTGCGTCTACTGCACGATCCCGATTATGCAAAATTACTGTGAAACCCAGCAAAAAATACTCCAAGGAGAGAAAACTAGAGAGACTGAACTTCGCCACAAGACACTGGGCTCCTAGGAAAAGAGGAAACTGGGGGGACCCCGCATGGACATGTGGTATATCATGCTGGAGTATGCTCAGAAAGGCTCAGTCAAAGTTCTAGAAAATTTGACAAGTTTTCCATGCTGGATTCCAGATTATGCCACCCATGTGTGAGGACTGCCATCCTGCTTGTCCTCGGAAAAATTGCATATCTTCTCACCCGGCTCTACCTAAGAAACTATGGCTAATAAATATGAACATGACTAACATTATGGACAAAACCTATCAAACTGCAATTGTCAAATTAATCTGACAGACAACGAACTAGCAGATGTTAAATATCAAATAGTATTAAAGTTATACTTCAAGGGGCTTTGCCACTGCCCTCATTGTATGAATTGCCATTTAATAGACACAGGATCTGATTTATTAAAGGACTTATCAAATCTTGTCATTACAATAGCCTCAAGATACCTGGAGAGAAGAAAATATTTCCTAGTGTTCTAGATTATGTCCTTACTATATTTATCATTTCTACAGCATTACTAGACATATGCAGCACTGTACAATACACATTTTAAAAATTTTTAACCTGCACTGATCACAACATTCCAGGCAGGGTAGAACATACTAAAACCAACCCTTCAATACTACACAGCTATAAAAAAGTTACTCATCTTTAATGACGTGAGTCAGAGCTTTGGGAGTTTTTTTTAGGTACCAACGTTCCACAAGTGGAACATTTTTTCATATACTTTTAATTACTTGCAAATTTTTTTATACTATATTTATACTATATTTGGGTCTAGTTAACTAACATATGTAAAAAGAGGCATCAGGAAATAATTCCTTCAATGAGCAGGATCTAAAAGGTTAAAGATGTGTAAATACTGCTAGAAAAAATATGGTTTTAAATGTTTTCTGAAATGCTGGACACATGAAATTATCCACAGCTGTTCAGGTAGATGATGCCAAAAAAATTAGTCCTGCTGATCTAGTCAAGACAAATATACATGACAGGGGACCTACCAACTTGCAGCTGAACTCCCAGCCTTCCACCAGGCATGGAGGAGGACAACCGAGGTCGTTATACAGAATTTAAGCAGCGTGCTGGTGGCTCGCCGAAGCTGCACGCCAAAGGGGCATGCCCCTTCTGATGATTTTCTCCCTTCGTCAAAATGGGGAAAAAAAGAAAGAGGAAAGTAATTCCTACCTCCCCTATAAATCCACCCATACTTGGACCTATGGATCAACATCTTAGAAGAATATCAGCTCAAAGGGAGAAAGGTGAAACGGAAGAAACTGAGATCTCAGGTGAGTTATCGTTAAGTATGGGTGGAAGGACTCCTCCCCCTGCCCCTCTATTAGAGGCCCCAGTTGATTTGATGGACTCTGGATTTCCCGCCAACGTAAATTCAAGGGATTTAATGTTTCAACAGATTGCTTATGTCGATCGTGGTGCATTAGCCTTAACTAGTACTCCAACAGCTGCGGGTCAAGTTGTGAATACCTTACTTAATATTGGCTTGAAAACAGAGGATGAATACGTTGGATTGAGGGCTCTGATTTCAGAACCTGTCATTATACCTTTAAAAATAAAATCACAATTGACTGGAGACCTAGAAGAACCTGAGGATATAACCTTAAGAGACATATCAAAAGTACATAACATAAGAAATTGCCATGCTGGACCAGACCAAGGATCCATCAAGCCCAGCATCCTGTTTCCAACAGAGGCCAAACCAGGCCACAAGAACCTGGCAATTACCCAAACACTAAGAAGATCCTATGCTACTGATGCAATTAATTCACCAACTCCAACTTACAAGGGAATCCTTGTGCGGTGATAATCTTGCACGGAGGTATGTGATGAGGACAACCGATTTGCAGTTGTCCTTTCTTTTACCTCCGTCTATTATTCTTTTTATTAAGGTCAAAAAAATGCTTTTTTTGTGTGTTTTTTCTTTTTTCTTTCTTAAAATCCCTTCTCCCCTGCTGCTTTTCCGACCCACTGCTAATCTTTTGTTATACTTAACAAGGACATCGCCTTTGTTGATTTCTCATGGGTACGGAGCTGCTCGTCCGACACGGGCCATGTTTCGGCACGGGTGCCTGCTTCAGGGACTTTGGGAGAGAGTGCTGTGTCCTATATGGGGTTCACAGCATTCTGAAGTCCTTCAATACATAAAAGAGTTTAATTGATCATCAAAACTTTGTATTGCATTCATACATTGCTTCTCCGATTGTTACCCACCTTGTCTTTGAAAAACTTACTTGTCTGCAGTTTCTGCTATCTCTCGTGCGACGCCTTCAGTGTTTGCCTGGGCGTCTGCTCTATTCTCTCTGTTCTTAAAAGCCTGGTTGGAACAACCACCGCCCTCTCTGGCCAGACCGAGGCTATCTCAGGTGTGTGTTATGAGGTGTTTTAATTCTGTTTAAACTCACTTGTACACTACTGAACCCTTATACTGATACTGCTAAGTTTAATAAATGACGTGGCAACATATTATATTATATATGTCCTCTAACCATGTTTGACTGGTGTTGATTCCGGGGGTTTTTTTTGCTTAATTTTCTATAAGCGATTTGAGAAAACCTGATAGAGACCCCTCCCAATCAGCAACTAATTTCCTCTTTGGCTAGGGCGGATCTGCTTCTAACACGTTTGGTGCTGATGGGCGTTTCTAGGGCGGGGCGTTTATGCCGCGCCCGCCGACAATGCTAGTGGGCGTTTTCCGGGCAGGGCACTGATGCCGCGCCCCTCTGTAGATTAGCTGTCCACGATCTTATTACTTTAATGTTCAATCAAGGTACTGTGCTGGATTTCTCTAGCGATTCAGATGAGCCACCATCGAAAACCGGACTGATGTGAGTTCCATATCGTCTGAGAAATTCTCCGTTTTGATCTTGACGTGTCCTACTCGAGGTTATTGATGTACTCTCGTCAGGTCATGATTTAGTCATATTTTTTATTCTTTGTTATTAAATGCTTTTCAACTTCTATTCAGTAATGCTTTTCAACTTCTATTCAGTATTAATAGAAGTTGAAAAGCATTTAACAACAAAGAATAAAAAATATGACTAAATCATGACCTGACGAGAGTACATCAATAACCTCGAGTAGGACACGTCAAGATCAAAACGGAGAATTTCTCAGACGATATGGAACTCACATCAGTCCGGTTTTCGATGGTGGCTCATCTGAATCGCTAGAGAAATCCAGCACAGTACCTTGATTGAACATTAAAGTAATAAGATCGTGGACAGCTAATCTACAGAGGGGCGCGGCATCAGTGCCCTGCCCGGAAAACGCCCACTAGCATTGTCGGCGGGCGCGGCATAAACGCCCCGCCCTAGAAACGCCCATCAGCACCAAACGTGTTAGAAGCAGATCCGCCCTAGCCAAAGAGGAAATTAGTTGCTGATTGGGAGGGGTCTCTATCAGGTTTTCTCAAATCGCTTATAGAAAATTAAGCAAAAAAACCCCCGGAATCAACACCAGTCAAACATGGTTAGAGGACATATATAATATAATATGTTGCCACGTCATTTATTAAACTTAGCAGTATCAGTATAAGGGTTCAGTAGTGTACAAGTGAGTTTAAACAGAATTAAAACACCTCATAACACACACCTGAGATAGCCTCGGTCTGGCCAGAGAGGGCGGTGGTTGTTCCAACCAGGCTTTTAAGAACAGAGAGAATAGAGCAGACGCCCAGGCAAACACTGAAGGCGTCGCACGAGAGATAGCAGAAACTGCAGACAAGTAAGTTTTTCAAAGACAAGGTGGGTAACAATCGGAGAAGCAATGTATGAATGCAATACAAAGTTTTGATGATCAATTAAACTCTTTTATGTATTGAAGGACTTCAGAATGCTGTGAACCCCATATAGGACACAGCACTCTCTCCCAAAGTCCCTGAAGCAGGCACCCGTGCCGAAACATGGCCCGTGTCGGACGAGCAGCTCCGTACCCATGAGAAATCAACAAAGGCGATGTCCTTGATAAGTATAACAAAAGATTAGCAGTGGGTCGGAAAAGCAGCAGGGGAGAAGGGATTTTAAGAAAGAAAAAAGAAAAAACACACAAAAAAGCATTTTTTTGACCTTAATAAAAAGAATAATAGACGGAGGTAAAAGAAAGGACAACTGCAAATCGGTTGTCCTCATCACATACCTCCGTACAAGATTATCACCGCACAAGGATTCCCTTGTAAGTTGGAGTTGGTGAATTGTTGAAAAGGGAAAGAGGTTGGTTAGCGATTAGTGAATACTGATGCAATTAATAGCAGTGGCTATTCCCTAAGTAAATTTGATTAATAGCAGTTAATGGACTTCTCCTCCAAGAACTTATCCAAATCTTTTTTGAATCCAGCTACACTAACTGCACTAATCACATCCTCTGGAAACTAATTCCAGAGCTTTATTGTACATAGAGTGAAAAAGAAGTTTCTCCGATTAGTCTTAAATGTGCTTCTTGCTAACTTCATGGAAGGACACCTAGTCCTTCTATTATTCGAAAGTGTAAATAACCGATTCACATCTACTCGTTCAAGACCTCTCATGATATTAAAGACCTTTATCATATCCCCCCTCAGCCCTCTCTTCTCCAAGCTGAACAGCCCTAACCTCTTCAGCCTTTCCTCATAGGGGAGCTGTTCCATCCCCTTTATCAGTTTGGTTGCCCTTCTCTGTACCTTCTCCATCGCAACTATATCTTTGAGATGCGGCAACCAGAATTGTACACAGAATTCAAGGTGCGGTCTCACCATGGAGCGATATAGAGGCATTATGACATTTTCCTTTTTAACCATTCCCTTCCTAATAATTCCTAACATTCTGTTTGCTTTTTTGACTGCTGCAGCACACTGAGCCGACTATTTTAAAGTATTATCCACTATGATGCCTAGATCTTTTTCCTGGGTGGTAGCTCCTAATATGGAACCTAACATTGTGTAAGTACAGCAAGGGTTATTTTTTCCTATATGCAACACCTTGCACTTGTCCACATTAACTTTCTTCTGCCATTTGGATGCCCAATCTTCCAGTCTTGCAAGGTCCTCCTGTAATGTAACCACAATCCGCTTGTGATTTAACTACTCTGAATAATTTTGTATCATCCGCAAATTTGATAACCTCACTCATCGTATTCCTTTCCAGACCATGTATATATATATTGAAAAGCACCGGTCCAAGTACAGATCCCTGAGACGCTCCACTGTTTACCCTTTTCCACTGAGAAAATTGACCATTTAATCCTACTCTCTGTTTGCTGTCTTTTAACCAGTTTGTAATCCACGAAAGTAGTCTTGCAGACAGAGACTGCATTATCCGTAAGTCTCTCAATTATCTGATTATTCTAAGAAAGTCTCCAAAATGTTTTTGGATATGGAACACAGAATTACTGTATTAGAGGGGCAACTGGTTACTATTAATCAAACCACTAACAATATACAGTCTGTTCTAGAATCTAACATTAAGGATAGTCTATTTTTGCATAATAGATTAGAGCAGTTCGATAATGTAATGAGGTATAAGAACTTAAGGTTTGTGAATTTTCCGAAAACCAGATTATTGTCTTCGGTTGAATTGTTTAGGAAGTATATCAATAAAGTATTACACATAGCTCAAGATAGAAAAATTAAGCTCTCTAAATTACTATCTTCCGGAATATAAATCTATACAGGGTCCTGAGGGGGGCATTGATGGATGAATCTGAGTTTTTACAGGATTCACAGGATATTATATCTAAGAAAGCAACTTTGTTGGTTACCTTTGTAACAGATAGGGATAAGGATTTAATCTTTAGACAATACTTTAAAACAGTTGAATTTTGTGGTCAAAAGGTTTGCGTTTTCCCAGATGTCTCTTGTGAAACAATTTCGTAGAAGACAATTCCTCTCTTATAGACAGCGTATGACTTCTCTTGGGGCTACTTTTTTCCCTTAAGTTTCCCTCCAAGTGTTTAGTAACTCTCCAAGGGAAATCATATGTGTTCCGAGATCCAGCACATTTGGAGACCTTTCTGAATGATAAATCTTCTGAAAATAGTGAACATTAAGCAGGGGGTGGGGGTCAGTAGTCATATGAATTAATAATACAGCTGCAATATTTGTGGAGAATTTTTATTTTTATTTGCCTGTGGAATCGCCCAAAATGTGGACTTGAATTCTGCTTAAATTCTGCTTATGATAGAGTATCCTACTAAATTGTATCTTTATTTTCTTATTTTTGTACAAGCAGAATATGCCTTGATTGTTTATTCATGTAAATGATTAATAATTCAATAGAAATAAAATTTTAAAAAAAAGACAAATATACATGACAAATGAGTGCATGGGAAATACGTGTATTGGGGTGAAGTGGTTAGGATTTAAAAGCAAATTCAAAAATGTTATTTTTTAAATGGAATTTGGATGTGGCCAGAGAGGGAGCATGACTTACTGGAAAGTACTTTAAGAACTATATAGTCAGTTCAAAGTCTGCAAAACTATTCATAAACCAGAATACTTTTCTAGGTCTCTAGCAGACATACCAAAACTATAAACAGCATCTCCAAACATTAATATAGTACTTGTTATATTTTAATGCACCAATACAGAGAGAAGTAATAATCATTTCTTCCATGCCTTCCTTTCTGCTAGAAGCCATTACCCAAAAGCCAGTTTAAGCTTTTATATTCTTATTTACAAAATACTAATGTCTGGCAACAGCTCAATTGAAGACCAGAATAGATGGAGAGTTTAAGACAAATGCTTTTTTGTTGATTAAATATTTATAGTCACCACATGAGTTATTCAGTTGACTTTCATAATCCTAAAACATGCCTCCATGCAACTGATGCAATTTTCCATTAATTTGGGCAAGTCAAGAATGCTTGCAAAAAAATGTTAAATCTACTATAAACCATAGGAAAACTAAAAGGTGGTAACAAAAGGAAGCTTAATAAGTAATTCCAGTAGTACTTAGGTACTAGTTTGTTGTGCATTAGTATAACTTAGGACCTGATTCACTAAGGGGTTTTCCCACAGACACAAAATGTGAGAAAGCAAATGTTGCTTACCTGATGTAACAGGTGCTCTCACAGGACAGCAGGATGTTAGTCCTCACAAATGGGTGACATCAAGGATGGAGCCCAACCACGGAAAAACATCTGTCAAACTTTCTGGAACTTTGACTGGCCCCTACTGGGCATGCCCAGCACGGCACCAACCCTGCAGCCAGCAGGGGTCCCCCTTCAGTCTTGTTTCAAAGCTACAGGCAGTGCCAAAAAATAAAATAAGAAAACGAACCCAACACCGCGGGGTGGCGGGCGGGTTTCGTGAGGACTAACATCCTACTGTCCTGTGAGAACACCTGTTACATCAGGTAAGCAACATTTGCTTTCTCACAGGACAAGCAGGATGGTTGTCCTCACAAATGGGTGAGTACCGAGCTGAGGATGTCCGAACATGCACCAAAAGTACCCAACGGCGTGCAACAGGCACAACAACTGGGGTGAAACTTGGTAGAGGACATCCGCACCCTACCGGGTAGGCGGAAGGGTGTTGGTACGTCATGTTGGAAAAAGGTTACGCAAAACAGATTGGCCGAAGATGGAATCCTGTCTTCCAGCTTTGTCCAAACAGTAGTGGGCTGCAAATATATGGAGAGAACTCCAGGTAGCAGCCCTGCAGATGTCAGGAAGCGGCACCGATTGAAGGTGAGCTACTGAAGTCGCCATGGCCCTCACAGAGTGTGCCTTAACAAGGTCTTGAAAGGGAATGCCAGCTTGCTGATAGCAGAAAGATATGCAGTCCGCTAACCAGGAGGAAAGAGCCTGCTTACCCACAGGTTGCCCTAACTTGTTAGGATGGAAAGAGACGAATAATTGAGTGTTCTTCCTGTGGGCAACTGTACGGTCTAGATAGAAAGCTAGAGCACGTTTACAGTCGAGGGTATGCAGAATCTGTTCCCCGGAGTTGGAGTGAGGCCTGGGAAAGAAAATAGGTAGTATGATGGATTGATTAATATGAAACTCCGAAACTACCTTAGATAAGAATTTAGGGTGAGTGCAGAGTACCGCCCGGTCCTGCAGGAGTTTAGTGTAAGGCGGGTAGGTAACTAGGGCCTGTAACTCACTAACCCTGCGAGCTGAAGTGATAGCCAAGAGGAAAATCACTTTCCATGTGAGATATTTAAGGTCACAGGAGTGAAGAGGTTCGAAGGGTGGTTTCATAAGGCGACCAAGAACCAGATTAAGGTCCCAAGATGGGGCCGGAGGACGTAAAGGTGGCTTCAAATGGAGCAAGCCTTTAAGAAAGCGTGTTACAAGGGGTTGTACTGAAATAGGAACACCCCCAATACCTTTATGGAAGGCGGCTACCGCACTGACATGCATTCTAATAGAAGAGGTCTTTAGACCTGATTCTGACAAATGCCAAAGATAGTCCAAAAATTTAGGAATTGGACAGGAAAGAGGATCAAGGGACTGAGAAGTGCACCATGATGTGTACCTTTTCCATTTATAGGAGTAAGATTTTCTTGTGGAAGGCTTTCGTGAAGCGATGAGGACACGAGAAACTGAATCCGATAGGTTAAGTGGTTGAAGGACTAACCTTTCAACATCCATGCAGTCAGGGACAAGGCTTGGAGATTGGGATGGAGGAGGCATCCGTCGTTTTGAGTGATCAGATGCGGGTCCTTTCCCAAGGGAATGTGCCTGCGTATGGAGAGATCCTGGAGTATGGGAAACCACACTTGGCGTGGCCAGTGAGGTGCGATCAGGATCATGGTTCCCTTGTCCTGACGTAGCTTCACAAGAGTCTTCGACAGAAGAGGAAGTGGAGGGAATGCATAAAGGAGACCGGTTGACCACGGTAGGGAGAATGCATCCCTGGGCCAAGAGTGCTGAGTCCGAATGAGAGAGCAGTAATTGGCCACTTTGTGGTTCTGAGGGGACGCAAAGAGGTCTATGTGGGGATAACCCCATTGCTGGAAAAGAGAGGTCGCTACCAAGGGATTGAGTGACCACTCGTGTGGTTGGAAGACACGGCTCAGCCGGTCTGCCAAGACATTTTCTATCCCTGGCAAGTAGGTGGCCCTGAGGTACATCGAACGGGAGAGGGCTTCTGCCCAAATCTGCGTAGTTTCCTGACAGAGAAGGAAGGAGCCTGTGCCTCCCTGCTTGTTGATGTACCACATGGCCACCTGATTGTCCGTCTGAATCAAGATTATGTGATTTGATAGGCAATCTTGAAAGGCCCGGAGAGCGTATCGGACTGCCCGAAGCTCCAGGAAATTTATCTGGTGTTTGGCTTCCTCTAGAGACCAGAATCCTTGAGTTTGTAATTTGTTTACATGGGCTCCCCAGCTGATGTTGGAAGCGTCGGTGGTGAGAATTATTTGAGGATCTGGTGGATGAAAGGGAAAGCCTTGGAGGAGGTTGGCTTGATTTGTCCACCAGGCAAGAGACAGATGGAGTGCATGGGTGATGCGAACAACGGTCGACAGAGGCTGTGTGGCTTGTATCCATTGTGATTTCAGAGTCCACTGCATGACTCTCATGGCTAGATGGGCCATTGGAGTCACAAACTGAAGAGGCCATGTGTCCCAACAGAATGAGGAATTGGCGAGCTGTTGCTGTGGGTTGAGACTGCAACTGGCAAGCTAGGGACACAAGGGTTTGGACACGTTGATGAGGAAGGAAGGCTTTTGCCTGTAAGGTGTCCAAGTCTGCTCCAATGAAGGATAAGGTTTGAGATGGGAGAAAGTAGGATTTCTCGTAGTTGACAAGAAATCCCAGAGAAATTAGAGTTCGAATTGTCAGGGTCAGGGAGGACCGAGCTATTTGCTGGGTTGGGGCCCTGATCAACCAGTCGTCCAAGTAGGGGTAGACATGGACGCCTTCCTTCCTGAGGAACGCTGCAACCACTACGAGACATTTGGTGAAAACTCGCGGTGCGGATGCTAGACCAAATGGGAGCACTCGGTATTGATAGTGGTTTTGGCCTACTAGAAATCGGAGGTATTTGCGATGAGACTGAGTTATCGCAATGTGGGTATAAGCGTCTTTGAGGTCTAGAGAGCAGAGCCAGTCCTCTCTTTGCAGCAGAGGGAGAAGCAAGGCCAGGGTTACCATCTTGAACTTTTCTCTGTGAAGGTACTTGTTGAGGGCCCGCAAGTCCAGGATTGGTCGAAGTCCTTCTGACTTTTTTGGGATCAGAAGTACCTGGAATAGAACCCAGTCCTTGTAGGGAAAGAGGAACGGGTTCTATAGCGTTGGACTGGAGGAGAAGAGATACTTCCTGCTCTAGAAGAACAGAGTGGTCGGTAAGTCTCCACGCTTGTAGAGGTGGAGAGTCCGCAGGAAGAGTTAGAAAGTTTAGATGGTAAACCTGTGCAATTATCGCTAGCACCCAATGATCTGTGGTGATGTGATGCCATTTTTCTGTAAAGTGGCTTAGTCGACCTCCTACTGGTATGTTTGGAAGAGGGATTAGGCATCTGCTCTCTAATTGAAAGTCAAACCCCGACGCAAGACCTGGTTGCGGAGCTGGTGTGGGTTTTTGCTTTCGAGGTTGGCGAGGCTGAGGCTTTTGATACGGCCTCGTTGACCTGGACTTGGTGTGTGGGGGGATAATACTTCCGTGGACGGAAGAATGACTTTTTAGGTTCCTTCTTAAATGGTTGTTTAGAAGGAAAGTCAGAAGGAATCGATGAGAGCTGTTTAAGGGTCTCATGATGATCCCTTAATTCAGCAACTATTTGTTGAATTTGCTCACCAAATAAATTATCCTCTAAACAGGGCAGGTCGGAGAGCCTGTCCTGAACCTCCGGGTGAAGGTCAGAAGACTTAAGCCAAGCCCAGCGCCTTGCCGAGATGGCTGTAGCAGACAGTCTAGTGGAAGCATCGAAGATGTCATAAGATGTTCGTATCTCATGCTTTCCGGCTTCAAACCCTTTAAGCACAAGGGTTTGAAGCTGTTGTTGGAATTGTTCTGGTAAGGTATCTGAAAATTCTTGTATCTGCTTAAAAATGACCCTGTTATATTGGGTCATGTATAGCTGATAAGAAGCTATTTTAGAAATAAGCATGGCCCCTTGGTAAACTTTTCTGCCTATACTATCTAGGAACTTACTCTCCTTAGTAGGAGGTATGGATGAGTATGGCTTCATTCTTTTAGCTTTCTTTTGTGCTGACTCCACAACAACAGAGTGGTGGTCTAGCTGAGGTTTTTGAAAGCCAGGTGCTGACTGTACGAGGTCAGTAGAGTCCGCTTTTTGTTTACTGGAGCAACAGATCCAGGAGTTTCCCAATTCTTTTTAGAAGGTCCAGAAAAAACCTGATGAATTGGAATGGAAGTGATGACTTTTGGGGCATCCAAAAATTGGAGTAATTCCATCATTTGGTGCCTGTCATCTTGCTCCGACTGAAGCTGAAAAGGGACCAATTCCGACATTTCCTTCACAAAATTTGTGAGAGGTCCTCGGGAGGAGAACGCTTTCTGCTTTCAGCAGGAGAGGGTGGTGAAGGTAAATCATCAGTATCCGTGGAAGAATTATCACCCCAGGTGTCATAAGGATCAGGTTGTTGACCTGTAGGACCCCGAGGGGGTTGGATACCTGAAGGACCCGGTTGAGGCTCCGAAAAACCCGAAGAAATCACCGGGGGCATCGAAAATACCCTTGGAGGCATCGGTGCCGGCATCGAAGGCCTCGTTGGAGCTGATGTACGTATCGCCCCGGAGGAATGTATCGGTGGCGAGGGACGACATGGCTCCGATGGAACTACTCCCGAAGGAGGAATTCGATACGGTGTTTCTGTACCCGAAGTTGGCATCGGGGAGTGCACCCGGTGCTGTCGGTGACCCGGGTATTACCGGTGGAAGGGTGGTCACGAGCGCTTCCAACCGTGCGAGCAGCGGTGCCAGAGCTGCTGGAATCGGGTCGATGACTGGTTCCACTCTCGGTGGCGGAGTCGGTGCCGAAGGAGTCTGGAACCGTTGCATCGCCTTGTCGATGGCCTCCTGGACCAGCCGGTCCAGTTCTTCCCGGAGACCTGGGGTAACAATACCTGGCTCCGCGGAAGAGGGAGGCTGAGGCTGAGCCGGAGGGACCACCGTCACCGGTGGAATCGCGGCTCCCAAACCCCGATGGGGTGAGGGTTGCCTCAATGTCTCAGAAACAGAAGTGGACGGTGCCGCTTCTGATCGAGACTTCTTCAGTGGTGGCTCGGATGGTACAGAGGTCGAAGACTTCGATTCCTCGATGGTCCGAGACTTACGATGTCGATGCTTCTCCCTCCGATCCCCACGATCCTCGGGGGAAGGGACGGGGGTCGATGGCCGTGGAGACGTCGATGGCAGACTGTCACCGGAAGGTTGCCGACGATGGAAGGACTTCGACGGTGCCGGTTCCGAGGACGTCGATGCGATGGACGGCGGAGTGTGAGCATGGAAAAGGAGTCCCATCTTCTCCATTCTGGCTTTGCGACCTTTTGGTGTCATAAGGGCACATTTGGTGCAAGTCAGGACATCATGCTCACTTCCTAAACATAATACACAGACTCTGTGAGGGTCTGTGATAGACATGGTGCGCGTACAATCCGGGCACCGACGGAACCCCGACGCCATGGCCATTGACCAAAAATTTAGCTGCGGGACGGTCGACGGCCAGCAGGCCGCGAAGGCTAAACTCTACGGTAGCCGGTGAAAAAACGGCAAAAAAACTTACAGAAACACCGCGCACTAAATGTAGATAGAGGGGGGACCCCTGTGGGGCGTATTTAACTTCAAAGAAGTTCGAGAAGAATTTCCTGTCAGGAATGTGGTAAGAGCTCCTTCACCGCGTGGCAGCTGCTGCGCGGAAAAAAGAAGACTGAAGGGGGGCCCCTGCTGGCTGCAGGGTTGGTGCCGTGCTGGGCATGCCCAGTAGGGGCCAGTCAAAGTTCCAGAAACTTTGACAGAAGTTTTTCCGTGGTTGGGCTCCATCCTCGATGTCACCCATTTGTGAGGACAACCATCCTGCTTGTCCTGTGAGAAAAGCCTTAATTAATCTGGCCCTTAGATTGGTCAGGACAACAGGCTATTGTACCTTAAGAGAGCATCTCAAATATCTGATTTTTTTAAATTAAGTAAAATCAACACTTGTGCCTTTCAAATGTCCTATTTCATATCTGCATTAGAAAGGTCTACAATGAATACAGTACTACTTTTCAACATGAAAACCACCTAGTCATGGCTTAAAAAAAACCAAACTTCTATTATATGTTAATCTGTTTCAATATTTACATCTTAAACACAATGATTAGTCTTGAATTCTGTGACATTTTACAGAGAAGAATAGAAGATTTCATTCTGATAGATTACACTTTGTTCTATTTTACAACCTGATGGGCCAAAGTCAAGGATGTTAACTTAAAACTAGTGGTCAATCCAATTCTCTGTTTCAAAAAAACAAACACACACACAAATCAACAATCTGAGCTTGACTGGCCCATGGAGATGACCACCAGAAACAGGTCAAAGCAGTCTTGCATGGAAGGAAGGAATATTTAGAAAAGGCACCAGTAGCTTTCAGAACGGATAGTTGCATAATGCAATTAGATTTTATTTAACCAAAAATTAAAAGAAAATAAAAATAAACTAAATTTGTGACTTAAGTCAGTTGCTTTAAAACAGAAATGAAAAGAAATAAAAGTTCAAGGGTAGTAAAATACAAATTAGGAGGGTTTTTTTTTTTTATGTTGCCATTTCTGAATGCAGATTTGTATTGATTTATCCTTTTTAATAGGGACTCACCCATTTGTCCTACACTGACAGCAAAAGGTACATAGCTGGCAAGTGGCATATATATATTAGAAGAGGAGCAGGGACCAGACCCTGCCACAACCTAGATGCCAACTTTGTTCCAATATCTACTCTGGCAACATTACTGTGGAACCCAATACAGACTACAACATTTAGGGCACATTCACTTGCTCTTCTAATGTAATATATATGCTGCCATCTTCCAGCAGTGTCCTTCTGTTGTCTACAAAGAACAAATACAGTACTTTGTAAAGGTTTTCGCACCCTGTGTGCAATTCTGGCTCCAACTCAAAAAGGATATAGTTGCATTGGAAAAGGTGCAGAGAAGGGTGACCAAAATAACAGATGGAACAGCTCCCCTATAAGGAAATGGCTAACAAGGTTAGGGCTATTCAGCTTGGAGAAAGACTGCTGAGGGGCATATGATAGAGATTTATAAAATCATGGTAGAATAGAATGTATGGTTAAATGTAAACTGGTTATTTACTCTTTCATAAAATACAAAGACAGCAGAGTTGCTTACCTGCAACAGGTGTTTTCCCAGGACAGCAGGATCTTAGTCCTCACATATGGGTGACATCAGGATGGAGCCCTATCACAGAACCCTTTTGTCAAAGTTTCTAGAACTTTGACTGGCACACTGACCATGCCCAGCATGCCACTAACCATGCATCCAGCAGGGGCTCCCCTTCAGTCTCGTTTGTAGCAAACGTACGAGCGAAAAATAAAATAAAACGTAAGCGAACCCAATTCGCGGGGTGGTGGGCGATTTCGTGAGGACTAACATCCTGCTGTCCTGGGAGAACACCTGTTACAGGTAAGCAACTGCTTTCTCCTAGGACAAGCAGAATGGTAGTGCTCACTTATGGGTGAACAGCGAGCTACAGGATGCCCGAGTAAAGTGAACCAAAAGCACCCAATGACGTGCAACAGGCACAACAACATGGGTGGTTTTGGGTATGAGGGCAGTCTGAGTTTCACAGTGGGTCACAGGAAGGAAATTGGGTTATTAAACTGGAAACAAGTTATGCAGGACAGCCTGGCCAAAGATGCAATCTTGCCTGCCAGCCTAGTCAAGACAATAATGAGCTGCAAATGTGTGGAGAGAGCTCCATGTGGCAGCTCTGCAGATGTCAGCAAGAGGTACAGAACGGAGGTGCGCTACTGATGTTGCCATGGCTCTTACTGAATGCGCTTTCACTCGTCCCTGTAGCGGAAGGCTTACTTGTTGGTAGCAGAAGGTAATACGGTCCGCCAGCCAGGTGGACAGGGTCTGCTTGCCCAGCGAAACTCTCAGTTTGGTTTTATCGAAGGAGACAAACAGTTGGGTGGACTTCCTATGAGCTGCAGTGCGGTCCAAATAAAAAGCGAGCGCACATTTACAGTCCAAGGAATGCAGGGCCCGCTCACCTGGGGGGTGTGAGTGAGGTTTCGGAAAAAGTGTGGGTAGTATTATGGATTGATTTAAGTGGAAATCAGACACTACCTTTGGCAAAAATTTAGGGTGAGTGCGGAGTACCACACGATCGTGGAGAAATTTTGTGTAAGGTGAGTATGTTTCCAGCACCTGTAGCTCACTGACTCTGTGAGCCAATGTTAAAGCAAGTAGAAAGAGCACTTTCCAAGTGAGATGACGTAGCTTGCAAGAGTGCAGAGGCTCGAATGGAAGTTGCATGAGCCGTGCAACTTCCTCAATGTCCCATGCCGGTTCCGGCATGTGAAATTGAGGTCCCATGCCGGAACCGGAGGACGCAGTGGAAGCTTCAGTTTAAGCAAGCCTCTCAAAGCACCCTACAAGGGGTTGCGCCGAGATAGGGGCATCTCCTACACCTTTGTGGTAAGCGGCTATGGCGCTGACATGCACTCGGATGGAGGAAGTTTGTAGACCAGACTCCGAAAGGTACCAGAGGTAGTCCAGGAACCTTGGTGTGGGGCAGGAAAAGGGATCTATTTCTTTTGTCGTGCACCGCAAGGAAAATCGTTTCCATTTTGAAAGATAGATTTCCTAGTAGAAGGCTTTCATGAAGCTACGAAGACCTGGGACACATTGTCTGAAAGGTTAAGGGATTGTAGTATCAACCTTTTAACATCCATGCTGTCAAAGACAGGGAGTGGAGGTTCGGATAACGCAATAGTCCGTTGTTCTGCATTATCAGAGTTGGATCTGTGCCCAGGCGAATTGGTTGCTGGACTGATGTCGCGTAGGATGGGAAACCAAACCTGCCGCAGCCAGTAAGGGGCTATGAGGATCATTGAGCCCTGGTCTTGTCGTAACTTCACGAGAGTCTTGCTGATGAGTGGAAGTGGAGGGTAGGCATATAAAAGACCCTTTGTCCACAAGTGGGCGAAGGCATCCCTCGGTGGTGTCTTGCAGCTGCGGTGAAGAGAGTAGAAGTTTTCCACTTTGCGGTTGTGAATTGATGCAAAGAGGTCTATGTGCGGGCGGCCCCACTGGTGGAAAATTTGTTTCGCTACCGTGGGATCCAGGGACCATTCGTGGGGATGAAAGGTCCAGTTAAGGTTGTCCGCCATCACATTGTGCCCACCTGCCAGGTAGGTTGCTCTCAGTATCACAACACTGGGAATGTCTCCTCCTAATGTGGCTAAAGTGACCTTTCAAGCTTGCAAAATTAAAATCTTGAAAACTAAATGAAATAATGATTTTAAATATTAAGCTTTTATGTGATGCTAAAGCATCAGCTCTGCAAGGATCAGAGTTAAATTATTTAGGACTTATAGTTCAAAATTAAAAATCTAAGAATTTAAAAAATAAGAAAGGTTAAACCAGATCAATAGACAAGTCAGCATAAACAAATATTTGGTATGAAAATCATATGCAAGTTTTTAGTAGTCTGTAGAAATATGATAGAAAATTAACAGTAGATAATATGGATTATACATAACATTGCAGAAGTTTGTTTTCATTATTTTAATAGTGCACTTTAAACTGAAAACATTTTATAGTACAGAAAATGAATTTTTCAAATAAAAAAACCATAAGCAATTGCAAGATGTAAAACACAAGAATAAACCCTTTAAGTGTTTGAATTTAATGCATAATTAACTTTCAATTTTATGATTTACAAGGCTTTCACAGTAGAATGAGGGCCATCAAGTAGGTATCTATACAATGCGAAATATATTAGACTAGAACAGGGTGCTTTCATTTTGAAACCATATTATAGATACAGTTATACTTTTCAAACATTTTCTTTTTAAACAAACTATATAGTTTCACCCTGAACCTTTTAGGAAGAGAAAGCTTAAACAAGCACTAAATGAGATTAAGATATTCATGCTCACACATCTTACCTGGAAGTCTTTCATTAGACCATATTTGCATTCTTTTTACATGAGAAGTCAAAATTTAATTTGCAAGCTATATCTGTGCAGTTTGTCAGCTGAGTTGTTAGGGTGTCATTAAGGTTTCCTGAAGCATCCCGGACAACACAAGAACCTGTACAGACAAAATTTTCAAATAGCAGTTACTTATCAAAGATACTGAAATCAATGAACCTCTGTCTTTCTTCCTTCCATTAAGGGTAGGAATTCCTAAACTCAAGATGGAACCCCATGTTTAGTTGATAGCATTAAAAGCCAGGAAAAACCACCACGACACTCTATAGAATGGGAAAAGAAACTGATATAGTAAAAAATACAATAAAAGCTAAAGCATTCATGGGGAATAGGGGATGCTGGTTAGTCAAATATGCCAACTAGCTGAAAGCCATCTGATTCCTGTTCTAGCCAGGTAACAGGAGAAGAGTGGGTGTGACTAGAGAGGACAGAGCAGATCAAAGAAAAACTCTACTTCCCAATCCAACCTCTTCCCCCCTCCTGTCATCTCCCTCAATTCCTCACACTGAAGGTGCTAACTTGTACTAGATGCTGGTTAAAAGCTTGTTCTTGATGGTAAAGTGCTGGATAATGAAACTTACTGCATCTACACATTTTTTAGTTACTATTCTTCAATGCTCCAGCAGGGTTAAAAATCTAAGAATAAATGTTATCTATTAGCAGTCAGAAAATTTTATTATGATCATTGTTCCTCAGCAATTACTTACTATGCATTTGTAGATATCCCTTAATTTGCTTAACTAAATTTGATCTTGACTACAGAGTTACTATCTCAGTTTAGTATTGATATCTATCTGAAATAATTCATAAGCGCATATTATATAACTGACTTTTAGAGAAAGGGAGGAATCAAATGCACATTTATTAGTTTTTATGATGAAGAAAAAGTGAATTATAATATTTGAGTGTATAACAATTTTCTATATTTTACAATATTTGTAAAAGAAAACCATGAATATAAACATTTCTGAAGAACTTTTTGTGCAAGAAAGGACTCTGATGTTTGCTATCTGCTAAGAATGTTCATTTTCTACCATGGAATTTAACCAGTTTAACTTCTTTTTTTCAAGTACTATAGAAAAATCACTCTTACTGTGGCATGACACAAGGAGTCTTTTTCTATTTGTTTCAGTAACAATTTGACAGACTTGCCCACTAAAGATTTCTAGGAAGAAGCACAGAAGATTACAGGGCCAGTGCAACCGGATGTACATACTATGCATTTGCACCCTCGACACCTCTATCCATGTTCCCTGAGCCCTAGTGGAGCATGCCCGAAGGCCTGATGGCACCCTTTTGCCTTTCAGAATAGAGGCTGTGCCAATTGTCTCCTTAATCCTTTTGGCCAGAGGTGCATTAGAGGCTGCCTCCTCTTACATGCACCACCAAGAAAAACAAACAGTCTGTTGGTTTTCCTGAACAGGTTGTGATTTTGAAGTACCGCAGTAATGTCCACCTGACATCCAGCGCCCATGGCAGTGGGTTCCCCAACCTAAGGTGCTGGCATCTGTGGTCATTGTGATTCATTCTGGTGTGGCTAGGATTGAGGACGGTGACCACTTAGAGAGCAGGGAGTCTTGAGGGGATGCATGTGTGCCCAGGTCCCGGGGACCAGATCTATGGCTGCTAGTATGAGGCCTAACAGGTGCATGTAGTCCATGGCCATATAAATGGGCTGGGTTTTGGAAGCTTCTTGTGTGGGAAATTAATTTTTCCCGCCTCTTGCAGGTGGAGAAACACCCACCCGGCTTCCATGGTCGAATAGTGCTCCCAGAAATTCCAGGGACTGAGAAGGCACTAAGGTGCTCTTCACATAATTCACCACCCAGCCCAACTGCTCCAGCAGGTGGACTACAGAGGAAATGGCCCAAAGAATTTTCCCGGGTAGTTTTAGCCTGAATGGGCCAGTTGTCCAAATAGGGATGGACTTGAACATCTTGCTTACACAGCCTGGCTGCTACCACCACCATTACCTTGGTAAAGTTCCTTGTGCAGTTGCAATGCCAGAGGGAAGGGCTCGAAACTGGAAGTGTTTGCCCAATACACAGAAGCATAAAAGGTTCTGGTGAAATTCCCTATCAGCATGTGGAATTATGCCTCGGATAAGACTAGGGATAATAGAAACTCCCCTTTTCTTCACTGCCGCTATAACTGAGCACAGGGTTTCAGTGCGGAAATGCGGGACCCTGAGGCATTTTTGATCTTCATGATGTCTAGTACAGGCTGGAAGGAGCCATCTTTCTTGGGCACCACAAAACAGATAGAACAGGTTCCAGTGCCCTGCTCCCTAGATGGGACAGGACAAACTGCTCGTAGTTTCTGTAACACTGGCTAAAGTAGCTTCTATCGCTACCGCCATGTCTGGTGATGAGCAGGGAGAGGTAATAAATATCTGGAGTACTGACCTGATCAGTTCGAGTACATACCCTACACAGATCACTTCAAGTATCCAGTGATCTGAAGTGCTGTCTGTCCACTACAAACAGAATCCCTGCAGTTGCCCTCCCACCTGGACCACGCTCAGGGGGACCCAGACTCTTGACTCTTGCCATGGGGTCGTACCTGGAGCACCTGGCCCCTCGAAAAAGCTGATTCCTTGGCCTCCTTGCCTGGTGACCAGAGGGGCTGCTAAACTTGTGCCTACGATAGTCTCAGACATTTGCGCCTCTGATGCCTAGTGCTGTGCCTTGGTCTGTCCTCGGGGAGCCTCTGGGGCTTCGAATCCCCCAGGCCTTTTCCTAGTTTATCTAGCGCCTCCCCAAAAGCAGGCCCCTTTTAAAGGAAACATACCCAGGCCTCATCCACAGCCCAGTTCCTGACCAGAGCAGCCTCCTTATGGCCACTTCCAAGGCCAAGGTCAAGCGGCCATCCTGAGAAGGTCATAAAGGGTATCCGCCAGGAAGGCACCTGCTGATTCAATTGTGGCTGAGTCTTCCAATCCTGGCCACTTGCTGGACCCAGCAAACAACTGCCCAAGCAACATAACCTCCACAAATGGAAGCCTGTAGGGCCCATGTATTGGTGACAAATGATTGCTTCAGTAAGCTTTCAATCTTCCTGTCCTGTTGGTCTCTCAGGTCCGAACCTCCTTCTACAGGGATAGTAGTACTCCAGGTGACTGCTGATACCAAGGCACCGACCTTAGGGAATTTGAGGAGAGAATCCCTCATATCCTGAGGCAAGGGATAGATTTTACCTAGGATTTTGTCCCTCTGAGAGGGCCCTGGAGGGTTTCCCACTCCACCATAATCATATCCTTTAGGGCTGAGTGAGAGGGAAAGGATTTCTGGGACTTCTTTCACCCCCAGGAGAATGGGGTCCCCTTCTGGGTGGTCCTCCCTCCTGGGATCTGCAATCTTGAGAGCTGCCAGGGTACTAGTAATTAGCACTCTCAGCTTCTTCCCTGCGAAAAAGGCGCACCACCACTGCGTCTGCCTCGTCCTCTGAGTTCTCTTGTTCCTCTGATGAAAACAGGGCTGGAGAACATCCCCTGGACTCTGGAGTCCTTGAGGAATGGCTCGGACTCTTAGAGGGTCTGGGACATTTATGGGGTGGCCCCTAACCTACGGGTCCCCGAAGAGCCTGGGGGAGCTTGGTTTTTCTGCATAGCTTGGAATACTTGGTGCATTAGCAGCACAAGACTGCTGAAAAACCACCTGGAGGACCCCCAGCAGGAGGATCCATGCCTTCCGATTTCTCTTGCATGCCCCCTGGAGATGCCAGTGAGGGAGGACCTGAGCCCTCCCAGACCCCGAGGATACCGCTTAGCTGGAGCATTGCTACTTCTTCCTGTCCCTTCTTCTTCCTGCATATGGAAGGCTCACCGCCCGATTGTTCCACCGGGGGCAGGGCTATTTCACCTGCAGGCAGATGTGTATCAAAGAGGAGGCAGAAGGAACCTGTCACAGTTGGGAGCCTCTTTGGTCCTGCAGGCAGGACATCTCCTGACTCTTAATGCGATGCAGAATGCCAGCTTGCTGACGGGATAAGCAACGGTAGTGCTTGTGAGATTGCTGCAGAGATGCCCCCACCTGAGTAAGAGGGCCTGTGTCTGAAAGCTTTCGCGCCGAAGCTCTGAAGCGAGGAGCCGCTCGCCCCCTTAGTTCCACCAGGCACCAAGCATGCTTTACTGGCACCTACTTCCTGTTTTGCCTCCTTTCCCTTTTTAGACTTTAATTTCTTACTCACTGTGATTCCAGAGGCGGGAAAGGGACCGCGACGGGACAAAGCACTTGGTCCCTAGACTTCCAGTCTCCCCATGGGGAGGGTAAGTCCCCTACCAGGGTAGTCGCTCCAGCCCTCGTGAGGGCTTGGGGCACAACCCGAAAGATATCGCTGGGGGTGGGGGGAGCCAGACTACAACCTGGGAATTTAGGCTGACTGGACAGGCCCCAAGAGGTCGAGTTGCCAATCCTCAGAGGAAAACAAAAAAAGTTTAGACATCGAACAGCATTTATCTGTACCTGATGTGAGACAAGAGAACTACTGGGGGACTGCCACAGCAACAGCTTGGAGGCATGTTCTCTGACTGCACCAGCTACAGAAGAGGAAATCCCTATAGTGAGGACTGGTCTAGCAGGGAATAAGGAAGGCAGAGTTTTATATAATTTAAGGTTAAGAATAGAAGGCACCTCAGTATGAATGTCATGAAAATACTTAACCTCTGGAAAAATGTGAAATATACCTCTAAAGTGAAATGAATAGCTAGAAATAAGATTTAAGGAGCTTGTTAATATACAGAACTTTACAGCATGTAGTTTATTTGATATTCAGTTCACAATTTTTAGTGACAAGCATATGGCAGCATTCAGACAAAAAACAAAAGCCAATACTTACCTACAGATACTGCAACTCCCATGTAAACTATTGTAGTTATTAAAATGGCCAACATTGTTCCTCTAGGTATGGCTAATTGAGGATCCTAAAAAAGTAATGAGTAACACATTTTTACTTAATGTGTGCATATTCCTAAAAAGTCTGGCAGATAAAAACATGGGATATTTTCTATTATTGATACAGTGATGTTTCATCCTACTCACCGCAAGATCACCTGAGATATTTGCTCCTGCTAATATACCAGTAGCAGCAGGGAAGAAAATAGCAAAAACGGTAAAGAACGTTTCTCCTTCTCGAAAATCTGGTCCAAAGTTTTCAATGAATATATCAGCTATCAGGAGACGAAACAAGGATCATGTTAATGTAATAAAATTATACATGTACATTTTGAATCCAGGACATACAGCAAATGTACAGGATTAGATTAGAAAAGATGCAAGGGATGAGTTCTGTCAAGGGTATAATCATTAAAATTCTAAAATACCAAAAGAAATGTTAATCTGCAATATTATAAATTTAATTGGTTGCCCTGATCAACTATAAATTGATAAAAGTTACTGGTAAGTAAGATTGGAATTTTAAATTTAATCAAGCACTAGAGAAGAGATAATATAATACAAACTTTAAACATTTAAAACTGCACTTTGGCATAAAAATTCAGTTAAGCTGAAATGCTTTCAATTGATATATATTTCTGTACAGAAATGGGAGATATAAACAGTTTCCATAATTTTAGAATCATACAGCAGATTTAAACACCAGTTTGGAAGCACTTTAAATGCATGGTTTTCAAGGCAATGATAAAAAGTTGCTTTAACATTTCTATTTTCTCAGCAGGATGCCAATACGCTTACATACCACTATAGCCAAAGAAACCTTTAGGCTTCTTTTCTTCCATCGGGATAAATGTTCCAATGACAAATCTCCAATAGCTATTAATAGAATTACCAACAGAAACAATCTGGGCCTAAAAATATAAAAAGTTAAAAATAAATCTGTTGTTTTTCTGAAATGAATACACAAAAATATTGTGGAATGAAAACTTGATAAGCAGTTTTAAACTTGCTGAGGTGCACTACTGTCTTTTCTAGTAAAGAACGCTGTTCAAATTTGTTAATTTTTATCTCCATTCACATCACCCATTCACCTCCCAATATTCAGTTTATACCTATTTGAGAATTTATATATATGAAAATCTCTCTCTCTATACACACACCCACAAAAACGAATTTAAGTCTGGTCACAGGTTGTGCTCTGTTGTAGTTTTAACTAACTGTAGATCCACAATATTTCCACAACACAACATTTATAGTTTATGATCTTTTCAATCAAATTGATGTAACATTCCATCTTTGAAAAACTCACATGTTCTTTTAGGAGAAACACTAAGCACTTAGAAATTATTCATTTGGTTTTAAAACCACATCAGATACATGAAAGGCTCAACAAGGCAAAGTTTAGCACATCTATTTTAGGACCTTTTTCATTGGCTCAAACCCATGCACTGCATCTTACATTGGTTCAATAAAAATGTATATCTACAGCAAGTCTGCTACCCGTAAAAGGTGTTTTCCATAGCTATCAGGATGAATTAGCCTTACATGCGGCTGTCATCAGACAGCACAGAATGGACTTCTCTCAACCGGTAGTGCTTTTGCTGTACAGACCATGTGGAAGATTACTGCTCGGGCATTGCTTCGTGAGCCCCTCGGTCAATATGAGAGCTGATTTTAATTAGGTAGTCTATTCTCCAGGGAGGCAGGTAGGCGTTTAGTATGGCTAATTCATCATGCTATCTATTGGAAAACAATGTTTACAGTAAAGAAACTTGCCTTTTCCATCGATAAACAGGGCTGAATTAGCCATTACATGTGGGGAGTCCCAAGCTACGGGTTGCAGGGAGAAATTACTACTTACCTGATAATTTCATTTTCCTTAGTGTAGACAGATGGACTGAGGACCAATGGGCTTATGCTCCCCTGCCAGCAAATGAAGATGGAGCAAGCTGATATCACAATATATACAGCCCTGCAGTGACCCCAGCCTGCCAGTATTCTCTTCAAAAGCAACTCTGGACAGACTAGCAAAAAACTTGATTTTAGAAACAGTCAACCAATTCTGTACTCAACCAACAAGAAACAAACTCAAGCAACAAATGTACATACCCCAATCTAGGGACTGGATGAACACTTACCAGTAATCCTCTGGAACTCGTAGCCCCACAGGAGGACCATCAACATAATCATTCAACAGCCAAGGGCGAGAAGCAGAGTCCATCTTTCTACAATTTTGTTTTCATTAGTATCAGGTAAGTAGTAATTTCTCCTTTTCTAGCATGTAGACAGATGGACTCAAGACCAGTGGGATGTACCAAAGCTACTCCCGAATAGGGCAGGAGGCTGCCCACGGTCCAGTCAACACTTCATGTAAAGGTTGCATCCTCCCGGGCCTGCACAGCCAGACAATAAAACCTGGAAAAAGTGTGTAAGGAGGACCACGTTGCAGCTCGGCAAATGTTGATGGGAAACAACGAACCAACCTCTGCCCATACAACTGCCTGATCCCTAGTGGAATGAGCCCTAACCTGAGTAGGCAACGGCTTTTCAGCATCCACATATGCAGCCGCAATTACCTCCTTAATCCAATGTGATATTGTAGCTCATAAAGCTGATTTGCCCTGCTTCTTTCCACCATGAAGGACAAACAGGTGAGCCGTCTTTCGGAAAGGTTTAGAAACCTCCAGATACCTCACGACATGTCCTCTTGACATCCAAGGAATGCAAGAGGCGATACTCCTTCACATCCTTGTCCTTATCCAAGGACGGCAAGGAACATGGACTGATTTAAGTGAAAATCCAAGACCACCTTAAGTGGAGTTGTAATGTCCCTGGAGTCACCCGAAGGAACAGCTCCCAGCAAGTCAACACACAGAACATATCACCAGGAACACTATTTTCAAGGTCAACAACTGCATGGAAAGGCTAAGTAGCAGTTGAAATACAGGGCCTGCCAAGAAATTCAACACCAGGTTCAGACTCCACAATGGAACTGGAACCTCAAGGGAGGCCAAAGATGCTTCACTCCTTTCAAAAAATAGGCCACATCAGGATGAGATAAGGATTCACCATTCACCTGGCTCCAGAAACAGGCAAGAGTCGCAACCTGAACCTTCAAGGAATTAAGGGCCAAGTCTTTATATAACCCATCCTGCAAAAATTCCAAAGTGAGCAGGATCTTAACTAAAGAGGAAGAACACCTCAATCCTCACACCAGGCCTCAAACACTGCTGGCAACCAAAATGGGGATTCTTCTTTGGCTCAGACATGGATTCCACTCCAGGCATAACCAGCATTTTCATGTCTGGTAGATCAGGGCTGGCAGTTCAAATCTATGAAAGAACCGCAACATGGTCTGATATGGTTCCAGTTCCAGAGGAATTTCCCCATCTTCCAGGGAGCCAGGACCTGCTTCATCATCAGTGCCATCCGGGGTCCCCTTGGGAATACCCACATTTAAGCGAGGTATGCTTTGGTGCTTAAACATAGGATTGGAAGAGGGAGGGACCGCTGGCTGAGGATCTGACCTAACAAGATTGTTCGAGATCTGCGCCTGAAGAAATGACTGCAATCCTTGAACAACTACTCAAGAAATGGCAGAAGGATCCAGGCCAAAATCAGAGGGTACTGGAGAGGGGCCCACTGAGCTGCCATCCTCTGCGGAGGAACCAGTCAAGGAAGTTCCAAGGTCCGGTGTACCGCCAGACAAATCCTTAGCCAGACCATCATCAGGCTCGGAGGAACCAGGCTTAGTAAAATCAGAAGACAATTTTCCCTGAACTTCTAAACAGTGCTGACATGTTAGAGGACACTCCAGGCTGAGATGCCCGAATATAACAGGCAACACAGAGAAAGGCTCGTAGGTTTCTTATTCAACCGGCACCATTAGTTCACAGCTTAAGGAGAACGGCTGAAAAATGAGGCAGCCTGAAATCACGAAAGGTTGGATTGGAAGGAGTTGGATCATGCTGGAAACAGTTCTTTAAGACAGATTGTCCATAGGCTGAATCTTGTCGTCCTTCCTTGTCGAGTCAGTAGTGAGCCGCAAAGGTGTGAAGAGAACTGCATGTTTGCTGCTTTACATATGTCAGTTATTGGTACTGAACGATAGTGTGCTATTGAGGTTGACATCGCTCTTACTGAGTGAGCCTTTACTCGCCCCTGGAGAGGAAGGCCTGCTTTTTCATAACAAAATTGTATACAATCTACAAGCCAATTAGATAGAGTTTGCTTGCCCACCGCTTTTCCAGGTTTGTTTGGATCAAAAGAAACAAAGAGCTGGTTGGATTTTCCTATGGCCGTAGTGCGATCTAAGTAGTATGCAAGCGCACGCTTACACTCCAAGGTGTGTAAAGTCCCCTCTCCTTGATGAGAGTGTGGCTTTGGGAAGAAAGTAGGCAAGATGATGGATTGATTTAAGTGAAATTCCGTAATTACCTTGGGAAGAAATTTTGGGGGTGTACGGAGTACCACTCAATCATGTAGGAATTTTGTGTAGGGTGAGTATGTGACAAGTGCTTGTAACTCTGCTAACCCTTCTAGCAGATGTGGAAGGCTATTAAGAAAATAGTCTTCCAAGTGAAAAATTTAAAATCACAGGAATCCATGGGTTCAAAAGGAAAACGCATGAGTCGCGTTAAGACCACATTAAGGTCCCATTCTGTGACTGGTGGTCGGTGTGGAGGTTTAAGTTGAATTAAATCTCTCATAAATCTACTAACAAGGGGTTGCACTGATATTGGTGCATCTCAGACAGTGTTTGTGATAAGCTGAGATTGCACTTAAATGTACTCTTACAGATGAGGTCTGTAAACCAGAGTCTGAGAGGTACCATAGGTAGTCTAATAAAGATGATGTAGTGCAGGAAAAGGGTCAACACTGTTTTGTGTGCACCACGTGGTTAACTATTTCCATTTAGCACAATAGTTCTTTCGTGTTGGAGGGTTAACGTGAAGCTACAAGTACTTGAGAAACATTAGTTGAAAGATTGAGTGGTTGCAAGATCAAGCTTTCAACATCCACGCTGTGAGGGATAGGGATTGAAGGTTGGGATGACGCAACCTGCCCTGATCCTGAGTTATGAGAGTGGGTGCTGTGCCCAGGCGAATTGGTTCTCTGATCGAGAGGTCTAGAAGTATGTAAAACCACACTTGTCGAGGCCAATACGGGGCTATGAGTATCATGGACCCTTTGTCCTGTTGTAGCTCAGAGTTTTGGTTATTAGCAGTATCGGGGGATACGTGTTTAAAAGGCCTGAATTCCAGGGGCGAGCAAAGGCGTCCCCTGGTATGTGGTTTCTCTACTTGACAGGGAGCAATAATTGTCCACTTTGTAATTCATTTGTGATGCAAAGAGGTCTACTGTTGGGTTGGCCCCAATGTGGAAGATCTTGGTCGCCACTTCTGGGGTTGGAATTGACGACTGAGGTGATCCGCTAACTACGTTGTGAATGCCTACTAGATAAGTGGCCCGTAGAAAACATTGAGTGTGTTAGAGCCCATCCCCAAATCTGTGCTGCTTCTCGACAAAGGAGATACGAGCCCGTACCTCCCTGTTTGTTTATGTATCACATGGCTACTGTGTTGTCTGTTTGTATCACAACAGTCTTGTGGGAAAGACAGTCCTTGAATGCATGCAGCGCATAACGTATAGCTCGAAGCTCTAGGAAGTTTATCTGAAATGTGGCTTCAAGTTTTGTCCAAGTACCTTGGGTCTGCAGATGACCAATGTGTGCTCCCCAGCCTAAGGTGGATGCATCTGTAGTTAACATCACTTGCGTAATTGGTTGTTGGAAAGTTGGGCCTTTGCGCAAGTTGTTCATGGTTGTCCACCATAGGAGCGAGGACCGTAGTTGTTGAGTTACTTGAATTGGATAAGACAGTGGTTGAATGGCTTGTATCCACTGTCTTCTGAGTGTCCATTGAGTGAGTCTCATGGCTAATCTGGCCATAGGAGTGACGTGAACTGTGGAGGCCATGTGACCCAGGAGAGTGAGTCATTGATGAGCTGTCACCTTGCCAGTGAGCGTAAAGAGCCTGCTAACAAGGCGAGTGTCTGTGCACGGTTTTTTTGGAAGGAAAGCTTTTGCTGTTATGGTGTTTAATTCTTGCTCCGATAAATTGCAACAGGCAAGATGGTGTGAAGTGGGATTTCTGGTAGTTGATTAGGAATCCCAGTTAATGGAGTAGAGTTATTGTGAGCTTGAGGGAGTTGAGAGCTCCTTGCTGTGTTTGGCTTCTGATTAGCCAATTGTCGAGGTAAGGAAACACGTGTATGCCTTCCTTGCGCAGGTGGGCAGCTGCTACGGCTAGGCACTTTGTGAACACTCGAGGTGCTGAGGCAAGACCGAATGGTAGCACCCTGTATTGGAAATGATTATGTCCTACTAGGAATCACAGATACTTGCAATGAGGAGGGAAGATTGAAATGTGAGCGTAAGCATCTTGAAGATCCAGGGAACAGAGCCAATCTTCTTTTCGAAGTAGAGGGTAGCATGGTGTCCAGAGAAACCATCCTGAATTTTTCTTTCCTCAGAAATTTGTTGAGATTTCTGAGGTCTAGGATGGGACGTAGGCCTCCTGTTTTCTTTGGAATGAGGAAATAACGGGAGTAGAATCCTCTGTCCTGCTGAGGCCGGGGAACAGGTTCCACGACCCTGGCTCTCAGAAGGGTGGATAATTTTTTCTGTAAGAGTGTGGATTGGTTGTTTACTGTCCAAGACGAGGTGGGTGGAATATCGTTTGGTACAGTGAGAAAATCCAAGTGGTACCCTTGAGATGTGACGGAGAGTACCCATTGGTCCGTGGTAATGTGTGACCAATTGTGTTGGAAGAAAGTAATCCGACCTCCTACCGGCAAATTTGGGGTTGGATTGGTAGACAGGCTGCTGTTCCCTGGTAGTATTTCAAAACCCCGATGTTGCTCCTGTTTGCGGAGGGGGTTGAGCTCTGGGCGCTCTTGGTTGCCTAGGCTGTGCTCTTTGAGGTGGATAGTAATGCCTTGGCCTGTAGTATGGGCATTTGGAATCTTTTCTTGGGAGTCTTCTTGCTGATGTTTGAGACTCCTGAGGTACAGAGGACAGTTGTAGCAGTGTTTCTGAGTGCTCTTTTAGCTGGGAAACTGCTTCTTTAACTTTATCCCCGAAGAGATTGTCTCCTACACGAGGGAGATCAGCCAGTTTCTCCTGTATTTTCGGTCTCAGGTCGGAGGCCTTGAGCCAGGCCCATGTTCGAGCACTTATACCTGTGGCCAACAGTTGATGCAGTATCAAAACAGTCGTATGCTGCACGAACTTCAAGTTTGCCCGCTTCTAAGCCTTTGTGTATTATGGAAGTGAAAGAATCCTGGACCTGCTGGGGAGAGTTTTCAGAGAGTTCTTGAATCTGTTTCTATAAGTTACGCTGATATTGCATCATATATAATTGGTAGGACGCAATTCTGGAAACTAACAGATCTCTGAAACATCTTCCTGCCTATGTTGTCCAATAATCTATTGTCTTTACCTCGTGGAGTTGAAGAATGAGGCTTTATTTTTTTTTTATTTCTTTTGTGCTGACTCAACTACTACTGACTGGTGAGGTAGTTGAGTCTTCTGGAAGCCTGGGATGTGTTGGACCAGGTATGTTGCATCAGTCCTTTTATTTACTGGAGGTATGGTGCAAGGATGCTCCCATAACCTGTGTAACAATTCCATGAGGACTTCGTGTACTGGTATTGCTAACACCTCTTTACGTGGGTCCACGAACTGCAACACTTCCAGGGTCTTTTGTCTGGTGTCCTCCTCAGATTGCAGCTGAAAGGGAATGGTGTCAGCCATGTCTTTGATAAAATTTGAGAAGGATAGACCTTCTTGGAGGGGATTGTCTTTCCTCTGGAGGAGAGGGTTCAGAGAAGACTTCCTCTGAGGAGGTATCAGATCATCCCATGTATCAGGAGTAGGCGGTCGAAGAGGCGAAGATGGCATGGGCATCTTTGGCATCGACTGTTCTTCTCTGGGTTTGGACGGGAACAGTGGGGAAATTGGTGGATATGGACGTGGAACTCCCGATGGACCTGGGAGTGGTTCCGGAATTGGAGATTCTTCTGTAATGTCCTCTCCCCTCGGTGTTGGCATCGGTACTTCCTGAAGTTTCACTGGAATGGCACAGATGAGAGCATCTAATTTTGCTAAAATTGGTGCAAAAATATATATATTGGGCATCGGCATTGATGGAACCGGCGATGGGGTTGGTAATGGCATCGATGGAACCGGTACTGGCAATGGCGCTGGCCTCAATGGTGGACTTGGAGCTGGCATCGGAGTTATGTTGAGGAGCACATCCCTGACTGCCTGGCGGATATACCCGTCCAGTTCCGCCCGCTTAGCTGGTGAAACCACAGCAGCTATGGGGGGAGGCAGCGAAGGCGATACCGGTACCTCCGCAGGGCCCTGGGAAGGTACGGTTCCCGGCACAGATATCGGTGGGGATTGCCTCAAGGTGGAAGGCGTTTGCGTCGCATTGTCTCTCCGAGGCTTTTTCGGCGCTGATTCAGGATCCGATGGACCACCGGTTATTGGATCGGTCTCAGGATCATGAGGCCTCCGATGTTGATGCTTTTGCCTGTGCTCGATGCCCTTTTTGATGATAGACGTCTATTTTATCGAGGACTTAGAAGGGGTTGGCGACGGCCGATCCCCCGCTTCATCCGGTCTTCGTTTTTTTGAGGACGACCTTTCGTATCGCTCCAGCCAGAGACGACTGCGTGGACGTCGATGGCATTAGTTGTAAATGGAACAGGTGCTCCATTTTCTCCATCCGGAGTTTTCTGCCTTTCGGCGTCATCCTGTCACATCTTGGGCACGTCGAGATGTTGTGTCCCTCGCCAAGGCAGAGTACACACTCTAAGTGTGGGTCCGTAATGGACATAGTACGGCAACAAATCGGGAATTTTTTTAAACCCGTAGCCATTGTGAGAGTTGGACAGCCGTCGACTACTTTCAGGCTAATATACACGGTTGCAGAACAGATGGAAAAAACGGAAAGACACCGCGATGGTAAAAACGGGAGACCCCCTACGGTGTCAAAGTTTTTCCGAGTTTTTTAACAAATTTTTTATATGGTGAAATTTCACCACACAGGACTCCTAGAACCGCAAGGCTAACGGCTTCGCGGAAAAAAGAAGACTGAAGGGAGACCCCTGTGGCTGAGAATATCATAGCATGCCGAGCATGCTCAGTGGGCACACTGTGCCAGTCCAAAAGTTTTTAGAAACTTTGACAGAAGTTTTTCCGGAATAGGGCTCCATCAGTGATGTCGCCCATATGTGAGGACTAGCATCCTGCTTGTCCTGGGATAAAGACTAAAGAAGTTAGGGCTGTTCAGTTTGGAGAAGAGACTTGGGGGGGGGGGGGGGGGGATAGATAGAAAGTCTACAAAATCATGAAAGGACTTGAACAAGTTAATGTAAATCGGTTCTTTTCTCTCTCAGATAATAGAAGACCAGGGGGCACTCCATGAAGTTAGCAAGTAGCTCATTTAAAACAAATCAAAGAAGATTCTTTCACTCAGCACCTAGTTAAGCTTTGGAATTCATTGCCAGAGGATGTGGTTTATAGTAGTTAGTATAACTGGGTTTAAAAAAGGTTTGGATAAGTTCCTAGAGGAAAAATCTATAAACTATTACAGAAGTGAATAAGCAATAATAGTTTGTGCTTTATCTAATGTTTGGGCACTTGCCAGGTACTTATGACTTAGATTGGCTACTGTTGGAAACAGGATACTGGGCTTGATGGACTCTTGGTCTGAACCAGCATGACATATCTTATATTCTTGTGTAGTACTGACAAGTGCTGTTTGAGACTGCTGAGGTAATGAGGCAATTTTAAAGACTAAAATTAATGAAAATGTTATAGAAAGAAAGGCAGATACAGGTAAGAACATAAGAAATTGCCACACTGGGTCAGACCAAGGGTCCATCAAGCCCAGCATCCTGTTTCCAACAGAAGCCAAACCAGGCCACAAGAACCTGGCAAGTATCCAAACACCAAGAAGATCCCATCCTATGGATGCAATTAGTAGCAGTGGCTATTCCCTAAGTAAACTTGATTAATAGCAGTTAATGGACTTCTCCTCCAAGAACTTATCCAAACATTTTTTGAACCAGTTACACTAACTGCACTAACCACATCCTCTGGCAACAAATCCCAGAGCTTAATTGTGTGTTGAGTGAAAAAGAAGTTTCTCTGATTAGTCTTAAAAGTGCTACTTGCTAACTTCATGAAATGCCCCCTAGTCCTCCTATTATCCGAAATCGTAAATAACCGCTTCACATCTACTCGTTCAAGTCCTCTCACGATGTTAAAGACCTCTATCATATCCCCCCTAAGCTGTCTTTTCCAAGCTGAACAGCCCTAACCTCTTCAGCCTTTCCTAATAAGGGAGCTGTTCCATCCCCGTTATCATTTTGGTTCCCTTTCTCTGTACCTTCTCCATCGCAAACTATATCTTTTTTGAGAAGCGGCGACCAGAATTGTACACAATGTTCAAGGTACGGTCTCACCATGGAGGGGATACAGAGGCATTATGACATTTTCCGTTTTATTAACCATTCCCTTCCTAATAATTCCTAACATTGTTTGCTTTTTTGACTGCTGCAGCACACTGAGCTGATGATTTCAAAGTGCTAGTGCTCTGATGAAAAAAAAAAACTGAGGGGGAGTCATGAGGCAACACCCAAGTGGTAAATCCTGCAGATGCTAACTAAAGCAAAACTCTACCAGCTAAGAGAGGTCCATTTGGTGCCACCAGATGATATCACCTGCATGTTATGGCTAATTCAGTCCTGCTTATTAAACAAAAATTAGATTTGATTTTTAAGATGAAATTAATGGCACAGCTCAATTACTACTATCTCGGCAAAATCTGACTCATTACATTTTTACAGTCCTCTCTATTGCAAAACAGCACTGGAAAAGTATCCATAAGGGACAAAACTGAGAATCCAATTAAAGTTTTTTTTTTGCTATACAAAGCACTGTAAGTGACTCTAGATTTCTGTCTGGGATACATCAAATATATTTCTTGTAGTAAACATAAAAATTAGAGGGGTTTTTGTGGCTGGTTTCCTAGTTCTGCACCATGCCAAGAGCTGAATCACTAAAAAAACAAAACAAAAAACTCTATGGTAAATATTTGCCACAGAAGAGGCAATCAAATTTAACTGCTGGAGAGAAGACAGGCTCAAGCCCACTAGCTGAACAGATAGTAGAGGAGCTAGTATGGCTGGTGGGGTTCACTAGGTCCTGCCAGCTGACGAAATGGAGGAGCCAGATCAAGTATTCAGCCCCAAATGGGACCCAAAAGGCAGCAATAGAGGAAGTGGCAAAGGCTTTGTCACCAGTCAGGGCTCAGGTGAGGAGAAAGGTATCTTTGTCTAAATGACAGCCCGGATATAGCAGCAGGTTGGAGAACTACAGTAGGGGAAAGTCAGAGAAGAGAGAGAATACTGCAGTGGGGAATGGTAAAGAAGAGAAGGCATGCAGAAAATTGAGGGCCGAGGGAAAAAAGCAAGTTTGCTTACCGTAAATGGTGTTTCCATAGATAGCAGGATGAATTAGCCATGCTGTCATGGGATCTGTCAATCAGGTCCGGGAGGCAGAGCTTTTCTAAGAGAGGTTTGGTTTTTAGTCTCTGCGGCTGCGCATGTGTTCTTGCGCAGGAAAGTAACAGATTCTCCTCAGTCTGTGATTAAGCTGTAGTTGAGTCGAAGATGACGGTGACTGCCAGGGAGGAGGGAGGGTCAGCATGGCTAATTCATCCTGCTATCTATGGAAACACCGTTTACGGTAAGCAAACTTGCTTTTTCCCCGATGATAGCAGGGCTGAATTAGCCATGCTGTCATGGGAGTCCCAAGCTCCTGATCACGTTATTTGTGGTATATATGGTTGAACGTGATCTTTAGTCGTGTGGTAGTCACCGTGGACAGGAGATTGCTTGCTCTATCTTAGCATCCGTGGTTGCTTGTTGATCAAGGCAGTAGTGAAATGTGAAGGTATGGAGTGATGACCATGTAGCTGCCTTACAAATGTCTATGGGTTGTTCATTTCTAAGGTGTGCCAAGGAAGCCACCACAGCTCTGACTTGATGAGCTTTGGGTATAGAAGAGATGTAATTTCTGTTTGTCGTAGCAAAATTGAATGCACTGTACAATCCAACTAGAGATGGTACGCTTGGTTACTGGAAGTCCAGGTGCCTTTGGGTCGAAAGACACAAATAGTTGAGAAGCCCTGGAATCCGATTTTGTTCTTTCTTTGTAGTATGTTAATGCTCTTTTCCAATCCAGTGTATGTAGCAATTTTTCCCTATCATTAGAGTGAGGTTTAGGGAAAAAGATTGGTAGTTCTATGGTTTGATTGAGATGGAATTGAGAAACTACTTTCGGTAAGAATGATAGGCGAGTCCTGAGAACTACTTTTTAATGATAAAACTGCAAGTATGGAGTATAGTGAACTAAGGCTTGCAATTCACTGACTCGTCGAGCTGATGTTACCGCTACTAGAAATACCACTTTCCATGTAAGATATTTTTATGTGTGCTGAGTCCATGGGTTCGAACAGGGGAAGCATGAGTTGTTCAAGAACTATGTTGAGGTTCCACGGTACTGAAGGTTTTCAAATTGGAGGACGAAGGTGAATTAGTCCCTTGATGAAACGAAAGAGTAAAGGGTGGTTGGAGATAGGGATATCATTTATTGGTCTATGATATGCCCCCATGGCACTGAGATGATACATAGAACATTTAAGCTTGACTGTTCACTGACAAGAATGATTTATATAATTATCCATTGACTTCTAAAATTAGTTTCTCAAAGGTAAATCGAATGTTTGACGTCCACTTCTTTCCGTTAAAAATATATTTCCCCCCCCTTCAATGATAACACAATCCAAATTATATAAATTAACCCACTCTAAGTTGTTGTTGCTGTTGTCTTTAATTTACATAAGTTCAATCAATTTGTTGATCATTACCCGGTTTGATCACAGTTATACCCTGTTTGTATTAGTTGTTGGCAAAATGTACTAAGTTGTTATATCTGTAAATCGGAGTGAAGGCATCTAGCTATACTTCAGTATAAAAAAAAAAACATTTAAATAAAAAAATTTAAATAATGGAAGATGTGGCTAGCCCAGCTGTGTACAGCGTATGTAGGTAATCCATGAGTATTTCCAGTGCACAATCCAATGGTGGTACGCCCTTGGATATGCACCAAGTAGAATATTGTTTCCATTTGTAGTTGTAGTTTCTTCTCGTTGAGAGTTTTCTGGATTCTAACAAATGAATTGTGTTGAAGCGGAAACTCCTTGTTCTGTTAAAAGGAGCCATTCAACCTCCATGCCGTCAAATGGAGAGATGAGTGTAGTGGGTGTAGAAGTGTCCCCTGATCCTGGAGCAGGAGATGTGGACGGTTCGGTAGTCGAATTGGATCGTCGATAGAGAGCCGGAGAAGGAAACTGTACCATGGTTGCCTGGGCCAGGCTGGAGCTACTAGTATCATTTGAACTTTGTCTGCTATGCACTTTTGAACTGTCCTTGTTATAAGTGGTATTGGAGGAAAGGCATACATGAGGCCTATCGTCCAGGGAATGAGGAAGGCATCCTGAGCGACTGAGTGGGCTGGACCTGATTGACAGATCCCATAACAGCATGGCTAATTCAGCCCTGCTATCAACGGGAAAAGGGAGAAGAGAGAAATGAATCTGGTGATAAGGAGAGAAAGGACTACAGTAGGGTTGGGTGGGTTTGCAAAATCACACACCTGTTCGAATGGGCAATTCTGCTAATATAAGGGAATTATTTCAAAAGGTGGTAATTGTCTCCACTTGCTTTCTGAAGATTTCATCCACACAGTAACACCTATACTTAATATGAAAAACCTCTATTCTTCTTTGTACCACAACTTCTATTGCCAAATATCAGGCCAATGTCTTTTCAATTGTTATGAAAAAAAAAGACAAACTGATCTTCCTGAAGACAAGACATGGTCCCAAATACTTAAAAAAAAAAAAAAAAAAAAACCCCACAAAACAAAACAGATAATAGTCATGGAATGATAAGTAATCTATTATATCATGCACCATCATAAAGTAGAGTTGCTTAACAGGTGTTCTCAGAGGACAGCAGGATGTTAGTCCTCACACATGGGAGACATCATCAGATGGAGCAGAGACCCGGAAAACACTGAGCCCTATATCACTCGTCCACCCAGGGTCAATTAGACAAATTTAAAAAAACAGGAGAAACCTAACTCTGTGGGCTGGCGGGCGGGATTCTTGAGGATTAACATCCTGCTGACCTTAGAGAACACCTGTTACAGGTAAGCAAACTCTGCCTATCCGAGGTCAAGCAAGATGGTAGTCCTCATGCATGTGTGAATTCCTAGCTACAGGCTTGTCCCCCCAACATAAAAAGGGGACCAACACCCAAACCAGGTGCCAACAGGCAAAATACCACCGGTGTTGTTGGTAACAGAGGGGAGACAGCATGAACTCAAACAATGGGCCCTTGGAGGGAGAGAGTTGGGGTCTCCACCGCAAACAGATTCCAAAGGACAGATTGGCCAAACCTACTATTGCATCAGCCATCCCTATCCAAGCAATAGTAAGATGTGAATGTGTGAAGTGAACTCCATATCATCTGAAATCTTCATATCTCCTCCAAGGGAACTGCTAGCAAATGAGCCACCAATGCTGCCATGGCTGGGACAGAATGAGCCTTGACATGAATCCCAAGATGCAGTCCTGCCTTGGCATAATGGAAGGAGTTGCAATCTGCTAGCCAATTCGGTAGTGTGTTTGGTGATGACAATGCCCAATCTATTTCTATCAAAAGAAACAAAATTGGGTGGACTGTCTATGGGCTTCTGTCCGCTCCAGATAGAAAGATAAGGCTCACTTGCAGTACAAACTGTGCAGGGCTCATTCGCCTTGGTGCGAATGGGCATTGGGGAAAAAAATGTTGGCCGGACGATGGACTGGTTGGAAGTCAGTTACCACCTTAGGCAGGAACTTAGGTTGTGTAGGCAAGAGTACCCCTGTCATGATAAAATTTAGAGAAAAGTGGATAAGTCACTATGTCCTGGAGCTCGCTGACCCTGCACGCTGAGGTGACTGTCACCAAAAATATGACCTTCCAGGCAGATCCTTCAGGTCACAGGTGCACATTGGCTCAAAGGAGAGCTTTTATTAGCTGAGTTAATACCATGTTGAGGTCCCAAGACAGAGAGAGGCCTTAGGGGAGGGCTTCAGTTGAAGCAGGCCCTGCATGAAACATAGAACTATAGGCTGCACAGAGATGGGCATACCATCTATACCATGGTGGTGTGTGTCAATTGCACTCAAATGAACTCTAACAGAGAAGGTTTTCAAGCCAGCTTCTGAAAAGTGTAGAAGGTAATCAAGCAGTTTTTGTGTAGGGCAGGAGAACGGATCAAGGGCCTTCTGCTCAGACCATAAGAAAAACCTCCTCCACTTCAGTCCATAGGACTTTCTAGTGAAAAGCTTTCTAGAAGCCATCAGGACCCAAGATACATCTTCTGAAAGATCACGTGGTTGCAAAACTAATCTCTCAACATCCAGGCTGTAAGTGATAGGGCCTAGAGGTTGGGATGTCTCAACCTGCCTCGATCTTGCGTGATGAGATCAGTCTGGGAAGTCCCCAGACTGATCGGACTCTAAATAGACAACTCCTGGAGGAGTGGAAACCAGACCTGTCTTGGCCAGTAAGGGCTATGAGGATCATAGTTCCCTTGACCTCACGAAGCGTCAAGACAGTCTTTGCTACTAAGGGAATCAGAGGATATGCGAACAGAAGACCTTCACCCCAATGCCAGGTGACTGTGTCTGAGGCTGGTTTGCTGTCTGTCCTGTACAGGGAGTATAAATGGGACACAAAGAGATCCACATCTGGGCTCCCCCAGAGACAGAAGATCCGATCTGGAAACCCTTGGTCCAGAGTCCACTCATGGGGTCTGAAGGCATGACAAGTCTGTCCGCTAGCAGGTACTCAGTTCCAGCCAAGTACATAGCCCTAAATACCATCCCGTGGGACAGGGCCCATTACCAGACGTGGAATGCTTCCTGACACTGGAAGTATGACCCTGCAACTCCCTGCTTGTTGACATACCACATCGCCACTTGGTTGTCGCTTTGAATCAAGACAACTTTGTTAGACAGCCAATATCTGAAAGCCCATAGCACATACCTGATTGCCCAGAGGTCCAGGAAATTGGTTTGGCAACAGCGTCCCTGGCAAGACCAGAGACCCTGGGTGCTGAGCAATCTACATGATCTCCCTAACCCAAGGTGGAAGCATCCGTGGTTAGGACAATTTGGGTAGGAGGACTTTGGAAAGAGATCCCCCGATCCAGATTCAAAAGTATCCATCACCAGGACAAGGAGTCCTGGCAGAGTGAGGTGTCTCGGATGACCAACCCTAGTAACTCCAACACAGCTGGGCAAAACACATGGACTTGACGGCCCCTGCTTGAGAGGTACTCTTACCAGCCAATCCTCTAGATAAGGGAAAAACATGCACCCTCAGCCTGCGGAGGTGTGCCGCCACCATGGCCAGGCATTTTGTAAAGACACATGGAGCTGATGCGAGCCCAAATGGCAACACCTGATACTGGAAGTGCTGTTTTCCCACCACGAACTGGAGGTGCTTCCGGTGACTTGGGAAGGTCTCAATGTGAGTGTACATGTCCTTCAGATCAAGGGAGTATATTCAGTCTCCTTTTTGTAAAAGGGAGATCAAGGTGATGAATCAGTTCAAGGCTCTTAGGTCTAGAGTGGGGATCGGAGTCCTCCTGTTTTCTTTGGAATCAGTACATACCTGGAGTAAACTCCCCAATCTCTTTGCCCTGGTGGAACAGGCTCAACCACTCTAGCTGTTAAGAGGGAGGAGAGCTCCATTAGTAGTACCTCCTGTTGCGCTACGGCCCCCAAAACTGGCTTAAATGGCAATTTGGCAGGGCACCCAATAGGTTCATCAGTACCCTTGACGGGTGATAGAAAGAACCCACTGGTCTGAGGTTATATTGAGCCATTGGTTCGCAAAGAAACCGCAGCATTCCCCCTAGGTGGCATATCCATCACCCCCAGGTATGAGTAACTGGACTACGTACCCTATGAGCCAGTCAAAACCCCATCCCTGGAGTTGACAAGAGGCACCAGCTGGAATCTTGGAAGTTCTCTGCTGCCTGAGACGGATGCAGGAGCTCTGATGCTGCTGATGGGAAGTGAGGGGACAGAGGATAGTATTTCTCCAGCGAAAGACCTTCTGCCCCCATTTCACCGACTTCTTAGCAGAGGAAAATAGGTTCAGAGTGCTGACAGAGAGAGTTGTTTGAGGGTTTCATGGTGGTCCCGGAATTAGAGTGAAGGATGCTGTGGCCCATCTCCGAAGAGATTCTCCCAGTATAAGGCATGTCAGCGAGTCTTTCCTGTACCTCTGGTCGGAGATCCGAGGTCTGCAGCCATGCCATTCTGCGGGCATTGATTCCCACAGCAGAGGACCCTTGATGCCATTTTGAAAACATCATAAGTCACTTGGTCCTCTTGTTTTATACACTCCAGACACTTATGCACCGCACCAGCAACATGAGGGTGTCTTGCTGCTGCTGAGGAAACTGCTCGGCCACCTCCTGCACCTGCTTCTAGATGTCCTGCAGAGCTGGTAGGAAACTATGTGGGCAAACCGCACGGCTCCCTGAAAAATCTCTCTTAAGAGCATCCATTGCTGTGTGATCCTTCCCAGGGGCGGATTCGACTACCATTGATTAGTGGGGGAAGCTGGCACATCGAATCTGGGATCCTTTTGAACAAGGTAAACTCCATCAGCCTTCTTGTTCACAGGAGGCACCACGTGGGGGGCATTCCCACATCCTCAGCAATAACTCCTTAAGGATGTTGTACACAGACTGCCACGACCCTCCTTAGGAGGCTCCACAAACTGAAGGATTTCAAGCATTTTGTGCCCGGCATCATCCTCTGTCAGCAACTGAAACTGGATGGCCTCTGCCATCCCCCAAACAAAACCTGTGAAGATTAGGTCCTCAGGCGGAGACCTTCTTCATTGCTCTGGAGGAGCTGGGTCTAAGGGGAGACCATCAGAGCCATCGGTAGAGGACTCCATTGTGTCATCTCCCAGGGGTCACAGAGACCCTCATCCTCACATATTGATAGGGGATGGGGCCCTAGGCGCTCGGCCTTCGTCCAGCGGTGCAGACACTTACGGTACTGGAAGGGAGGGCTGCAGGCCTCAGTGTCTCCACTGGCCTAGGTGGAGCTTCCTCCTCCGAGGAACTGGTCACAACCACATCGGCAGGGGAGGTTGCGGTGCCCCAATGGGCACCAACACCAACCCAGTAACTGATGCTAGCTAGATCAATTACGCACTGATGAGCACATACAGAGCTCCAACAATGGCTTCCAGACAGACAGTACTGGCTCCTGTGCCGTCTGTGCTGCAAGTCCAATGTCCCACATCACCCGCTCGACTGCCAGCTGTACTCTCCTCTAGCTCCTCGTCAGACATTACTGATGCCAACAAGGACAGAGGAAGGAGAGGGTAACCAGATCCTCTCCAGAACTGAGAGGATGATCGATAGCTGGCACCTAAACCGTTGGAGACCATCACGGAGCCCTGGCACCGATGGAGGACTGGTACTCCTAGCTGAAAGGTCGCTTCGGGGGCATTACAGCATGAGCTGCCATAGACCTGCGCCCGGCACTGTGCACAGACTGAGATAGATGCCGATGCTTCTTCAGCTTCCTTTGATGCTCGACATGGTCCTTCCTCGGTGCCGAGGCAGATGACTAAGAACCCAGCGTCCTTAGCCTGGAGCAGCCCAATGATGCCCCACCAACCAACAGAACTAATGGTCCCGCCAATGTTGATGGCTTGGTGTCCATTGGTGCGGCTCCGTGGTCCTTTGATGCCGCCAATGCCTCGGACTTCATCTTGAGGTGAAAGTGGTCCTTTTGGGGTCACCTGGGCACATTTGCAGCAACCCCAGATGTCATGCAATGCCCCCAGATAGAGGACATCATGAGGAGGATCAGTGATGGACATGGTCCTCAGGCACCAAGAGCATCGCTTAAACTCAGACACAGCCATGATGGGACAAATAAAAAGGAGGCAAGATCAAATTGATGGCGACAGACATCTATGGCCAGCAAGCACTAAAGCACCGCTGCTGCGGGGAATCAACCATGAAAGGAAACATACCAATAAATGTCAAAAACCTTGAACTAGGCAGGCTATATGGAAGATGGAATGGGACCTGGCATTGAAAAGCAGGTGGCTACCATTGCAAAACATGCGGTACAACGAAAACTGGAAGTTTTCCAAAAAAAAGGCCACAATAAAGATTGAGGCTCACAAACCACGATGCTGCAGCACCGCGGAAAAAGAGACTGAAGAGGGATGCCACATGGATGTGTGGTATAGGGCATGCTCAGTGTGCCAAGTCAAAGTTCTAGAAACTGTGACATAGGTTTTCCGTGTTGGGGCTCCATCTGATGGGGTCTCCCATGTATGAGGGCTACCATCCTGATTGTCCTCTGAGAATAATCTATTTTCACATAAGGACCTTCATGTTAAAAAGTATATATATTAATTTTACATTTTGAACGAAATAGCATACTTGTGACTTACTTTTGCTTCCCATTCCATTCCTGCTACAGAGATACCCAAGAGTACCACTACTGTTATGGCTCCAATTATCTGATGTCATTCATCTCATCCAACATAAGCGCATTATTATCCTACAGAAGAAGAGATGGGGTAGAAAGCAGATAATGTTGTTGAAATTACCACCAAAATGTACAGATCTAAGGTAGTGACAACTCATCTCTAGGTGTGGTTGTACAATAGCATCAAAAAACTAAGAGCAGACATATCAAAAGATAATGAAAGAAGATGGCAGGGGACATGGAGAGAGAAAAGGATGTGAGAAAGAAAAAGGATGGAAAGTGGGTTATCAGGTGAGAGGAGGAGAGGAAAATGGAGAGAATACCAATTGCCACTATTCTGAAAGATAAATACTGAACACTCAGCTCAAACACTGGAGAAATATTCTTAGTGGCCCAGTAAAGCACAGAGTGGCCTGTTTTCATCCCAGTTTAGAAAGTATTATGACTCTACACAAGTGCTTACTTAACACCTTTACAATTTCTTTGATAAATCCCTTTAAAAAAAGCCTCTTGTCTGCCCATCTAGCCAACTACTCAATTCCTTTACAATTCCTACCACTCCCTCAGAGATCCATGTGCTTATTCCATGCTTTCCTGAATTCAGATACTGTCCTAGTCTCCATCACATCTACTAAAAGGCTGTTCCATGCATCCCATATATAAAGAATTATTTCTATTACACCTTAGGCTACCCCCTTTCACCCTCATCTCTGTTGAAAGAGGCTTGCCTCCTGTGCATAGATAACTTGGAAGTATTTAAATGTCTCTCCCCTCCCCCCTCGCCTTTCCTCTAGTACAGAGGTTCTCAAACTAGTCCTGGAGGACCCCCATCCAGTCAGGTTTTTCAGGATATCCACAATGAATATGTATGAGAAAAAAATTGCATGCTATGGAGGCAGTGCATGTACATTTTTTATTTTTTTTTTATATAAGCATAATTGCAATTTTCTTGATATTTGCAAAAACTTATTTACTATTTTAAAATTATGTACACATTTTTAAGTGCTTATATAAAAAAATTAAAAATACTCTAAAATATTAGGTGTTATATACACTCAAGTATATTAACATTTTTTTTATGGAGGTTGAACAGTTGATGGTTAAAAAAAAAAACCAAACTAAAATCATTACTGGGTGGTGATTGTTTAAATATGAAAACCTGCCACCTCGTCCATATATATTATTGGGTCTTAACGGTTTTTATTATTGGCATAGCATTTTTTTTACAATTTAAAATTCTTTAAAAAAAAAAAAAAAAAAACAAAAAAAAACAATCACAGAAGTGTTTAGATTTGGAAGATGTAGATTTTTTTTTGTAAACATCAAAAGCAATTAGTCCAAGGACCTATCCCTGCAGCACACCACTAGTAGCACCCCTCTCATTGCCATGACAGGAAAATTAGTTGTTACCTGTTAATTTTCGTTCCTGTAGTACCAAGGATCAGTCCAGACTGCTGGGTTATTTATTTATTTATTTATTTTAAATTTTTATATACCGGAATTCCTGTATGCAATACAAATCAGTCTGGTTTACAAGTAACGAAAGAGGTTGCCCTGGTCTGGGAAGTTAGACCTGGGTTTTTTTACATAGAACATGGAACAATAACAATAAACCATTGAACATTATTACAAGTAACATAGAATGTAACAATAGCATTTAACAGATTTAACTTTTTTTACAAAGAACTTTAGGAAGCGAATATGGTCTGCAGTAGACGGTTATATAAAGGTGAATAATGACTGTTAGAATTGCGAATAAGCAAGTACGGTATGAAAATTAAGTGGCAAGGTGTTGGTGACACCCTGCAATGGTTGGATCTGAAAGTCAGGAGGAGGTGCCTATTGGAAAGCTTGCCTGAAGAGCCAGGTTTTTAACCTTTTTTGAACTCTAGTAGATTGGGTTCGAGTCGAAGGTCTGGTGGGAGCGCATTCCATTGGTGTGGTCCCGCAGTGGAGAGGTGCTCTTTTCTTAGTGTTGATTTGGCAGGAGCTGCGGCTAACGTGCCTTTGTAGGCGCTTCTGATGGGTCTGGAAGATAAGTGTGGACGAAGTTGGGTTTGTAGAGATATAGGTGCGACGTTGTGAATTGCTTTATGAATGATGGTTAATGTTTTATATAGGATTCTCTGTTTGATGGGTAGCCAGTGGAGGTTGCTCAAGATGGTGGGGGGGTAATATGGTCTCTTCTCTTCGTGTTGGTTAGGATTCTGGCTGCGGGCATTTTGTACTATTGTAGGGGTTTGATGCTGTTGGAGGGGAGGGCCAAGTAAGATTGAGTTGCAGTAATCAAGTTTCGAAAAAAATAATGGATTGAAGAACGAGGCGAAAGTCATTAAAGTGAAGGAGTGACTTTAGTTTCTTTAGGACCTGTAGTTTAAAGAAGCAGTCCCTGGTGGTTGTGTTTATGAATTTTTTTTAGGTTAAGTTGATTGTCCAGCCATGCTCCAAGATTCCTGACGTCAGCAGAGAGCTCATTGTTAAAGATGTGGTTTGTGTCAGGTTAGGTGTGTGGGTGTTCGGGTTGTGTGGAAATCAGTAGCAACTCTGTTTTGCTGGAATTTAGAATCAGGTTCAGGCTGGAGAGTACTTGTTTAATTGGTTGAAGACAATTCTCCAAGTAGGCGAAGGTTTTTGAATAGATTCTGTGATAGGGATGAGGATCTGGATGTCGTCTGCATAGAGGTAATGAGTAAGTTTGAGCTGTGATAGCAGATGGCAGAGGGGGAGGAGGTAGACGTTGAACAGGGTGGGAGAGAGGGAAGAACCTTGAGGTACACCTTGGTCTGATAGGATGGGGGTTAGAATCCTTGTTATTAATTCTGACCTGGTTAAAACCTGTTTGATAGGAATGATTTGAACCAACTGAGAGCTGTGCCTTTAATTCCTATGTTTGATAGTTGTTCTAGGAGTTGTGAGTGATTTACCGTGTCGAACGCTGAGGATAGGTCTAGTAGGACCAGTAAGAATGATTGTTTTTTCTTCCAGGTTCAAAAGTAAATTATCAGTGAGAGAAAGCAAAAGTGACTCTGTGCTTAGTGATTTTCGAAAACCATATTGTGCAGGGGGAGAGAATGTTGTATTCCTCGAGATAATCGGAAAGTTGTTTATTTACGGCTTTTTCCATCAATTTGGAGATCAGGGGCAGGTTTGCAATGGGTCTGAAGTTAGCTGGGTCCGTTAGTGATGCATTGGTTTTTTCAGTAGGGGTTTGATGATTGCAAGTTTTAGTTGGTTAGGAACTGTGCCCATGGCCAAAGAGGTGTTGATTGATTTCTGCAATAGGTTTTGCGACGGTGCTAGGGATGGGCAGTGAGCAGATTAGTAGGGAGTGGGTCCGATGGATGTGCAGATGGTTTAATTTTTTTTAAGTAAATTTTCAATCTCCATGGCGGATGTGGGCTCGAATGACTCTAGTCTAGAATTCAGAGTGGGTTGGTATGAGCTATGAGGTATTGGTAGAGTTTGATGGGTTGTGAGGGAGCTAGTAAGGTTTGAGATTTTTGTTTGAAGTAGGTGGCTAATTCGTTGGCCTTGCTGAGCGCTAGTTGGTCTGGAATGGATGGTGGTGTCGGTTTGGTGAGAGATGATACGTAAGAGAATAACGCTTTAGAGTCGAAGATGAAGTTATGAATTCTTTTTGCATAGAAGTCCTTTTTTGTTTTGTGTATGGCGTTTCTGTAGGTGTTAAGGGTGGCTTTGTAGTCCAGTCTGGATGAGGGTGTAGGGTTGATTCTCCAGCTTTGTTCTTTGTTTCGTAATTTTGTTTTAGGGCTTTTAGTTCCGGGGTGAACCATGGTTTTCTGTTGTCTCGTGCCGACTGGATTACTTTTGAGGAGGTTGGACAGAGTTGATCCGCTATTTTGTTCGTGAGTTTGATCCATGAGATGGTGGCTGTGTTGGCGTCTGAGAGGTCTATTTGTTTGAGATCTTTGGAGCAGTGTTCTGTGAGTAACTCCAGAGAGCATGGTTTCCTGAAATGAATGGTGGTTTCGGAGATGTTTGGAGGTGGTGAGTTTTTCATTTTGAGGGTTGTGTCTATGATCTGATGGTCTGACCAGGGGATTGGTGTGCAGGTGGGATTGGTGTGGATGGACCAGCTATCGTTGATAAATATGAGGTCTAATGTATGACCTGCTTTGTGGGTGGGCCCGCTGATTATTTGTGAGAATCCAAGGTGACTGAGGGAGGAAAGGAAGGGTTTCGCAGTTAGTAGATTGAGGGATGGAGTCCACGTGAATGTTGAAGTCTCCCAGTATGATGGTTGGTTTGTCTGAGTTTAGGTGTTTGGCTATCATCTCTATTAGAGGGGAGGGGTTAGCCTCTAGAGTTCCTGGTGTGGCGTAGATGAGGAAAATTTGTAGATGTTGAGATTTGAATATGGAGCATTCAAGATTTGAAGTGGCGTATGATAGTTGTAGGGTTATGCCCAGTTGTTTTTTTGCAGCAAGTAGAATTCCTCCTCCTTTCTTTTTTGGTCTAGGTATTGAGAAGAGGTCGAAGGATTGTGTGGGTAATTGGTTAGTTAATGATAGTTAATGATAGTTAGTTAATGCCTCCCTTCCAGCAGATGGGAGTCAGAGAAAAGCTGAAAGGCACCTCCCATATAACCTGGTGTGCCACCTGCGATCCCTCAGTATAATCAATATCAAAGCAGAATGAATGTAACATATGGTAAACAACCAATGACTAGATCATTGGTTGTTTACCATATGTTACCTCTGAAATAACTATAAACGTTTGACAAAAAGAACCATGTCGTGTCTGAAAGAATGTTCTGAAAAAATCTACAAAGAGAAACAATACGGTACAAGCAGACGAGCGGGAATCTCCTTCCTCTGGGCGGGTATCTGGACTGATCCTTGGTACTACAGGAACGAAAATTAACAGGTAAGAACTAATTTTCCTTTCCCTGTACGTACCAGGATCAGTCCAGACTGCTGGGATGTACCCAAGCTGCCCTAAAGGGGGTGGGACCTAGAAATCCCCGCTCGAAGCACACTGCTGCCAAATGAATCCATTTTCAGATCCCGCACGTCCAAGTGGTAATGCTTGGCAAACGTGTGCAAAGATTTCCAAGTAGCCGCCCAGCAAATCTCTTGAGGCGAGACCCATTCGCTCTCCGCCCAGGACGCCACTTGCGATCTAAGAGAATGTGCCTTAAGTCCATCCGGTACTAAGCGCCCGTGACATATGTAAGTTGAAGCAATAGCGTCTTTCAACCAGCAGACAATAGTAGCCTTAGAAGCCTTAGTCCCTTTCTTAGGACCACTCCACAAGACAAAAAGATGGTCGGACAATCGGAAAGGATTAGTAACTTCCAAGTACTGCAAGAGAACTCTGCGACCATCCAACCTCTTGAGATCCTGCGCCTGAGGAGCATTCCTATCCTCATCTGAGAATGCCGGCAATTCAACTGTCTGGTTGACATGAAAAGCAGATACCACCTTAGGCAAGAAGGAAGGTACAGTCCAAAGGGAAACTCTCGAGTCAGTGATGCGCAGGAAAGGCTCCCTCTACAGGACAATACTTGAAGTTCTGAGATCCTTCTAGCTGAGCAGATAGCCACGAGAAAACACCATCTTAAGTGTTAAATCCTTTAGCGTCGCTCGCTTCAAAGGTTCAAAAGGAGGACTACACAGGCCTCGAAGAACCAAATTCATACTCCAAGACGGAAAGATCAACGCACCGGCGGCTTTAGGTGCTTGACGCCCTTCAAGAATCTGGCCACGTCCAGGTGAAGAGCGATGGAAGTACCATCAACCTTACCTCGAAAAGAGGCCAGGGCTGCTATCTGTACTCGCAGCGAGCTGTACGATAAACCCTTCTTTAGGCTGTCCTGCAAGAAAGCAAGAATGTGACTAATGGTGACCTGCTGCGGGGACACACTCAACCCACGGCACCACGAATCAAACACCTTCCATACCCGAACGTAGGTAAAAGAAGTAGAGGTATTACGAGCGTGAAGGAGGGCAGTAATAACCGCCTGAGTAACCCTTTTTTCTCAATTGCCTCCTCTCATAAGCCAAGCCGCTAGACAAAAGCAATCGGCCTGATCGAAAAATACTGGGCCCTGCCGGAGAAGGTTTGGTAGATGGCAGAGGAGTAGGGGGCCGTCCACTGCCAGGTTGATCAGATCTGCGAACCACGGCCTTATTGGCCACTCCAGGGGTCACCAGAACCTGTCCCCCGGTGGGATTCGATCCGGTGCAAAACCATCCCCACCAGCGGCCATGGAGGGAACACGTAAAGGAGAATATGTGGAGACCAAGGAAGAACCAGAGCGTCCACTCCTTCTGAGCCATGCTCCCTTCTACGACTGAAGAAACGAGATGCTTTCGCGTTCAAACGAGTTGCCATCAAGTCCAATCAGGGAGTCCCCCACCGGTTGGTAATGAGCCGCAGTGCCTGGTTTGATAGCTCCCATTCTCCACAGTTCTAGCTTCTGCCGGCTGAGGAAGTCCGCCTGTACGTTGTCGACCCCAGCTATGTGGGATGCCGCTATGCGAGACAGATGGTGTTTCACCCAATCCATCAACATGTCCGCTTCGGAGGCTACTAGCCGACTTTTTGTGCCCCCTTGTCGGTTTATGTAAGCCACGGTGGTCGCATTGTCAGATAGGACCCGTACCGCCCAGTGGTGAACCAGGGGAAGAAATTGGCACAGCGCCAAGTGAACCGCCCTGGTTTCCAAGCGATTGATGGACCACTTGCTCTGTGGCAGCGTCCAAAAACCCTGCACTGACTGTGACTGACAGTCCGCCCCCCAACCTGTCAGGCTGGCAACCGTCGTCACGACTATTCATTGAGGGGGCTCCAGGTCCACGCCTCGAAGCAAGTGATCTGGGATCAACCACCAATCCAGACTGGACCTGGCCGGTTCGAGGAGCGGTAATGGCAGTTGGAACTCTGCCGACTTGGGGTCCCAACAAGAAAGTAGTGCCCTCTGCAAAGGCCACATATGAGCAAAAGCCCAAGCCCAACTCCAGGGAAGATGCCATAAAACCAAGAACCTGCAAATAGTCCCACACCACGGGAAAGGGAAGAGCTAACAGACGCCGAACCTGAGACATTAGCCGCTCCATCCTCACCAGTGGCAGGGAAACCTTGCCCATACAGGTGTCGAACTGTGCTCCCAGAAATACCAATACCTGAGACAGAACCTGGTGGCTCTTGGTATAATTGACAACCCAGCCTAGGGAACTCAGCCGACCCAAAACTGATTGCTCTGCGAGAACGCGATACACTTCAGACTTCGCTCGGATGAGCCAGTCGTCCAAGTAGGGATGCACCAATATGCCCTCTCTCCAAAGGCTCGCTGGTACCACCACCATCACCTTGGCGAAGACCCTCGGAGCCGTCGCTAGCCCGAAGGGTAGGACAGAAAACTGGAAACGCTGCCCCATGATCATGAACCGTAGAAATCTGATGATATTCCTGGATCCCTATGTGGAGATAAGCCTCCATTAGATCCAAAGAAGCCAAAAACTCGCCTTTGTGGACAGCTGCAATGACTGATCTCAACGTCTCCATTCGAAATCAAGGGATACACAACACCCTGTTGACCTGCTTCAAATCCAGTATCGGGCGGAATGAACCCTCCTTCTTGGGAATGATGAAGTAAATGGAGTAGCGACCGATCCGACACTTGGCTGCGGGAACCAGAACAATGGCTCCCAGGGCCTGTAATCGAGACGGCGTTTGCAAAACCACTTGCTGCTTCGTCTGAGACCCGCTGGGAGATACGAGAAACAGATCGCAAAGGGGTCGTGCAAAATCCAAAACGTAGCCTTGATTTATAATGTCGAGAACCCACTGGTCTGAGGTTATCTTGGCCCATTCCTCTCTAAAGCGGAAGAGTCACACCCCCCCCCCCCCCGATCTCCGGAACTGAGGAATGGGCCAGCGTCTCTTCATTGGGACGCTTTGTTGTTGGCAAAGGCATGAGAGGTTCCAGCGCGCTGAGGCCGCCTGCCACGAAAGGAATGCGCCCATGTTTGAGACCTTGTGGGCGGCTGCCGAGGGGCATAGAAGGAAGAGCCCCTACCTAAGCGGAAACGGCGTTGTCCTCGAAAGCAGCCTTCTCCCCCAAGGAACAAACCAGCTGCTCTAGCTCGTCTCCGAATAAAAGCTTGCCCCGAAAGGGAAAAGAACCCAACTGTGACTTAGAGGAGGGATCCACCGACCAGTTACGTAGCCCTAGTAGCTGCCTTGCGGAAACCGCTGAAGCCATAGTCGGGCCGAGGTGCGGAGGAGATCATATAAGGCATCCACCGTATATGCCACCGCAGATTCCATGCGGTTCGCCTGTTCAGCTTCCTCCGGAGGAAGGTCCTGTGCCGTAAGCATTTGTTGTACCCAGCGGAGGGTGACCCTCTGCATCATGCTGCTGCAAACCGCGGCCCTCACTCCTAACGCTGAAACTTCAAAAATCCGCTTAAGCAAGACTTCCAGCTTCCTATCCTGAAGGTCCTTGAGCGCTGTGCCTCCTGTCACAGGAATGGTAGTATGCTTGGCAATGGCCGTGACTGCCGAACCGACCATGGGATCTTAAGAAGATCCAAGGACTCATTAAGAAGTGGATAAAGCTTTTCCATGGCTCTGCTGACACACAGGGTGGCTTCAGGAGTATCCCATTCCTGGGACACGAGCTGGAAAAGTTTTGGATGGAAAGGAAATATTTGCAGCGGAGCGCAAAGCCCCGACAACACTGAGTCTCCCGGCGAAGCATCCGGAATCACCTGTGGAACTGGGATCTCAAGTTCCTGAAGCACATGTGAAATCAACGGGTCCAGCTCCTCCTTGTGGAACAAACAGAGTATCTGTGGATCATCCCCCTCCACTGGATCGGCACTGCCCACATCATCACCCACATCATGCGTGGAGGGGTCCCTGAGACATGGGATCTGCAGATGGGGAGGGATGGTATGTCCATCACCCTGGACTGTGCCAAGCACCCTCGACCCAGGGCTCTCCTGGTCTGTTGTGACCTTAAAACACTTAGCTTAGACAGAAGACCTATTTTATTTATTTATTTAAGTTCTTTTAATATACCGATGCTCAAGACAAGTCTTATCGAACCGGTTTACAATGAACAAGGGAAGAAACCAATTAACAGCAAGGCGTATAAGAGTTACAATAAAACAGGGAGAGAGTAACTTGGTCATTAGAAAATGAGGGATAGATTAAACAGTAAAAAAACAGTAAGAAACAGTAAAATAACAATGAGTAGAGAGCTATTGATTAGATAAAAAAGCTAGTACATTCATTTAGTGGTTCATTTAGTGCTTCTTAGTGGAGTTGGCCGAACAGTTGGCCAAACAGTTCTATAATTAGGGGGGGGGGGGGACTGAGGGAGAGACAGGAAAGGAAGGTGGGAGGGAGGGGGTGTGGGGCAAGGAAGGGAGGTAATAGGGAGAGGGGAGATAGACGGTGCTGGAAGAAGACAGTATCTTCAGCTGTATGCTTGAGTGAATAGTCAGGTTTTCAGTTTTTTTCTGAAGGAGAGCTGGCATTTTTCGTGGCGTAGATCATGGGGGAGTGAGTTCCAGTGATGCGGTCCGGCCATGGATAGAGTTCGTTTTTTAATGGAGTTGTGTATAGTGGATTTGTTAGGGGGGACCTGGAGGGTGTCTCTGTAAGCGGATCTGATTGGTCTTGATGAGGCGTGAAGATCAAGAGGAATGGTAAGTTGTAGTGAAGATTGCTGATATATGGTTTTGTGAATGATGGTCAGTGTCTTGAAGAGTATTCTATAGTGGATGGGTAGCCAGTGTAGAGATTTTAAGATCGGAGTGATGTGGTCTCTGCGACGGGTATTTGTGAGGATCCTGGCTGCTGCATTTTGCAGCATCTGTAGAGGTTTAGTGGAGGAGGCAGGGAGACCGAGTAGTAGCGCATTGCAGTAATCGATCTTTGAGAACAATATGGCTTGAAGGACTGCGCGGTAGTCATGAAAGTGTAGGGGGGGTCTAATCTGTTTTAGGACCTGTAGCTTGAAGAAGCCTTCTTTAGTGGTGGCGTTGATGAATTTTTTGAAGCTCATTCTAGAGTCCAGGATGGTCCCCAGGTCTCTCACCTGGTTTGTTATTGGTATCATGGCGGTGCTGATGATATGGTTATCGTTGGGGGAGATGACCAGGAGTTCGGTTTTTGACGTATTAAGAATCAGATCATGACTGGTGAGAAGGAGATTGATAGCGTGAAGGCAGCTGTTCCAAAAGTTTATGGTGTTGGAGATTGTGTCCTTGATGGGAATAAGGATCTGCACGTCGTTGGCGTATATAAAGTGGGTAAGGTTGAGATTATTGAGTAATTGGCATAGTGGGAGTAGATATATGTTAAATAAGGTAGGGGAAAGTGAGGAACCTTGGGGTACTCCTTGTTAGGATGGAATGGTGGGGGGATTCTTTTTTCGATATTTTTACTTTGTAGTGTCTGTTGCTTAGGAAGGATTTTAGCCAGATGAGTGCAGAGCCTGAGATGCCAATATCCATCAGGCGGTTGATGAGGATAGTGTGATTTACAGTGTCGAATGCCGCGGAGATGTCGAGCAGAGCTAGCAGGTAAGATTTTCCATTGTCTAGTCCCATTAGGATGTTGTCAGTTAACGAGAGTAGGAGAGATTCTGTGTTTCGTCCTTTTCTGAATCCGAATTGGGAAGGAAAAAGAATGTCATGGGTGTCAAGGTAGTCTGTGAGTCGAGTGTTTACTAGTTTTTCCATTAGCTTGGCTACGAAAGGTAAGTTGGCAATGGGCCGGAAATTTATAGGGTTAGCCGGGTCCAAGTTTGTTTTTTTCAGTAAGGGTTTTATAGAAGCGGTTTTTAATGCATCCGGGACCAATCCTTGAATGAGGGAACAGTTTATGATGTCTGCCAGCAGTTTGGCAATGGTGTTCGGGATTGTGAACAGGAGTTTATTAGGTATTTGGTCTATAGGGTGTGAAGGTGGTTTCATTTTCTTGATAATAGACTCAATTTCCAAGGATGAGGTGAGATCAAAAGATTCTAGAGATTGATTGTGGATCTTAGGAGAGTAGCTTTGGCTATTTGGAGGCTGGGTGTTTGGAGTGGCGTTGGATGATGTCAGAAGTGTAAGTAGGTTTTTTATTTTGTTGTCAAAGAAGGCTGCCAGCTCTGATATTTGTTTAGTGCTTCTTCTTCCGGGATGATTGAGGAACAGGGGAGGTAAGGGCTGCTACAAAGGAGAAGAGTGTTTTAGGGTCGTATAGGGAAGCCGTGTATTTTTCGGCGTAGAAATCCTTTTTTGTGCGGGTGAATGGAGGTCCTATATAGACTCATTACTGTTTTGTATGAGGCCTGTGTGGTAGGGGATGGATCCTTCCACCAGCGTTGTTCTTTGTGTTGCAGTTCTATGAGTTTCCTTAATTCTGTTGTGAACCAGGGTTTTTTGTTGGTACGATCTGGATTTATAACTTTGGAGGACATGGGGCATATGTTATCAGCTACTGAGCGTGTGATATTTAACCATGAATTCATAGCAGTGTCAGCGTTAGTGAGGTCCAGGTTGGTTAGGTCCTTGGAGAGGCTGTTGCTGAGGGCGTCCATGGAGCAAGGTTTTCTGAATTGGAATGATGATTTAGGGATGGTGGGAGACGTTTTTTTCTTTATAGATAGTTCTGTCGTTATCAATGAATGATCAGACCAGGGAATGGGGGGTGCAAGTAGGGGTAAAAGATGGTGAGATGTGTTCATTTATGAAAATAAGGTCTAGTGTGACCAGCTTTGTGTGTAGGTTTATTTATAATTTGTTTGAAACCCATGGCTTGGAGTGAGGATAGGAGGGCTTTGCAGTTGGCAGAGGGGGAAGGGGAATCGAAATCTCCTAACAGGATAGCTGGTGAGTTTGTATTGATGTGTTTGGCTACCATTTCTATGAGGGGGGACGGGTCTGATTCTAGGAGCCCAGGGGGGGGGGCGTAGATGAGACAGATTTGAAGCTGGGTGGATTGAATAATCCGATTTCAAGTTTGGTGGGTCGAGTTGATGGCTTGCTGTGAAAGACTCAGTTCTTTTTTGCGGCCAGCAGTAATCCTCCCCCTCTTTTTTTTGCTCTGGGGATAGAGTAAAAGTCATACAGTTGTATTGATAGTTGGTTGATTAGGGCTATATCAGCGTTTTTCAGCCAGGTTTCAGTTATTGCACATATGTCCGGTTGGGAGTCTAGTAGGAGGTCATTGAGTAAGTGTGATTTTTTTGTCAGTGATTGGGAGTTAAGAAGAGTTAGGGTGATTACAGACAAACCTAGGAATTGGGTTAGGGGGGATATCATGATGGGGATCAGTGATCTCTTGGAGCGGTGATAATTGAGTGTGGGGGCGTTGACTCTGTGGAGGAGTGAGTGAGGGATAATAGGTTTCAGCTTCTACATAAGCCTTATGTAGAAGCAATACAAACTGGGAAGAAAATGGGTGAGGTCTCTAAGGGCCCCCCCGTCGATAAAAATGGGGGTGGGCCTGAGTCCTGCTGAAAATCACGTGGCCTTTGAGGACTGAGTGCCGGCAGGGACAGAGGAGGAAGCTCCTCTCCCTCCCCTATTAATCTACATCGCGTTCTAAATGGGACATGATGGACGCCGCGGGATCAGAATGAGGCAAGATGGCCGCCGCTCCCATGCCGATCAGGAGCGCGTCGGACCTCTGCCTCTGAGGAAGCGGCTCGCTTCTGTGTCCCCCTCAGGCGCGGCAGAGCTGTTCCCCTGCCCGAAATCGGCTGCTGCGAAGGCCCCTCGCCCCAGGGGATACACCGGGAGCAGAGGCCTTTGCGGGAGAGCCGGTACTTCCGGCTCCCCACACGCCGTGCAAACGGCTCCCCACGGCATGATAAAAGCGCGGCGAACTCTGTTGAGTGACAGGTCACCCCTTCCAGAGACCCGGGAGATCAAGATAGACGAGGGGCCAAAAAGGTTTGTGTTGAAATAAAAAAACCTCTCTCTAATAAAAAAGTCTTTTTTTTTTTTTTTTTTGTAAATAACTTTGATAAGCCTTCTAACTCAAGGGAATAACCTCCCCTGAACCACTAGGAAACTGGACCAAGCAAAATTGCTTACCTTGTAATAGGTGTTATCCCAGGACAGCAGGATGTAGTCCTCACATATGGGTGACGTCACTGATGGAGCCCTATTGCGGGAAAACTTTCTGTCAAAGTTTCTAGAAACTTTTGACTGGCCCTGTGAGGCCACTGATCATGCCCATCATGCCATGATATTCTCTGTCACAGGGGTCTCTCTTCAGTCTCGTATTTAGTAATAAGCTTTAGCAAAAAATAAAATAATAAAATGTATCGGACCCAACTCCGCGGGGTGGCGGGTGGGTTTCGTGAGGACTACATCCTGCTGTCCTGGGATAACACCTATTACAAGGTAAGCAATTTTGCTTTATCCCAGGACAAGCAGGATGCTAGTCTTTGCATATGGGTGGATTAGCAAGCTAGAGGCTGACTCATTTCGTAGTGGCAACAGTGAAGTATTGTTGGTGAAAATGAGGCAGCCGAAGATCATAGCAGGTTGGATGTAGAAGGAGTTGGGATTAAACATGTTCTTTAAGACAGATTGTCCATAGGCTGAATCTTGTCGTTCCTGTTTGTCCAAACAGTAATGAGCTGCAAAGGTGTGAAGAGAACTCCATGTTGCTGCTTTACATATGTCAAGGATTGGCACTGAACGATAGTGTGCTACTGAGGTTGACATTGCTCTTACTGAATGTGCCTTTACTCGCCCTTGGAGAGGAAGGCCTGCTTTTTCATAGCAAAACTGTATGCAATCTGCTAACCAATTGGATAGAGTTTGTTTACTCACTGCTTTACCCGGTTTGTTTGGATCATAAGATACAAAGTGTTGAGTGGATTTCCTGTGCACTGCAGTGCGGTCTAAGTAAAATGCTAGTGCACGCTTACAGTCCAAGGTATGTAAGGTTCGTTCTCCTTGGTGAGAATGAGGCCTTGGAAAGAATGTGGGTAAAACTATAGATTAGTTCAAGTGGAATTCCGTAATTACTTTGAGAAGGAATTTTGGATGTGTACGGAGAACCACTCTGTCATGTAGGAATTTAGTATAGGGTTAGTACGTGACAAGTGCTTGTAACTCACTAACCCTTCTTGCTGATGTAATGGCTATGAGGAAGATAGTCTTCCATGTGAGAAATTTAAGATCACAGGAGTTCATGGGTTCGAAAGGAGAACGCATGAGTCTTGTTAAGACCAGATTCAGGTCCCATTCTGTCGTTGGTGGCCAAATTGGTGGTTTAAGGTGAGTTAAACCTCTCATAAACCTGACAAGAGGTTGTATAGATATTGGTGCATCTCTCATCTTGTTATGGTAAGCTGAGATTGCACTTAAGTGTACTCTTACAGATGAAGTCTGGAGACCAGAGTCTGAAAGATGGCATAAGTAGTCTAGTAGAGAAATTGTGGGGCAGGAGAAAGGATCAATATTCTTTTGGCTGCACCACATAGTAAACCTTTTCCATTTCGAAGAATAGTTCTTTCGTGTTGAAGGTTTACGTGAAGCTATAAGCACTTGAGATAAGAACATAAGAACATGCCATACTGGGTCAGACCAAGGGTCCATCAAGCCCAGTATCCTGTTTCCAACAGTAGCCAATCCAGGCGTTAACAACCTGGCAAGTACCCAAAAACTAAGTCTATTCCATGTTACCGTTGCTAGTAATAGCGGTGGTTATTATCTAAGTCAACTTAATTAATAGCAGGTAATGGACTTCTCGTCCAAGAACTTATCCAATCCTTTTTTAAACACAGCTATACTAACTGCACTAGGACAAGCAGGATGCTTGTCCTAGTGCAGTTTAATTGTGCGCTGAGTGAAAAAGAACTTTCTCCGATTAGTTTTAAATGTGCCACATGCAAACTTCATGGAGTGCCCCCTAGTCTTTCTGTTATCTGAAAGAGTAAAAAAACAATTCACATCTACCCGTTCTAGACCTCTCTTGATTTTAAACACCTCTATCATATCCCCCCTCAGCCGTCTCTTCTCAAAGCTGAAAAGTCCTAACCTCTTTAGTCTTTCCTCATAGGGGAGCTGTTCCATTCCCTTTATCATTTTGGTAGCCCTTCTCTGTACCTTCTCCATCGCAATTATATCTTTTTTGAGATGCGGCGACCAGAATTGTACACAATATTCAAGGTGCGGTCTCACCATGGAGCGATACAGAGGCATTATGACATTTTCCGATTTATTCACCATTCCCTTTCTAATAATTCCCAACATTCTGTTTGCTTTTTTGACTACCGCAGCACACTGAACCGATGATTTCAATGTGTTATCCACTATGACGCCTAAATCTCTTTCTTGGGTAGTAGCACCTAATATAACTATAAATATAGCATGGGTTATTTTTCCCTATATGCATCACCTTGCACTTGTCCACATTAAATTTCATCTGCCATTTAGATGCCCAATTTTCCAGCCTCACAAGGTCTTCCTGCAATTTATCACAATCTGCTTGTGATTTAACTCTCTGAGCTATTTTGTATCATCTGCAAATTTGATTACCTCACTCATCGTATTTCTTTCCAGATCATTTATAAATATATTGAAAAGTAAGGGTTCCAGTACAGATCCCTGAGGCACTCCACTGCCCACTCCCTTCCACTAAGAAAATTGTCCATTTAATCCTACTCTCTGTTTCCTGTCTTTTAGCCAGTTTGTAATCCACGAAAGGACATCGCCACCTATCCCATGACTTTTTACTTTTCCTAGAAGCCTCTCATGAGGAACTTTGTCAACTGCCTTCTGAAAATCCAAGTATACTACATCTACTGGTTCACCTTTATCCACATGTTTATTAACTCCTTCAAAAAAGTGAAGCAGATATGTGAGGAGAGACTTGCCTTGGGTAAATCCATGCTGACTTTGTTCCATTAAACCATGTCTTTCTATATGTTCTGTGATTTTGATGTTTAGAACACTTTCCACTATTTTTCCCGGCACTGAAGTCAGGCTAACCGATCTAATTTCCCGGATCTCCCCTGGAGCCCTTTTTAAATATTGGGGTTACATTAGCTATCCTCTGTCTTCAGGTACAATGGATGATTTTAATGATAGGTTACAAATTTTTACTAATAGGTCTGAAATTTCATTTTTTAGTTCCTTCAGAACTCTGGGGTGTATACCATCTGGTCCAGGTGATTTACTACTCTTCAGTTTATCAATCAGGTCTACCACATCTTCTAGGTTCACCGTGATTTGGTTCAGTTCATCTGAATCATTACCCATGAAAACCTTCCCCAGTACGGGTACCTCCCCAACATCCTCTTCAGTAAACACCAAAGAAAAGAAATCATTGAATCTTTCCATGCTGGCCTTATCTTCTCTAAGTGCCCCTTTAACCCCGCGATCATCTAACGGTCCAACTGACTCCCTCACAGGCTTTCTGCTTCGGATATATTTAAAAGAGTTTTTACTGTGAGTTTTTGCCTCTATGGCCAACTTCTTTTCAAATTCTCTCTTAGCTTGCCTTATCAATGTCTTACATTTAACTTGCCAATGTTTATGCATTTTCCTATTTTCCTCTGTTGGATCCTTCTTCCAATTTTTGAATGAAGATCTTTTGGCTAAAATAGCTTCTTTTACTTCCCCTTTTAACCATGCCGGTAATCATTTTTCCTGCTTTCCACCTTTCTTAATGTGTGGAATACATCTGGATTGTGCTTCTAGGATGCTATTTTTTTTTTTTTTTTTTTTTTAACAATGACCACGCCTCTTGCACACTTTTTACTTTTGTAGCTGCGCCTTTCAGTTTTTTTCTAACTATTTTTCTCATTTTATCAAAGTTTCCCTTTTGAAAGTTTAGCACGAGAGCCGTGGATTTGCTTACTGTCCCCCTTCCAGTCGTTAATTCAAATTTGATCATATTATGATCACTATTGCCAAGCGGCCCCACCGTTACCTCTCTCACCAAATCTTGTGCTCCACTGAGAATTAGATCTAAAATTGCTCCCTCTCTCGTTGGTTCCTGAACCAATTGCTCTATAAAGCTATCATTTATTCCATCCAGGAACTTTATTTCTGTAGCGTGTCCCGATGATACATTTACCCAGTCAATATTGGGGTAATTGAAGTCTCCCACTATTACCGCACTACCAATTTGGTTAGCTTCCCTAATTTCTCTTAGCATTTCACTGTCAGTCTCACCATCTTGACCAGGTGGACGGTAGTATACTCCTATCACTATAGTCTTCCCTGACACACATAAAGATTCAATTGTGCATTTAGTCTCATGCAGAATGTTTATCCTGTTGGACTCTATGCCATCCCGGACATAAAGCGCCATACCACCTCCCGGGTGCTCCTCTCTGTCATTGCGATATAATTTGTACCCCGGTATAGCACTGTCCCATTGGTTGTCCTCCTTCCACCATGTTTCTGAGATGCCAATTAAATCTATGTCATCTTTCACTGCTATACATTCTAATTCTCCCATCTTACTTCTTAGACTTCTGGCATTAGCATACAAACATTTCAAAGTTTGTTTTTTGTTTGTATTTTCATTCTGCTTTTTAATTGATAGGGATAAGTTAGAATTTTTTAGCTCAGGTGAGTTTTTAGTTACAGGCACTTGGACTACTTTTCTTATTATTGGAACCTCACTGTCGGGATGCCCTAATTCTAATGCATCATTAGTATCCTTTGAAGATACCTCTCTCCGAACCATGCGCTGCTGAGCGACTGTCTGCTTTCCCCTTTGTTCTAATTTAAAAGCTGCTCTATCTCCTTTTTAAAGGTTAGCGCCAGCAGTCTGGTTCCACCCTGGTTAAGGTGGAGCCCATCCCTTCGGAAGAGATTCCCCCTTCCCCAAAAAGTCCCCCAGTTCCTAACAAAACTGAATCCCTCTTCCTTGCACCATCGTCTCATCCACACATTGAGACTCTGGCGCTCTGCCTGCCTCTAGTGACCTGCACGTAGAACAGGGAGCATTTCAGAGAATGCTACCCTGGAGGTTCTGGATTTAAGTTTTCTACCTAAGAGTCTAAATTTGGCTTCCAGAACCTCCCTCCCACATTTTCCTATGTCGTTGGTGCCCACATGTACCACGACAGCCGGCTCCTCCCCAGCACAGTCTAAAATCCTATCTAGGTGACGCACGAGGTCTGCCACCTTCGCACCAGGTAGGCATGTTACCAGGCGATCCTCATACCCACCAGCAACCCAGCCCTCTACATTCCTAATAATCAAATCACCTACTATGATGGCCGACCTAACCCTTCCCCTCCTGGGCAGTAGGCCTTGGGGAGATTAAGTGGTTGTAAAATCAAGCTTTCAACATCCATGCTGTCAGGGCTAGGGATTGAAGGTTGGGGATGGCGCAACCGACCCTGATCTTGAGTTATGAGAGTGGGAGCTACACCCAGGCGAATGGGATCCCTGATCGAGAGGTCTAGAAGTGTGGGAAATCATACTTGTCAAGGCCAATATGGGGCTGTGAGTATCATGGACCCCTTGTCCTGTTACAGCTCATAACCAAAACTCTAGTGAAGCTACATCAGAGAATACGCGTATAGAAAGCCTGAGTTCCAAGGGCGCGCAAAGGCATCCTTGGCTAGTTGGTGATTCTGGCTGTGTAGAGAACAGAATATGTCCACTTTGTGATTCAGGTGTGACGCAAAGAGGTCTACTGTTGGTTGTCCCCAACGTTGAAATATCTTGGTCGCTACTAAGGGATCAAGGGACCATTCGTGTGTTTGGAACTGACGACTGAGTCGATCCGCTACTACATTGTGAATGCCTGCCAGATAAGTGGCCCGGAGAAACATTGAGTGTGCCAGGGCCCAGTCCCAAATCTGTGCAGCTTCTTGACAAAGGAGATACGAGGCCGTACCTCCCTGTTTGTTGATGTACCACATTGGCTAACTGTGTTGTCCGTTTGGATTAGAACAGTCTTGTGGGAAAGGCAGTCCTTGAACGCATGCAGTGCATAACGTATAGCTTGAAGTTCCAGGAAATTGATTTGAAACGTTGCTTCGAGTTTTGTCCAAGTACCCTGGGTTTGGAGATTGTTTATGTGAGCTCCCAACCCAAAGTGGATGCATCTGTAGTTAAAGTTATCTGTGGGACTAGTTGTTGGAAGGGTAGACCCTTGCGCAAATCGTCCTTGTTCGCCCTCCAAAGAAGAGAGGAACATAGCTGGGGGGTTACTTGAATTGGAGAATGCAGTGGTTGAATGGCTTGGATCCATTGAGATCTTAATGTCCATTGCGTTACCCTCATGGCAAGCCTTGCCATAGGAGTGACATGAACTGTGGAGGCCATGTGGCCTAGTAAGGTTAGAAACTGATGAGCTGTTGCTTGTTTCTTTGAGTGAATCGAGTTTGCCAGTAGGGAAAGTGTTTCTGCTCAATCTTCGGGTAGAAAAGCTTTTGAGAGGATGGTGTTCAATTCTGCCCCAATGAATTGAAACAGGTGAGACGGAATGAGATGGGATTTTTGATAATTGATGAGAAAGCCCATGGAGTGAAGTAGAGTAATTGTTCGAGTGAGAGAGGCCAGAGCTCCTTGTTGAGATTGACTTCTGATGAGCCAGTCATCTAAGTGGGGAAAGACATGGACATTTTCCTTGTGCAAGTGTGCTGTAATTACTGCCAGACATTTGGTGAATACTCTGGGAGCAGAGGCAAGTCCGAATGGTATGTCCGAATGAATGGCAAGTCCGAATGAAATGTTGATGACCTACTATGAAATGCAGATATTTGCGATGAGATAATATTGGAATGTGAGCGTAAGCGTCTTGAAGATCCAGGGAACAAAGCCAATCTCCTGTTTGAAGAAGTGGAAGAATGGTGCCTAGAGAAACCATCCTCAACTTTTCTTTCTTCAGAAATTTGTTGAGATTTCTGAGGTCTAGGGTGGGACTCAGGCCTCCTGTTTTCTTTGGAATGAGGAAATAACGGGAGTAGAATCCTCTGCCCTGCTGAGTATCGGTTGTATAGCCCTGGCTCTCAGAAGGGTGGATAATTCTGCTTGTAGATGAATTATGTGAGATTCGTCTAGTGGATAAGGTCTCGGCGGAGAATCTGTTGGGATTGAGAGGAAATTGAGTTTGTAACCTCGAGAGACTATGGAAAGTACCCATTGGTCTGTTGTTATTGGAATCCAATGGTTGTAAAGTAGGATACTAGACCTCCTACTGGTAGATCTGCTAAAGGTCTGAAGAGATGGTTTTGTTCCCTGTTGGCCTCAAAAGCCTGCAGCCAGTCCAGTCTGCGGTGGGGGCTGAGGCCGAGCAGTCTTTGGTTGCCTGGGCTGAGTTCTTTGTTGCGGCCTAGTGGATCTACCCCTCTATGCTGGAGGGTAGTAACGTCTTTGCAGTTCATGTCTGGATTCACGTCATGAAGAATGGCGAGATGGTTGTGTAGAAGAGTCCTGTGGAACTAGTGATAGTTGGCACAGGGTTTCTGTATGTTACACATCTTGGACTTTTGAACCGAATAGGTTGTCACCAACACATGGCAAATCCACTAATTTGTCTTGGACCTCAGGCCTAAGGTCTGAGGCCTTAAGCCATGCCCAACACACCTAGCACTAATCCCAGAGGCCGCTATCCTGGAGGTTGTTTCGAAGCCATCATAAGCAGCCCTGACGTCATGCTTGCCAGCCTCAAGTGCTTTATGAATGATCGCTTGGGCTGCTTCTTGATATTGCTGTGGTAATGATGTAGTGAATTCCTGCATCTGTTTCCACAGATTCCTCTGATACTGAGTCATGTATAGTTGGTAAGAGGAAATTTCTGGTATTCAGCATGGCTCCTGATATACCGTCCTGCCCAGGGAATCTAAAAATCTATGATCTTTTCCTGGGGGAGTTGAAGAATGTGGTTGTATTCTTTTTATTTCTTTTGCGCAGATTCCACAACCACTGATTGATGGGGAAGCTGTGACTTTTGGTAGCCAGAAACAAACTGTACCAAATAAGTAGTGTCCATTCGTTTGTTAACAGCAGGTACTGAACATGGGTGGCTCCCAGAGTCGATGTAGTAGATCTAGGAGAACCTCATGAATAGGTATAGCCAATAACTGCTTTGGAGGGTCCACAAATTGGATGACCTCCAACGTCTGCTGTCTAGTATCTTCCTCCGCTAAAAATGTGAAGGGTATGGTGTCCGCCATGTCCTGAATGAAATTTGTAAAGGATAAATCCTCTGGTGGAGATTTTTTCCTTTGATCTGGAGGGGAAGGTTCTGACACACTCTTCAGATGAAGTATCCATGTGTTTATTGTCCCAAGTGTCATCTGGATCATCCTGATATGGAGTTAGCAGGGAGGATCTTGGTGGATGAAGGAGTCCCGATGGACCTGGTTGCGGGTCATCGAAGGGTATCCTTGTAGTAACGTCCTCTGATGGTTTGGGTGGAAGGGTACAGACTACCTCATCAAATTTCTTCATGAGAAGTTGAAAGAGTGCCAGTTCCGGATGTCCTGGGTCCCCAGGTGACATCGGCATCGATGGCATGGGGTTTGTCGTCGGTGACGTAATCGGTGTTGGCATCGATGGTCGCCCCAGCATCAGTTTAGATAATGGCGTCAGCATCGGTGTCGGCATCGACGTTAAAGGCACCGGCAAAGGCGCCGGAGTCGACACTTGTTCTTTAAGGGCCTGAAGTACCGCTTGTCTGATAAAATCAGACAATTCCTTTGTAACAACTGGTGTACACAGAGCAGCTGTCCACGGTGGCGGAGGCTGTGTTGTTGTTCCCTCCACAGAGTCCTATGGAGGTTCAATGATCGGCGTGTGTTCTTGGAGTGAAGGCCCCGGTGAAGGAACCGGCGTTTCCTGGGTCCTTTGGCCACTTTGCACTCGAGTCCCCCAGGAAGAGAGACGATTCTGATGTCTATGGACGTCTGTGTCGATGATGATGCTTTGATCTGTGTTCGACCGCTGACTGTACCGATGCTATCGACTATGTTGACGATGGACGGTCTCCCGATCCTTCCGGACGACGTTTTTTGAAAAGTACACATTTGGAGACTCCGTCCGGAGACGATTTCGTCGATGTAGAGGGAGATGGTAGAAGTTGCAGATGGAATAAATGCTCCATCTTCTCTTGGTGGGCCTTTCTTCCCTTCACAGTTATCTCTGCACATTTAGGGCAGGTATTGACATTGTGTTTCTCCCCCAAACGGGACATTTTTTAAAACCCGTAGCCATTTCGTATCGCCAGCCGATGACAAAAAGAGAAATCGTGAGAGAAAAAATTGTTTTACTCAGAGTAAACGAGACACAGATTTACTCACCAGCCGGTGGAAAACCAGAGAGATCCCGTGTGGGAGAAATAAACTGAGAGAAAATATGACTTTTTGTCAGAGAAAATTTTGAGTAAACTCACAAAGGCTCCTAAATCCGTGATGCCTACAGCAGCGCGGAAAAACGAAGACTGAAGAGAGACCCCTGTGGCACAGAATATCATGGCATGCTCAGTGGCCTCACAGGGCCAGTCAAAAGTTTCTAGAAACTTTGACAGAAAGTTTTCCCGTAATAGGGCTCCGTCAGTGACATCACCCATATGTGAGGACTACATCCTGCTTGTCCTGGGATAATCAGAGGAAGTAGATACTTCTCTGGAATAGCTGTGCCTCAGTGTGCTGCTTCTCTGTAGGAGGGGGAGTGTGACCGGCCCACCAGTGAATCCTCCCCCTGATAGCTCACCGGGTAGGGGACAAAAAGTTTCTCAGGGAAAAGGCTGTAGGGCAGTGCCCTGCCTTTCCTGTCTGTGTCCTTTTAGGTTTTTTTTTTTCCTAAGAATTGATCTAGTCAGAGGATTCTCCATTAAGTTTAAACCAAACCTGTGAGAGGAACCTTCCCAATTTAGAGGTGATCAGGACCGCAGGTTATGCTCTCTCAATCTGCTGGAGTCAGAGAAATACTGAGGGATCGCAGGTGGCACACCAGGTTATATGGGAGGTGCCTTTCAGCTTTTCTCTGACTCCATCTGCTGGAAGTGAGGCATAACCCAGCAGTCTGGACTGATCCTGGTACATACAGGGAACTCAATTTACCACTACCCCTTTGTCAACTAGTTTCTAACCCAATCAGTTAATCAATTTAGGTCCAATAAGGGTCCTCAGTTTACTTATAAGTTGCCTATATAGAACCATGTCAAAGGCCTTACTGAAATCTAAGGACACTACATATAGCATTCACTCCGATCCAATTCTGGTATTTTAATTTTAAAAAATTTGATTAGGTTTATTAGACAAGGTCTTACATCATGCTTCCTCTGTTTTAGTAGATTCCATTAATTTATTCACCAGAGGTCAGACAAACCAGCCTGTAGTTACCAGCCTCCTCTTCACTTCCATTTTTTATCATAAATTAAATGTGAATTACCTATATTTAATATTTATGAACTTCCTCTCTACCTTGCATAGTAAACACTAGCTTTATATAGTTCTAAAATCCTGCATCTTATAATCTATGATAGCTTATTAAAGATAATCCCGCTAACACAATGCCTTTACTGCAATTCTTTCCACAACTTATTTTTAATGGGCCAATCCTTTTTCTAGTTTCTGAAAACTCTAATACAGTTATTCCCAACTTGGGGTCTGTGGACCCACAGGGGTCCACATGATCAATCCAGGGAGTCTCCAGAAGGGAAGCAAGAAAGTTCAGCTGAGAAGAAAAGGAGTTGCTACTACTTGTGCTAAGCTGAGCTATTGCCACAGCTCAGGAGAATAACAGGGCCCATTGCTGCAGCCCAGGAGAAGGAGCAACAGGGAGGAGCCATTCATACCCAATAAGGAGCATCAAACCGCGCTGCCACATGTCAGGAAGAGAGGTACTGATTGTAGCCCTTGAGAGTCAAACCCCAGTGCTTCACATCATGAGTTGTGGGGGGAAGAGAGACAGATTGTGGCTGTCAGAACCTGCAAAAGCTACTGCTGACGAAAGCAGGAGAAAGGGTGATCACAGCAGTGAAGTATATCCCTCTACTGCCATTTGCTCTGCCACTGCTTGACAGACAGAGGATACCTGCACCAAAAAAGTAAGTAGAATGGCTCAGAGGAAGAAAGAAGGAAATAAGACTGGGGGTTGACAGAATGAAAGGAAAGAATAAAGCAAAAAAAAAAAAAAGAGGAGGATAAGGAGGAGGAGACAGAAACCCATAGGACTGTGTTTTTCATCTCAAGGGATTTGTTGAGCTGATAAAGAAAAGTTACACGTTATGGAAACTTTCAATGCTGGCTTCAGTGTTCTACAAATGTATAAAATAGATTTTCACAGAAGTGGTCAAGAAATGCTTATAACTATTTTATTAAATGTTTAGAATTATACCAGTATAACAATTGCTATACAATGATCAATAGTTCTATTCTAAAGCAGTTTATAAGTGAATTAAACTAGAAAGCTGTAACTTTAGTTAAGGAACAATTTGTACCAATATAGATACATAAATTCTAGCAATCCCTTTTTGACACAGTTATACCAAGACATCTGGAATATCATTTTAACATCCAGCCCCATTACCAATTCTGGAATTGTTCAGCTTTTTACTGAGTTTCAAACCTGTGATAATTCAACCCCTGTGTGTATGTATGAACCAGCTGAGCACAGCAATGATGTTACCAATGAAGGAACTTTGGGATATTAAGCACCACAAAAGGCAAAATACATATTTAACACCCCCAAAATTATTGCAATAGAAATATTTTGAACTAAGAACACCCATAAAAGCATGTAAACTACAATATTTACCTTTAATAGGTCTACAACTGTCTCTGCAAAGCCAACCACATACATGGCTACAGCAACAGCATTAGCAAATGCAAATATAAGACCAATTGCACCTCCAAATTCAGGTCCCAAACTTCTGGAAATTAAATAATATGCACCTCCTAGAATAAAACAAAACAAAAACATAGGTAATACAGTTCCAAAATGATTTGCTGCATTAGAGAACGAAAAAAGTAATTAAGCCCAAATTTCATACTTTTAATACTGCATTTTCTTCTATTAGGCACATAAAGCAAAGTTGATTATCTGTAACAGATTCTCTGAAGAAAGCAGTTCAGTCACACATGTAGGCCAAGTGACTGCTTAGCACCAGAGATATGAATCCTCAAACATTTCTGGAAAGGAAAGCCTCTCTCAGCACATGTGCAATAGTTCTGATGCTCCAGCAGTCTCATGGTTCACCTCAGTTCTAGATATTTGACTTGACTGGGGGAGAACTTTTCCAAAGAAGCGGAAGGATGTGTGTGACTAATGAACTTCTGTCTTCAGAGAAGATCTCCTCAGGTAAGCACTTTTTCTCAAAACAAGCACTTCAAGGAATATGTGGGACTCCATGTACAAGAATTGTCTTCAACACTGGGGGGGAGGAGGAAAAAAAAACAGAGGGATATCAAGTATTGCCAAAAGGCCGGAAATATTTTTATGGGAAGAATCAGTCTTTTAGAAAAATTTAAAAAAAAGAGGGAAACCCCAAATCCCTTTAAGTAAAACTAGAACTCATAGAAATGGGACCTCAAACAGAGAAATCACATACAAATGTGCTTCCAGGTGGCCATGTTACAGTAAGAAGATATGAATGTTTGACAGGAGTTTCACATCCCAAATTTCCTAATTTCCCCAGTGGAGGTAGAGTTTAAATGGGTAGCCAATGCTGCTATGGCCCTAACACTATGAGCCTTTATATGCCTCTCTAAGATTACACCTGCCTGAATATAATAGAAGATTAAATCTGCTACCCATGTAGTAATGTTGTGCTTGGTTACCACACTCCTAGAAGAGGCATAGAGGAAACCCCACCACCGCACCAGAGGGGGATCCCCTCCCCCCACAACTACCAAGCAAGCTGTGAGGGGGATTCTGGGGCTCTCCTCCCCTTCCAAGCCCGTTCCACCACCAATGGCATTAGCTCAGCTGGCTATTTAAGGCCAGCTGGAACACACATCGGTGCCAGAAGATAAGGCCAGCAGCCATGGGAAGTGTCACAGAGAGAGAGAACCCATCACCAAAACCCAAGGGACTCCCCTCTGCACCACTACCCACCCAACACACAGCAACACGGAGCAAGCTGGGGGGGGGGAGGAACGGGGACTTCCAAAATAATCCTGCACCAAGCCTGCCATCCGTGCCATCAGCAGCTCAGCTGAGCTATTTAAGCCCAGCTGCAGTAGATGCTGGCAGCTAGAAGAGGAGGCCAGCAGCTGCAGGAGAAGCACAGAGGGAGACACCACCACTGCACCCAAGGGGTTGCCCTCCCCCAACTATCAAGCAAACTGGGTGGAGGGGGGGGGACGGGACTCCAGGGATCTCTTCCACAAGCCCCCCACCCACCTACAATCATCATCAGCTCAGTAGGATCCTTTAAGGGCCTACTTCTGGCAGGCCAGACACCAAAAGGCTTGCCCCTTTGTAGCAACTTTACTTTGGGACTTCTATCAATCATTTACTGCCTCAAGTGTCCTATCACCTGCAACACTTCAACAACTGTAAATAGCCTCCAATCTTCATTATCTAAGAAATACAGAACATCTCTGACTGATGATCACCCCCTGGAATGCCACTGAATTCTCCTCTCTCCAACCAGTATCCTACTTTATATCTATTGCTCCCACCAACCTTTTCTGACAGTCTCATAGCTCATATTTCTCCCTGAGTAGGGAAATCATTCCATCATCATCTGGCCATTCCCCTTTCATGGATACTATATCATTACCCTAAAAAAATAAATTTCCTTTTCCTCTGTCCTACGTGTCTGCTCCTCGAAGAGAAAAGGAGTAAATCTCACAATTACACCACTAAAACCTACAAGCAGATTGGACTTGTAGAAGCACAGGTGACTTGGGGGAGGAGATCTCTCAACCACTTAAACAAATCTGTACAAAGTTTCTTCAGTCTATCCTATTACATCTTTGTGAGCGACATGTGGAGGGGATCGAAGGAAAAGTATGCCTTTTTGCAGATGCTAGTAAGACCTGCAACAAAGGACACAACTGAAGGAATAGAGAGAATGAAAAGTGATTTAAGAAAACTTGAAGAGTGGTGGAAGATTTGGCAGCTGTGATTCAATGCCAAAGTGCAGAGTTATGCACCTGGGATGCAGAAATCCTAAAGAGCTGTAAGTGATTGGAGATGAAAGACTATCATGCACAGAGCAGGAGAGGGACTTTGGCTGATTGTATCTGGTGATCTGAAGGTGGCAAAACAATGTGACAAGGCGGTAGCTAAAGCCAGAATGATGCTGGGCTGCATAAAGAGAGGAATAACTAGCAGAAAAAGGGAAGTGATAATGCCCTTGTACAGATCTTTCGATGCCAATGTCACCTGGGGACCCAGGACATGCGGAAACGGTCCAGAGGAAGGTGACCAAAATGGTTGTGTGTGTGTGTGGGGGGGGGGGGGGGGGGGGGGGGGGGGGGTGTCTGTTTCAGAAAACATACAAGGAGAGGCTGAAGGATCTACATATGTATACCATGGAGGAGAGGAGGTGCATGGGAGATATAATACAGACCTTCAGATACCTCATAGGTATTAACAATGCACAAACTTCAAACCTTTTCCACTGGAAAGAAACAGTAGAACTAGGAGTCATGATATGAAACTCCCAGGGGAAGACTCAGAACCAATATCAGGAAATATTTCTTCATAGAGAGGATGGTAGATGTCTGGAATGCTCTCCCAGAAAAGGTGGTGAAGATGAGAACAGTTAATGAATTAAAAGAGGCATGGGACAAACACTGCGGACCCCTAAAGGCATAAAGAAAGGGATGAAGTAACATTTCTGCATAGGATTAACTGCAAGAAACGGCAGTTACTACCCTTAACAGAAGGCTTGGGGGTAACCTGCATGGAGTTGTAGTTACTATTTATTTTATTTAGATTTTTTTTTTTTGTTACCATAAGCAAATTGCTGGGCAGACTGGATGGACCATTTTGTCTTTATCTGCTGTTACAATGACTTCCACCCAAGCCAAACAAATCATCTCATCAACTTTCCCTTCTTAATTCATGCTCTGCAAACAACAAATCCCATCGCATCCTGAACTTCATTTACAAGTTCAAGCTTAATATCCTATGCCTTACTGAAAACTTGATAGGACAGGGCAACACTGTTTCTCAATCAACTATACCCACTTGGCTATCTAATCCAACACACACGCCATCTCATGTGCCATGAAGAAGTTGCTATCATCTTTAAAGACATGCTGGCCCTTGACTTAGTTACTACTAACCAAACAGGCAAATCTGATTGCCTAGTAATTAAATTTCAAGGCAGCAAGGACCCAAAATTTGTACTCATCTATCAGCCTCCATAAAATCATAGACTCCTTCCTCAAACTCTGAATTCCTACAGGATACTACTACCATCACCCATAATTTCTTGGTTCTGGGAGTCTTTAATTACCAAGCAGAGGCCCCTATCCCTCCCCCAAAAAGGCTATGCTGCTACTTTCCAGTAAAACACAGATAAACCTTGGTCTCACTCAGATAATAAAGCTCTCTCACATGCAAACATGGGTACTCTTGATATAACTTAGCATTCTGCAACCATTAGGCTTGATCTCAACACAATTTCAGTGGTCTCTATCTCCTGGTCAGACCACAGACCAATCAGACACACTATTCCTATGCCCAAACTAACTCCTATCCCCACACCCAAACTTCCCATTAGGAACTTTTCTGCAATTACTAGTAAAAACTTAAGTGAACTCCTCAACATACCAGCAACAATTACCACTACAGACCAACCCAAACTTCTAGCTCGGCAATGGAATAATAATGAATTCTCCTCAGTCATCTTTCTCAAACAGACCACTACCCACCTACAAACTCTCCTAGGTTCCACAAAGATTTATCTCCTCAAAGCAATCCCATTAACTCGAATGAAGCTTTGCAAAACAAACACACAGATGCCAACCTTCATCTCTGCAAAGTACATGCCAAAAAAATACAAATCAGCCATTTGACAAGCAAATATAAAAAGCCATCTCCAAACAACTTGAACTAGCCATGAATCACCACGAGTAAACTCCAAACTTGTTCAGATACCTGAAATCCAACTGCCCTCCACTACCAGAGAATGAAACATCAGAATAAACTTTGGCCAGGTCTTCATGGAGAAAATCCAAACCATGGGATCATCCTTGGGATGCCCCCTCCTCCACCTCAGCTCCAGATCACCTGACAAGGATATTACCACCCTCCCCATAACTTGGACAAACCAACACAACCCCTCCTCGATAGTAACCAACTATCTGAATTATCACAACCCTACAAGAAATGGATAAAATGCTCCAAAGAATTAGTCCACGAGCCTGTTAGATTCCATCCCCTCGCCCCCCCCCCCCCCCTGCCCAACACTAATATCAATCCGAAACACAACTTAGCTCCCTGGCTACAGACTATAATAAGTGTCAGTCTAGCCCCAAGGCTCCGTTTACCACTCACTCAAAAGACAATAAACTTATCCTGAAGAAACCTGGCTCTTATCAAAAAACAATGGAGAACTATGCCAAGTTTCCAGCCTTCCCTTCTTGTCCAAAATAGTGGAAAGAGAGTGATTTACCTCCAACTCCTCAACTTCCTACAGGGAGGTAAGAACATAAGAACATAAGAAAATAAGAACATGCCATACCGGGTCAGACCAAAGGTCCATCAAGCCCAGCATCCTGTTTCCAACAGTGGCCAATCCAGGCCATAAGAACCTGGCAAGTACCCAAAAACTAAGTCTATTCCATGTTACCTTTGCTAGTAATAGCAGTGGCTATTTTCTAAGTCAACTTAATTAATAGCAGGTAATGGACTTCTCCTCCAAGAACTTATCCAATCCTTTTTTAAACACAGCTACACTAATTGCACTAACCACATCTTCTGGCAACAAATTCCAGAGTTTAATTGTGCATTGAGTAAAAAAGAACTTTCTCAGATTAGTTTTAAATGTGCCACATGCTAACTTCATGGAGTGCCCCCAAGTCTTTCTATTATCTGAAAGAGTAAATAACCAATTCACATCTACCCGTTCTAGACCTCTCATGATTTTAAACACCCTCTATCATATCCCCCCCCTCAGCCGTCTCTTCGCCAAGCTGAAAAGTCCTAACCTCTTTAGTCTTTCCTCATAGGGGAGCTGTTCCATTCCCCTTATTTTGGTAGCCCTTCTCTGTACCTTCTCCATCACAATTATATCTTTTTTGAGATGCGGCGACCAGAATTGTACACAGTATTCAAGGTGCGGTCTTCACCATGGAACGTTACAGAGGCATTATGACATTTTCTGTTTTATTCACCATTCCCTTTCTAATAATTCCCAACATTCTCTGTTTTTTGACTGCTGCAGCACACTGAACCGATGATTTCAATGTGTTATCCACTATTACGCCTAGATCTCTTTCTTGGGTTGTAGCAACTAATATGGAACCTAACATTGTGTAACTGTAGCATGGGTTATTTTTCCCTATATGCATCACCTTGCACTTATCCACATTAAATTTCATCTGCCATTTTGATGCCCAATTTTCCAGTCTTACAAGGTCTTCCTGCAATTTATCACAATCTGCTTGTGATTTAACTACTCTGAACAATTTTGTATCATCTGCAAATTTGATTATCTCACTCGTCGTATTTCTTTCCAGATCATTTATAAATATATTGAAAAGTAAGGGTCCCAATACAGATCCCTGAGGCACTCCACTGCCCACTCCCTTCCACTGAGAAAATTGTCCATTTAATCCTACTCTCAGTTTCCTGTCTTTTAGTCAGTTTACAATCCACGAAAGGACATCACCACCTATCCCATGGCTTTTTACTTTTCCTAGAAGCCTCTCATGAGGAACTTTGTTAACCACCTTCTGTAAATCCAAGTATACTACATCTACTGGTTCACCTTTATCCACATGTTTATTAACTCCTTCAAAAAAGTGAAGCAGATTTGTGAGGCAAGACTTGCCTTGGGTAAAGCCATGCTGACTTTGTTCCATTAAACCATGTCTTTCTATATATTCTGTGGTTTTGATGTTTAGAACACTTTCCACTATTTTTCCTGGCACTGAAGTCAGGCTAACCGGTCTGTAGTTTCCCGGTTCGCCCCTGGAGCCCTTTTTAAATATTGGGTTATATTAGCTATCCTCCAGTCTTCAGGTACAATGGATGATTTTAACGATAGGTTACAAATTTTTACTAATAGGTCTGAAATTTCATTTTTTTAGTTCCTTCAGAACTCTGGGGTATATACCATCCGGTCCAGGTGATTTACTACGCTTCAGTTTGTCAATCAGGTCTACCGCATCTTCTAGGTTCACCAAGATTTGATTCAGTCCATCTGAATCATTGCCCATGAAAACCTTCTCCAATACGGGTACCTCCCCCACATCTTCTTCAGTAAACACCGAAGCAAAGAAATCATTTAATTTTTCCGCGATGGCCTTATCTTCTCTAAGTGCCCCTTTAACCCCTCGATCATCTACGGTCCCAACAGACTCCCTTCACAGGCTTTCTGCTTCGGATATATTTTTAAAAGTTTTTACTGTGAGTTTTGCCTCTACGGCCAACTTCTTTTCAAATTCTCTCTTAGCCTGTCTTATCAATGTCTTACATTTAACTTGCCAACGTTTATGTATTATCCTATTTTCTTCTGTTGGATCTTTCTTCCAATTTTTGAATGAAGATCTTTTGGCTAAAATAGCTTCTTTCACCTCCCCTTTTAACCATGTCGGTAATCGTTTTGCCTTCTTTCCACCTTTCTTAATGTGTGGAATACATCTGGACTGTGCTTCTAGAATGGGGTTTTTTTGTTTTGTTTTTTGTTTTTTAACAATGACTACGCCTCTTGCACATTTTTTTTACTTTTGTAGCTGCTCCTTTCAGTTTTTTCTATTTTTCTCATTTTATCAAAGTTTCCCCTTTGAAAGTTTAGCACGAGAGCCATGGATTTGCATACTGTTCCTCTTCCAGTCATTAATTCAAATTTGGCCATATTATGATCACTATTGCCAAGCGGCCCCACCACCGTTACCCTCTCTCACCAGTCCTGTGCCCCACTGAGAATTAGATCTAAAATTGCTCCCTTTCTCATCGGTTCCTGAACCAATTGCTCCATAAAGCTATCATTTATTCCAGTCAATATTGGGGTAATTGAAGTCTCCCATTACCACCGCACTACCAATTTGGTTAGCTTCCCCTAATTTCTCTTAGCATTTCACTGTCAGTCTCACCATCTTGACCAGGTGGACGGTAGTATGCTCCTATCACTATAGTCTTCCCCGACACACAAGGGATTTCTACCCATAAAGATTCAATTTTGCATTTAGTCTCATGCAGGATGTTTATCCTGTTGGACTCTATGCCATCCCGGACATAAAGCACCACACCGCCTCCCGGGTGCTCCTCTCTGTCATTGTGATATAATTTGTACCCCGGTATAGCACTGTCCCATTGGTTATCCTTCCAACATGTCTCTGAGATGCCAATTAAGTCTATGTCATCATTCACTGTTATACATTCTAATTCTCCCATCTTACTTCTTAGACTTCTGGCATTAGCATACAAACATTTCAAAGTTTGTTTTTTGTTTGTATTTTCATTCTGCTTTTTAAATGATAGGGATAAGTTAGAATTTTTTAGCTCAGGTGAGTTTTTAGTTACAGGCACTTGGACTACTTTTCTTATTATTGGAACCTCACTGTCGGGATGTCCTAATTCTAATGCATCGTAGTATCCTTTGAAGATACCGCTCTCCGAACCATGCGCTGCTGAGCGACTGTCTGCTTTCTCCTTTGTTCTAATTTAAAAGCTGCTCTATCTCCTTTTTAAAGGTTAGCGCCAGCAGTCTGGTTCCACCCTGGTTAAGGTGGAGCCCATCCCTTCGGAAGAGACTCCCCCTTCCCCAAAAGGTTCCCCAGTTCCTAACAAAACTGAATCCTTCTTCCTTGCACCATCGTCTCATCTATACACTCTATACAGCCAACAATTTAGTTTTAGGGAAAGGCTGTGGAACCAAATTCATCCTATTGACCATTTCAAATGTATCCAACTACATGCTGATTCAGACAGCAGATCTGCTGCCTTGGATATCACTGACCACCAACTCCTGATTCAACACTTAAGAGACATTGATATTGAAGACATTGCCTTTAAATACTTTAAGTCATTTCTCCCTAACATAACAATCTGTTACTTGGACCAACAATCCCTCTAAACCCAGAGAGCTTGTGTGGCGTACCCCATAGCTTAGTCCTCTCTCCTATCCCTTTCAATGTTTACCTTCAACCAATCTGTGAACTCACTGTGTTAAAGAACTGAGAGTAATATCTTTCTGCAGATGACAACAAGCTCTGTATCAAAATTAAATCTAACCAAAATTTCTCCATTGCTGACCTTGATAATTGTCTCATAGCAGTAGCCCAATGGCTTAGTGGAGTAGCCGCCTAGCGGTTAGAGCATCGGGCTACGAACCAGGAAAACCAGGGTTCAAATTCCACTGTCACTCCTTGTGACCTTCGGCAGTCACTTTATCCTACAGTGCCTAAGATACAAACAGATTGTAAACCCTTTAGGGATAGGTAAATACCTAAAGTACCTGAATGTAATCCACTTTGAAGTACCAAAAAGCAAAATATAAATCAGATAAATAAAAATAAAATAAATTAGGGACCATGAACCCCTTGTGATTGCTACCTTCCTTATTAGGTACCCCATTATATCCCAAATAGTCTGTGCAAAAGCCTAGGGGATTCAACTTGATTAGAATCTCAGCATGGAAATTCACATCATGGAGGTGGTAAGAACTTTCATGCATCTGCATCAGATCCGCCAACTGTGCAACTACTTGGACAAATAGAATCTTACCACTGTGATCCATGCATTAAATTACTAGAATGCACTACTGCAACAGCATCTCATAATACAGCATGAAGCACCTCCAAATTCTACAAAGTACAGCCACAAGAATTCGAGGAGGAGCCAAAAGCAACAGACTACATTAAACCAATACTGCATTGGTTTAATGTAGTCGAGAGCAAGATAAAATTCAAAACACTCTTGCTTCATCTTCAAGCGTGTGAATAAACAGGCTTCAGAGTACCAATCCAGCCTTCTCTTTTTCACCCTCCAATTGGCCAATTTATTCTCTCCTCCTCTGCGAGACTCTGTGTCTTCAGCTGCCACACACTAAAAGCCTAGAATAAGACTCTGCTAACTTTATGTCTTGTGCCTACCACCTCACATTCAGAAAAAAAGCTAAAGCATGGCTCTTCACCCAGACCTTCTCAGCAGAAAGCAAATGTTGCTTACCTGTAACAGGTGTTCTCACAGGACAGCAGGATGTTAGTGTTCAAATATGGTTGACATCACAGGATGGCGCCCAATCACGGAACACTTTTGTCAAAGTTTCTAGAACTTTGACTGGCACCCACTGGGTATGCCCAGCATGGCACTAAACCTGCAGCCAGCAGGGGCCCCTCTTCAGTCTTCTTTAAAGCTACAGGAAGTGCCGAAAAATAAAATAAGAAAACGTTTCGAACCCAACACCGCAGGGCAGCAGGCGGGTTTCGTGAGGACTAACATCCTGCTGTCCTGTGAGAACACCTGTTACTGGTAAGCAACATTTGCTTTCTCTCAGTACAAGCAGGATGGTACTTCTCACATATGGGTGAGTACCGAACTGAGGATGTCTGAGAAATGCACCAAATGTACCCAAATGTGCAATAGGCACAAATATTGGGGAGGAGTTTGGTAGAGGGCATCCTGAACCTGAACGGGCAGGCGGAAGGGTGTTGGTACATCAAGTTGTAAAAAGGTTTCGCAAGATAGATGGGCCGAAGATGGAATCTTGTCTTCCGGCCTTGTCTAAGCAATAATGGGCTGTAAATGTATGGAGAGAACTCCAGGTAGCAGCCCTGCAAATGTCAGGAAGAGGCACCAAGTGTAGGTGTGCTACTGAAGTCGCCATGGCCCTCACAGAGTGTGCCTTAACACGGTCTTGAAGTGGAATGCCTGCTTGCGGATAGCAAAAGGATATGCAGTCCACTAACCAGGAGGAGAGAGTCTGCTTACCCACAGGCTGCCCCAATTTGGTGGAATGGAAAAAGATAAACAATTTAGTGCTTTTCCTGTGGGCAGCTGTACGGTCTAGATAGAAGTCTAGAGCCCGTTTACAGTCAAGGGTATGCAGAGCCTGTTCTCCTGGATTGGAGTGAGGCCTGGGAAAGAAGGCAGGTAGTATAATGGATTGATTAATGTGAAACTCTGATACTACCTTAGGTAAGAATTTAGGGTGAGTGCGGAGTACTGCCCGGTCCTGCAGAAGTTTAGTGTAAGGCGGATAGGTAATTAGGGCCTGTAACTCACTAACTCTGTGAGCAGATGTGATTGCCAAAAGAAAAATCACTTTCCATGTGAGATAGTGAAGATCACAGGATTGGAGAGGCTCGAATGGTGGTTTCATGAGCCGACCCAAAACCAGACAGAGGTCCCAAGAAGGGACCGGAGGGCATAGTGGAGGCTTGAGGTGAAGCAAGCTTTTCAGAAAACGTGTTACGAGGGGTTGTACTGAAATAGGAACAACCCCGACACCTTTATGGAAGGCGGCCACTGCATTGACATGCATTCTGATGGAGGAAGTTTTTAGTCCTGATTCTGACAAGTGCCAGAGATAGTCTAGAAACTTCGTGGTGGAACAGGTAAAGAGATCAAGAGATTGAGAAGAAAACCATGACTTAAACCTGTTCTATTTGTATAGGTAAGACTTTCTTGTGGAAGGCTTCCATGAAGCAATCGGGACACGGGAAAATGGCTCCAAAAGATTAAGTGGCTGAAGAATTAACCTTTCAACATCCAGGCCGTCAGGGACAAAGCTTGAAGATTGGCGTGGTGTAGGCACCCGCCGTTCTGAGTGTTCAGAAGTGGGTCCGTTCCTAAGGGAATGTGCCTGCGAATGGAGAGATCCTGAAGTATTGGAAACCACGCTTGGCGAGGCCAGTGAGGTGCTATCAGGATCATGTGTCCCTTGTCCTGACGTAACTTCACGAGAGTCTTCGAGAGAAGTGGAAGTGGAGGGAATGCATATAAGATACCGGTTGCCCATGAAAGGGAGAACGTATCTCTTGGCTGTGAGTGTTGGCTGCGAGTGAGAGAGCAAAGTTCTCTACCTTGCGGTTTTGAGGTGACGCAAAGAGGTCTATGCGGGGATGACCCCAACGTTGGAAAATGGCGTCTGCTACTGAGGGGTTGAGGGACCACTCGTGCGGATGGAAAGTGTGACTTAGGTTGTCCGCCAACACATTGTCCACTCCCAGCAAATAGGTGGCCCTGAGGTGTGGGAGGGCCTCCGCCCATATCTGCGCAGCTTCCTGACACAGTAGGAAGGAGTCCATCCCTCCCTGCTTGTTGATGTACCACATGGCCACCTGGTTGTCTGTCTGAATCAGGATGACCTGATTGGAAAGGCGATCCTGAAATACCCTGAGAGCATATCTGATTGCTTGAAGCTCCAGGAAATTGATTTGGTGTTTGGCTTCCTCTAGAGACCAAGTTCCTTGTGTTTGCAAATCGGCCACATGGGCTCCCCAGCTGAGGTTGGAAGCATCGGTGGTGAGAATTATTTGAGGGTCTGGAGCCTGGAAGGGCAGGCCTTGGAGGAGATTGATCTGATTTTTCCACCAGGCTAGAGACTGACGGAGTGAGTCTGTGATGTGGACAGTGGTTGAGCGGACTGAGTCCATTGTGACCTTAGAGTCCACTGCATGACTCATGGCCAAGCGGGCCATTGGGGTAACCTGTACTGAGGACGCCATGTGTCCCAGTAGGATGAGGAAGTGGCGTGCAGTCGTGCGTTGCTGAGACTGTAGCTGGTGTGCGAGAGAGATGAGAGTGAGAGCTCGCTGTCGAGGCAGAAATGCTTTTGCCTGCAAGATGTCCAAGTCTGCCCCTATGAATGATAAAATTTGAGATGGGACTAAGCAGGATTTTGCATAGTTGACGAGAAATCCTAGCGAAATCAGAATGTGTAAAGTAAGACGTAGGGATGACAGAGCAGCTTGCTGAGTGGGAGCCCTGATCAACCAATCGTCTAGATAGTGGTAGACGTGAACACCTTGAGTCCTGAGAAAGGCTGCTACTACTATGAGGCACTTGGTGAAGACTCGTGGTGCAGATGCCAGGCCGAATGGGAGCACTCGGTATTGATAGTGCTTGGGGCCTACTAGAAATCTCAGGAACCTGCGATGAGATGGATTTATCGCAATGTGCATGTACGCATCTTGGAGATCGAGAGAGCAGAGCCAGTCTCCTCTTTGCAGAAGAGGAAGGAGGGAACCCAAGGTTACCATCTTGAACTTTTCTTGTTGGAGGTACTTGAGGGCACGGAGGTCCAGAACTGGACGAACGCCTCCCGATTTTTTCAGGATTAGAAAGTACCAGGAATAGAATCCTAGGCTTTGTTGAGAGTAAGGTACTGGTTCTATTGCTCTGGACGGGAGGAGGAGAGAAACCTCCTGCTCCAGGAGTAGTGAGTGGTCGGATGTTCCCCAAGCCGGTAGAAGTGGGGAATCCGGTGGAATGGAGAGAAAGTTCAGGCGATAACCTTGAGAGATTATGGTAAGGACCCACTGGTCTGAGGTGACTGTGTGCCACCTGTTGTTGAAATGGCACAATCGACCTCCCACTGGTATTTGAGGCAGTGGAGGCTGGCTGCTGCTCTCTATGCAGGAGTCAAAAACTGGAAGCAGGGCCCAGCTGAGGAGCTGCTTGAGGCTTTTGTTTACGAGGTTGCCGAGACTGGGCCTTTTGGAAAGGCCTCGTGGAACGAGTCCTAGACTGTGGTGGATAGGACTTCTTTGGACGGAAGAATAACTTCTTAGTATCCTTCCTGAAAGGCTGTTTGGAGGAATACTCAGAGGGCATCAGAGAGCTGGCGAAGGGTCTCATGATGGTCCTTGAGCTCCACCACTGTCCGCTGAATCTGTTCCCCAAACAGATTGTCTCCTATGCCGGGCAGATCAGATAATCTGTCTTGTACTTCAGGGCGCAAGTCCGAAGACTGAAGCCAGGCCCATCTTCTTGCTGAAATAGCAGTTGCAGATACCCTGGAAGCGGTGTCAAGGATGTCATAAGAAGATCTTATTTCATGTTTCCCTGTCTCAAAACCCTTGTGCACTAGGGTTAGAAGTTGTTCTTGGAATTGCTGAAGCAGGGACTCTGCAAAGTCCTGTATCTGTTTGAATAAGACCCTGTTGTACTGGGTCATATATAGCTGGTAGGAAGCGATCAGAGAGAAAAGCATCGATCCATGGAAGACACGCCGGCCAATGGCATCCAGGAATTTCTGTTCCTTACCTGGGGGAAAGGAAGAGTGGGGTTTTGATCTTTTTGCCCTTTTTTAGGCAGATTCTACAACCACAGATTGGTGATTCAGCTGAGGTTTCTGGAACCCTGGGGCTGACTGGACCAAAGTAGTAGTATCAGCTTTTCTGTTGACTGGAGCAACAGAGCCAGGGTGTTGCCAGTTCTTTTTGAGGAGATCTAAAAGACCCTGGTGAATAGGGATGGAGGTTATTTCCTTGGGAGCATCCAGGAATTGTAACAGCGTTCAATCATTTATGCCTGTCATCTTGTTCAGTCTGCAAATTGGAAGGGAACCAATTCAGACATTTCCTTCACAAAGTTATGAAGGATAGGTCCTCTGGAGGAGAACGTTTCCTGCTTTCAGTAGGAGAAGGTGGCGATGGCAAGTCATCGGTGTCTTGAGAAGAATAGTCTGTCCAGGTGTCACAGGGATCAGGACCTGCCACTCTAGGAGCCTGAGAAGGACGGGACAATGGTATTCCTGAAGGTCCCAGTCTAGGCTCCGAAGGCATTGAGGGAAGTGCTGGAGGCACCAATGAAGGCATAGAGGGCATCGATGGATGGATCGGTGGCACTGATGGGCACATCGGCATCGATGGTTGCGGCATCGCAGGGCTCCCGATGGAGGAATGCGGAACGGTGGTTTCCCCTCCCGATGACAGGGTAAGTGGGGAGGGCACCGGAGCCATCGGTGACCCAGGATCCTTCGGTGGAAAAGTGGCTATAAGCGCTTCCATCTTCGAGAGCAGCAGTGCCAGTGCTGCCGGAATCGGATCGGTGGTCGGTTCCAAAATCTGCACCGGTTTCGGTGTCTGAGGAACTTGGAGTCTGTGCATCACCTTATCAATGGCCTCCTGAACCATCCAGTGCAGTTCTTCATGGAGATCTGGAGCAAGCAGCCCCGGCTCCGGAAGGGAGGAAGGAGGCAGAGGCATAGCCGGAGGGACCACTGTTAAAAGCGGAGTCGTGGCTCCCGATACCCATCTGGGTGAGGGTTGCCTCGGTGACCCGGTCGCAGAAATGGTCGGTGCCTTTTCTGGACGGGGTTTCTTCGATGGCGGCTCTGACAATGGCGAGGTCGAAGATTTTCCTTCCTCGATGGTCCGAGACTTGCGGTGTCAATGCCAAATGTTTCTCTCTACGATCCCCTCGGTCCTGAGGGGGAGTAGAGGTAGTTGAAGGCCGAGAAGTCGTCGACGCCGGACGGTCACCAGCCGGTGGCAGATACTGGTGCGAAGTGGATGGTGCCGGTTCAGACGTCGATGCAATGGACAGCATCGGAGTTTGAGAACGGAAGAGAAGTTCCATTTTCTCCATTCTGGCCTTGTGACCTTTTGGGGTCATTAAGGCACATTTGGTGAAAGTCAGGACATCATGCTCGCACCCGAGATACATTACACAGACTTTATGGGGGTCTGTAATGGACATGGTGCGAGTACAGTCCGGGCACAGACAGAACCCCGATGCCATGGCCTTTGAAAATTTTAGCCACGGTACGGTCGGCAGCCAGTAGACCATGAAGGCCAAACTCGACAGGAATCAATCGAAACAGGGTAAAAAAAAACTTAGCAGAGTACCTGTGGGGTATGAAAGTTTTTAGTAATTCCGTGAGGAAAATTTCCTGTCAGGAATCTCTGTGTAGCTCCTTAACCCGCGTGGCTACTGCTGCGCGGAAAAGACGACTGAAGAGGGACCCCTGCTGGCTGCAGGTTTAGTTCCATGCTGGGCATGCCCAGTAGGTGGCAGTCAAAGTTCTAGAAACTTTGACAAAAGTGTTCTGTGATTGGGTTCCATCCTGTGATGTCACCCATATGTGAGGACTACCATCCTGCTTGTCCTGTGAGAAACCTCTTCTGCTGGCATAACCACATATCTTGAACAAGCCACACACCTTTGGATTTTTACTGCTTAACCAACTGGGAAGAAACCAACTATAAATTGATTCTAACTATAAAACAAAGCTAAATTGGTTATTGTCTTATTAAATTTGTTGTAATCTACCTCAAAACCATAGTAAAAATCAGAATATCAAATGTCTAAAATAATAAATAGATCTAACTAGATAAAAAAAAAAAAAATCAAAAAGCTGGTGGAATTTCTATTCTATTTTCTATTTCTACTCAAATAGAAAACAATGGCTCTCTTGCATCCGATATGTATTACAGGAAAAATGTATAATAGTGACTAAGGAGAAGTCCAGTACCACCTTAGATAGCAATGTGGACTGTGTGAGAACCACCCTATCATGAAGACACCTGATAACAGATAAATCACTAGAGCCTGAAGCTCAACAACTCTGCAGGCTGAAGTGTTATAAAAAAAAAAACTTTCCAAGTCAAATACTGTATCTCGCAAGAGTCTAGAGGCTCAAAGCCGACTTTTTTCAGTTAAGAACCATGATGCCTCCCCATGACACTGTGGGAGGCTTCAAATGAAGCAAGCCCTGCATGAATCTGACGAAGCTACTCAAAAATGGGATTTCCTTCTGCATGCTGTTAAGCATCAAATACATTAAGCTAAACCTTAACATTTATTTTCATCCCAAAGTTTGAAAGTTGTAGAAAGTATTCATCCAGTTTTTATCTGGAACATATCAGATGGCAAACCAATTTTAAAATATAAGATATCCCAGTGGATTTCTTTTTTTTTTTTTTAAACTTGAAACTGTACTTGAAACTGTACTGGAGAAACTGAGGAACTATTATATCCCCATCACTCTCTAAGATAGGTGGGGTCAGAGACCAGATATTAGGGTGGAGCAATAATCCCTGTTCTATGTGATTAGTGTTGGGAAAGTTCCTAACTTGATTGATTTCTTCAGGGATAAATCTCAAAGAAGTGACAACCAAATCTGTATTGGCCAAAGGTGGCTATGGAAGAACATGGTTCACTGACCCCTTCTGAGTTTTAAGATTTAAGCCATCAGTGTTAAAAACTTTATTGGCTCCTGACTGAACAACAGATTGTTTAAAATTGTACTTCTGATACATAAGTTGCTGCAAAATTGATTATTTGCCCTAGATTAACCAAAGGCTGCTTATTTACAACCTCATGTGGCTTTAGAGTTCATCTCAGCGAAGACTTCTGATGTGTCATCAATCTGTTTTACTTCGGCTTGCGAAGTCACAAGAAACATTTTCAGCTGCTGGGCCTGTTCTATGGAACTCTCTACTTTTTGCACTTCAGACTATGGAGTGTACAAAGACTTAAGAAGTCACTGAAGCCTTTTTTTTTTTTTTTTCCATTTCATCAAGCGTATGATTGAGATCTTGCTAGAGCTTGCCGATGCTGTCTGCCTGAAAGGCTTATGACCGCCAGCAACAGCAAGCTGGTTCAGGTCACAACTCTCTTTGATCTCCCCCAATGTTCCCTCTAAGCTGCCTGCATGTACAGCTGTGCAGCAACTCCTCAGGTGGCTGCTCACACCACACCTCATATAGCACAGGACCTGAAGGTGAGCAATGAGACTGCACAGATAAAAAGGAGCAGTCCATAGCAGTAGCCAAAGGATGGGCTTTACTGCTGAGTCAGTCTCTGCTTCCTTCCTGTCCCCAACAGTTGATTTGGCCCAATGGGATGGGGCTCCCACACTGTCACAAGGATTGCAATTTAAAGGGGTAGCACACCAAGTAAATAAAAATAATAATTTGAGACACTAGGCTGGCTCCGTTACATACTGCAAGAAAACATGGAGGGATGGGGGCAAAGCAACAAATGCCCTGCTCCTACACATCTTTTGCCATCTCAACCTCCCTCTTCTATGATCAGCAGCAGAAGAGCAGTGACTGTGCCAGCAGTGTTTCTAATCTATTTTTCCTGCTGCAGCTGGAGTCTCTTCCTCCCATGCAATTCAAATTGCAATCAACTGGGGAAAGGGGAAAGAGACAAGAAAGCAGATGCTGGGGAAGAGAAAAGTGAAGGGCTGCTAGTGACAAGTGATAAGAATAGAAAAGGCGGCATGATATTGATGAGGCAGCCTAGGGTAGGGGAAGGGGTGGGATGAAGGAAGTGAGTGAGGGGATTGTTCTCTCTCCTGCCACCACTCTTATCCCTACCCATATCCCTAACCCCACAATCAAAACAAAGACTCACTAAGCCCAGCATAGCACCATATTATATTGGAGCCACAAAGCCTTTGTTGTTTATCTTCGGGAAAGACCATTGCCTGGCCCCAGATCTCTCCTCTTTCTCTCCTGCTTCCACAGTAGCGATCTCCTCTCTCTCTTCAGCATCCCACTTATATCCCCATCCCCTTTCTCAGCATCCCACCTCTCTCCCTATTCCCACTCCTTTTTGCTCTCTCATCTCACTCCTCCACTCTTCAGCAACCCACATCCCTTCCCCATCACCACTCCCTCCATCATGCTCTCACCCTTTGTCCCATCCCTCGCCTCTCTTCTCCCTAATCCTCCTGTCCCCACCCCTACATACCTCCCATAAGAAAAACGACAAAGGCATAACTAACAGCCCTCACTCCCCAGAACAATGATTAGGGCTTGGCTTATTCTACAAGGAAATTCATGTCTGTTTCTAGTGCTCCAGTGTAGCACTGCATGCAGAGTCTGGCTTCTTGAGGTTACCATTCTAGTTTTTGTCTGCATACTGGTTTTAAAATTTGTCATCACTTATTTTGTATTTGACGACTGTCATTTTGCATGTATGACTAAGACGAAGGAGAGGAATATGTAGAGGCTGATGAGGGAAAAAATTGCTTAGCAAAAATTTTTGTTTGTTGTTCACTATGGAAGGGTCTGGAGCAGGACCACAAACACAAATAAGACTGGAAGTGAGGTAAACCTCAATCGATTTTTAGAACAGTGTATTCATGAGGAGCTAACTAAACTTTAAAGCAGATAAGGTGATGGGATATATCAGAGGGTACTAAGAGAACTTAGAGATGTCCTGGCAACTCCGCTGGCGGACCTTTTCAACATTTCTTTAGAGCTGGAGTAGTTTGAGGACTGGAAAACTGGAAAAGGGCGGATGTGGGTCCTATTCATAAAAGTGTAAGTAAGGAGGAGGCTGAGCTCTGTGATAAGCAAACTAATGGAATTGCTGCTAAAACAGAGGATAGTGCAATTTTTGGAATCCAATGGATTGCAAGATCTGAGGCAGCATGGTTTTACCAGAGGTAAATCTTGGGTGACCAGAAAGTTAGATTAAGGGAGATCGCTAGACATAGTGTACTGAGATTTCAGTAAGGCCTTTGACACGCTTCCGCACAAAAGGCTTACAAACTGTGTGCCCTTGGTATGTATTCTAGAGTGACTTACTGGGTTACAAACTAGCTGAGTGGAAATAATAAAGGGTAGTGGTAAATGGAGTTTTCTGAGGAGGGGACTGTTACTAGCGGTGTGCCTCAAGGATCAGTCCTTGGACCGGTTCATTTCAATGTTTTTGTGAACGACATTACGGAAGGGTTGTTGGGAAAGATTTGTCTTTTTTCTGATACCAAAATCTGTAACAGGGTGGACAGTCAGGAAGAAGTGGAATACATAAGGAGGGATCCAGTGAAGTTCGAGGAATAGTCTAATGTCTGGTAGCTAAGATTTAATGCTAAAAAAAATGCAGAGTAATGCATTTGATATAAAAATCCAAGGGAAAGATACAGTATTGGAGGTGAAATTCTTCTAAGCATAAAGGAAGAGGAGGATCTGGAGGTAATTGTTTCTGAAGATCTTAAGGTGGATAAAGCAATGGTAAAAGACAGAAAGATGATTGGCTGCCTAGGGAGAGGAATGGTCAGCAAAAAAATGGAGGTGATATTGTCCCTGTTTAGGTCCCTGGTGAGACCTCACTTGGAATACTGTGTACAGTTCTGGAGACTGCACCTTCAAAAGAATATAAACAGGAAGAAGTTGGTCCAGAGAGTGGATACCAAATGGTCAGTGGTTTTCGTTCTAAAGCATAAAGGGATAGACAAAGATGTAAACATGTATTCTTTACAGGAAAGGCTAGTTAGGGGAGACATTCAAGTATCTCAAAGATTTCCATGCACAGGTGGTGAGAACCTTTTTCAATGGAAAGGAGGCTTTAGAGCGAGGGGTCATGAGATGAGGCTGTAAGGGGGGGGGGGGGGGAGAAAGACTCAGGAGTAACCTTAGAAAATATTTCTTTAGAGAGAGGGTAGTGGATGTGTGGAATAGCCTCCCAGGAGAGGTTGTAGAGACAAAAACAGTATCTGAATTCAAGAAAACATGGGATAAATACAGGGGATCTTTAAGGAAGTGAAAATTAAAATGCTAAATTAATTGGACGGATGGGCCATACAGTCTTTTTCTGCTGTAATGTTTCTATATTTCTATTCTACCTGCATATAATTTCTGTGTAGTGATATGCAGCAGTCTTGTTCATTGGGTTTTCCCAACCGGTGGTGTGTGTTGGTGTTCCAGGGCTTGGTGTAATATATACAGTGCTGCCTAATCATGGGTAGAATTGTTACTTTTGGATTCTTGTGAATTAGTGCTGCTCTAGTATGCCAGGTTTCCTACATTTGTGCTGAGTATTTTTTTTTCCAGGATTTTGTATTTCACAATGTGCCTGGTAGTAGAGGGAATTTGTGTTTCTGTACTTGGATGACACCAGAATTTTTTATATGGGAGGTGTAGAGGAAAATACTCTGCTCTGTCCCCATTAAAGGAATCCATGGATGCAGAGTATATATTTACAGTAATGGAGGTACAGGATTTATATTGGGATTGTCTTCCACATACAATGTCAAAAATGAACTTCTTTTAACCCAGGTACAGTATGCTGGATTTGACGTCAGTTTCTCAAATTTACTGCTAGTGCTGCTCTTAATACTTGCATTGTGTCAAACAAGCAAAACACTGAGGTGAGCTTGGAAGTTTGTTTTTTTTTTTTTAAACACACTGCTCTTTATTTATGCAGTTTTAAATGTTAACAGATATCAAAATATAAAATAAGAAAATACATTTAAAGAAATATAAGATCTAAGTACATTGTCAGATCACAAAGTAGGGAATCCAATACAGAAAGAGGGGAAATAGGGAAGTTCTTTTTAATCAGGTGTGTGGTGTCCAAATAAATGGGACTGTTTTTCTGTATCTCTAGGCCACATTTTCTTGGTCTTTGATATAATTCTCTCTCTCCATATATAGTGTAGAATAGTGCATAAATCGGTCACCATTTTACTTGGCAAGTTAGCAAAAGAATCGTATCCTGTGCCACTCAATATATCCACCTAACCTAAAAGTTAGCCGAATAAGTTATCCTGCTAGCTCTGAATACTGGAGTTAGCCAGGTAACTCAGATCCTCCTGATTACACCCCAGAAACACCCCTAACATCCAGCCAAATTTTAGCAGGATACTAAGTTATCTGGTCAGAATTTAGTCAGATAGGTGTCCAAATATTTCTTTTGTCGGGTAACTTCTGAGGGAGGCAGAGGGTTCAGATGGGTGCCTAGTATTCTATATGGCATAATATTCAGTGGGGTGTGCCACAGGGGTCAGCACTTTCTTCAATACTGTTCAAACATACTCCTTTCCCCTTTGTGCTCTTTGTTACAATCTTTAGATGTAAAATATTTTATGATGCCGATGTTGTTCAGTTTTTCCTACCTTGTGACCTTCATGGTGAACTACCAGAGATAAGACTAAGATATAATTAAGAAGGTAAAGGAGTGGCTGACTGACCACCATTTGTTTTTAAATATGAATAAAACTCAGATTGTTTGGGTGGGAAAGGGTTTTGATGAAAAGTATCTCGTAGAAGCCCTATTGGCAGATAGTTTGTCTATTCCTATCCAAATGGAAGTGAAAAGTTTGAGAGTATTTTTGGACTCTTAGTTGACTTGGAGGAAAAGTCCATTACCTGCTATTAAGTTCACCTAGAGAATAGTCACTGCCATTAGCAATGATAACATGGAATAGACTTAGTTTTTGGGTACTTGCCAGGTTCTTGTGGCCTGGATTGGCCACTGTTGGAAGCAGGATGCTGGGCTTGATGGACCCTTGGTCTGACCCAGTATGGCATTTTCTTATGTTCTTATGACTATGAAGCAGAAGATTCTTCACGATTCAAAAGTGGCCTTTTACAAACTTAAAATGGCCAGACCAATAAAAAGTTTCTTACCCCAAGATTTTATCATACAGTGATACAGGCTTTGGTCTTTAGTAACTTAGATTATTGTAGTGCCTTGTGTGTGGGTCTACAATGTGTTAGAATTGACTCAGATTACTGCAGCCCAAGTCTTGGCTGGTCTCTCAAGAAGAAAATATGTTACCCCACTGCTGAGAGGCCTATATTGGCTCCCCATTAAGTGGAAGGTAAGATTTAGGTTAGTCATTGTCTTTAAGCTATTGAAAAATGTATTTCTCTGGGCATCGAGAGGTTTTATTGACTGGTATACACCAAAGCGGGTTCTAAGATCAGAGTACTTACTTATTGGCTATTCTCTCAGCTACCGTAATAAGCATATGAGGGCAAAGGCATATGACATATGAGGGCAAAGGCTAGCGCCGGCGCCATTTTGAATACTGGCAATACGGCCCGCGTGCAGGAGGTCGCTCCCGGACCCCCATTGGACTTTTGGCAAGTCTTGTGGGGGTCAGGAGGCCCCCCAAGCTGGCCAAAAGTCCCTGGGGGTCCAGCGGGGGTCCGGGAGCGATCTCCTGCACTCATGCCATCGGGTGCCAGGAACCAAAATGGCACCGATAGCCTTGCCCTTACTATGTCACAGGGGCTATCTGTGCCATTGGTCAGCCCCTGTCACATGGTAGGAGCACAAGATGGTGCCGGCCATCCAGTGCTCCTACCATGTGACAGGATCCAGCCAATGGCACGGATACCCTGTCACAAGGTAAGGGCAAAGGACGGCCCAGTAGCCGGAGGACAGCCCGGAGCGGGAGATCGCTCCTGGGACCCCCACTGGACCACCAGGTACCTGTAAAAAGGTTTTTTGGGGGGGGGAAGCTAAGGGGTTACTTTTAAAGAGCCGGGGTGGGTTTTTTTTTTATCGGCTGGGCAGCCGATAAACAAAACGCAAACGTGCCCGATGGGAAAAAACCCACATGTGAATCTGAACCGGAATCCGAACAGATTCCGGTTCCGATTCACATCTCTATCTAAAAGTATTTAGGACAGGTCTCGACTTTTTTGAAGCAGCATTCAGATGAGTTAGAAAATGTTTAGCCTAGTTGTGTTTTATTTTATTTAATATGTTCTACTGTGATATTTTGACTGTACTATTGTAATCCGCAATGGACAGATACTAGGAAGTTGTAGAATAGAAGCATTTTTAAATAAATAAGGGGTGAGGGAGGCAGGGTCGAGCCTTGGGGGCTCCATGGAAAGGAGGAACGAGTCTGCTTAGGACCTGTATTCCACAATTTGTTTGTTTTTTTTAGATTGCTACTTAACCAGCTATATTTATTTGAATATAGCCGGTTATGTGAAAAGTTATCTGGCCACACAAGTCTGGATAATTTTAGACCTACTCTAAAGCAGGTCTAAAGTTATCTGGATAACCAAGCTGGTTATACCTAATATGCCGCTAAGTTAGCCGAATATCTCAGCACCTCCCCGGAACACCCCCTTTTTTTCTGGCTGAATTATAGATAACTACTTATCCAGCTATAATTTCCATTCTCAACTGAAATTAGTAGTAAAAAAAATGTGATGGGGTGGTGGGTGGGGATATTTAGGGTTTTGTTGGGAGTGTTGAGGCCACTGTCCACTATTGCATTGTGTCACTGTATATTCTGTTTTTTGTCTGTTAAAATTCAATAAAGACATTTACACAAAAAATAGCTTTTTTAAGCCGAGAATGTTATTGCATATCAAATATATTTTAGAACGTAATGACTTCAGATGTGTTATTCTGGCTTTTGTCCTTTCTGTGTTTGACTATTGTAACACCTTGTACTTGAGCCTACCTAAGGGACATTTGGCAGTCTTACAACTACTTATGAACGGAGCAGCATGTCTGGTTTCTGGTAGCTCCTTGCATGATCACATTACCCCATTTTGAAAGCCCTACTTACACTGGCTTCCTGTTGAGCAGAGAATTAAGTTTAAAACCTTAACCCTGACCTTTTGGGCTCTCCATGACAGATGCCCTGCATATCTCACAGATGTGCTAAAATGGTACCACCCAGCAAGAGCTCTGTGTTCTGAGAACCTATTTTTACTTGTTGAGCCTAACAAACGAGTTTGTTTCAAGGAAACCTGTCATGCCTTTTGTATAAGAGCACCTCATCTATGGAACAGTCTCCCACTAGCTATTTGTAAAATCGATTACAAAAGTTTTAGGAAATGTTTAAACATTTCTTACATGAAGTATTTGCTAACTATGGTTGACTTTCAGCTGTTTGGGGTTATTTTTAGTATTCTGTTTTGTAAGTTTAATTATTTTATTGTTATATGTATGTTTTTACACACTTGCAATGTAATTTGAAATATGGAAATTTTATGTTCTATGTTTAAATACCTGGAATCTGCCTAGAACAGTATCTGGTAATGGGAAGAATACAAATTATTGCAAATAAATAAAATAATTTAGCCAAATAAGTGGCTGAATAAATCACATTTACCATTTAGATGGATAATTTGAGATCCAGGGCCCCAGGATTCCTCAAATTCCAACTCATAAAATATTGGTTTCATAGTGACCCAATACCAAACCCACCCTCAAGCAGAGGACCTCTGAGGCCTAAAATTCAGCTCTTTTGAGCTTCAGAACAGAGAGATGTTAAGGAAATGGAGAAGCATCTGGTACCAAATCTGTTTGAGGCTGTGCATATGGTGCCAAGACAGGTTTAATGCAATTGCCCTCAATTGGCACTGGAGACGCCAATAGGAGGATCGGTCAGTGAACCAAGGGAGTCAAAATATTCAATGCCAGGACCTCAGTTTTTCTGATTCATCAAGTGAACAGTTCAGCTATCTTACTGTTCCAACTCTGCCTCAAAGAGTGCCAATGAATGCACTGGAATTCTCCTAGTAGGGGAAAGGACATCCTCCATGGATCTCTAAAGGACATTATCAAAGGATTCAAACTAGACCGCTAAAAACTAGCATAGTGTTGTCTGTGCCTAACTCGCAGACTTTTTTCAGTTGGGGCCAGTCCCAAGGCTCAGTTTTGGGAAGGAAGCATCTACAGCTGAATGTTAATGAGCTGACATAAGATTGAATGTCTGTTCTGCTCTCAGGCCCTGCATCCCATATGAAAGCCAGGAGGAATGGAGACATAATGGGGCCTGAGAATGGAGCAGACACTGGCCCCAACTGGAAAATAAATGGGCCACAGAATAGGGCAGGGTGAGGGAGGGTTAGGAAAAGTCTCTGCTATGATGCAGCCTACACTGCAGCTACAGGCCAGGTCTTATTTTCTGCTCATCTTCCTCCAACCATGATCTCTCCACAGATGGCAGAAATGCTGCCAGGGACTAGTGGTGGTAGAGAAATATTGACTTTGGACATAACCCTGTAGTATTTGAAACATCCAGATTCAGAGACTAATTCACATAGCAGCTTGGTATTCTTGATTAGGATGTCCCCTCCTCTTGAAAAACACTATGAAAGTTGATATCACATCATAATCAGTAGCTCTAAATTGTTACATATGTTAGACTAAACTTTCAAAACTGATAAAATTAAAAGTAGATGGATACTATGAAACTAGATGAATACACCAGAGAATCTGACAGAGGAAAGAGCATGGAACTTGTCAAACATTGTGCACGAAAAATATAATTCACTCATTCTTTTTGGTTTCCAGAAGTCAAGCAATGGAAAAATCTTCAATAGCAAGTATCAAAATTTGATATTCAAGAGAGATTCAGCAAAGAGAAAATGATCACAATCTGAAAAAATATTCACAATTGCAGGCATCACCACCATACTTGCTCAACATCCTCAGCTCCATCCACAGTCATGTTGACAAACACCCTCTCAATCAAATAAACTTTTTCTTTATTCACTTTCTTACAGCCCAAAAACCAGAACATAATTTATTCTGGCTACAGTCTTGCACATGACAAGTAAAGGGTGCTGCTGCAGCCACAAATGCAATACTCTTATCACTTTCTATGGGAGCAAGTTTGTATTTATTTTTACTTAAAATAAATCCATTATGTTTTCAAAGAGTAAAACAAACTCCTTCTGGCTAATTTAACTTATCACATAACATTACAGGAGAATGACAGTTTAACAAATTCAGTAATACAACATCATTTGTTTTTCCTTGCGTTTTGCTATTCTCTGAAGAGCGCATGGTGCAAAATGTTTACAAGCAATTTCATAACAAAAATATTGTTGCCTTCCCATTTTTGTTTGAATTCAACCTTTAAGTGTGGAATTCCCACTTGTATAGCCTAATCACCCTGCTTGTCGACAAAGAAAGCAGAGTTGCTTACCTGTAACAGGTGTTCTCCTAGGACAGAAGGATGTTAGTCCTCACACATGGGTGACATCAGATGCCAGGCTCCATCTGATGTAGCCCATGTGTGAGGAATACCATCCTTATTGTCCTAGGTGAAAACTAAGTTGCTTTCAGGTATTTTCTGCAGACAAATGGTCTATCAGTTCCATATGCACTCCCATCTTCCTTTTTGGAAATACATTCTTTAAAGCCCTTCAATGCAGTAGCTTCACAGAAATCTAGTGCAGGTCCAAAAGATTCTAAGCTTTGCCATAGCTATGGACAAAAGTTCTGCATCAGTACCAGACATCCCCCACTTATGTGGTTAGTCATATCTAGGGAGCAAGGGTGAGCAAAACTGCAGGGGGAGGGGTGGCGCCTGAACAATCCTGAAGGGGGATATGTTATCCAATTACGTATTTTAAAAAGTGGCTGCACAGTTGAGTCTCAGAGATGTGAAAGCACCGCAAGCTCAGGAGGGAGAGAGCTACCAGAACAGTGACATTGTAAGCATGCCACAGCTTAGCCAGGCATCTTTTGGTGAGTCAGAGGGAGGAGCTGCTTCTGCTTTAGTAGGCCCAGGTGAGGAGCTGTTTACTCTGTAGCACAACTGGACATGGGAGCATCCATAACCCAGGAAGAGTGAGAGAGTGAGAGAGTGAGAGAGTGAGAGAGAGAGAGAGAGAGAGAGACAGAGACAGAGACAGAGACAGAGACAGAGCAATGAGGAGGAGGTGGGTAAGGGAAAGAAAGGCAAAAAAAAAAAAAATGTAAAAAAAATCACAAAAGCAAATAAGAAAATAAAGAACATAAGAAATTGCCATGCTGGGTCAGACCAAGGGTCCATCAAGCCCAGCATTCTGTTTCCAACAGAGGCCAAACCAGGCCACAAGAACCTGGCAAGTACCCAAACACCAAGAAGGTCCCATGCTACGGATGCCAGTAATAGCAGAATCCATTCCCTAAGACAACTTGTTTAATAGCAGTTAAGAAAACTATTTAAAAAAAAATTAGTGAATACAATAAAAAAGCAAAAGGTTGAGCAGGGTGAGGTGAAGTTTCTTAGCTCCTAAAACATTTTGAATGGCACTTCAGTTTTTTGAAAAATGTCAGTCCTTACCATGTGTAGCCAGTGTGTCTGGGTACAGGGCAACCGTGTAGATCAATATAGATAAATGTCTATAAAGTTAGACATCATGGGGGTGCCCAAACCAATTGCATGAATGGAAAGAGCGCCTTGGCTCAAAACGTTTGCTTACCCCTGGTATGGATAACACCTGTTACAAATAAGCAACTTTATTTGCTCTTCCTGCCTCATTTTCTCTCCATTCCTCCCCTTCCTTCCTAATCATCTTCACTTGTCCTCCATTTTCCCTCCTCACTCTTTTCTTCTTCCCTCCAAAAACTCCTTTATCAACATCAGGCTGGTAGCTTCTTAAAACTGGTGATGCAAACTCTACAGAGCCAGCTGCAGAAAGGAGAGTTCAGAGCGACTCCTTTCCTGCATGATTTTGGGTACCACCACTACTCCTGTGTGTCTCGGAGATGCTGTTCTTATCAAACACCACTCCACCACTCCACCAGCCAGTGCCCATCCTAGCTCTATGTAGGTGGCCCACCTGAAACTTAATTATTTAAAGACCATACAAATATTTGGCAAGAACTGTGTATGGCTCTTTATGCTCTTGTAAATGGCTCGTGACTCCAAAAAGAGAAACTTCACAGGTTTTAAGATTTCACACACAGATTGCAAAAGACTTATTGAAACAAAGGACTATAAAAATATACTCAAAAGCAGGAAACTCAGTCATAGACATGAGAAATTCAAAACACTTAAACCAACATAAAAATAGCACCTTGCACCAAAGGAAAACAAATGAAACATGCCAAAGAAAACTGGTAGATATACATAGAAACTAAATGTTGGGTAAAATTAGTATAAAAGATTAATATATTGTTCTTGTGACATCATCAAAGCAGCTGGAAGGGAGCCCAAAGCCCATCAGCACATGAAAATAATAAAACCCGACATGAAAGCATTGGGCCAGCAGGGAGCCCAAGCCCTGCTGGCCCAAGAGGAGCACAGGAGCAGCAGGCAGGCAGTGAGCCCAGGCCCTGTCGGCCAAAGGAGGAGTACCAGAGGTACTATCAAGGAAGGGGAAGGAGAATGGGTATGCAGTGGGGAGTCACCCACACCCCCACCCCATAGATATATACACACAAACTGCACAAGACAGCATGTAAACTAACTTTTTATTTTAAAACCCACATATAAAAGTTCAGCATACATTACAATTTCACATCTTATCTGCCCTCCCTGGTTAATACCAGTGCACCAAATCATAATGATAAAATACCCACACTCCCTAATTTTGGTATCCACCAACATCACCTAATTGCCTGAAAAATAAATCCCTAAATTTGCATTTTATAAATCCCTTGAATCAAAAGCCCTAATAAAAACACTTTGAGCACCAAATGTCAAAAGACCATGAAGCATTAAATCTGGACAAAAAGCATTAGCAATGGTAAAAAAAAAAATGGAGAAGGAGCCAGCAAACTAATGAAGAGTAATCAGAAATTGCTTCAACAATAAAGGACTAAAGAGCATTTGCTGAACAGTCCATAGTGAGAAGTCAGCTTCAACTTCAAAAAAAGGCACGTAACTTCTCTGTGTACAGACACCACCAGGAAACAAACATATTAAGCAGAAAACGATGTACTTTTTGCACCTAGCAACTTCCTCAGCACTTAAATTCTAAATATCCAATCTATTTTGGAACTATGTTAACTATTCAAAAAAACTCACGCGAGTCCTCTGAGGCAATATGAATAAATGGTAAGAACTACTAAATGTTCTAAAATTTGAAGCTTGGGAAGCACCTGAGGTAGCTAGTGGCAGAGTCAAGTGACTCAATGTGAACCCAATGAAAGTATTTATTTTTGAAAAATTATCTATAACTGAAGTTAAATGTCCCAAGTCAACTCAGAGGATATTCAACAAAGTAAAGGGCAACTGCTCTAGCAGCAAAATACATAAGAGTACTGCCCTCAAAACCTGCTCTCTTTAAATACCCTTCTTGAAATTTCAAAGTTGTTTACCTAACTGGTGATCTCGACAGACAACAAGGCAAAACAGCCACACAAATAGTCGATGTCACTGAATGTGCTAATCTGAGCATACACGGGAGGTTGTGTGCACTGGCCCTACATGAGTCTCTTCAGTTTTTTCACTAAGTGACTTTCATCTCCAAGGGAAGAAAAGTGGGATTGTGTGGCTCTTTTGCCTTGCTATCTATGGAGAACACCTGTTACTTTGCTTTCTCCATGGACAAGCAGGCAAATACAGCCACATAAGTAGGGATTCCCAAGCCGAGGGTTGTCTACACTAATATTTTTCCTTCTGTGACAGATATGCCATGAGACTGTGGAAGGAGAAGAGCTGAAGATACTGTCTGCCCAAAAGCAACCATCCTAGCAGGATTGCTCTTCTCTAGTTAATATTACCTTGTAAAAGTATGTACTGAAGACCATGTGGCAGCTTTTACAAATATCTTGTAATGGTGCCTATCAGAGAAATGCCACTTTATCCTGGCAAAGGAATGCCTGCATCCTGATAGCAATGGGAAATGCAGTCCAACAAAGAGGATAAAATGTTCTCTCATTGGGAGGCTTTTACTTAGATTGAAAGAGCCAAATAACTGAGAAGACTTTTTAAATATTTTCCTTCCATCTATATAAGAAAAGTGAACTCTTCTGCAGTCCAAGGTGTGTAGGGCTTGTTCTGTTTTATTGGAATGAGATTTTGGTACAAAGCATGAGTTCTTAGTACTACTCTGTTCTTAAAGATTGGAGCATAAGAAAGGTCCACAAATAGGGTCTTGTAGTTCACTCAAATTGCAGTCACTGCTATTTAAAACTTTCCATGCTACAAATTTGGTTTTAGATGTCAAGGGTTCAAAAGGCTGTACTCAATATTATTGCTCTGAACGACCCCATCTTCTTTTGATGGGAATTGCTGATCGATACCTCAACTTTGAAAACAACTGTATTCCCACAATTCAACAATAATTGTATAGACGCTTAACTTTTGATCATCATAATAGGCATCATCGTTTAGTGCTGTTAGCCTTTATTTCTCAGCCTTATGTTTAATCATAGGTCAGTGAAATGAAATGTCAAATTATCAAAGGGAAAGATTGAACTTTGATGGATTTAAAATAAAATCTGGGAGGTATGAACAATTAATTCCCTTTCTTTTTTTTAAACCAATAGCTTCTTCCTACTTCTAGTTTCAGAAGAGATGTCATCCTCAAGTATGGTCTTCAAAAAAGTTTTCAAATAACTGAATAATTCTTTGTATATTTTATAACCTATATGACAAGACTTCTACTACTTGAAAATTTCTTCCTAGTTTTTGTACTAGCCCTACAATTAAGTTATTGCTCTGCTGCTGTTCCTTCCCTCCAATTTACCAGTGCTATCATAGCCTCTTTCCCTCCCTCTCACCAAATACTGCTAAGGCCCAGCCAAGAATTATTACTCTGCTCTACTAAACAAGGCAGTGAACATGTGCTGCGTATGTTAAGACTATGTCCTGACTTGCTACAAATTGTGTGAATAAACAATGTGGTACCAGTAATAAAAAAGAGAGGGAGGAAGCTGCAGTGAGTATGGCCGGGGGGGGGGGGGGGGGGGGGGGAAGGAGGAGAATAAGCTGGAGAAAAGAAAAAATGCTAAAGGAAAAGCAAACACAAGAAGGAGGAGACTCCTAGAGAAAGTGAGAAAGGAATGAAAAAAGTGAGAAAGAAAGAAAAGAAAGAAAATGGAGATGTTCACCAAAAAGGACAGAAAACAATGGAAATTAGTTTTGCATATGAAATACAAATTATAAGCATATTTGTGCAAATATACAAATTTGGAAAAAAAACCTGTTACAAGGTCTGTTGCAGATGTTGGTGATATGCTAAACAAAGTTTAAAAAAAAAGTGCCAAGACAAGGGTGTTAGTATTTTTCCATACATATGCACATATACAATTTTGGAGAATCTAAAAACAAGTGGTATATACAATCTAAAGCTATCTAATAGCAGTGTTATATACCAGAGGCAGAATTATCGTATCACACTTAAACTCACCTATTTGATGAAAGGCGCTATATTTTTAAATAAACTTAAGTATTTATTCCATAATTACTGTTCTAGCCTCACCAAACAATTAATTTACACAGTATTAGTACTGTTTTGTGAAGATAAAAGCTTTTTTGGTGCTAAAAAAGATAATAAAATTATACAATTAAAGGATATAACAAAACCTTAAATGAGCAAAATGAAAGCTTCCTAAAACAGAAAATTTTTTTAAGCACAGTCATAAATTAAGTCATGGAAAAGATAAAAGTAAAGTGAAACCAACATCTACAATGTGGGGACATTTTGGTAATAGAAAGAACACTTTTCATTGTGAATGTCCCTTTAGGGAAAGGATGCAAACAATAGCCTATTAAAATAGTTAAAATAAAATGTGCTGGGGTCACCACCCTTTCGAAGAAAACTAATAAGCATTTTATACTTTATATACATAAAAATCTTACCTCCTCTTACAAAGCCATTGGTAGCGATTGCAGACGTAGACAACCCTGTGATTGTTGTCACAACAGTAGCCATTGAAATGACTACAATGGACAGACCTTATAGGAAGAAAATGTACCAGAATTTAATTGCATAGGCAATATTTGGACATAATGAAACAGACTATATATGCAAGAATACACTAGCAAAAGATCTGACACTGTTTGCATCAATGTTTAAAAACGTTCAAAGTGCCAGAATGGTTTCCTTTTGAATTACCCACTTACTTGTCAGATAAGCACATTATTTGTATGCATATATCTTGTAGCTAGTTTTCAAAGGGAAACTACCCAGCCAGTTTTCAAACAGCACATGTACTTTGCAGCGGTTGATTAATGTGTATATTTGACAATCAAAAATTATGTGCACTATTTTCTTCCCCCCAGCTAAATACATCCCAAGGAACACCTTTTTACAGTAGCTAAAATTATACAAGCTATTAAAGCCTCCATATATAATTTTAGCTACTATCAACCAGGGCAATCTACCTAGGTAAGTCTCTTTCAAATAGTCTTCTAGAAGGGCAGGTAATTCAGACCTTCATAATACTCACATTAGCTAAGAAAATGGCTTACATAATCTAAGAAAACTGATCTAATAATTTGTCCAGTTTGGCATTTAATAAATAGGATGAATCTGAAATTAGTTAGCTTTATATTACATTTGGCTTCCTTTTGTCAGAGAGAATTCAAAATGGACAGGAATAACTTTTAGACACTAGTGAAACTTCAATCTGTATCAGTGCATTAGTCATGTTCATGATAGAAAGAGCAAATTTTTACACATACCTATCCCAGCCTGTCCCACAATCCATGATAATCTGATGAAGAGCATCACACCCCAAATATTTAACATACATCGTACCTGGGAGGAGGGGAGGAAGAAAGGAGAAGATAAAAATGAATGCATGATGAAAGACAAAAATAGTAAAACAAATGATCAACATTCTACCACTAAGAAAAGAGATGTGGGGGTATGAAAAATAGACTAAATACACACTTTCCTACAATTTTCTATATAGCATATATTTTTAAATATGGCTTCTTCTGAAAAACATGGGGAAAGAAACAGAGCCTGCAAATCTTTAAAAAAACATTTTATGATTTAATCCATTTCTGAGCTTGGCTCCAAACAGATATGCTTAACTGCAAATTTATATATATCAAAATACCTGCCATGAAAGCACGTTTGCTTACCGTAAATGGTATTTTCCATAGATAGGATGAATAAGCTATTACATGTGGGTAGTGTCATCCAGCAGCACAGACTCATCTCTCCTAGCTAGTAGAACTTTGAGCTCTACTGAGTATGTACGGGAGATACCGTGTGAACGTTGCCTCATGAGCCTTCTCAATTGATAAGAGAGCTAATTCCAGCTAGGTAGCTGACTCTCCAGAAAGGCGTGGGATTTCCATGGCTAATTCATCCTGCTACCTACAGAAAACACCATTTATGATAAGCAAACTTGCTTTCTCCATTGATAAGCAGGCTAAATTAGCCTTTACATATGGGAAGTTCCAAGCTGAGGGTTGCAGTGGAGCATTTATTGAGAAAGCAACCCAGACTCCACCATGGAAAGTAGACTACTGAGAAAATAGATTGTGCAAAACTGCTTGTCCAAATTTACTATGGCTCTTTCTTCTTCCCGCACACCCCACTGCATATCACTTCCTGTTCCGGGCCAGGGAGGGGGCAGGTGCGGGAAGAAGAAAAGGCCCAGCCACAGTTGCCAGCCTCCACTAAACACTGCTGCCGTTCCCATCCAGGCTTGAACGTGCTTATAGCCCGAGTGGAAACAGCAGCAGTGGAAGATAGCCTGCCTCTCGCTTGGTGAAGGAAAAGGGGGAAGAGCAGCAGGAGACCAGTAGCAAGCAACACACTTGCCGCTGCTTGGCGACACATGGGTTGAGAAGCGCTGACATGTAATATGGCTGCCACAAGTCCCAACATTTCCATGAAGGTCTTTGCAGGTGCTGATGTTCGATTGAATATGCTTTGAACCTTGAGAATTAAGATTGTGCATTATTTGCGTTCCTTTCTACATATTCAGACATGCACAGAGGAATTCTATTTGATATGACAGTGAGAGAGAGGATTTTTGATAATTTATGATTAATTTCAGAGAGAGGAATGGTAAAGAACATGTTCTTTAAGGATATGTTCAATATTATTTAATATTAGTACAGAAAAACCACAACATTGTGTTTCCTGAGATAAGCTACTACTGCTAGGCATTTGGTGAAGACTCTTGCAGCTGTAAAAGGCCAGATAGTAGGACTTTGTACTAGTAATATTATGAAGCAAAAAATAATTTCTATAGTCTGTGAAAATGCGAATGAGTGCAGGTATCTGAGATTGAAGGATGTCAGCAAGTTATCTGATTATAAGTGTGGAATGACGGTACTGTGAGAGTTCAACATTCTGAACTTTTTCTTCTTGAAACACTGGTTTAAATTTCTCAGATCCAGGATTGGGCAGATACCACTGGGATTAAAGTCCATTGTGTTACTCTCATGGCTAGTCGAGCCATTGAGGTAACGTGAACTGCAGAAGCCATGTGCCCTAGCAAGGTTAGCAGGAGACAGCTGTAGTAGTACGGCGAGTCTGTACTGCACTGGCTAAGGTTGACAGTGTGCGTACTGTGTCATTTGGGAGGAACACTCTGGCTTGAATGGTGTTGAGATCTGCTCCAATGAATGAAAGGGTGCGTGATGGAGTCAGATGTGATTTGGGATAGTTTATGAGAAACCCCCAGGGACTGTAACAGGTGTGTGGTAAGACTAAGGGATTGAAGTACTATCTCCTTGGATGGACCTCTGAGCAGCCAATCATCTAGATACAGATAGACATGGATACTGTGCTGCCTTAGGAAAGCTGCTACTACTGCCAGGCATTTCGTAAACACTTGGGGTGCTGACGCTAGGCCGAACAGCAGCACTCTGTATTGGCAATGTCTGTGACCTACTATGAATCTGAGGTATTTTCGATGAGGAGGGGATATGGCTATATGGGCATATGCCTCCTGAAGGTCTAGAGAGCAGAGCAGAGGAGAGGGAGCATGCCGATCTACACTGGCTCCCAATTGAACAAAGAATTCAAAATAAGGCTTTATGCATAATACATAAACTAATCCACGATGAAAAAACTGACTGGCTTAACACTGCTCTGCACGTACATGTCCCACAAAGAAACCTAAGATCTGCAAATAAGGCTCTACTAACTGTTCCCTCTGGCAAAACAGCACGCCTCACGCAAGTTAGGGAGAGAGCACTATCACTGGCTGGCCCCGTGCTATGGAACACCATGCCACTCGAAATAAGGCTGCAGAGAAACTTCAAAATATTCAAATCCAATCTGAAAACCTGGCTACTTAAACAAGCTTTTTATAAAGATAAAGAGAAGGAAAAAAACAGTTGATTGATTAGGATGCACCAAACTAGAAATTGTTATTTGTAACCTACAAATGCACATTAAGGTTAAATTCTGTCTAATATGCTCCCTACAGACAAACTTAATGTACACACATAGTTTATTGAAGTGAATTGTTACCGCACTATGATGGCACATGATTAATTGTAATCTATACCACTTACTTTATTCATTATCGTGCCTTGCTGTAAACCATTGTGATGGTTATCTCTAACTTAACGACGGTATAGAAGAGCTTTTAAATAAATAAATAAATAAATAAACAAACAAACAACCATCCTGAATTTTTCCTTGTGGAGATGTTTGTTTAGGGCACGGAGGTCCAGTATAGGATGTATGCCACCTGATTTTTTTGGAATTAGAAAATATCGAGAGTAGAACCCTTTTCCTCACTGCACTCAGGGAACAGGCTCCACAGCATTGGACTGCAGGAGGATTGAGAGTTCTGCCTCGAGAAGTGGAGTATGGTCGGTTAGACTCCATGCCAGACGTGGTGGAGAGTCCGGTGGTAATGTAAGGAAATTTAGATGGTAACCATGGGTCACTACCGAAAGGATCCATTGGTCAGTGGTGATTGTGTGCCATTTGTTGGCAAAGTGGCACAGGCAGCCTTCCCACAGAGTTCTCCGAGCAGGACTCTCTGGCTCCCACCCATAGTTGTGTGGCTCTGGTACATCCCAGGTGTCTGGACTGATCCGGGTACGTACAGGGAAAGGAAAATTAGTTCTTACCTGATAATTTTCGTTCCTGTAGTACCACGGATCAGTCCAGGATCCCGCCCGAGTATGCAGTGTTCGAAATGCTGATCAGTTGAGTTCTGACGAACGGAGAGTCCGCTCGGTGAATTCCGTTGTTAAGGTTCGGTTTGTTTTCCAAATTGGTTGCCCTCTGGTTCTGGCTGTTCTGTTCCAGTTGGGGGTTTGGTTGAATCGGCCCTTGTTAGGGCGGTACAATTAGTTAGTAGAGTTGGCAGTTTTGCTTTGACATTACGTAAGACTGAGGGGCTGTGGGTGGCACCTTACTATATGTAGGGAAGCCCGGCAAGTTTTGCTCTGTCTCCACCTGCTGGTGCGGAGTCACAACCCAGGTGTCTGGACTGATCCGGGTACGTACAGGGAACTGAGCTCCCACCAGGCTGCCCAGATAACACGCGTAAATAAGTGCGCTTGTGTACCAGGCTCACAACTGGATGCACAGCCAGGTGCACAATCATGAATAGACGTAACTGAAGAGGGCAGCTTTACGCATGAAAAAAGCTGCGGCGAACACCACAAGCCTGAGAGCAGGGCCTAGCCAAAAGGTTGCTTAACCCGCCAGGCTGCTCACGTCCCCCAAGCTCCCCCACAGGGGGGAACAAACGTTGGATCTGCATGCCGAGCATGGAGCCAAACGCAAGTTCATCACTACAGACTCATTCCTTGATACAGTAGTACCTAACCTGCCAAACACGATAGCCCCCAGTACTCAAGAAACTATTGATAAATGGAATTTAGCTATTTCCTCCTCATTAGACTCAATTGCTCCATTAAAAACAATAAATATACATTCAAGCAAAACCAAACCGAACGCCCCCTGGTACACTAAAGCACTACATTCATTAAAAACTTCACTTAGAAAACTCGAGCGTAAATGGAGAAAGAAAAAAACCCCTGAAACAAAAAATGCTTACTATTCCATCCTACGTCAGTATAATAAAAATATAAACTTAGCAAAAAAATCCTACTATGCAAACCAAATATCCAAAGCAAATGGAAATCCCAATATATTATTCAACATAGTAAAAACCTTAACAACCACTCAGAAAGAATGTCCCACTAAGTTTGATACTGCCTTATGTAATAAAATTGCTAACTATTTTAAATCAAAAGTTACAGATATCTCAAATCAACTTTCCAAATTTCCGCTACCGTCATATAATGATTTGGAACCTACCTACACATGGTCAGAATTTACCTTGGTCACAGAAAATACTATACAAACCATCATTAGAAAACAAAACCCCTCCAACTCCCCTAATAACCCTTGTTCTGGTGCTTTCTTTAAAGCATTAGGCCCACATGCTAGCAATTTCTTAGCGCAATTAGTGAACCAATCTTTAGAAACTGGCTCCTTTCCATCTTCTCTCAAAAAAACTTCCATACTTCCCATCATAAAAAACAAGTCTAAGGAAGATTTCGACCTTAGTAATTTCAGACCTATTGCCACATTAACATCCTTAGCTAAGTTAATTGAATCAGCAGTATTATCCCAATTATCAGACTATCTATCAGAAAATGACATACTACACACAAATCAATATGGATTTCGCAAAGGTCACTCCACTGAAACCCTTCTTCTGACTTCCTTTGACTCTATATTCCGGGCCTTTGACTCTTACACGGATCACATCATTGTTTTCTTGGATATATCAGCAGCTTTCGATACCATTGACCACCAAATTCTTATTTCCATTCTTAAATCTATAGGTATTACAGGTACTGTATTACAATGGTTCATCTCATTTCTATCTGACCATATTCAACAAGTCAATATAAATAACTACTCCTCCGATCCATACTCCATTGCATCAGGTGTTCCACAGGGTTCCTCTATCTCCTATTCTTTTTAATATCTATCTGTTACCTCTCTGCCGCATATTAGCCTCATTAAACATAAAATTCAAAATCTATGCTGACGATATACAGTTCATGGTACCATATAACACCTCTTGGACCCATACATTATCTTTAGTATCACTATATCTCACAACTATTGACACTTGGCTTTCTCATAATCGCTTGAAATTAAATCCAAAAAAAAAAAAAGAAATAGTTCATCTCTCATCAATTACTGATTCATCTATAGGCCCCCCTCCTCAACTTATATTCAACGGAATAACCATTCCCATATCAAAATCTGCAAAAAACAGGCATAATAATCAACACAGACCTCTCATTAAAACAGCACATATCCATGATAACTAGGAACTCTTTCTATAAACTTCAACTCTTAAAACGGTTACGTCCTTTACTTTTCTTCCATGAGTTTCGGACTATACTTCAATCGCTCATCTTTTCCGGACTGGATTATTGTAATTCTCTATATATAGGTCTTCCAGAAAACACACTTCACTCACTCCAATTAATTCAAAATGCAGCAGCACGTATCCTAACAAATTCTTCAATAAAAAATCATATTACTCCAATGCTTCAATCCTTACATTGGTTACCAGTCAAATACAGAATACAATTCAAAATTTTATCCATTATACACTCTCTCATTTATACTCCCAATTCGGTCACTCTATGCTCCATTCTTCGAATATACAAACCAACCAGACATTTAAGGTCACTGGAAAAAAATCTTCTAGACATTCCCTCACTTCGACAAGCCCGCCTCGATATTACTAGAAAAAGAGCCTTTTCAGTCATAGGTCCCATTCTGTGGAATGCATTACCAGACTCCATCAGATCCATATCCAACTCCAAACACTTCAAAAAATCTTTAAAAACTCACTTATTTCAAACTGCATTTCATATACCACCTACCAAATAATCACATTACATTCCCAGAATACCCGCAAATTTAGTTTGGCACCCGATTTTTTTTTACCTAATTACTGATTTGTTTATGTTACCTATTTTATTTCAAACAATCTATTATTTTATATTAATGAAATTTTTGTAATTTTATATTCTCTATAAGTTAATTTACTCTTAATTAATCTTCTGTCTTTTTATTTCATTATTTTATTCTATTTTATTTGAATACATGTAAACCGTTTTGACTAAACACTGTTTGTAAAGACGGTATAGAAATACTTTTAAATTACTCTTTACCTGAGCTCAGCCTTCCCTGGCTGAGTACAAGGTCGGACTCCAGCTGCGTGGAAAGGGCAAGGACCTTCACTGCCACACTCTGCTTCCTGCACCTGCTTGATTTCAGTTTTTTTTTGTTTTGTTTTTTTTCAAAAGCTAAATCCACGCCAGCTGAAAAAAAAAAGCTACCGAACCAAGGCACTCATCTGAGGGAGGAATACAAAGATATCACCTCAGGAATTCTCAACTGAGGGAGGGACCATAAGGTATCACCACATGAGAGCAGGGAAAATAAGTCCTTTTCTCCTTTGAAAACGTTTAAGCAATCCCCAGTAGGTAGATGCACGTCCATCTGCTGGAGACCGATGTTAATGGTGTGTATATATATATACCCCTGCACTATGTCAGCTATGCTCCATTTCCATGTACCTCTAAAAGCAGATAATCCACTGGTTAGGATCCACCTGTCAGTATGCTAAGAAATCATTTTCTGTAATGAATTACAGAGGTATTGCATCATCTGGAACTGGTGAGGGGAGATCCTGCTTTGAAGCATTGCTAATTGAAATATTTTCTTCCCAGCAGTGTCTAAAAGTCTTAGGTCCTTCCCTTGAGGAGTGTTGGAAAACATTTGATTTCTTAGCTCTTTTAAAGAGCCAATTTGACAACTGAATCATGCTGAAGTTGAACTTTGTTATGGCCTGGACTATTTCTTACTCTGTATTTTAGGTCTATTCTGGCTACCAGCAAAGTAGCTGAGACGTTTCCCACATTTTGGTATGAAGCACTAGTAACACTTTATGGGCCGGTACTGTATGTCATTCTTTTGGGGATTTCATATATTTTAAAACACCTGGAAAAGCTTTAGTCAATTCCAGCTTTCCCTCTATCTGAAAAGGTATGAATTGTGCCATTTTCTGGGAAAAAAAATTAACAGAAAACTGGGTAAGAAATATTTTGTTTGATTGAAGGGACTCCAAAGGTATGTCTGGAAGTTTTTGATTAAAGACAAATGGAAGATTGCGATTCAATCTCAGAAGAAAATCTTTTCAGCACTGGGTCATCAGAAGATAGAGGCAAAGTCTATGGAATTTTCTTCATGTAAATTGCATACAAATTCTAGCCAGATCTTCTCTTCTGGCGATGGAGAAGGTACAGAGAAGGGCTACCAAAATGATAAGGGGAATGGAACAACTCCCCTATGAGGAAAGACTAGAGAGGTTAGGACTTTTCAGCTTGGAGAAGAGACGATTGAGGGGGGATATGATAGAGGTGTTTAAAATCATGAGAGGTCCAGAACGGGTAGATGTGAATCGGTTATTTACTCTTTCGGATAGTAGAAAGACTAGGGGGCACTCCATGAAGTTAGCATGGGGCACATTTAAAACTAATCGGAGAAAGTTCTTTTTTACTCAACGCACAATTAAACTCTGGAATTTGTTGCCAGAGGATGTGGTTAGTGCAGTTAGTATAGCTGTGTTTAAATAAGGATTGGATAAGTTCTTGGAGGAGAAGTCCATTATCTGCTATTAAGTTCACTTAGAGAATAGCCACTGCCATTAGCAATGGTAACATGGAATAGACTTAGTTTTTGGGTACTTGCCAGGTTCTTATGGCCTGGATTGGCCACTGTTGGAAACAGGATGCTGGGCTTGATGGACCCTTGGTCTGACCCAGTATGGCATTTTCGTATGTTATGTTCTGTACTAAAGTATGGGTTTCTTGTTTAGGATGACAGAATGTGGAAGATGAGTCAGATTCAGGAACAAGAACTGATGCAGAATCCAATTAGTATTTTTGGCTCTGAAGTAGATAGTGCCAATGGCTTTGTGCCATGATGAAGGGAGATTATTTTGGTCAGTGTTGATGCCCTGTGCCTCAAAGATTTGTCTGTGCAGGGCAAGATGTATTGAAGGCGAGTCTCCTTACTTCTGGGTAGTTGGAGCAGTTTAACTCCTCTTAGGAGACTGACTTTTTTTTGGTGGGGGGGGGGGGTCTGATCTGTCCAAATAGTTGGCTTTTTTTGACGAATATTCTTGAAATTTAAGAGTTCTTGGTGACATCCATCTACAAGCCTCACAACTATCACTATCTTAAGAGGGGCCCAAACAGCAGGAACAAAATGCCATGCAAGTCCACAGTAACCATCTTGTGCCTGCAAGAAGCTCAAAGTTTGAAGGGTCTTCTGTCAGATATGCTGAAGAACAGAATAATTTTCACTTTTCAATAACTGAGAACTAAAAAACTGATGGTGGTGGAATATCTTCCTCAAGCACTAAACCCCGATATGTATCAGTGAAATTGGTAGGACAGAAGAAATTGGGTCCAGGGTTTGTACACAGCAGCACAGTTATAAGAGGGTAGAGAGAGAGTCCTGATGGATGCGTAGGAATGAGCATTTTGGGTGGTAGAATGGCCGCCCTTAAGATGTCCTGCCACAAATCCCTGTCTGAGTGACAAGAACTTACTCGAGATGGAGGCCTTAGGGAGCAAATGTCTGATCCCTCTCTGCTCTTTTGGCTGAATTTGTGCCGTTTTGCACAGTGGGTTTTCTTAGCCAGTTGTTCTTGCATGATATGCGCCGATGCAACTCGAAGTACTGAAGATGAGTCATGGCTGGAAGAGGAGCTGTGCGCTGTTGATGTATGACGCATTGCCTCACAGCACATCGATGTGCATGAGTCGATGCGGTGTGCACCAATGCACCATATGTCGATCCGCTGTAGGTGGATGCTGCACCTGCACGGCAACTGTGCTGAGCAGCGATGCACCATGTGATTTTTTTTTTTCCTTTGGTGGTTTTTTTATGGGCTCCCAGACTTGTGGAAGGGCATTTAGATAAGGTCTTTTGCACAGAATCTGGCTGTGGAGTGGGTGAAACATGATTTTTTTTTTTTTTTTTAACATTGCCCAAAGAGGTACCTGTAAGCTGACTGACGTCTGTTTGCAGACAGGCAATTTTCTTGGCTCTTTGGCACTGAACTCCTGGGGACATGCGGGCGAGTTCTGGCAATTTGGTTGATTATAGTGTGGGCCGAAGCAGACATAACAAGTATGGCCATCCATTTTGGACATACATACATGGGCAAAATATTTGGAGCATGCTGTGGGGCATGAAGCCACTGTAGCACTAAAAAGTGCTTCCCCCCCCCCCCCCAAAGAAAGAGTTTAATGACGTAGAAAGAATCTCCTGCATCTGTGCAAGGCATGGATGAAACTGTTCTGGAATGGTTGTTCACACAGGAAGTCCTACGCATGCTCAGTACATTAAAAGTTAACAATCTTGAGAGACAACTCCGCAACGTGCCGCCCGATGTCGTCATCCATGGAGCATGGCTAATTCTGCCTGCTTACTGACAGAAAGACTCCTCAGGAAATTATAATCATGGGATAGGAAGCAATGTCCTACTGTGGACTGGTAACTGGTTAAAAGATGGGAAACAAAGGGTAGGACTAAATGGTCAGTTTTCCAAGTGGAGAAAAGTCATTCGTGGAGTACCACAGAGATTAGTATTGGGACCTGTGCTGTTTAACATAATAAATGATCAGGAAAAAGTGAATAACGAGTGAGGTGATCAAATTTGCTGATGACCATTACACAAAGTTGTTAAAACAGCAGCAAACTGCGAGATACTGCAGAGGAACCTTGTGAGACTAGGATACTGGGCATCTGGCAGATTAAATTTAATGTGGAAAAGGGTAAAGTGATGCACATAGGGAAAAATAATCTTAACTACAGGTACACAATGCTGGTTTCTGTACTGGGAATCACCACCCAGGAAAAAGACCTTTTGAGTTCTTGTGAACCATATGCTGACAGTTCAGTGTGTGAGGGCGGTCAAAAAAAAGGAAACAATGTTAGGAAAGATCTGAAAAGGAATGAAGAATAAAATGGAAAATATTTTACCAATGTATTGAGGCACCTTGAATACTACATACTGTTCTAGTCATCCCATCTCAAAGACAACATAACAGAAATAGAAACCGTGAAAAGGAGGGTGACAAAAATAATAGGGATAGAACAGCTCTCCTGAGAGATACTACACAGACAAAGGCTCTTCAGTTGGAAAAGAGAAGGCTGAGAAATTTATAAAAACGAGTGGGGTGGACAATTATTTACCCTTTCAAAAAAACCTACTAAAACAAGAGGACACTCCATAAAACTAGCAACCAGCAGATTTAAAACCAATAGTAGAAAGTACTTATGCACTCGGCACACAATTAAGCTGTGGAATCTATTACTAGAGGACATGGTCATGGTGTCTAACATATCGGGGTTTAAGAGAGGTTTGGACAAGCTCCTAATGCACCATTAACCAGGTATACCTAGGAACGCTATTACTGTCCCAGGGAGTGAGTAACAGGAAATACTTCTAATTCATGGGATCTGACAGGCATATGCAAGCTGGATTGGTCACTATCAGGCAGGATGCTAGGCTTGATAGACCCAGCATGGCATTTTTTATGTTCTCATTGAAAGATTAGCACATGATGAAAAAGCATGGGCTACATAGAGAGCAAAATCCCGTCTGATCGCTTCGGTGGAAGAAATTAGACTGAGAAGACTTGGACAGAGCAGCTGTATGGGAATTCCCATATATGCCCAAAGATCTAGTCTTTCTGAGCTCTAAGAGCACATCTTTCTCAGCACTGTCAGATGAGCTAGTGTTGCTGAAATTGTCCCTGCTTGTCTACAAAAGAAAAAAAAACACAAACACACTCTTCAGCAATTGTTTAAGATCACAAAGAACAAATCTAAAGTTCAAAGCAAAAGCAGCACAGAATTACCATACATGGATAGTAAGACTTTAGGTCTTTCCAAAAAGCTGTGGAAAAATCCATCTGTTTGGCACTCAGCACAGTCGTATGCCCCATGTGACTACAGTGAACTGCTCCCAGAATAGGTACAGGACAGTCAACAGCATGCACACAAGCTGCCCCACTCTGTACTGCTCTCTCCCACACAAGTATCAAGTCTGAATTATAAGCGAAATCTCTCTGAATGATGGTCATGAAAACCCAATTCTACAATTGTTGAGAACAAAGGCTCCAATTAATGATAACTTATGTGATGTCCATTAGAAACTAAGCAGAGAACATTGGCAGGTGAACTAAACATCTTTAAATAGAAAAAAAAAAGTTATTTTACAATATTTAAAATCTACCAAATATTTTTAGTGCTCATTTTCCAGTTACTAGATGCTTTCTAAAATCATTATGAACAAAGCGAAGAAATTCAACATTTCCAATTACAAATGTAATTCACTTATGTAGTATTACCATATGGGTTCATCTATTTCTCCGATTGCTATTGCTTTTCAGCTTTATTCTGGGATTTCCAAAATTTAAAACAGATTTGGTTATCACCTACTTTCTAAAAGACTCATTCTGGGTTTCAGGATGGCGGGATAAGCAAGAAAAACAGTTGATGGGACAAAGTACATGCACACATTTAAAGTAATCAATATTTACCAATACACCTTTAATCCAGCCAAACTTCACCACATCAACAACAGTTGCACCTTCCCCAGTGGGTATGCTTTCTTCTCCATTGGCAAATCCATCTTCAAAGGGTTCCTATGAATGAAAGTACAAACAAGAATTTACTACTCACATTAGCAAAAGCAAATATTCATACAATTAAATGTAGAAGTTAAAATAAAATCCAGGTACACTGACAATTACACAGAGAGCTGTTCATGAAATGATACTGTAAATGGCAACAACTTTTATAAGAACTCTCACAAGTAGAAATCCAGGCAGAGTAAAGATGTGTCTTACACACACAAAATGGGGTGACTTTTTTATATATTAGCAGACCATTATAAACCTGCAGGTTCTATCAGTCTGGAACTACCATAGGATTTCAGACTGAATTATATATCTAGCCCCACATCCTAATTTTAATCCATGGCTTGCAAATCTCACCTACTTATTTACCTTAAAATGTAAAGAGCAAAGAGAAAGGGAGCAATTTTAGAAAAGGAGGTCACAGTGCTACTTTTTCCCTATATAAAAAAGTTAGCAAGTAGTCTTATCCAGCCCATAGGCTAAGTCAAATTCAGGTTAGATTAAATTACATAATTTGGCTGGCAGCAGCAATATAGGAACATAAGTTATTTGAAGAAATTTAACCTTTATTAAATTATACATTTATCTTCCCTTTACATTTTGAGAGGGAATGGGAGTTGTTAGGAAAATCATGCTGTAAATTTTGTGCACAATGTAATGCTCTAAAAGGCAGACTAAGTGGCTAGGGTGGAAATTTCTTGGTAGTCAGCTCAAAGGTAACTTGCAATAGAAGGCTGGTAAGTAATTTGGCAGGGCAGCACTATCTGAAAAGTGCAAGCCAGAGAGGCAAGCAGGAGGAAGCACTCCTCCTAAGGAGCTGTTGCTGCTCTCTTCTCTCACCACCTATTGGTTTCAAAAACAAGAGAGTTCAAAACAAATTAGGACCAGGAGGAGGCAGCAAGTGTAGAAGCAATGAGGGAAGATGTTTCCTGCCTGATCTCATGTATGCTGGAGTAATAGTATCAAAATGATATTACACTGTACCGCATGAAAAAGCGCATAAAGTGAGGCAAGAAAAAGTCAAAGAAGTGAAAGTCTAAGTCCCTGTAACAACCAAAAGTTTGATACAGAGAAAGAAGAACAAAATCAGATGGGTGTCTGCTTCCTTCATTTTACTTTGTTGGTGGCATCTACTTCCATAAAAAGAGCATCAATGCTTATATAGCAATTCGTACCACTACCACGGATCATAAAATGGTGACAATTTCCCAACCCATATTTTCCCCTCCATTTAATCAGTTACGCTGTGCTATTACAATATGGTGATATATGCACTGTGAAAGTTCCTTACAGCTTTCAATCCAATCTATGCTAAATGTTTTTATCCTGTCATAGTGGTCATAAGGAAATGCAAAAATTTAAAGGCCCATACTGTGGTATCATATTGAACTAGTTGCCATGCCTTTTCCAAAGGTTCAGCCTCTGACTCCTTATCCAAGGCCTGCTAGATTCTCCTATCTTGTTCCTCCTCAAAGACTGCCAATGCTAACAATGGTTGGAAGGTCACGTCTTCCTGGGAACCCAGAGGTGTATCTATGGCAGACACCCGGACTCCAGGACACTTATGCACCAATGGAGGCAGACGTCAATGCTTCTTTGCCTTCATTCAATACCCAGGATCAGAACTCCTCTATGCCTGAGTCATATAGGCCCAACCCTTGGCCTTCTTAAGGCAGGAAGAGTCAAACAGTCTGTGTCTCTATAGTCTTTTCTGATGCTCTATGGTTGAGAGGGTTCGATGTGTAGGGTAAAAGCCAGTGACCCCTCAACCAGGATGTGCAAAACTGAACCTGAGCCTGCAGCCATGCACAGACTAAACCAAAGTGCAGGCCTATGCAACACAAAAATGGAGTCTTCAGTCACGTGATGATTTTGGCAGCTTCATATGGGACTGTGAATCACACAGAGGAGAAGAAAGTACAATTATTCTTCCTTATCAGACATCTGCTTGCACCTCCCCATTGTAAGACATTTACTTGTCATTGTTATTGTTGAGAATGTAAACCGAATTGATCAATAATTCTGTTATTGGAAAGTCGGTATAGAAAAAAAATGCTAAATAATAAATAAATGTACTAGAACCCCTAGGACACAAACTGTGAACATGTCCTTGGTAAAAACTTTGTACCTAGCCATGAAACCAGCTATGAAATGGGCAGCATTCAACAAATGTCCACTGATGAACTTCATTACCAGCAGTGAGAATATTCATATGCATTTGGTCTCAGAATGTCAATCCTGTGTCTATAGATGACTACATCCAATTAAGATCAAACATTGGATCCTATGGAACTGAATATGCAATGAAGTTCTGAACAGAGAAAAGAACACTAAACTATACAGACTGTGGACATTTTCCTTAAGGACTTTTCCCCCAAAGGATTTTTCCCAAGGAACTTTTCCCAGGTGATTTTGTTCCCCAGAACTTTGACTGTAGCAGTTCACTATATCCGTGAACTAGCAAGCTTGAATTCTACGTTTAGCATAGCCTGCTCCACTAATCTTGAGTAGGTGCCTTGTCAACTTATTCCTTGAGAGAACTTTAGCAAGCCAAGTACTTCTTTACTCTGTTACTGCCGGGCATCTCTCAGACCTCTGGGTTCTATTTTCCTGACATTTGCTGGATGGGTTACTGGATTCTCTGTAGGAGTATGACCCACCAATGGCTAAAGGTGAGAAACTAGCTTAATCTTTCAGCTGGGTTAATTAGTTTGGCACTGTTTATTCATGAAGTGCAAGTTGACTTGGTGATAACACGTGAGTTTATGCTCATTTTTCATAACCGTGCTTGCTCTGTAAACTTTAGAAACTTAGAAACAAATACATGAACTGTATTAAAATCTTGTATACTTATGCTGCTACAAGAAAACGAATTACTTCACAAAAGTATAAGCAACTGTTCCCTCAAAACTACTGAATTCGTATCAGATTATCAGTTCACTCTTTTAATCATCTGCAGCCACTATCTAGCCTACAGATACCCTCCTGGCGTTGATGCATCATCCTGGATCCCTTGGTGTCAATGCATTCGATGTTAATATGCCAGACTAACGATGCCCAACATGCTTCTCATTGAGCACCAAGCAGAACAGTCGCCCCCTAGGCGGTCATGGTCCTGTGAAAACATCCCGGAATATCACAGGACACATCTTTCACAGGGATACATGGTAGACATGACCCTGTCGCACAGAGGGCACCTTTTAAAATGGCTGGTAAATTTATCAATGGCCAGAGGAAAAACTAAAAGGGCAAAACTGAAGAACTATGACCATGTATTGGTCAATGCTTCTTGGTATACACTAAACAACCAAAATTTACAAAAATGTCTGAAACATTTTATTTAAGGACACTACAAAAGAGAAAATACCATTGGGCCCCATGATGAGCAATTCCTGACAGTCCCTGAGTTTTTTTGTTTTCTGGAACAGGCAGGAGAGTAGACGCTGCAGAAAATAAATTGAGGGGTTCCCATGTGGAATCATGCCAGTCTGTGTATGCCCAGTAGGGCACATTTAAATTTCTAGAAACTGACAAATGTTCCAGGCCAAGCCCCATCAGATGTCACCACTTCTGACAACTGCCATCCTGCTTGTCCTTGGAGAAATGTGTAATAAAATGGGATTTGTAAAAGCTAAGGTTTGTATCTAAATGATTAATCTACAACAGAAGAAAAACAATTAAGCAAGTAGTAGTTACTGTCTCAGCACAATCTTAAGAGCAGGACAACCAGCTAAGGGATTTGGACATTACTGAATGTAGTTAAAACATTACAGATGCAGTCCCAGAAGTTCCTATTTAAGGAAAATTTTCCTTCCAAAAGGTCAACTATCAGCAGCTTTGACATCTATTTACTCTGTTTCAAGACTATGTAGACTGGAAGTCTAAAGAATCAGAGACAGCCAGAAGGGGGGAAGTTCTATAGCTCTATAGTGTAGGTAACAGCCTTGTATGCACATGCACATAGGTTCAAATCCCACCATTTAACAGGATTGCCTCCAAACTTAGAGAAAAAGGGGGAGCACTCACACACACACCAGGCCGCCATAGTGGCAAGACAATCCCATTTTGTTTCTCTTCAACCTGCTAGAAGGAGTAAGCTCATATATACACATACAGGCACAGAGAGGCAAACACCCATCATACATACAGTTACCCCATACCAAAACTCACCCCACCCAGACTCAAAGACACCACATCTAAACACACATCACCAGTGGCATGGGCTGAAAATTGTCAAAAAAAAAAGTTTGGTGCCAGCTAAAAGTTTTTGGGAGCGATGAAAAACTCCATCCCATCCTGCTCAACTTTTGTTTTTGCTTTTTCACTGTATTCACTCATTTTTCTCGTTTGTATTTTCTTAGTTTGCCTCTCTTATTTTCTCATATTCTGATTTGCTTATTTAACGTTTCACTTTTTGCCTCTTCTTCCTTCACCATCGCCTCATTCTCACTGGTCTCTCTGCCCATTCCCCTCCCCTAACTCAATACTCTTTTTTCCCCCAGGCAGGTAATAGCTGTGATCTCTCTCCCTGAACCGTTACTTGGCAGCAACAGGAACTCCTCCTGGGCTAAGGTCTGAAGTGGCAGCTCTTCGTGGATTGTGAAACACCGCAGTGGATGTTCTCATGTCCAGTTCTTCTACAGAGAAAGCGACTCCCCACTTTGACCCACCACAACAGAGGCAGTTCCTCTCTTTGGCCTACTGAAAGACACATGGTTAAACTGTGACATGCTTAGGCAACTACCTCCCTCCTGACCTTGCAGTGTCTCCACAGCACAGAGTTGAGAATGCAGTTGTTTTTTTCTTCCCTTATTGGGTAACCAGCATGCCCCCCTCATGAAGGGCCAACCCCCAGTTTGCTCACTCCCTTTTTAAGTAATAAGTTAAACTGATCTGAATGCATAACAAATCCTTTTCTAAAATTTTTCAGCATGTTTAGAATTTATGAATATAGAAATCAGGAAATGTATGTGGTTTGTACATAAGTTTACCCACAAGCTATGAACTTCTTTGTACAGAATAAGGCAAAACTTGTTTACCTGCAACAGGTGTTTTCAGAGGACAGCAGAAGGCCAAGCCCTCACAGGTGGGTGAGGTCATCTGACACAGCCTGGAGAGTAGAGTTTAATAGCTTCTAGAAGCTTTTGGCATGCTCTGAGCATGAACATGCTGTCCCGTGTCATAGATGTCAAAGTCCTCCTCCCCCCCCCAGTCCATGCTTAACTTAGCTACAAATTTGTATAACCAATTCCAAGGAGAAGTAGGTGGGTTCTGCAAGGAATTATATTCTGCAGGCTACTGAGAAAACCTGTTACAAGTAAGAAACGTTTACTTTCTGAGATCAATCAGGCTGTTAAGTCCTTACTATGGGCACAAACATTTTGGGTGGTAAACCACTTTTTGCCATTTTCTCTTAAAAAAATAAAAATAAAACAGCAATGAAACAATAATAAATGGGCCCTAGTGGGGATGCAGATGGATTGTAAAACTCAAAGACAGGACAGATAAGTCTAACTTGCATTTAAGTCTTTAAACAATAAAGAAATGTGTGAGTGTCAGTGTGCACATCACAGATTTGCTAATCTCCTCCATGGAGGCCAATCTCAGGTGGCACAATCAAACCTGCCTGAGCATAACAAAAACAATGCCATCTGCTATCCAATTAGAAAGAATGCATATGACAACAGCAGTTCCAGGACTGTTGGGGTAAAATTAAAAAAAAAAAAAAAAAAAAAAAAAAAAAAGAGCTAGATGGACTTTCAAAGGACTTTATTCCACACCAGAAAGAAATCTAAGACTCTTTTGCCGTAATCGTGAAGCTCTAAGAGGGGGGGGGGGGGAATCTACCCAAGAGCGCAGGAAAAAATGTCTCCTTATGAAATCTGAGATGGTAGCTTTAGGTGCTTCATTTGCTGTTAGACACCCATGCAAAATGTATTGTAATACTTAATGCCATTAGATATGTTTTCTTTGACCCAAGTTGCAGGACTTCATAGAGGCCAGATGTACTACTCCTTCTTACTCCATCTTAGATGATTTTTTTTTTTTGTATAAAAGAGGGCAGTGCTAGTTCTAGGCAGCTGTTATTATTCTTTTGTTACCACCTTGAATTGTATGGTCGATTTGCTCTAAGACCATTTTCTCTCTCTCCCATTATATATGTTTACCATGAGAACACTGCTGACATTTTCTTTATTATATATTTTTTCTCACAATGTACCAGTCTTTCTTTTCAAATATGTTTGTATTTGAAATAATGTTAAACTTCAATAAAAATAAAGTAAAAAAAAAAAGACTTTTGCAATCCAAACTGTACAGGACTTTTTCACCCTTGTGGACATGTGACCTGGGGAAAAATATGTTGGAAGGATAATTAACTGGTAAAGGTAGAAGTCAGACACCGCCTTAGGTAGAAATATAGGACGTATACACAATCATCCCATTAAAAAAAAAATTTCAGGCAAGGTGAATAAGAGACAAGGACCTTGAACTCACTGACTGTGTGCTGAAGTGACCGCCACCAGAAATTTGATCTTCAGGTCAGGGATTTAAGCTCATGGAAATATAATAGCTCAAAGGGAGCTTTCTTCAGTTGAGTGAACCCTCACTGAGGTCCCAAGACATAGCAGGAGGCTTAATGAGATGTTTCAATTGAAGCAAGCCCCTCGTGAATGACAAGAAAAGGCTGTACAAATATGGGTTTACTTTCTACATTACATTACACCAGTCCTCAAAGACCTTCACTGGTTACCAATCCATTATAGAATAATTCATAAGTCCCTCACCACAATCTACAAGAATATCCATGGGCTGGCTCCACTCGATCTACAAATAGCTCTCAAAAAACACTCCTCCAATAGACCCATCAGAGAAGCTTATAGAGAATATCTACAGGTACCACACAACAATACCACCCAACATATAACATTGAGAGATCGGGCCTTCTCCACAGCAGGTCCCTCACTATGGAACTCAATCCCCTTAGAATTAAGACAGGAACCATGTCTCCTAACCTTCAGAAAGAGACTGAAAACATGGCTGTTCATGAAAGCATTTCCAGACCCTTAAGGATTCACTTCCAGCAATTGCAGCAAAATCTAATACAGCAATACTGAACATTTTCTATCAAATAAAATATTTATTTAAAAGAACAATTACTTAATTGAACATTCCCTTCTAAACGGAATCAATCACTACAAACCAATCACTACAATGTTCTAATTCTTATTAAACTTGTTTATCTTTCCTTTAACTCTAATCCCAGTTAGAATAACCCCTGTTTATTGTAACTTTCTCTTCCGTGCACTTGTTTTATACTACTGTAATGTATACTCTTATGTTTTAGTTATGTATGTTATAATGTATTGATCACCCCTTGTTTTATGTAAACCGACATGATACGTACTCCCGTGAATGCCGGTATAGAAAAACACAAATAAATAAATAAATAAATACATGGTGGCGGTAAGCGCCAATTGCACAGAGATGAACCCTAATAGAATTAGTCTTCAGACCAGACTCAAAAGATGTAGATATTCAAGCAGTTGTGTGTGGAACAGGAGAAAGGGTCTAGAACCTTTTCCAGTAGAAGGTAAATCTTCATTTAAAACAATAATATTTCATTGTTGTGGAGTCTCTCTCACAAGCAAGAAGAATTTGAGACATCTTTAGACAGGTTAAGAGAATTCAATACTTCCTCTCAATATCTGCCTGTAAAAGCTATAGATCTGACCTGAATGGCACTGTTTCCAAGTGATGAAAATTGGAGAATTCCCCAACCTGAATGGTTTCCTGATGGACAACTCCTGTAGGAGTGGAAACCAAATCTACCTTAACCAATACCGGTCTTTCAGTCAGTTTCAGCAAAAGGTTTTTATACCATTAGAGGAAATGAAGGATAAGCATACACAACACCCTCTCCCCAATTTAGGAAGAAGGCATGTACAGCAAGTTTTCCATAAGTCCCTCTCCTGAAGCAGAAGTTTGGGATCTTTTTCTACTCAGATATGACACAGACCGGATCCACTACAGGTATACCCCCACTTGTGGCATACTTATCTTATTTGCTACTCCCTCTGTTCAAGGGACCATGTGTGTATTTCCAGGATCTGACAAGTCTGTCAAAACATTCTCATTGCCTGCCAATTACATGATACTTAAGACCATTCCTCGAGGATGTGGCTAGGCCCACATCTACACAGCTTCCTGACAAATCAAATTATGAACTTGTTCCTCCCTGCTTGTTCATGTAGAACATTGCTACCCAATTGCCAAGATGAGGACAATTCTGTTGGCCAACCAAATCTCTTTTCTAAGCAGACAAAAAACTCAAGTGTGAAGCCATTCTACATGAGCTCCCCAGCCCAGGTAGGACATCTTATGGTTGGAATATGGAAAGCCATATTTGATTGAATCAGCCATCGGGACAGAGTACTTGAGATGGATAACTTGGATGTTGTCCCAAAGATCCTGAGTAGCCAGAGATCACTGCGATTGTAGGGTCCACTGGGCTTATCTTATATGGAGAGCTGCCAAGGGAGTGAAGGGCCTCGTGACAGTGCACAACCACTTCAACATACCCCATGGTAATGCCTGCTGATCATTTCTCCCACTGCAGAGTCAGTGTGCTGATCTTTTCTTACGGAAGAGAGGTTTTTTTCCATATCTAGCACAGCTTTTTCCAACAGTAATGCTTTTAAAATGGTGTTTGAGATAATTTATGACAAACCCTAGCAACTCCAACACCAGGATGATTTTGTTCATTCATTCTATGGCAACTCCTTGAAATATGCTCTTGACCAGCCAATAGTCCACGTAAGGAATGTAAACAGACATTCTGTGAATATATGTAACACTAATGATAGGTCAAATGGCAATACATGATATTAGAAGTAGTGTTTCCCTACTACAAGTCTGAGATGCTGTGACCTGGAAATATCTGAGGAAAAGCATCCTTCAAATCCAAGCAGCATAAGCCAATCCCATTTTTCTATGAAGGAAATCAAGGTGCTAAGGGTAGACCATCTTGAACTTTTCTTGAGAACAGATTCATGGAAAAGCCCTTATGTTTGGGATAGGAAGGGATTGGCCCCTCTTCCTAACATACACACACACTTTTTTTTTTTTTTTTTAAAGAATAAGTTCTTAGAATAAAATGCATCTCTTTTCCTTGCAGAATGGGTTTGGCTAAATTAGGAGGCATGTTCCTTTTGCAGCACTTCCTGATGTTGAGGGATTTGGCAGTATTTCTAATACATGGGCTCTTGGCATGATTGGAAAATGATACATATTACAAGAATCCAAGGTTATTCTGGGGAGACTGTTTACATAAAACCTCAGCCTTTCCCTGGCAGGAAGGTTTGTTCTCTGACAAAGTCTCACTATGCTCTCCTGGATCCAGTCAAAATCAAAATTTTTTGGCTAAGATACTAACTATGGCTTTTGGACCCTCTTCTCTAGAACGATAATGCTTCATTGTAGTATAGAAGGTCTCCTTGATGCCCAACTCAAATGCCCCCTAGATGAAGAGGGTGGGTCTAGAATGGCAGTGAATATCTGAAGCATAGCTCAGTAGTCATTTCAGTCATTGTTTCCTTAACCTAGTCTCCAAAGGATTCTGTCCATTGCAGGGTATGTCTGAGAACATCTTGTCTAAAGTCTGAGACACCAATATCTACCACACAGACCTCTATGCCATTTCAAAAATATTGTAGGTTGATCAGACCATGGGTTTTCCACATGCCATAATGTTGTCCACTAGTGACTAAGGCATCACACATCTCCTGAGGGAGATGATCTGACACACTTCACCTCTTTCAGAATGTTTCACATATGCTGACCCATGAAGACCTGATAGGATGCTATGCAGCGCTGCGCATAGCACCCTGGTTAAAAAAAAAAAAAGATAAAATAAAAACTTTCCTCCCATTAAGGTCAAGGGTGCGAGAATACTTCCTTGGAGGCACTGAAGAGTGGGATCTAGATCTGTTGGCCTTTTTGAAAGTGGATTAGATTATAATTGACTGATGAGCTAGTTGCTTTTGGAATCTGAGAATCTTGTGGAAACAGTATATAGCACCTGCCTTCTTGGCACTATCAATTGCCTGCCCACAGAATCACACCCAAATGGGGACCAATGCTCATTAGTCTTTAACCAATGCTCAACATCAGTACTATGATGCCAATGAAATAGTATCCTTTACTTTCATCGAATTGGGGGGAGCTAGACCACGGTCAATCTTCTGGCCACCATCGGAGCACAATGTCCAGGGAGATTGATGCCTCCCACAAAGTTGACAAAACCGGATATCACCTCAAATCAATATTCAAGAAATATTTCTAACATTTTACAGTGAAGAGAAAAAAATCTCTAAATGTTTCAAACCACTATCAAATGCAATATTTCATCCACCATAAAGGTGAAAGAGAAAAAATTTTGGGGAAGAAGAGGAAGGTTTCATACAACTTCATGTCATTGCATCCAGCAATGTATAATGTTTTTAATCACGAACCAACCTCCTCCAACCCGTGAATGAATTTTTTTGTATTTTTAGCGTGATTTAATTTAATGAAAAAATGACTTAAAACATTTCCTTTGAATTTTACTTAAAGTCCTTTGCCCTCAATAGGGCTTATTCTCAAGAAATACCAGACCAATTCTCAATGAACGCCGACAAAGAGTTTTTAGTTTAACTCGGGAACCACCCCGTCACTCCTTTATGTCTGAAGATTTTCTTGATAACAGAACAATTTTATGTATTGATAAAATTGTTCTGTTATCAAGAAAATCTTCAGACATAAAGGAGTGGTTCCTGAGTTAAACTAAAAACTCTTTGTCGGCGTTCATTGAGAATAAGCCCTATTGAGGGCAAAGGACTTTAAGTAAAATTCAAAGGAAATGTTTTAAGTCATTTTTTCATTAAATTAAATCACGCTAAAAATACAAAAAAAAATCATTCACAGGTTGGAGGAGGTTGGTTTGTGATTAAAAACATTATACATTGCTGGATGCAATGACATGAAGTTGTATGAAACCTTCCTCTTCTTCCCCAAAATTTTTTCTCTTTCACCTTTACGGTGGATGAAATATTGCATTTGATAGTGGTTTGAAACATTTAGAGATTTTTTTCTCTTCACTGTAAAATGTTAGAAATATTTCTTGAATATTGATTTGAGGTGATATCCAGTTTTGTGTACTTATGATATTTATATCCCTTGAAAAATATTTGCTTTTGGTTTCCCCCAAAGTTGATGAACTACCAGAATCCAGAGCAGCTCCTTTGCAATTTAAAGCTGATACCTCTGATGCTAATGGAACAGATTTGATTTTCTCAAAGAGAACATAAGAAATTGCCATGCTGGGTCAGACAAAGGGGCAGATTTTAAAGTGTGCGCGCTACCCGGCACGCACAAATGTACACACGCTTTTATAACATGCACGCGCAGCCGCGTGCATGTTATAAAATCAGGGGTCGGCGCGCACAAGGGGGTGCACACTAGTGCAACTTGCGCGTGCCGAGCCCTGGGGGAGACCAGCTGGCTTTCCCCATTCCTTCCCCCACCTTCCCCTACTTGTCCCGCCCTCCAGCTCGAAAATAAAAAACCCTTACCTTTGTTGTGGAAGTTACGCCTGCCAGCCCAACGGCCGTACGGAGGCCTCTGGACACACCCCCACCCCACCCATTTTTTCAAGCCCCGGGACATACACACGTCCCAGGGCTTTAAGCGTGCCACCAGGCCTTTTGAAAATAGGCCCGGCGCGTGTAAAACCTCCTGGATTTACACGTGTAGGGCTTTTAAATTCTGCCCCCAAGGTTCCATCAAGCTCAGTATCCTGTTTAACAGACGCCAAACCAGGCCAAAGAAGCTGGCAAGTACCCAAACACCAAGAATATCCCATGCTACTGATAGAGAATAGCCACTGCTATTAATTCTAAGTAAACTTGATTAATAGCAGTTAATGGACTTCTCCAAGAACTTATCCAAACCTTTTTTGAACCCAGCTACACTAACTGCAATAACCACATCCTCTGACAACAAATTCCAGAGCTTAATTGTGCTTGAGTCTTAAATGTGCTACTTGCTAACTTCATGGAATGCCCCCTAGTCCTATTATCCGAAAAAATAAATAACTGCTTCACACCTACTCATTCAAGATCTCTCATGATCTTAAAGAGTTCTATCATATCCCCCCTCAGCCGTCTCTTCTCCAAGCTGAACAGCCCTAACTTCTTCAGCCTTTCCTCATAGGGGAGCTGTTCCATCCCCTTTATCATTTTGGTTGCTCTTCTCTGTACCTTCTCCACCGCAACTATATCTTTTTTTTGAGATGTGGCGACCAGAATTGTACACAGTATTCAAGGTGCAGTCTCACCAGGGAGCGAAAGAGGCATTATGACATTTTCCATTTTATTAACCATTCCCTTCCTAATAATTCCTAACATTATTTGCTTTTTTGACTGCTGCAGCACACTGAGCTGACGATTTCAAAGTATTATCCACTATGAAGCCTAGCTCTTTTTCCTGGGTGGTAGCTCCTAATATGAAACCTAACATCATGTAACTAAAGCAAGGGTTATTTTTCCCTATATGCAACACCTTGCACTTGTCCACATAAAATCTCATCTGCCATTTGGATGCCCAATCTTCCAGTCTTGCAAGGTCCTCCTGTAATGTATCACAATCCGCTTGTGATTTAACTACTCTGAATAATTTTGTATCTGCAAATTTGATAACCTCACTCTTCGTATTCCTTGCCAGATCATTTATAAATATATTGAAAAGTACGGGTCCAAGTACAGATAACTGAGGTACTCCACTGTTCATCCTTTTCCACTGAGAAAATTGACCATTTAATCCTACTCTATGTTTCCTGTCTTTTAACCAGTCTGTAATCCATGAAAGGACATCGCCTCCTATCCCATGACTTTTTAGTTTTCTTAGAAGCCTCTCAAGAGGGACTTTGTCAAGTGCCTTCTGAAAATCCAAATGCACTACATCTACCAGTTCACCTTTATCCACATATTTATTAACCCCTTCAAAAAAATGAAGCAGATTTATTAGGCAAGCCTTCCCTTGGGTAAATCCATGTTGACTGTGTTCCATTAAATCATGTCTTTCTATATGCTCTACGATTTTGATCTTCAGAATAGTTTCCACTATTTTTCCCGGCACTGAAATCAGGCTCACTGGTCTATAGTTTCCCGGATCGCCCCTGGAGCCCTTTTTAAATATTGGGGTTATATTGGCCACCCTCCAGTCTTCTGATACAATGGATGATTTTAATGATAGGTTACAAATTTTAACTAATATATCAGAAATTTCATTTTTGAGTTCTTCAGTACCCTAGGATGCATGGTGATTTGCTACTCTTTAGTTTGTCAATCTGGCCTACATCAGCTGTACAGGAGAATAAAGTCAGACAGAAGTTATCTTCTTGCATAACGAACACTCTGTGGTCCTCCAGGTATAACACACATCATGGGTATCTATGATAAACATGATGCGTCCACACCAAGAGTACTTGTTAAAGTCGTTGGTCTTTTCTTTTAGGGAAATCAGCCCAAAACTGAAATGACTTGATTGTACATAAAATGACAAAAGCACCATGGCAGCTGCTGGAGAAATCAAGGACTTGAATTTGAATATGGCTTTTAATGCTATAAAGTTGATATGAAGATTGGTTTCTCATTGTGACCTTATTGCATTGAGATGTGCCTCCCCCCACCCCCAAACTTGTAGCAAGGCAGCCATTGTTACAACTTGCCGAATAATAAGAGTATAAAAATTCATCCTTATAATGGTGGACACTGTGATCAGAAATGAGGTGAGAAATTCCTCTGAATTTCGATACATAGATTTTGAGACGTGTAGAAATTTATCATGAATCCCAAATATTGAAGAGTATGAATAGTGAACGATATCTTTAAATGAGGTATCTAAATTCTTACTGTAAATTAGCCAGTTGTCTAAATAAGGGAGGACAAAAGACATTGCTTTTCCTTAAATAGGCGGCCATTACTATTAAATATTTTAGCACACTGGGTGCAGTTGCTAGTCCAAAAGGTAAGGACTTTGTATTGGAAATGCTGATCTCTATGTTTAGCCTCAGGTATTTTCTCTGGGTTTCATTTATTGCTATCTGTGCATAACATTGAAATCCAATGTTAGACAATCTCCAATCTTTTAAGAACAGAAGAATTGTACCTAAAAAATTCATTTTGAATCTCTCTCGAGAAATGTGTTTAAATCTTAGATCCAATACTAGACAAATATCTCCTGTTTTCTTTGGGACTAGGAAATATCTCAAATAGAAACCTTTTCATCTTTGTGAGCAGGGAACTTGTACTACCATCCCTGAATGTTTAGAGTAGAGTCAACTGATGTAAGGATTGGTGTTGAAAACCCAAAGGATTCTGCAGAGAATGAGTTTGGAAATTTAGGCAGCATCCCTTGGATATGATCTTGAGCATCCATTTGTCTGTGGAAATGAGGTTCCAGTTGGACTGAAAAATACTGAAGTCTTCCTCCCACTGGAAGGTTCTGATCTTTGCGATGGCACTGAATTGCATATCAAAAACTTGGAGCAGGTCTTCAAGGAGTCTGTTTTCCCTAGAAAGAGATCTCATCTATTACTGTTGCAAAAGTTTGTGTTGCTGTTGCACAGTGTGCATAATAGGGATTGTATCTTTTTCTTCAATAATATTGCTGTCTCAAGTTTTGGTGAGAGAACCTTCTTTGGAATGGCTCGTCTATCTGAGATGTAGCAAGAAACTGAAGTGCTGTATTCTGTTCCTTTAACATCTGTTGCCTTCATTTTGTCACCAAAACTTATCTCTGCTATATGGAGTATTCACCAATTTTTCCATGTACATCTTCCCGCAACCCGGATACTTTGGGCCATGCCAATGATGTAGCAACAGCAATAGCCTATGTTATTAATATTATATCAAAGGAGTCATATTGATCTTATATTTATGCAGTCTTCTGCATCCTGAAGTAATGTGTTGCAATCTGATTGGTTTGCAAGGTCCAACTGCTGAGAGATTATGTTCATCTTCTGAATCACACTGGTCCACTGTACAATTTGTAATTAAAAGGCTCCAATTCTGGACTGTAATGTTGCTTTCTAAAATACTTTTTTTTTTAAACCTGTGCTATCAAGTAAACTGGAATTCCTCCATGGAGGAGAATTATTTTTTTTGCTCTTTCAATTGCAGATTCAATTAGTAAGAAATCATGAGGCAAATGTATCTTAGTGTGTCCTGAACAGCTTTGCACTATATTTGAGGTCTATATTTTCTGCAGCAAGTTTGAATGGAAAATGGCATTTTCCACATCTTATTTTGGACTTCCAGCAATGCCTCATGATTTGGAACTGCCTTCACTTGTTTCAGCATTTTAGGATGTCCTGATATTCTGTTGTGAAACATTTTCCTGTAAGTTAAAAGGCATAGCACTTAACCAGTTCAGGCAATGGATCAGATGGCAATTCAGGAGAGTGACTCATGGAACTTATAGCTAATGAATCGCAAGAGCTGTGAGAATCCTCTCAGAAAGCACAATAGTGTGTGTGTGTGGGGGGGGGGGGGGGTTGTTTGTTTGGGGTTATTTGTTGTTGTTTTTTTTATTAGAGAAAGCCAAGCAGTTATTGCCTTTTGTTATTGATATGTTTTAGTCAACTGAGATAAAGAGCCTCACTAATTTCTCCAGTATAGGCTGGTTATCAGGTTCCTGCAATGCTGATGGTTTTAAAGTCAGACTACAGCCTTTGGACAAAGAAGTGGCACTCAGTATAGGGGAAAGTGGTACGAAATCTTGTGTTTTCTTTGAAGAAAAACAGCTTACCAAACAAAATTGCTATTACAATTACTATAATATGACTCTGGCTCCAGGGCTGGAGGAACCACAAGGCGAGCTAGGCCTGTACCTAGAACGCCGCGATTTAGGGGGAGCCGTGGCAGGCAGCAGAATTTTCAAAGGGCAAAAAGTGCCCTTTCAAAATTCTGCCAGCCCCCTCCTCACCGTGCCACCCTCCCGACGCCCCCCCTTGTGGTCCAGCAGAGTGCCCAGGAGCGATCTGCCACTCCCGGGGCCTCGGCTGCCACTAAGCAAAATGGTACCGGTGGCCTTTAACCCCCTCCATGTGACAGGGGCCAACCAATGGCACCGGTAGCCCCTGTCACATGGTAGGGGCTAGAGGCCACAGCGCCATTTTGGTTAGTGGCAGTCGAGGCCCTGGGAGTGGCAGATCGCTCCCGGGCCCCCACCTGGACCACCAGGTATTTTGTAAGTTTTCTTTTGGGGGGGGGGGGGGGGGAGTCTGGGCTGTGACTGGGAGGGGCTGGGGGCGGCACAAGGCTGAAGGTACCTAGGGCGCCCAATCCCCTTGCACCGGCCCTGTCTAGCTCCATAATATTTGGTGACTTTAGCCATTTCTTATCTTTGCACCAAAAGCTCTCAGCAGCGTTCTCAAGGAATCAGGCAATGGTGCCATAAGACATGGCACTGAGCTTTCGGTTCTGTGGTATGATGGCAGCAATGCTGTGGGGTTTTTTTGCTTCCATCTTTTCTAATGAAGGAGATCATTACTCCCATTTCCTTGGCTTTTTAGCTTTTGATCCCAATTCCTTTTGCTCAGATGGTGATGACAAAATATATTTTAATTTCAAATCTTTTTAAGAGTGGGCCATATTCTGCAAGAGCCACAGGTGGATAGGTCATGCTCAAGGCCCAGGCATCTCAAGCTCTTCTCTAACTTTTCAGACCGTGAAGAAAAGTGGAAATTAAGTTTGCAACAAAAAGCTTATTTAATAAATACATGGTGACTGCTTGCAAAAACAGACAAAAATAGATTAAGGAGAGAGGTAAATAATGGAGTGCCTCAGAAATCTGTACTTGGTCTGGTGCTTTTTAAATATATTTATAAATGATCTGGAAAGGGAAAAGCCAAGAGTTGAACAAATTTGCAGATGATAAAATTGGGAATAGGTAAATCACAAGCAGATAGTGATAAATTGCAGGAGGATCTTGCGAAACTGGAAGACTGGGCATCCAAATGGCAGCTGAAATTTAATGTGGGCAAGTGCAAGTTGATACATATAGGGAAAAATAACCCATGCTCTACTTAAACGAAGTTAGGAGTTGCCACCCAGGAAAAAGCTCTAGATGTCATAATGGACAATACATTGAAATAGTCAGCTCAGTATGCTGTGGTGGTCAAAAAAAGCACTGCTAGAAATTATTAGGAAGGGAATGTTAAATAAAACAGAGAATGTCATAATGCCTCTGTATCACTACATGGTGAGAGCGCACCTTGAGCACTGTATTCAATTTGGTAGCCGCATCTCAAAAAAAGATATAGATGCATAGGAGAAGGTACAGAGAAGGGCGACAAAAATGATAAAGGGAATGGAATGGCTCCCCTAAGAGGTAAGGCTAAAGATGTTAGGGCTGTACAAGCTTGGAGAAGAGACAGCAGAGGGGGGATATGATGGACGTGTACAAAATCATGAGAGGACTAGAATGGGTAAATGTGAACCTGTTATTTACTCTTTCAGATATCACTTACAGGGAACTCCATGAAGATTAGCAAGTAGCACATTTAAAACAAATCTGAGAAAAACAAAATTTTACTCAATCCACAATTAAGCTCTGGAATTCATTGGATGTGGTTAAGGCAGTTAGCATAGCTGGGTTTAAAAAACGTTTGGACAAGTTCCTGGAGGAGACTTCAAACTGCTATTAATCAAATTGACAGAGAATAGTTACTACTTATTACTGGCATTAGTAGCATGGGATTTATTCACTGTCTGGGTATTTGCCAGTTACTTGTATCCTGGATTGGCCACTGTTGGAAACAGGATGCTGGGCTTCGTGAACCTTCGTTCTGACCTAGAATGAAAAATTTGTATGTTTTTATGAAGACTCCTTACACCCTCCAACCCTCTCTACCTTTAGAGACAGGGAGAGAGATTGATTAGTTCAAGTGAAGACAAAACAACCTACTGTAAAAACAAAAAAGAAGGTACAGTAAGGTAATGGCCTCCAGGGAGAACACCAAGTACGGATCCCTGCATGAGCGTGCCTTAAGTTCCAAAACATGCCTAGCAGAGGAGATGGCTACAAGGAAAACTGCCTTTGGGGAAGGTCCTTCAAAGAACAATAACTTAATTGTTCAAATGGGGATCTTCCTATGACCTCCAACACCAAGTTAAGGTCCTACTGTGGGATCACTGGTCTGAATGGAGGGCAAATCTGCTTTGCTCGCCATAGATATCTTACGATAACCTGGGTGCCCCATTATCTGCCCTCCTTTAATTGGACCTCAAACATGCACTAAATCTGTATGTGTGCTGCAAAGTTGATGCTTTGTATGCCCTCCGTACAGTAGATATGGATAAGAGAAGGTAGCTCCTTCTACATAGGCATTCTCTTTCAAAGGCCAGGCTGTAAGCAAGAATGGAGCAGTCTTTCATCATGACTGCGCCCTGTTGTAAGACCCCGCAACCTCTGGGAAGGGGCAGATGCCCAGTTAGGAGTCTCACTATGTCTGTGTACCAAAGCCACCTCAGCCAGTCGGGAGCAAAGGGTGATCTTCTATCCTCTAAGGTCCTGCTTATGAGTAGCCAAGGAGGGAACACTTACAGGAGAGAGTCTTTTGGCCAGGGTCTCAATATATCTAAGCTGTAGGTCTCCCTTTCCCTTCATCTGCTGAAGAATCTGATGGCTTTGGCATTTTTCCTGATTGGCATGAGATCAATGAATGGGGTACCCCACCTGTCCACTACTTGTTGGAATACTTCCTCGCTTTGTTCCTATTCCCCTGGGTCCAACCTGTTCCTGCTGAGAAATTCTGCCTGAATGTTCGCACTTCCCACAATATGGGTCACAGAGTCATGATGGATTTCATTCTACCCAGCTGAAGAGGTGCCTCTCCTGCTCTGCTAGGATAACACTGCAGGTTCCTCCCTGTTTATGTATGCCACTGCTGTGGCATTCTCTGACAATATTCTGATGGCATCTCTCTAGATCTTGGGTAGAAAGTGCTCCAGGGCCAGCATGGCTGCCCCTGTTTCCAATCCATTTATGGACTAAGAGGATTCCTCTGGCATCCATTATTCCTGAACTGTCTGATTCTGAGTGTACCACCCACCCATGTAGGCTGGCATCCGAGGTCACCAAAATCCACTTGGGTGGATCTAGCTGCATCTCTTTGCAGTTTTTCGGGGTTCTCCCACCAGACCAACCCTTCCTGCACCAAACGAGGTAGTGGGAGACACAACTCATAATTCTGTAGGATTGGGGTATCATCAGGAAAGGAGGGAATGCCACAGGGCATAAGTTCCCCAGCCCAGAGGACTAGGTCCAGAGTTGATGTCATTAGATCTAGGAACTGCAGATTATCCCACACTCTGTGGGCCTCCTGAACTCAGAAGACCTGGGTGGAAGAAGTTATCTTGACTATTTTCTTGTGTGTCAATGACACCCTTCCCTGGTGTCGAAAATGGCCCCTAGAAACTCAAAGGCAAGGGGGATAGGGCGCTCTTCGTATAAATCATGACCCCAGCTAGATGTTCAAAAAATTAGATCACCATGGTTGTTGTATGCTGACTCTCCTGAAATGTTTTGGCTCTGATGAGCTAACCATCCAAGTATGGGTGCACCATAATACTTGATCTGCGAAGGGCCTCTGCCACTACCACCATCACTTTGGTGAAGGTCCTTGGTATGGTCACTAGGCCAAAAGATAGTCTCTGAAATAGAAAATGCCTATCCTGGACACAGAAACGGGGACATTTTTGATGTGCTTTTCAGATGGAAATATAGAAGTAGGCCTCCTCCAGATCCAAAGTACAAAAGAATTCCCCTCTTCCTACTGTTACCATCATAGACCATCCACAAACACGAGACCCGGAGGCATGCGTGGACACCCTTAAGATCCAGCACTGGGCGAAAGGACCCATCCTTCTTTGGTACTGTAAAGTATATAGAATAAGCTCCCTGACCTTGAAGTGGTAACAGGACTATGGCCAATGAAGAAATCATGCCCCACCCCCGTCCCTTTTGGGTCTGGGAGGTACAGTGGGAAACTACAAAGGAATCTGGTACGGGTGTAGCCTGTTCCAGGTATATCATTTCACAATGCCTAGCACCCACCGATCTGTGGTGATCCATGTCCATTCCAGGTAAAAGAGAAGGTCGAGACCTAACCAAACTACTGCCATCTTTGACATCATTGGAATTGGCATTCAGCTGTTGTTTCTGGGGCAGAGTCTACATTAGGTTTCTTAACCCCCAAAAGAGATGGGACTTGGCCTTGAAGTATTGTGAAGGGGGATCTTTTAGTCTATCTATACTGATGAAAGTCCTAGGCCCTTTGGCACTTCCAGCCCCACGTCCTTGGGTGACCCTTGTCCTCCGGCAGTCTCTGGGGTTTAGGTTTCCCTATATCATCATCAAGCTTGTCTAAGTCATTGTTGAACAGTACACCCCCCCCCCACCCCTCTTAAAACAGAGTCTACACCAGGGGTGTGCAATTCCAGTCCTTAAAAGCCAGGATATCCCTAGTGAATGTGCATGAGAGATTTGCATGCACTCTGCCCCAGTTGTATGCAAATCTATTTCATGCATATTCATTAGGAATATCCTGAAAGCCCAACTGGTTTGTGGTCTTTGAGGACCAGAACTGACAAACCCTGGTCTACAAAGATGAGACACTGATGCTGAATCTGCTGCCCAATTACTCAGCCACTAAAGCCTTCGGGCTATTAAACCTGAGGCTAATATCCAGGAGATCATCCTAATCAGATCATATAGCGCATCTGTCAAACACTGCTTCTTATTCTAAACAGGCTATCTTGAGACCTTCTGGCAATTGCTGGATCCAGCATACTAGCACTTGGGCCACATACCCTCCACATATGGATGCTTGTAAGGCCGTAGCACTCGAGGTAAATCCTTGCTTAAGTATTGCCTGAATCCTATTTTGTGGGTCCTTGAGGGCTGTGCTACCCTCGATTGGGGATAGTGGGGGTTTTTTTGTTTGTTTGGGTTTTTTTTTGTTTTTTTTAGTGAGTTTGGAAACCAGGGCACCCACCTTGGGGATTCTAATCAATTTATTGTTCTCTTCCAAGGGCAGAGGGTATAATCTGCCCAGTGACCGGCCACCCCCAAGACCAGTGATGTGACTCCCATTCTGATGATACCATATTTCTTAAGACCTCTTGTAGTGGAAAAGCCTTCTGTGGGTACTCAATAATATGGGGTCGCCCTTCATAGGCTCCTCCTCCTTACCATTGGAAATAAGGTCTTCCACCACATCCGCGTTAAGGGTTTCTAGTTCTTCTCTACAGAAAAGTCTTCAAAATGGGAGACCCCCTCTTCCTCAAAGGAACAAGCTCTCTCCTCCTTTTCCACTCAACGGACAATTAAGCTTTGGAATTTGTTGCCAGAGGATGTGGTTAAGGCAGTTTGTTTAGCTGGGTTTAAAAAAATAAAAAATGGTTTGGACAAGTTCCTAGAGGAGAAGTCCATAAACTGCTATTAGTCAAGTTGACTTAGAGAATAGTCACTGCTTATTACCAGCATTAGTAGCATGGTGTTTATTTAATGTTTGGGTACTTGGCAAGTATTTGTATCTTGGATTGTCCATTGTTGGAAACAGGATGCGAGCTTGACAGACCCGTGGTCTGACCCAGTATGGCAACTTATGTTCTTATGAGGTAGGTGCACTGCAACAACAGTGCAGAACACCCATGCATGCTCAGAAAGGTTTTATTTCTTTCTGAGCTTGGAAAGCTTGTGCTCTGACTCGGCACAGGATGATGTTACCTATTTGTGTGGCTGTATAATGCTGCTTGTCCATGGAGAAAGCAGAGTTGCTTACCTGTAACAGCTGTTCTCCAAGGACAGCAGGACGTAAGTCCTCACACATGGGCGACATCATCAGATGGAGCCTGGCAGAGAAGCCTGGCAGAAGTGCCAAAGGGCCTGGCAGAGAAAACTTTGACTGGCACACTGAGCATGCCCAGCATGCAGCTAACCATGTGTCCACGAGGGTTCCCATCTTCAGTCTTATAAGAGTTCGCAAAAAAATAAAATAAACCGAGAGGTAAAACCCAACTCGGGGTGGCGGGCAGGTTTCATGAGGACTAACATACTGCTGTCCTTGAAGAACACCTGTTACAGGTAAGCAACAAGCAGGATAGTAGTCCTCACAGATGGGTGATTAAGTAGCTTTAGGCCGCTCCCACCAAGTGCAATGGAGAACAGGTGCCAATGTGCACAACTAGAGCTGAAATAACCAGAGGAGCAGGCCTGCACCCAAGGATAGGACCTATAGAGGGAGAGTTGGGTTTTCATGGTTGAAAGAGATTATGGAGGACGGACTGTTTGAAACGACTGTCCCGCTGGCCATCTTTGTCTAGGCAATAATGTGAGGAGAATGTATGGAGAGAACTCCAGGTCGCCGCTCTGCGACTCTCGTGAATGGGGACTACACGCAAGTGGGCCACAGAGACTGACAAGGCTCGTACTGAGTGAGTCTTGATCTGACCGTCAAGCTGTAAGTCCACCTGTGCGTAGCAGAAGGCAATACAGTTCACAAGCCAATGGGATAATGTTTGCTTAAAGACAGCAACCCCCAATCTGTTTTTGTCAAAGGATCAAAAAGTTGAGTGGATAGGTGGTGAGGCACCACCCATTCCAAGTAAAAGGCCAGCACCCTCTTGCAATCTAGAGTGTGCAGAGCCCGATCACCCTGGTGAGCGTGTGGCCTTGGGAGAAAAAGAAGGCAACACAATGGACTGATTGAGATGGAACTCGGAGACCACCTTGGGAAGGATCTTCGGATGCATCCACAGGACCACCTTGTCATGACAAAATTTTGTATAAGGTTGCACTGAGCCTGCGAGCTGGTGTAACTGTGACCAAGAGGATGACCTTCCAGGAAAGGTACTTCAGATCGCAAGATCACAATTGTTTAAACAGAGACTTCATAAGTTGCGACAGGACAACATTGAGATCCCAGAAAACCACTGGCAGGCGAGTGGGGGGCTTTAGTTGTAATAAGCCCCTCAAACCACCCCATAAGCGGATGGGAAGAGATCACAGTACCATCCGTGCCCCCAATGGCACTCAGGTGAGCCTTCATAGACGTGGTCCGCAGACCAGATTTGGACAGGAACAACAGGTAGTCTAAGAGTGCCGGTGGGGAACAAGAGAAGGGATCCAGACCGCATCTCCCGCACCAAGCCGGACACCTTTTCCCACTTCAGATTGTAAGATTCCCTAGTGGAAGGTTTTCTGGACTCCAGTAGCACTCGTGATACCCCTCCCAAAAGGCCCAGGGCCTGTACAGACCTGGAGTTCTCTCCATACATCCAAGCCGTGAGAGCCAGGGCTCTGAGGTTGGGGTGGCAGAGCCTGCCCTGATTCTGAGAGATTAGGTCTGGAGCCGCCCCAACCATATCGGGGGGGCACAAGGCCAGGTCCCGCAGGGTCGGAAACGAGACCTGGCGGGACCAAAATGGGGCAATCAGGATCATGGTTCCTGATCTTGCTGAAGCTTCTGCAGTGTTTTTGAGATGAAAGGAAGGGGAGGGGAGGGTAAGCAACAGCCCAGTGCCCCAGTGAACTGAAAAGGCATTCGCCATCGATCTGCTGCTCCTCCGGCCTAGGGAGCAGAAGCAGTCCATCTTCCTGTTCTCCAAGAAAGCAAAGAGTCTATGTCCAGGGTCTCCCACCAGCAAAAGATCCGGTCTTCCACCTCGATTGAGGGACCACTCATGAGGTCGGAAGGCACAGCTCAAGGAATTCGCCAGGGCATTGTCCACCCCTATAAGATGGACTGCCTCCTGACAGAGGATGAAGGCCCCCCCCCCCCTCGTTTGTTCAGATACCAAATAGCTACCTGACTGTCGGTCTGAACAAGGACAACTGAATCGTACTCAACTCCAAGAAATTGATATGGGACTGCGATTCCTGCAAGGACCAAAGCCCCTAGGTGTGGAGGCCCGCAAATATGCTCCCCACCCTGGTCCAAGATGCATCTGTAACAAGGGTAAACTGGGACTGTGGTCTCCAGATTTGAGGGGGGGGGGGGGCGCCCACCACTCGAAGGACTGGCGCAGCAGCAAGGTGATTAGAACACGAGCACATAGGTCTTGGGTAGCCTGACAACTGGGAACGCAACGTCCACTGTGCTCTGAACATGTGCAGTCGAGCAAACTGAGTGACTTGCACCATCGCTGCCATGTAGCCAAGAAATCAGAGAAACTAGTACGCTGAGACATGGGAGCATCCGGAGACAACTCAAACAATAGCCACGAGGGTCTCTGCCCTGTCCTGAGGTAGAAAAGCCTTCGCCTGGACAGTGTCCAGCCAAGCCCCAATAAAATCCAGCTGCAAGGATGGTTGGAGATAGGACTTCGAATAATTGATCAGAAACCCCAGAGATTCCAAGACACGGACCGTGATTTGTAGGGCACTCTGTGCCCCTTGTCTGGAGTCACGCTTGATAAGCCAATCGTCGAGATACGGGAAAACATGAATCCCCTGCCTCTGAAGATAGGCTCCAACCACTGCCAGACACTTGGTGAAAACATGGGGTGTGAACGAAAGGCCAAAGGGCAGCACCTGATTCTGATTCTCGTTGACTAGGAATTGCAGGTACTGCTGATCTGCCTGAGAGATGGAAATATGGGCATACACATCTTTTAGACTGAGGGAGCAGAGCCAGTCTCCCGCTTTGAGAAGGGGGAATCAAGGTGCCCAACGAGACCATTTTGAACTTTTTTCCTTTACCAGAAAACGGTTCAAAGCCTGCAGGTCCAGAATGGGCTGAAGGTCACCCGTTTTCTTGGAAATTAGGAAATACCTGGAGTAGAACCCCTCACCCTGCTGACTGGGATGAACGGGTTCAAGCACTCGAGCCAGAACGAGGGCAAACAGCCCTAAACGAATTTTTTGCAAGTTCCCTGCTACTCTCCACCAGGGACACTGAGGTGAACTGGGTGGAACTCGTTGGAAATGCAACCTGTTGCTCTGACACACGATGGACAGGATCTAGAGGTCCGATGTAATTGAGGTCCATCAATCTGCGAACAGTTGAAGCTGACCTCCGACTGGGGAGTCAGTGCCCCACAAAGAGGGCTAGCTCATGTTCCCTGGCCACCAGTCAAAACCCCATGGCGGGGCTCTATGATGGAACTGCAGTTGGCCAGGGTGTCAGAGGTTGTCTTGACGTCGTTCTTGGTAGAGGCCGTTGAGGTCTGGCCCTCTGTGCTGGTGGATAGTATTTGCGTGGCCGGTAAAAACGGCGCTTCGAGTATTGCCGAGGGGGTTTCTTGGGTGTCAGAGGTACTAGCTGACGGGTCTCATGATAGTCCTTCAGTTGCATACTGCCTCCTTAATTCTGTCTCCAAACAGATTTTCCCCATACATGGCAAATCAGCCAGGCGGTCCTGGACTTCAGGGCGCAGATCTGAGGCACGTAGTCACGCCAACCGTCGAGCCCTGATGCCCGCTGCTGTGGTTCTCATAGCCATCTTGAAGACATCATATGCATAGCAGACTTCGTGCTTATCACACTCAAGGCCCTGCTGCACCACCTTATGGAATTCCTCCTGGAATTGCTGTGGGAGGAGTTCACTAAACTCAAGGGCTGGTTTCCACAGGTTCCGGGAGCACTGACCCAAACATAATTGGTAACAAGCAATCCGGGCAGTTAACATTGTGCCCTGAAATACCCAGAATCCAAGGGCATCAAGGGCTCTATGTTCCTGCCCCGGGGGGCTGAGGCATGAGTGCGAAGCCTCTTTACCTTCTTCAAGGCTGATTCCACCACCACCAACTGATGTAGGAGCTGTCGGCACTCGAAACCCGTGGTAGGTTGGACCAGGTAAACTGCGTCCATCTTGCGGTTCACTGGTGGCCCCAAAATGGGGGAACTCCCAGAGGTGGGCCACCAGTTCATTGAAGATATCATAGACCGTACTGCCACGAATTCTTTCGGGGCATCCGGGAATTTCAGAATCTCGAGCATCTTGTGCCTAGTGTCTTGCTCCACTAAGAGTTGGAAAGGCACAGATTCTGCCATGGACTTTACGAATCCCGCAAAGGAAAGTTCCTTCGGGACAGACTTCCGCCGCTCCCCCGATGGAGAGGGCTCCAAAGGCAGATCCTCCGATTCTTCTGTGGAGAACATGGATGCCCTCCTTCCCAGGGGTCATAAGGGGCCTCCCCCTCACTGCATCCCTCTGAGGATGCAGGTGTCCGAGCACCCAACTGCGCCTGAAACACAGGCCTCATCGGCACCGAAGAGGGAACAGAAGGCATCAGTGGGCCTCGAGGCCATAAAAGTGCCGACGGGTCTAACGTGTCAGAGGGATTGAGGCCAGAGCACCATGCCTCGACGAGATGCCACCAAACCTGATGACCCTTCCTCCTCTGAGTCACTAACCAGGATGGGAGCCAGTGCCGTTGGCAGTGATGCTCCCTTTGGCCATGAAGAGACTTAGGGCATCAGTGCTGGCTGCGTCAGTAAGACACTGAGCAGCATATCGAGCCGTTCCAGTAAAGGCGCAAGCACCAGTGAAGTCTGCTCCTGTGGCAGTGGTGGTCCCAGGGGAACCCGGAAGCTCGAAGCCCTACAGGGCCTGGCCGACCACCAACCGCATGAGCCTCTCCAACTCCTGCTCAAAGGCAGCAGAGGACAAAATGGCTTGAGAGGGAGGCGGCGGAATCGGAATGTCCCCCAGACCACTGGGGTGCACAGAGCCCTCCACCGGTGTCAGTGAAGGCCACCTAGAGGCTTCAAAAGTGTCAAGAGGGAATCGCTTCCTCCGAGACCACTTTGGGGGAGGCACCAATGTCCATGCCTGTCCACTGTCCTGCTTGGACAACAATGACCAATGTCTATGTTTCTTCGATCTTTCTCGACTGTCACCACAGTCTTTGCCTGGAACCGATGGAGACAGCGAGGAACCCGACCAGGAACGGGACGACAAAAAATGTGCTTGGTCCCCAGCTCCCACCTCAGGACCGGGTAATGCTGCGGGAGCAACCCTGAAGGGGTCGAGATCGCAGCCTCTTTCCCAAGTGGGGTAGAGGTTCCGGAAGCCGATGATGGACCCAAACTTTTGGGTCTGAATAAATTCTCCATCTTATCAAGGCATGTCAGGTAACCCTTAGGGGTCATCTGGGCACAGCGATCACAACCACAGACACTGTGGGATGCTCCCAGGCAGAGGACACCTTGTAGGTGTCTGTGATGGACATAGTCCAAGGGCACCGGTGAAAACTGGTCGATGCCATCGCAAAAAGGACGCGGCGTGCGGTCGATGGTCAGCGGTCACCGGAGGATGAAGCAGTCTGCGATCGACCGTGAAAACTCAATGGACTTACCAGATCAGACAGAGGACCCGAAAAACACAAGGGACCCTATGTGACGCAGGAGAGTGAAAAAACTGCAGAAAACAGAAAAAGAAGCGCAAGCTCCACAGCCACGAGGCAAAAGCTTCGTGGAAAGGAAGAGAGACTGAAGAGGGACCCCGCTAGGATGCATGGTTAGCGGCATGCTCAGTGTGTCAGTTTTCCGTGCCGGGCTCCATCTGATGTCACCCATGTGTGAAGACTACCATCCTGCTTGTCCTTGGAGAACTGAATATTCTAGGTAGTCTCAACAGCCTCTAGAGAAATCAGCTTTTTTTCTCATTATGCCTCTCCCTATGTAACCTAGTATTCTTCTGGTTCTAGCCACCACCTTATCACAAGAGGTTTTTATTTTACTTTCTCTGGCATTTCTCTGTATTTATTAAAAACAAAAATGAGAGAAAAATCAATGGGAAAAAATTATTTTCCATCAAGTTCTCCCATTTTGTTCAATGTAAGATGCTAATAAATGTAATTAAAAACTTTTGAAGAAGTGTGCAAATTGCTGGCTGTTTCAAACTGGTGTCTTCCTCTAGGGATGCCACAAGCTGCACATAAGATAGCACTTATGAAATTATGTACAGTACGTGGCATCCCAAAGGAAGATGCCAGTTCGAAATAGAGCCAGCATCGGTATTACTGAACTTTGCACACAATGTTGATCTATGCAATTTACTTCTTCAAAAGACAAGTTTTTAACTGCATTACAAATATTTTGAAAAAAATATGACCGTATATGCGCTGGTGTGGTACACAATTACACTCTAAAGGCATCTAATTGAAATTGTAGCTCTTCTATGTGAGCATTTAACAACTGAGCCTATGCTGAGTCAATCCATACTTCACTCTAACAAAACTGAGATGTTGATTACAAGTGAGGTTAAGTTGCTAGAGTGATCGTTATTTTATATTTTTAAATAATGACCATGCCTAATGTAAACAACTTTTGCAGCTGCACCCTTTAGTTTCTTTCTAATTTTCCTCATTTTACAGAAGTCCTTTTGAAAGTTTAAAGCTAGAGTTATACATTTTCTTAATAACTGAAGGGAGGGCATTAAGTCAAATTTGATCACACTATGATCACAGTTGCTGAGCAGCTCCACTACAATTACTTCTCATATCAAAACTCCATTCCACTAAGAATTAGACCTAAAAATAGCTCCCCCTCTCGTCAGTTCCTAGACCAACTGTTCCATGAAGCAGTCATTTATTTCATCTAGAAAAACTTAACTTCCCTAGCATATCCTGACGACATTTACCCAGTCAATATTGGGATAATCGAAATCTTCCATTATATTCCATTTAAGTTTCAGTCTAAATGCTTAACTTTTTAAATAATATTTACATCTTTAAAGATGATTTTAATTTTCCGTAAATTTGTGGCATTTTAAAACAAGGAAAAAGTGCTGAGATGCCAAAAGCAAGAAAAGAAGATTTTCATCATGGTTGGCTACAGAGCCAATACTAGGATTTCAGATGTAGTGAACAAAATGAAATTGAGCCAGGTGGAGGGCCATTGATGCGCTGGAATCCCCACAAATCTAAAATTTTTCCAGTCTTCTATAAATATTCACATTCTGCTCAGTGCACATAACAGTGATGCATTGACATCTATTTGTACAACACTAGTCAGGCCATCTTGAAAAAAAGAGTGGTTACTCTATTTTATACAGTTTCAAAATATTGGAAAAGTAACTTTTTTTTTTTTTTATAAGAGTTATGAGGTCATCAGTGCTCAGTCAGCACATGTTAATACAAAGGCTCTATGTTATCACAGGTATATGAGCATATTTGTTTGGGTCTTTTAGGTTTTATCTTTCCACACTTTGCAATGTTCTGCAGAAAAAAAAAATTAAAATAAACGTGTTAAAAGATTTTTATTTCTTATCAATGCTCACAGAGCATGTGGGTGCCTTTTTAATAATACACAAAATTACAACAAATGAGGCATTCTGAAAAATGGGGGCATGACAGAATTCCACTGTTCAGAGCTAAGATCAAGATCTAACCTTCACAACTGAAAAGGAAAACTCAGCTCACTGGAGAGAATTATACATATTACTCCTGGGGGAATTCTGGGCATAAAAAATATAGAATTCTGCAAACTTTATATTGATCAAAACACAATTTACATGACAGTCCTTAAGTAATTACATTTTAAATTAATACAGAAAAAAGTTATTACTTAAAGATGCAGAATATCCCTAGAAATTCACCGTAAGAGTGTCCCTTCCATGCTCTCCCTACTCCCCAGGCCACTTTGCCCTCTCAGGCCCCAACTTCTCCACCTGCCAGTATCTCTCCTCTCGATCTCTAGGCTCAACCCCTTCCACTATCTCCACTCCCAGAGTTTGACCCCATTCTCAATACTGCCCCTCACACAGGCTCCCTCTGTCCTTCCCTCTCACACACACGATCCCTTTTTCTCTAGTGCACACACACATCCCCTCATACAGGGTCCCTCACTCTCTCACACACACACATCCCCTCATACAGGGTCCCTCACTCTTGTATGCACACTCTCACAAGCTCCCTTTCTCTCTCAGGCATACACCCTCATACAGGCTACCTATGTCTCTCTCATGCACTCCTTCACACAGGCTCTGTCTCACAAATACACAATCCCTTCACACAGGCTAGCACCCTCACACATACACAGGATCCCTTTTTCATACACACCAGCTCCCAGTCTCTCACACACACCTTCACAATCTCCTCATATAGGCTCCCTCTCTCTGGCACCCACACTCAAACACCCCCCCCCTGCTCCCCCACCCCCTACACACACACGCTCACTGGGGTCTTCATGTTTGCCACAAGTGGAGTACGGCCCGAGGCACGCGGGGGCCTTCATGTTTGCTGCGAATGGCGCACGCGCTCCATTTGTGGCATTCCAGGGCCTTCATCTTCACCGCAAACGGCACGTCAGTGGCCTTCATCTTTGGTGCACTCCGTTCACGGCCAGTGTCTCCTGTGCTATTTTCTGCACAGAATTTAGGAATTCTGCGCAGGGGGGAATTCTGCGCAAATACTGCGCTCCGCAATAGCACAGAATTCCCCCAGGACTAATATATGATGAGTGCAGCAAAAGTTATGGGAGTATGAGGGGAAAAAAAAAATCACATTCCAATGGAATGCCATAAGTTTATGATACATAAAATAATATAACTTGGCAGCAAGTTAGTCCTCTACTGGGTACTTTAGCAATACTCCTTTTAGCACCCAAGTTCATCTTGATATTTCTAGATTTTATCTTCCCAAATTTTAAGCAATATTATTAAGTTTATGCCACTGAAGTCATGAAGATCAATGTCCATCCTCTCTTCAATAAAAGTTCACCTTCCCTGATCATTTGGGCCCTCTTTCAGTAACATGAGCTCATGGAGGGGTAGGGTCCTCTCATCGCCATCATCTTGGGGAGAGGGGGATGCTCAAGTAACTCAGACAATTAGAGCCTGTACTGTTCTTATACACAAAGTCCATCAAGGAGTTTCATATTACAGTTTAGAATTATGTGGAGTTACATTTCTAAACTGACACCCATTATACAACTTGCTCTTGTTTCAACTAAGACACCCAAGCATCTCCCCAGCAGGCCCACATTGGTGTGCCGATTACCATGAGACCTTGAGATTACATCAATAGAGTACCAGGGGCATTCTTTCTCAAAACAATGTCAATGCAATATCCTGGAAGGCATGCCTTTGCACTTTACTTTTCAGTCAGATTAATGCTTTAAAATGTGTTTATGCTTTTTACATTACTATATATTAGTAAATTCTGGGTTATTTGGTAAAAATAGGGTATGGGCCCTGGTGCTGGAATCAATCCCATATAAAAAAAAAACCCACTGTCCCATAACAATGTTTCAACTTACAATACAGCTTTCAGGAACCAAAGTCTGAGGACTTCCTGCACAGTATGGAAGCAGAGTCAAGTTGAATGGACTGGCTGAGTTGTGAACCTGATCTTGGCAGGGGCCCCCTTCACCACCTGATAGTTACATTTGCTGCCCCCTTAATCCAGTAACTCCACCACTGCTGATGATGAAACATTTTAAAGTTTATAAAAATGTCTTCCTCTAAATTTACTAAACCACTACCCTGTTTATAACATTGTACCAACAAAGGACTGAAATATATGCAAATGTTACAAGTACTGTACATGACTTTAAAAGCCATTGTTTTTTCAGGAATAAAAAAAAAAAAAGAGTGGTAAATGATCTTTGTTGATCCAGCACTAAAGGAGCACAAATAACTATAATATATGCTTTAACAACCCAAATAGAGGGGTTGATGTAATAAGCTAGGCAATAAAGCTTGTGCTAAAATTCAGTGCACAATTTAACACAAATTTTTTAAGATGGCGCCGGCCATCCATTGCTCCTACCATGTGACAGAGGCCGGCCAATGGCACCGATAGCCTGTCACATGGTAAGGGCAAAGGGCCATCGGCGCCATTTTGATTAGTGGTAGCCGACGGACTGAGAGGGGGAGATCGCTCCCGGGACCCCGCTGGACCACCAGGGACTTTCGTGGTTTCAGATATCATTTCGGGGAGGGGGGGGGGGGCAGCCAAATTAAAATCTGCCCGAACTGAGGGAAAACGAAATTTCCCGCGGCGGGCCGATAACGAAGGCCGAACCGAAAGGTTTGGTCAAATCACATCTCTAGTTAACATGAGGTAAGCCAGCACACTTCTGTGCATGAGGTCTTGGAGAAGATTAATATGAGAGGATGCAAACCTGTATGCACATTGTGCACACACTGCACAAATCTTCTTGCTGCGCTAATACTAAAGTTTGCATACAAAAATGCATGCACAACTGCAAATTAAACTAAGCTCTGCTGAGTGCACCTTATTACATCACCTCCAACTTCAGAAAAACCTCTACCTACAAATTACTAGTTTTATAGCAGTTACACATCTGCCTTTTTTCCTTTCACTACCTTTCTACGCATAGCTTAAACAGTCTCTCATATGGTTCAGGATCAGGTTTGAGCTATTAAAATGTCCATAGGCTTAAAGGAAAATATCAAATTCCCTTCAGTTAGACTGCCATGCTTTCTAAATAATCCATATCCAACACATATTTCCTCTCATCTTGCAGAAATTAACTGGTCTGGCCAAGATTTGTACATGATGCAAAATAAAAATGTTGCCTTGTTCAAAATGTAGCTCAATATAGATAACTACATTTTAACCATTTATGCATTTTAGTTAATGGTTAAGGAGGATTTAAACTGCAATTTTTTTTTTTTATTTCTGCTATCAGATCACATTGCCTCCAATACCTAAATCATATTTGGTATGGGCCAATGCCTTTGGCTATCTGAGTACTGTATAATTACAGCAAGATATACAAGGAAGTAGTCTAAAGTTGCTAAGCTAATACATAAATGAATTACTATGCTATTCAAATCAAGAAAAAAAATGAACATAGTACAAGAAGCCAGGGTTCAAATTCCTCTCTCATTCCTTGTGACCTTGTACAAGTCATTTCACTCTCGGTTGCCTCAGACAAACTTAGATCATAAAACCTTTGGGGCACATGGAACTACCTACCTACAGTACCTGAATGAAATGGGCCTTGAACTACTGATAACGTGTGACCTAAACCCCAAAACAGTGTCCCTTTTATCTGGAATAACTGGCATCAAGCTTGCTCTGGATAACAGGAGTTCCTCTCATATAATTTAAAAAAAAAAAAAAGCTTTTTGTGCATAGTATAAGGCCCACGTGGGGTTCAACTAAGGATAAAATTGGAACAGGAACACACAAATTTAATTAGATTTCTAGTCACTGGATTTTGATCTGGTACAAGATAGAAATGGAAGTGAATACAGTTTAGCATGTTTAGGACAAGAGTACAAGTTCTTAAAAAAAAAGCTGATTTTTTTTTTAAGTGTAAAATTTTACCTCTTAATTTTCCTTGAGACCTGCTAGACCAGTCTGGACCAATGGAATCTCTCACTCCACAGCTGCCAAAGACAGACCACACCTTTTTTTAAATTTTCCCTTGAAGCCTCATTGCTGGCTATAAAGGGGGTGTGGAGGTAGTTGCCAGTAACTTATTGTAAAAGCAAAGACACCATCTATCCTTTAATTTTAGGAAAATGACCCCAAAACAAAATCGCTAGTAATGTGGTGGGGGGGAGGGGGGGAACGACACTCAATTACATTACTAGGTAATACATTTAAGACAACTAGGAGCACTTTTTTTTTTACTCAATGTATCAACTCTGGAATTAATTGCCAGAGGATGAGTATAGCTGGGTTTAAAAAAAGTTGACAAGTTCCTGAAAGAAAAGTCCATAAACCATTATTAAGGTGGATTTGGGGAATATCACTGCATACCCATGGATAAGCAGCATGAAATCTATTTACCTTTTGGGATTCTACCAGGTACATAATGGAAAAAATAGAAGACATAATGAAAAAAACGTAAGACAGCTTCTACAGCCAAGTCCCAAAGCAAAGAACGTCAAGCAGTATTGTCTGAATTATAAAGAAGGCTGCTTACCCAGTAAAAATGTTGCTAGTAGTAAATTATAGGTTTGACAGTTGCTTGGTTCTGGCTGATTGTAAATATTGCTACCCTTATCATAAAGCTTGGGGACAACTGCACGGCTCAGCAGTTACTAGCCTTGAGAGAAACATGGGGGTATCCTGCATGGAACAGCATATGCTGCCATAAGAAGCTTGCTGGGCAGACTGGATGAGCCAATCTGGACCTTTTCTGCAGTCATTACTATGTTACTTGTGACTTTGATTGGCCACTGTTGGAAACAGGATACTGGGCTTGATGGAACTTTGGTCTGATCCAGTAAGTCAAATCTTATATTCTAAAAATATATTTTTTCATATTTAGAAAATTCATGTTTATCTACAGTAAATTTACCACTTTCCAGCAATGCTGAAATTGAATGTGGAACATCACTGTTCTCTCCAAATCTCACACAACTACCACAAATATCAACCACAATGAGAAATTACCACTTAACTGTTTCCTTTTCCTTAGACTAGACAGATGGATTCAGGACCAGTGGAGTTATGCACCTCCACCGGCAGATGGAGACGGAGCAAACTGACATCACAGTATTATACTCCTGCAGTGACATCAGTCTGCCAGTATTTTCTTCAAAAGCCAACTGTGGACAGACTATAAAAAACTTGATAAATGGCAGAGTGCTGAAGTGCTTATCTGTTAACTAGAAACTTTGGACTGGATTTTAAAAGCCCTACACTCGACGGGACTATTTTAAAAGGCTCGGCCACGTGTGTATGTCCCAGAGCTTCAAGAAAGGGGCGGGGCAGGACTAGAGGCCCCCGGCACAGCGGCCATTTGCCACTGTGCTGGGGGATTGCGTGCCGGCACAAGGGCTAAGTTAAAAATTGGGGGGGGGGGGGGGGGTTCGGGAACGGGGGAAGGCCGCAGGCATCGGCACGAGCAAGTTGCACAATTGTGCACCCCTTGCGTGTGCTGACCCCCAATTTTTTTATTTTTATTCATTTTCATCTACATTTAAGTAATAACTCTTACTTACAGAAAAATCAGAGATTCATGAGCATATATCTTAATACATATATAATTATCAGGAATAATAATCAATAATAATCAAAAATTCTTGTGACTTTGGGCAAGTCACTTTACCCTCCACTGCCTCAGGTGCAAACTTATTGTAAGCCCTCTGGGGATAGGGAAATACCTCCAGTACCTGAATGTAATCCACTCTGAAGCACTGAAAGAAGTGCAAAAATTGGAATATAAATCTAAATAAAAAAATAATAAACAATTGTCATTCAGGAAATTCCAAATATTTAGCATACACCTTTAGATTAATCATTTACTCATGCCCCCCACAATAAAGGTAATAAAGGAATAGTAGGGGGACTGAATTATCGGGAGTTTAAACAATGAAACAATATAAAAAAAAAGAAACAGGCTTTACGTATCCAGACCTAATTATTACTATGTACCTTCAGAGACTAGATTTTGACTACGGATTGGGTAGTCATGTTCCTGGTGTTTATAAATGACTTCAATTGCTCTGATATGAAAAAAATGAAGGATTCGTCATGCGCTTTAATTAAACATTTGCATGGATATCTTAATGAGAAATTATAATCAAGGGTTGTTACTTGAGGCTTTAAAGCTAGAAATTCACACCATCTCTCCTGAGCAGCACGGGTGAAGTCAGGATATATTCTGACTTGTTGAGAAAAGAAACTAGCTGAGATATTTTTAAAATATCTCTGCATTATTGACTCAAATCAAATTCATTAAAAAAAAAGTTACTAACAGGGTTCCTCGCTCATAGACTTCCTCTACAGATGTTTCTAAAAACTGAGTTAAATTCACTCAAAGTCAGCCAGAGGCTCTTGTATTTCTCACATTTGATGGTGTAGGCAGAAATACCAATTTACTTACAGCAGGGGTTTTTTGATCTTCAAACCTCAGAATTTCTGTCATATTTTTTCAAAGTTGCAAGCGGATCTTGTCCTAAGACTTTGGGGAAATTTAACAATCGCAAATTTAACCTCCTATTGTAATTTTCTAAGTATTCTAACCTCCTGCTGGTATTATTAAAGTCCTTTATAAGTTTTCTTGCACAGTCAGAGTTTTTACACGTTAAGAATTCAAGTTTCTCAATTTGTTCCTTAAACTCAGAAGTTTGTTTCTCCACTATTTCCTCCAGTGTTTGAATTTTAGTCTTCATTTCTGTCCCTTATTCCTGTGGCATTGGCCCCAGAGACACCCAATTTTATAATATGCCCGCACTGGCACGCCAGGTACACATGAACGTGCTCAAACAAGTTTATAAAATCTACCCCACTGAGCTCAGGCAAAGAATGTATTAACACTAGTCTAGGGATTAAGAACATAAGAAATTGCCATGCTGGGTCAGACCGAGGATCCATCAAGCCCAGCATCCTGTTTCCAACAGAGGCCAAACCAGGCCACAAGAACCTGGCAATTACCCTAACACCAAGAAGATCCCATGCCACTGATGCAATTAATAGCAATGGCTGGTCCTTAAGTAAACTTGATTAATAGCAGTTAATGGATTTCTCCTCCAAGAACTTATCCAAACCTTTTTTTAACCCAGCTACACTAACTGTACTAACCACATCCTCTGGCACTTACCAGTAACCCCTGGAACACGTAGCCACTCAGGAGGAGCATAACACAGTCAGCCAGCAGCCAAGGGCAGGAAGCTGAATTCATCTGTCTGGTCTAAGGAAAAGGAAATCATCATGAAAGTAGTACTTTCTCATTTCCTAGCACCCAGACAGATGGATTCAGGACCAGTGGGTTGTATCCAAGCTATTCCCTAATAGGGCGGGAGGCTGCCTGCAGTCCTGTCAAAACTGCACTTTCATAACACTGCGTCCTCCCGGGCCTGCACATCCAGACAATAATACCTGGAAAAGGTGTGCAAGGAGGACCATATCGCAGCTCGACAAATGTTGATAGGAGACTATCTAACTTCCACCCATGACACTGCCTGAGCCCTAGTGGAATGAGCCCTAATCTAAGTAGGTAACAGCTTGTCAGCATACACATTTGCAGCTGTGACTACCTCCTTAATTCAGCAAGCTATTGTAGCCCGCAAAGCCAGCTCACCCTGTTTATCACCACCATGAAGGACAAACAGGCAATCCATTTTTTGGAAAGGTTTAAAAACCTCCAGTTACCTCACAACATGTCTCTGACATCCAAGAGTTGCAACAGGCAACATTCCTCTGCATCTTTCCCAAATCAGGGACGGCAGGGAAATGGACTGATTCAAGTGAAAATCTGAGACCACTTCTGGCAAAAAAAGAAGTAACAGTGTGCAGCTGTATCACCCCTGGAGTCTCCTGAAGGAACGGCTACCAACAAAACAAGGCCTACAGCTCGGAAATTCGACGCACAGAACATACTGCCACCAGAAACAGTTTTCCAGGTTAGTAACCGCATCTGTGGAAATGTAGGGTCCGCCAAGAAATCCAAAAACAAATTAAGACTCCACAAGGGTACCAGTAACCAGAAGAGAGGACGAAGACGTTTCACTTCTCTCAAGAAATGTGCCACATCTGGTTAAGCCGAAAAGGAATCATCATTCACCTGATCCCTGAAACAGGAAGAGCAATTTGTACTTTCAAGGAATTAAACGGCCAACCCTTTATTCAATCCTTCCTACAAAAATTCAAAAATGAGTGGGATCTTAACTGAACAACGAAGCACCCCTCAATCTTCACACCAAGTCTCAAATATTTGCCAAACCCGCACATAGGCTAAAGAAGTGGAGAACTTTCCTGCTCATATTAAGGTGGCATTCACCGCAGTAGAATATCCACGCTACAGCAAGCGAGCCCTCTAAAGGGCCATACCCCTAAGACAAAACATAGTTGTATCTTTGTGAAGAACTCCCTGCCACAACAGATTCCTGTGTGCTGGAAACCGGGAGAGGAGGGGGTCTACCAGGAGCTGTCACAGATCCCCAATACCATGGTCTCCTGGGCCAATCTGGTGATACCAAAAGCACCATCCCTCTGTGACCTTCGACCATCCGAACTATTCTGCCAGTCTTGCATGACAGCATCGATACTCAAGGACTTCGGATGTTATGATATTTTACCTCAAGAATATACTTTAAATGTCCTTTTTCATGAACAATCTATTATAAATGCATAATTTTTTAACTGTGTGGGGGAGGGGAAGGGGTGAAAGGTTGTAAGGTTCACGAGGTGCTTCATACACATGCTCTGGCCCTGGATGCACAGGCTCCATGTGGGAATGCAGGATTCCATTTCGAGCTTTATAGTCAGTGATTGAAGCAGTGATGCATGCAGTCTTGGCCATGGCAAAAAAAAATTTTTTAACCCCCCCTCAGAGGAATCTGACAGCATGGATCACTTTTAGTGTGCCCTACCCTGGAGTAGTAGGCAGAGCAGAACCCGGAGAACCAGAACACTAAAAGCAGCAGACTGTGTTGCACACAGACAAGAAGGTGCTAGAGTAAAGGGGGGGGGGGGGGGGGGGGGGCAGGAACTGGAGTCACGGAAAGGAAGGGTATGCGCCAGGAGGAAATGCCTGCGCATTGTTAGTGAGGCTTCTGTCTGAGGTGGCTGGGCTAAGCTCTGAGAGCAGTTGGGCTATGGAATCAGCGGTTTCATGAGCCATTCCAAAACCAAGTTGAGGTCCCAGGAAGGGGCCGGAGGGCGCAGTGGAGGTTTAAGGTGGAGCAAGCCCTTCAAAAAGCGTGTTACAAGGGGTTGTACTGAAATAGGTATATCCCAGATACCTTTATGGAAGGCAGCTACCACACTGACATGTACCCTTATAGAAGAAGTTTGGAGACCTGACTCTGACAGATGCCATAGATAGTCCGAAAACTTCAGTGTGGAACAAGTGAAGGGATCGATGGACATGGAAGTACACCATACCGTAAACCTGTTCCATTTGTAACGATAAGACTGCCTTGTGGAAGGCTTTCGTGAAGCTACTAGGACACGGGAAACCGGCTCTGAAAGGTTAAGAGGTTGAAGTATTAACCTTTCAACATCCAGGCAGTCAGGGAGAGGGCCTGGAGTTGGGGTGATGAAGGCAGCCATTGTTCTGAGTGATCAGAAGCGGGTCCTTCCCCAGAGGAATGTGCCAGTGTACTGATAGGTTGTGGAGAATTGGAAACCAGACCTGGTGTGGCCAATGAGGGGCTATGAGAATCATTAGTCCTTTGTCCCTTCGCAACTTCATGAAAGTCTTTGAAATGAGTGGATGTGGAGGGTACGCATAAAGGAGACCACTGGCCCACGAGAGGGAGAAAGTGTTGGCTGCAAATGAGAGAGCAGAAGTTCCCTACTTTGCGGTTGTGAATTGACGCAAAGAGGTCTATGTGAGGGTAACCCCAACATTGGAATATTGAGTCCGCTACAGTGGGGATGAGGACCACTCGTACGGTTGAAAAGTGAGACTCAGCTTGTCTGCCAACACATTGTCCACTCCCGGCAAGTAGGTGGCCCTGAGGTACATCGAGTGAGAAAGGGCTTCCGCCCATATCTGTGCAGCTTCTTGACACAGGAGGTAGGAGCCTGTACCCCCTTGCTTGTTGATATACCACATGGCCACCTGGTTGTCTGTTTGAATCAGGATGACCTGGTTGGAAAGGTGATCCTGTAAAGCCCTGAGAGCATATCTGATTGCACGAAGCTCCAGGAAATTTATTTGGTGTTTGGCTTCCTCTGGAGACCAAATGCCCTGAGTTTGCAGGTTTGCAACATGTGCACCCCAGCCGAGGTCGGAGGCATCTGTTGTCAAAGTTATTTGAGGTTCTGGAGCCTGAAATGGAAAGGTCTTGAAGCAGATTGGATTGGTTTATCCACCAAGCCAGCAATAAGCGGAGCTGCTTGGTGATGTGGACAATGGTGGACATTGGCTGAGAAGACTGAATCCACTGCGATTTTAGAGTCCACTGCATTACTCTCATGGCCAAGCGGGCCATGGGAGTGACATGCACAGAGGAGGCCATATGTCCCAGTAAGATCAGAAAGTGACGTGCAGTTGAGTGTTGTTGAGACTGCAGTCGATGGACCAGAGAGGTGAAAGTGAAAGCTTGATCCTGAGGTAGGAAGGTTTTTGCTTTTAGAGTGTACAATTCGGCCCCTATGAACGATGGGGTTTGAGAGGGAACTAGCCTGGATTTTGAATAGTTTATGAGAAACCCTTGGGAGATCAGGGTATGGCACATGAGATGTAGAGACGTTCGTGCAGTTTGCTGAGTAGGAGCCCTGATCAACCAATCGTCGAGATAGGGGTAGACGTGGACACTGACTCCTGAGAAAGGCAGCTACCACTTTGAGGCACTTGGTGAAGACTCGTGGGGCAGATGCTAAGCCGAATGGTAACACTTGATATTGGAAGTGTTTTGGGCCTACTAGGAACCGCAGGAATCTGCGATGTGACGGAGTAATGGAAATGTGTGTGTAGGCGTCCTGGAGGTCTAGAGAGCAGAGCCAGTCTTCCCTTTGGAGAAGGGGAAGAAGAGAACCCAAGGTCACCATCTTGAACTTTTCTCTTTGAAGGTTTTTGTTTAAGGTGCGAACACCACCTGACTTTTTTGGTATCAGGAAATACCGGGAATAGAAACCCTGCCCCTGTTGGGAGAGGGGCACTGGTTCTATTGCTCAGGACTGGAGGAGGAGGGAGACCTCCTGCTCTAGGAGTGATGAGTGGTCGGATGTTCCCCACGTCAGCCAAGGTGGGGAAACCGGTGGAAGAGAGAGAAAATTGAGGTGGTAACCTTGGGTTATTACAGCGAGTACCCACTGATCTGTGGTGATTGTGTGCCATGGTTTGGAGAAGTGGCACAACCGGCCTCCGACGGGAATAGTTGGAAGTGGAGGCTGGGTACTGCTCTCTAGGAAGGAGTCAAAAGCCAGATGCTGGACCTGGCTGGGAGGCTGGCTGTGACTTCTGTACTTGAGGTTGCTTGGATTGGCCCTTTTTGGTAAGGCTTATAAGCTCGAGCCCTGGACGCCGGGGCTTAGAATCTCCTTTGCCGATAGAATTGTCTCTTGGAGTTTCTTCTAAAAGAACGTTTGGAAGAGGAAGAGAGATCAGAAGGCAGTAAGGAGAGCTGGCGCAGAGTCTCTTGGTGGTCCTTGAGCTGTGCCACTGCTTCTTGAATCTTTTCTCCGAAAATATTATCCCCAGCACAGGGCAAGTCAGCTAATCTGTCCTGAGTTCTGAAGACTTTAGCCAAGCCCATCTCCTCACACTAATTCCTGCCGCTGAAATTCTGGAGGCGGTGTTGAAGATGTCATATGCAGAACGTACTTCATGTTCAGCAGCATCTAGACCCTTTTGTGCTAGGGCATGAAGTTGGTCCTGGAATTGCAGAGGTAACGCTTCAGCAAATACCTGAATCTTCGTAAACAGGGCTCTATTATACTGGGTCATGTACAATTGATAGGAAGCAATGCGAGAGATGAGCATTGACCCATGAAATACTAGTCTTCCAAACGCATCCAGAAATTTCTGTTACTTTCCTGGGGGAAAGGAAGAGAGGGGTTTGGAGCGTCGTGCCCTCTTCTAGGCTGACTCCACTATTACTGAATGATGATCTAGTTGAGCTCTCTGGAAGCCAGGGGCTGGCTGAACTAAATAGGAGGCATCTGCCTTACGGTTAACAGATGCCACAGAGCCAGGGTGCTCCCAGTTTCTCTTTAAAATGTCCAAAAGGATGTCATGAATAGGGATAGACATGATTTCCTTAGGAGAATCGAGAAACTGGAGAAGTTGTAACATCTGATGCCTAGAGTCCTCTTCAGTCTGAAGCTGGAATGGAACTGTTTCAGACATTTCTTTAACAAAGTTGATAAAGGACAAGTCCTCTGGAGGAGAACACTTCCTTTCATCAGGAGGAGAGGGCTGTGAAGGCAGATCGTCTGAATCCTGGGACGAATCATCGGTCCAGGGATTGTATGGCTCATCACCAGCTCCCATATGTTCAACAGAAGGGAGTAACTGTGTTATTCCGGAAGGTCCGGGCCTAGGCATCGATGGTTTTGGAAGTGGGACCGAAGGCATCGATGGAGGCACCGACTCGGGGGGGGGAGGTTTGGATTAACCTGCCCTTACTAAAGGAAAGGAAATTATCAGTTAAGTAGTAATCTGTCCTTCCTTAGCATTCAGGCAGATCAATCCCAATTAGTGGAATGTACCAATGTTAATCTCAAAAATGGTCCAGTCAATACTGCCCATGCAAATGTGGCTTCCTCCCTAGCCCTAATATCCAAAAGGAAATGCTTGGAGAAGGCGTGCAAAAATGACCATGTTGCTGCTTGGCAAATTTCAGCAGGCAAACAAAGTTCTGCCCACGATACTGCCTAAACCCTTGTGGAATGCAGTCTAATCTGTTTTGGTAAGGTTACCTCAGCAGCCACATAAGCTGCCATAACTATTTCCTTAATCCAGCAGGCAATCATTGTCCACATCGCCAGTGTCCCACTTTCCTTCATCGTGGAGCACAACCAATCAGACTTCTGAACAGCTTTAGACATTTCCAAGTACTGCAGTAAACGACATTCAACGTCCAAGGAACACAAAAAACAGTACTCAGCTTCATCTCTTGTTCATGTCCAAGATGGGCAGAGAAAGGACAGAATCAAAAGAAACTCTGAAACCACTTTGGGCACAGTCTGAAGTTGCACCATAACTGGATTTATACACAGAAAAGGCTCACAGCAGGAAAGAGCCTGCAGATTGGAGACCCTCAGGAAGAACAGATAGCTACCAGAAAAAACTGTCAAGGAAAGCTGCTGCAAGGAGAGAGTACACAGCGCTCTGAAAGTCAGACCTGCCAAAAACTTGAGGACCAAGTTAAGGTCCCACAGAGACACCGGAAGCTGCAATGGGGCAAAGAACTTAACTCCCTGCAAGAGCCGGGACATATCCGGATAGGAAGACAAAGTCCTGCATTGACTCTCCCCCTAAACCAAGCCAGGGCTGCAACTTGAACCTTCAAGGTGTTAAGGACCAAACCCTTAAAGCAAGCTGTCCTGTTAAAATTCCAAAATCAAAGGAATATCCACCTTGAGCAGTTGAGTACCTCGCTCAGAACACCAGGCCTCAAAGATCCTCCAAACTCTAACATAAGCAGACAATTTCTGGGCCCAAACAAAAAGAGAGTGGAAAGCACCGCAGGGGAAAAACCGTGCTTCAGAGCCCTTTTCGATGGCCAAACCACAAGACAGAAACAACCCGGTTCCTCATGCAAAATGGCCCCTGACGTAACATATCTGTTCAAGACGGGAGCTTGAGGGGACTGCACACCAGAAGGCTCTGGAGATCGATGTACCATGACCTTCAAGCCCAATCCAGAGCCATTAAAAGGACGGAGTTAATTTGACTTGCAATCTTCTGGACCAGCCTGCGTATCAGAGGCCAGGGCAGAAATTCATACAGAAGGGCACTTCGTGACCACTCCTGAACAACATTATTGCCCATCTCTTTTGGGACCCACCTACAACTGAAGAAAATGTGGAACATTTGCATTGTTGAAGGTTGCCAACAGGTCTAGATCCAGTAGGCTCCAGCAATTCTCCAGGAGCTGAAAAGCCTCATCTATCAACTCCCATTCTCTTAAGTCCAAGTTTCTCCTGCTGAGGAAATTGGCTCTCATATTGTCCTTTCTTTCAATGTGAAGGCAGATATGATTAGAAGATGCTGCTCTAGCCGCTCGGGGAACCACAGGAATGCTAACTGAACAGAGTATGCCTAGTTTGTTTATGTCCCACTGCCACTCTGCAGTATTCCAGCACCCTTGCACACCAACTCCTGACAGTGAGTCTCCCCCCAGTCCCAGAGGCTCGCATCCGTTATGAGTACCAAGCAATCCAGCATCGTCAGGAAAATTCTAACGGAAGGATCATCCTCACCACATATTTCAACGGCAGACTCCATCAGGAATACAATGCATGCTGAAGAGGGTGCATATTTGCCCTCACCCAGGGAACAACTTCTAATGCAGCAGCCATCAACCCCAGGACCTGCAGATAAAGATTACATGGTCAGACAAAGTTCTGCAGAGATCGAACTCGCAGCATCATCAACGAGTGAATCCGAGACTCTGGCAGAAATACTCTGTCCTTGTATCGAATCAAACCTCAAGATACTCGACATTCTGAGATGGCTGCAAAATTCCTCTTGGCCAGATTCACCACCGGGCCTAGTTCCTATAACAAGGAAACCACCCTGCAGGAAGCGGGAAGACTCTCTTCCATGGTCTTGGATCGAATCAACTACTTGTCCAGATAGGGATGAAGTAGAAAGCCCTCCTTGCAAAGAGCCACCGCTACCACCACCATGACACAGGAAAAAGGTCCTGGGTGCCGTGGCTAGCCCGAAAGGCAAGGGCTGAAACTGGTAAAGATAATCCAGAATAGCAAATCAGAGGAACTGCCGATATTCCTGATGGATGGGAATATGCAGGTATGCCCTCGTCAGATCCAGAGACATGAGGTACTCCTCAGCTTGAACTGCCATTTCCACCTTGCGGTGCATGACTTGTAAATTTCAAATGGCACTCTTGAGATTCAGTATGGGCCAAAATGACCCATCCTTCTTGGGCCTGACAAAATTAATGGAATAACGGCCCATATTTCTCTGCAATTCGGGAACAAGAATCACCACTTTCAGGTTCAACAGCCATAGTAATGTCACTTCCACTTCTACCCTCTTCTGAGGGGAGCTACATGGAGAAACCAAGTTGGCATCTGGAGGAATGCAAAGAAATTCTAGAGCATCACTTTGAAAACCAGCAGGTGAGCCCATCAACCTTCACCTCCGAAGTCCGCATCCTTTCAAGGTCCTCAGAGGCAAAAGGACAAACATGCAGAAGAAACGGGTCCTCTTGGAAGAACCACCCCTATAAGGCTGAAAACACCGGTAGCCTCAAAAGTGGCCACTTGCCCACTAAAGACCTGGTGATTTTTTTTTTTCCCTCTAGCAAAAATCGAGGGACCTAGGTCTCTCACCATTTAGTGCCATTTTTTTCCCAATTCACTACCAAAGGAGAGCCCATGAAGGGCAGCTTGGCAAGATTGGACTTTGAAATAGTATCTGACCAGTTGCGCAACCATAGCTTCCGCCTGGCTGCAATAACCGAAGCCGCTCCTCCGGCAGTTGTGTGAACCAAGTCACAGCCCACATCAGCTAAGGAGGCGGCCCCCAGCCTACCAAGACTGGACCTGGCACCAGAAGATTCTTGACAAAGACGCCAGGTAGCCCAATCTACCAAGGCACAACCAGAAGCAATTTGCAAGTTCATTGCCACTGTCTCAAAGGCTTTGCTCTGCTTTAGGATATCTTCAATCCTCCTATTCTGATTATTCTTCAGTGCCACACCTCCCTCTGCCAGGATGGTGGTACGTTTCTTGATAGAACACACCAAGGCATCCACCACAGGGAAATGCAACTGCTCGCTGGTCTTCAGATCCAAGGGGTATAAACCCACCAAGATGCGTCCTCCTTTAAAAGATGCCTCTGGCGCATGCCATTCCAAATCAATCAACTCCTGGATTGCATCCAGGAGGGGAAAGAAACAAGAAGCCTTACCTTCTTCTGCATCCCCAAGAAGTCAGACCCAGCCACCTTCAACGTCTGAGATTTCAACACCGGCATCTCATTTCCATGAAAGAGAAGAAGAGTTTGATATGGCTCCATATCTGGGGGAATGTCAATACCATCATCACTGGTATTATCCTGATTCACCTGCATTCAAGCTTAGTCAGGCCACATTGCGCTTGACCATGGAGGAGCACTTGGAATGCACAGACCAACTCAAGTAGGCACTGCCGATTCAAAAGACCGGCCCTGTACAAATGTCTGCCATCCCTGAAAGAATTCTACTCAGGAAAAGCACAGGTCCATTCCAACCCCCATAGGCCTGACCTAACATCATGAGAGCTAGTGGCTCGTGATGACTCTGCCCATGGATCAATCAAGGGAGGGGACACCCCCATCATGTCTCCCACAGGCCCACGCCTCTCAGACTGAAGAGATGGACCAATGCCAGCAAAATCAGAAGAGGGTAAATCTCCCCGAGCATCCGGGAAGCACTGCGCAGGCTTAAAGCTGAATGGCCCTGATGTGGCATGCAACACAAGAGATAAGTAATTAGTCTTCTTTGCCACAGGTGCCATAGTTCTAAGCGCATAGAAATGTAAAAACTTGCACCTAGAATATGTACGCATAAAACCCACGTCCAAAAACTGGACACAAAAAATGTGCATGCAAGTACACATGCCTAGGCCACAGATCCAACTAGGTGCCCACAAAATGTGTGTCCAGAAGGAATGGATGCACGAATGGACGTGCAGGTGCATGCCAATGGCCCACAACACCAAACATGCAAAAATACTTTGCGACCTACCATGCGCCCAAGAAGAGAGAAGCCTGTGAGCAGGCCTTAGGTAAACAGCTGGTTAACTTGCCATGCCTGCACCACCTCCTCACCTCACGCAGCTCCCTAGAGGTGTGAGCAGGACAGTCAAACGCCGAAGTACCAGACCTCTTTTTCTCCTGCTTACATTCTTCTTGTGCTTTTTTTTTTTTTTGATGTAAGAACATCATTTACCTGAGCTCAGCCCTCCTTGGCTGACAGCAGGAACAGGTCCTGCCTACGGGAAGGAGAGGGCTAAAGTCTTCACTGCCAAGCCTTTCTTGGCCTGCAATCACTAACCAAACGATAGGAAGACTACCAGACTGAGGCACTCTGAGGGAGGGATGCACTGTATCACCTCAGGAGGGAAGTGGGGTAATAGACATTTTGTGCTTCCGATTTTTTTTATTTTTTTTTACTCACACGCAATCCCTCACAGGGAAATGCATGTCCACCATCTGCTGAAGATCAAGAATACTGGTGGACTGATGCTGGAGGAGGGGACTATATGGCCGTGACATCAGCTTTTACTCCATCATCTCCATCTGCTGGTAGAGGTGCATAACCCACTCGTTTGGACTGACCATCCCGAACGCTAAGGAATTTACATTAGAGATATTTTGGCTCCAGGTCATACAATGTACCTCTAAAGAGTTGACTTGGCATGCTTTTGGGAGTTGTTGAAGCACATGCTGCACAGAAAGTGCACAAGGATATACAATCTGTGGGCCTATTTTGAAAAAAATCACCTAGGCTGATATTTTCCTACAATCCACCCCAACTGGAAGATATATGAGGAGAGACTGAAAGATCTAAATATGTATACCTTGGAGGAGTGGAGGTGCAGGGGGGAATATAATACAGACCTGAAAGGCTTTAATGATGCACAGACATCAAATTTTTTTGAACTGGAAAGAAAAAACTGTAGAATCGGGGGGTAACAGTTAGGGGAATTCAGGTTTTTTGGGGGATTCAACACAGGGAAGGACCGAGCAACATGCAACTAAGAGTCAAGCACTGCAGAAGATGGAGTTGTGCAGATTATATAACAATTGTTTCTACAGGTTCCAGGGCTATTGCAAATTCAAGCAATGCTGTGAGGGATGTGGGGAGAATCACCCACAGCGGGTATGTGACAGAATAGGAGGGGAGTCAGGAGCATTTAAAAAATGAGAGGTCTGCAAGCACTGGTCCAGGAAAAGGCTCCCATGCCGATTAAGCTAGATAGACTTTGAGAGGAACTAGGGGGCTATAGAAACCAGATGCACAGTTCATTTTGAATGGTTTCACTTTTGGTTTCAACATTCCCTATACTGGCCTGCAAAAACATGTACTGCCGACAACCTAAGAGCCACTAAGGAGCACCCAAAATACTGCAAAAAGAAATAGGATTAGGGAGGATAGCAGGTCCATTCACTGAGCGCCCACTTGAGAACCTCCATGTTTCTCTATTGAGAGTTGTACCAAAGAAAGAACCGGGTGAATTCCGTTTAATTCACCATTTGTCTTACCCCGGAGGGAGCTTGGTGAATAATTTATTGGATCCAGAGTCGTGCTCGGTGAAGTATTCGTCAGTTGAACAAGATCTCAACTTGTGAGACGGGACTTGGCTGGCATAAACAGATATAGAATCTGCATTTAGACTGTTACCAGTTCACCCAGACAGTTTTAACCTGCTAGGTTTTAAAATTTGAAGAAGAATTCTATTTTGATAAGTGCCTACCAATGGGCTGTGCTATTTTTGTATATTTTGAGAAATTCAGTACTTTCCTTTGGTGGGCAGCAAAGAGGGTTGTTGGTGCTAAGATCATTCACTGTTTGGACGATTTTCTATTTGTGGGACCGGATAATTCTGAGATGTGCGGGGAAGCATTGAGGGCATCCAAAAACAAAGCATCCCAACTGAGGGGTTCCTTTAGCACATAATAAAACTGAGTAGTCAAGTCAAACCATTACATTCCTAGGTATTGAAATCAGCTCTAGAGCCATGGAGTTGATGTTGCCCAGAAATAAAATTGAAACATTGACAGTTCTAATTAGGGAAACTGGTGAAAGCAAAAAAAGTAATGTTAAAACAGTTGCAGACACTGATTGATCACAAACTTCACATCGCATCCTGCCAATGGGCAAGACATTTATCTGAAAACTGGCACGTGCGACAGCCAGTGTAAAGGAGCATCACTTCATAAGAGTGACCAGTGATATAAGAAAGGACTTGGAAGTTTGGAGGCAGTTCCTATAATGGTGGAACATTAGTAAGAAACCCAGAGACGAGCAGTAACGAGATGCAACTATTTACAGATGCAGCAGGGGGCAAGGGTTTCGGTGCCTACTTGCGAGGAAAATGGTGTGCTGAAAGATGGCCTAGCGAATTGCTTTGAAAATGGATAACAAGGGACACAACATTCTTAGAGCTGCTCCTAATAGTGATAGCATTACATATTCGGGCTGCTGATTTCGAAAACAAAAGGGGTGTTTTTTTGGGCTGACAATCTTGCAGTAGTGCAGTCAATAAACAGCTTGCTCTGATTCAGCAATGGCCTTGCTTAGGCAAATCAGTTTTAAAATGCTTAGAGTTAGACAGAGTTCAGAGAACGGCACATAGCTGCCCATGTATCCCGAGGGTCCAGGCACTGGCTCAGGCTGTGTGCCCTGGCCCATGCTAGGCCTCAATGGTGCAGAGGGCACCAATGTGCCCTCATCCCCGGAGGAATCCCCGACAAGGATTGGCTTGAACGCCCTATGCTTCGGGGCCCGATGGGTCACCAGGCACCAGCACCAATTGGCTCAGGAGGACACCGAGGAGGGCACTAAGCCAATCCAATATCTGTTCCAACCCGGACAAATCCAGCACTGGCATCAGCGGGGACCCTGGCATTGGCGCAGGCACCAGCATCAGTGAAGGCACCGGCACCGGTGGTGGGAGCTCTGGTTCCCTGTTGCACAAAGCACGTTCCACCGCCAGGTGCACTCGATGTTCAAGCTCCGCCTTGAAAGTCTCCAATGAAAGGGCAGGCTGAGAGGGGAGGAGTGAGGCCAGCTTCTCCTCGGGAAGCCGAGGAGGATCTAAACCCAACATCGGAATTGGTGTGGATGATCTCGGGCCACCAGATGTGAAGGGGGGCGAAGCCTCCTCTCACTGTGGCTGCTTCGGTGGCAAGGCGGCAAGCTTCGAGGCCAAACTTAGCCCTGCACAAGGACTGTGACCGATGGCAGTGCTTCAGAGATCTCCCACGGTGCTCAGCCCGATCTTTCCCTGGTGCAGAGGATGATGATCCAGAGGTCCAGGACTTAGAAGAAACCAACGTGGGCCAATCTCCGGCACCCCCCCTCAACCGAAGACTTTGGGAGGAGGAGACGACAAAGGGTAGAGGACGAGCGGTTCCGCCCGGTCCTTGGGCATCAGTGGTGGAGTGGAAGAATCAGACTTCTGATCCAAAAGCCTTCTCTATCTTGTTTAGCCAGGCACGGCGGCCCTTTAGGGTCATCTGAGCACACAATTCGCAGCCCTGATCATCGTGCCTTGCCCATAGCTACAGGATGCGCACTTCATGTGAATCCGTTAGTAACATAGTCCGGAAGCACTGACGAAAGGCTGAGGCTGCCATGAGGCACGCAGAAGACCGCAAGGACATGATGACCAATAGACACAGAGGAAGAGGAAAAAAAGAAAAAAACTCACCGACTGATGAAAAGTCAACAAGGAACTGGAGAGAGACCCAGCGCAGGAAGAAAAGTGAAAAAAAGAACACACTTTGTGGAGCGTTTCCCACAAAAGAGAGCATGAGCTCCAAAGCCGCAAGATGGTAGCTCCGCAGAAAAGAGACTGAAGAGAGATTCCACGTGGATACATGGATAGTGGCATGCCAGGCTCTATCTAATGTCACCCACATGTGAGGACTACCATCCTGCTTATCCTAGGAGAAAAAAAGTTTCAGTCACTATTATCCTAAGCTAAATTTCAACTAGTCAATTAGAGATTTAAAAAAAAAAAAAAAAGGCATATATCCCTGTACTATATAATTTTCCAATAATTTAACGTTACCAGGAATGAGAGGTACAAATGCAAACAAAGAACCTTATTAATTAAGAGACAGTTTCTATTGTGTAGCTCTCACTCAAATCCTTACATACAGTCAAAACAACAAGACGAAGTAATGCAGCTATGACCACGCAAGATAGTATATATTATCCTGTACTTACTGTGCTCACTTTAAAGGGAGGTATCACCAACCTCAAAGCATGAAAACAAACACACACAACCTTTATCATCAAATGATACTTTTCCAATTCTTTTTTTTTTTTTTTTTTTTTTAAAGAGCAATAAAATTAGCAATGAGGTGGCCACCTCAATTTCAAGATGTTCTAAAATTCCAAAGTGCACTGCAGATGTCACAATGCTTAAGAGTTGAATACAGCATTCATGGGCAGACAGGGAGAGAATACTAGTGACACTTGCAGTTTAGGTGCAGTTATCAATATTGAAACAAAATGTCAAATATGGATGACAGAAGGCATTACCTGCTAAGAAAGCAAAACCTGCAAAGCTAAAAAGTTCTGTAACATTGTACAGTATTTTCTTTAAACTGCCCAACTCCATGTTCTGATCATATTTTAATCTAGGCCCAAGATCTCCAAATTCTAATCCCAATATAATGCAATGCTTTTTGTCCTTTAGAACAGCGGTTCTCAATCGGTGTGTCGCGGCACACTATTATGTCGCGAGGCACAGGGAGGTGTGTTGCGCACCCGCTGCTCTCCCCCCCCTTTCACCTCAGCGAGACTAACACTGCTGCCATTCCTGCCCAGGCTATCAGCACATTCAAGCCCCGATGGGAACGGCAGCAGTGTTTGTGGAAGCCGGCAACAGGAACGTGACCTTTTCTTCTTCCCACCCCTGTGGCCCGGAAGAGGAAGTGATGTTTACCGGGCACACGGGAAGAAGAAAAGGCCATGCATGCATGCTGCTGCTGCTGCAGAAGGAGCACGGTGCCGCTGTCCCCTCCCTCCCCCCGGCTCTGACCTCCCCTTCTCTCGCCAGCGCGACACCAGCAAGAAAATATAAAATTAATAATAATCAAATTGCAAAAAAAAAAAAAAGGCTGGGATGGGGAGAAAAGAATAAAATTACGGTCTCAGCTGATTGCTCTGTGCCACAATCGATCGCAATACAAGCAAACAGCTGAGTGCTGCCTTCTTAGCGCTGTGGGGCTGTGGAGGTCGCTCCTGCTGCAGTTTCCAGCCTGTCAGGACTCTGCTTTTAATGGCAGCATATCAGCTACCTTGTGCTGTAGCTGCTATGTGTGCTGTGGGTGGGGGTGAGTGAGACAGAGTGAGCCAGCATGTGTGTAAGTGTATGAGAGAATGTGTGTGTGTGTGTGAGAGAGAGAGAGAGCGAGATTGGTCAGGCAGATGACGTGTGTGTGAGATTGACTAGTCATGGGCCCTAAGGAAGAAGAACGTGAGGACAGAGCTTCAGCAGCCGTTGCTGCTTCTGGTATGTGCTATTGGCCTACAATGGAAAGGAGGAGGAGAGTTACTGGAGAGGGTAAGTAAAGGTGGCTTTTTAAGTTTATCTTTCTGGATTGACTGCCATTTTAATTATTAGGTATTATGTGATGTGTCTGCTGTTAGAAATAGCTTATTGGTGCTTGGAGAATTTTTAATAATTTTGAACATTTTTAATGATTTGATGTTCCATTTATCAGTTGTTTTCAAACATTTATTCTAGTTTTAGAATTATTTTATATTTCTTGGGGAATGTATAAATAGAAATGTGGTGACAAAAACTGAACTGGAAACAGCAAGAAGCCAAACTCTGTATGCAGTAAAACAATGCAAAACAAAAACATTAGCTTTAGCATCACTTTATTCTGTATTTGGTGAGGGTCTGTCTGTGTTCTGCGTGTGTGATCCAGCTAAGGGTGTTCTGCGAGCTTGTAGTTTCTTGGTTGGGTTCTATAGCAGCTTGGCTTGTTCTGTTTTCCTAATAGGTGTATTGATGTTTAGGGCCTGGTGTAATTTTTGCCGTGCTGCCTTTTCATAGGTAGTTGTTACTGTTTGAGTTCTGTAATGCAGATGTAACTTTGTGCACATTAGTTTGTGTACATTATTTCAGATCCTGGAAGTCTAATAGGTGTTATATTTTTGTTTTGCACAGAATGCAGAGTGGCTTTTTTGGGTTTCCATTCTAGTTTGTTTCCATATTTATAATTTGTGGTCTTTCTGTACTTGGTGAAGGTTGATTCTGTGTTGTGACCGAGATGAAGTATTTTACTAGCATGTAGGCATTTGTATAAATATTATTTGTTGTGTTTTCTCAATAGAACATGCATTGGTGGTAAATTACTGTTTTTTCATAAGGAGGGCTATTGCACCTGGTAGGAGAGAGTGTTTATGTTGCTGTTATTGAGATGTCACAATAAATATTTTTTTTGTATGGTAAATTGAACGGGGAATGTCCTAGTTCTCCTCTGCACCCATTGTTGGGGGTCGAGGGGGTTCCCCTGGAATGCAGAGTGTTTGTTTACATTTAGCCTGGTGATGGTCACATGTTCAGTGTGTCACACATGTGAGAACCATCTGTGAGGTGTGTCCCGACCGAAAAAAGGTTGAGAACCACTGCTTTAGAATACATTAGAATGAATGTTTAAAGACCTAACTGCCTCAACAAAGCTATCGCGCTATAGAAGGACATATATTGCACCATGCACTTCTTCATCAGCAAGTGATCATTCACAGACTCTCCGCGTGAGTAAGACAAGTTTTGAATTGAGTCAAAACTTGCCCGCTTCCTTTTTAGGGACTACCATCATTACCTCGAACAGCGGATCCCCGATAGGATCTGCCATACAACCCAACTCTATATCCGCCTCTTATTTTCTGCTGTACAATCACGCAATGATAGACTATCAAAGATGCATTACCAAAGGAATTACTGATCTCCCCCTGGAATGAGATCAAAAATACCTCATGAAAATTTTTTGAGCATTCTTGCGCCTAGGATAAAGGGATAGCCACGTGTACATGCTGGATAAATTTATAGGTGATGGGGCCTTTATGAGCCTAGGGTCATTTTGCTTTAACAGAACTCCGGCCTGTGCCTTGCAAGCCCTTCCTAGCACACCTGGTAGTCAGGTGCAATGCAAAGCATATTGAACAAACATACCTAAATTTGCAATCTTGGAAACTACAGGAAGATTTATTAAAATGCCAGTATACATTGCTATTATTACCAGCCTGGGTTGGGCTACCCCTGGGTGCAGCAGAATTGCTATTCTTCCGCCTAAACTTCCCCATGGTACCCACATCATTGGCCTTATTGGCAATTTGTCTAAGCCATAATCCAACATCCTGAGTACCCCAAGACGTAACAATTTTCTTCCATTTTACCCCTAAAAATTGTTCATCATACTTTAACCTGGCCCATCCCTCTTAATCACTATAGGCCTCTAATATGGTATCCTCATAGCTCAACATGAGCCGTATTGCAAGGGATGTCTGTGTCCAATTAATTATGTTCATAGAGATCTTTCTTTTATCATCCCTACCTTGTCCATTTTTCCCCGTTTGTTCCCTTTCTTCCTCTTTCCCTCCAAAAGTCAGAATATGTCTATGTAAGATCTTATTTTGATTTTGCTATGCAGTACTTTAGGGACACTCTCCCACAGCTGTGATAAGTTAGTAAGGGCCAGAGCTGCCTTACTTGCCTCCAACGATTCGGTGGCAGGCCATGATAGACTATCAGAGGAGGAACCTGAGTCTGAGGTATCCTCTGAAGTCCCAGAGCTGGACCCTGACCTGCACTTCTGCCCCCTCTTCTTTTTTTCTTACCCCCTTTACTGGTCAACCCAACCCCACCAGTCTGAGAACCACTTCCATTATCCCCAACATACTCACCCTTTGAGACCACTTCAGCTGTCACATCAGTGCTTGTTGCTTCACCACCAGCAGCTAATGAGATTGGAGCGTCTACAGTCCGGCTACCATGGAACTGCAATGTTTGTCTGCCCAGTGGCAGCCTCTTGCCCCTACCTGCACCATGGGACCTTCAACCACCGGTTGCTGCTGAACCTCCATTTGCACCAAAACACAGCATGCTGTCACCCCATCAGTTCATGAAGCACCAAACCCATCTGCTCCTGGGGTCTAACACACCATGCCAAGTAGACCGACCGACCATGGAGCCCAAAGGGGGGGGGGGGGGGGGATAACCAGGATAAAGCCCCTGCGGGAATGGATAGACTGACTGTGCCCACTGCACCCCATTTTCTCCCACCCCCACAGCTAAACTGATGCCCTGGGAGTGCATGTTCATGGGTAGGCCTTGCATGAACATTTGCACGTGTTGCAGAGCTCCCCCAGTGGCTCATGCTGCTCCCTCCTCCACCACTGAGGAGCACAAAACCCATGATCAGCTGGCACCCCTGGCAAAGGGTAAGCCAGTGTGGACCACGTTTACCTCATCTCAACCCTAGGTCCCCTTTCACACACTGCTCCCTGAAGGTGGTCCATTCAGCAGATGTGATCCATTCCCCTGATGCCCAAATGAATGCAATGCAGCAACTTGTCCATTTAATGGTGCATTCTGTACATCTCCTCCCCTATTCCGGACCGCTGACTGCCCATGTTGACTCTTGTTATTGCCCCTGCCACTCAGGGTTCCTTCCTGCCGGGACTTAGGATGACACCTCTTTGGTGCTTTATCTGGGGTCACAAGAGCCTTCCATTCATGCTAAAGGTGATGAGCTTCAGGCTGTAGGAGACTGATCTGTGGCAGCCATTTCCAACTCAAATGATCATCCCGTGGAATGAGCCCCCCACTTGAGCAACAAAGTCACATTTTCTTGGCCCTGGACAGCCGATCGCCGCTTGCTGCTGCCTCAATTCAATGTTCCTGCCGCGCTGAGACACCCGCTGCCTCCTCTCTTGAATAAATTCCCACCGGGACTGTTGGAAAATTTACCAGCACTGCTGCGTTTTAGGGCTCCGGTTGACTTATCTTCCTGCCCCACCAGTGTCTACCTCCTCCCTATTGCTGCTGCCGCTGCCTCTCTTCCAGATTCACTAACCACCACTGGCCACGCAGCCGCAAATGGAGCACACACCGCTCCAGCACGCTGCCCTCTCATATTCAGAGCTCTCCTCTGTTCGCTGCCGCCTTTCAAAGGGGGATTGCTGCCTCTGTGCCCATCTGTCATGGAGTATGTAGCCAACAGCCACCTAATAGCTCTTTTCCTCGGCTCAAGCTGGATCGCTGATTGCTTGAAAAGATAGCATGAACCATAAGACAGACATGAACCTGAACACAGTAGACCCAAAAATATGGAGACTGCCGCCGTGCAACAGTTAAAATCCCCCTCTCGTGCAAGTCTAATCGCCCAATATTTCTCCTGCTTGTCATGGGCGATCCTGCCCCCTCTCCCCCCACCAGCCACGTCATCGGGAAAGGCCAGTGCCCGATGGAAATCCTGATGCAGGGGACAGCACTCCTGCAGGCAAGGGAGGGGTAAGGAGACCACACGCCATGTTAAAAGAGGTCTCCATGCAGGTTGCACTTGACTTCCCATAAAGCAAACTAAGCATTTAAAAAAAACAAACAAACCAAAAAAAACCTACCTCACAATTCTGTGTCATATCCTCTACAGAGTATACCTGGAAGACCCACCATTTAAGTTTTTATGCTTTTTTTTTTTGTTAAGTGAGTTTCCCAAACAGCAGCATCATTAGCATTTTATCAATTTAAATGGCTTAAGATTTTCTTTCCCTTTTTATTGATGTTCCCAAATCTGCCATATTCCACATCATTAGGTTAAGCATCATCTTATAACAATTATATTACAGTTCCTGCTATCAGACAGACCAGCAATATACTAAGAGAAACCAGCTGTGTTGCCATGAACAACCCTCTCTCTCTGGACCATACCTGGAATATTAGATTTGAAAAATATCCCCCACTCATTTTTGACCCAAAGAAAACATCTCAAATAGTTCCAAGTTGACTTAATTGATCCCCCCTTCCTAACCCCCACTAGATCCTTCCCCCCTAAATGCTACCAGTTCACTTATCTTATCACCCAGTGACCCCCTCAGATTCTAACCTCTACAGAGGCTCGAGGACACTAACTGAATGTGCCACCCCACCATACATAGCACTGCCCTTACAGACAAGTGAATTGAACTAGAGAGCAATAAACTTGCACATTACTTTATTCATGAAAAAGTAACTATGAACACAACATACAATATGTATATCTGCATTGGAAATTACTACACTTCTCTCATCTGAGCATCAGAGCTTTTCAAGATTGAGGAATTTTGAAAACTAACGGATTGGCCTAACTTTCCGGTGAAGTGGGCAGGGAATAAAATAAAATATTTGGGTCTACAAATTCACAGCAACCCCCTCCTAATGGTATTTTATAAAAATGTCCCTTTGATGACTGTACCTCTTCAAAGAAAGCTAGATATCTGGAAGACACTTCCTCTGTCCTTACAAGGTCATACTGCCTTAGTCAAAATGGTATTAGTACCTAAATTGATCTATTTGCTTCAAATGCTCCCATACATTTATGAGCAAAGGCCAGTCAAAATATACCAACAACCTTTAGTGCTTTCTTTAAGGTGGGTAAAAGGACTCATTAAAATAGATCATTTAGTAATTAACTGTATTCAGCCAGTTTATTCTACACTGCCAACCTGCAGGGCACAAATGACAGACTTATTTCAGATATTATACTGCACAACATATCGCAAGTAGTCACAAAAAAAAAAAAAAGAGTTGCTGTTCAAGGACACATGGGATTCTTTTTCACAATCCCTACCTGAGGACTTACATTCTCAACTTCTAACACCTTAATTTTAATTACAAAATTTTAATATTACTTTTAAATGATGTAAATTAATTTTAGTAATTTGTTTTTGCAAATTTAGAAGATGAAATAACCTGCTAAATTCCAGTGTAGTTATCAAAGGGTTACGATCAGGGCTCCTGGAGATGCCATATTCGATTAGTAATGATACTAACAGTTCCATTATTGCTGTGTATCAATGATGCAGGGGGTGGGGAGAAAATAAGGGGGGCGGGGAAGAGGTTGAATTTATTTTGTATTTTCTGATTCTTTATCTGTGTTGAATTCCACAATAAAGATACTTCTTTAAAAAAAAAAAAAACCACACACGCAAACACACCCCCAGGTTTGAATCATAATGATCTCATGACGAGAATCTGATTACCAACACAGCAAAGTCAAATATTATGACTAAACCAAGGGAAATCCATTACCAAATTGGGACAGAGGATAGAAAAAAAAAGTTCCTTCTGAAGCAGAATCAAGTTTTTGGTTTGTTTTTTTTTTTTTTTTTTTGGGGGGGGGGGGGGGAAGTGATGTAAACCAATCCAAATCGGAAAATTCAATGAAAAAAATTTACACAGATGCCTAAAAAAAAAAAAAAAAGTGATTACACAACAGAATGCACTACTGTAATATGTGCCCTTTAATAGAGAAAAAAAATTTCAAAATGTCTAAAGTCTCTTCAGTTGAACGTAAAAGATCCTACCAGAAGCTAAATAATGAAATTAGATATGCTGTACACCAACTATATCAGCCAGTGGCCACCAACACTTCCTATCCGTGCCATCGGCGATTGTTGTATTATTTACAAGGCTTGCAGTACCAGACTGGCCTTTCAAAACAAAGTATTGTTTTACAGGAATCTAATCTCTTATTAACAATTCTTAAAGAGCAACAAAAAACTGGATAGTTGATTCATGTGATTTTACAATATACCAAGTCAAGAGTTGTTGATTGCCCTTAAGAAGATAATTCAGTATTTGATACCTGGCATATCATATTCTTTAGAATGAAAACAAAAAAGGTCAAGATTAACCACAACCCAAGAGAAAAATCTGTGGGTACAGATTCTATAAAATTACACTGCAGAAAGCTAGTTCAGCAAAAGTTGTAGCATAATTATTAAACAAACCATAGCTTTAAAGAAAATAATAAAATGGTCCTGTTCAAAAGTTTACCCTTAATTCTCAATATCATGTATTGCCCCCGTTTGCATCAATGACGGCTAATGGCTTCAAAGTTCTATCTGAAGAGTTCTGAAAGAGATGCTATGTTAGTTCATTGTTTAGGGGACTGCTCTTTTATTCTTAGTTTCTGGGGAATGGTAATAAGGGAAGCAGTTATTTCAAAGAAGAGTGCACCTATGTCAAAATCTGTTTTTATTCTGGGTCAAATAGTAGTGGGAACCTTTACAGGGAGATTTCATAAAGTTTTACACTCAATGCTTGTTTAATTGCCAAATGATGCCTCTTGATAAAATGGCTGAATAGCAAGCCACATGACATGTTGATGGAGTTTTGTACAGGTGCTATGAAGATGTCTAGGTCTAAAGAGAGATTTTGTGAAGTATGGAATCCATTTGTACAAACTTTGCTTTTGACTATCCGAAATAGTGTTCAATTCAGTGATCTGACAAGATAAACAGTAATTCCCCACCCCACCCCCACAATTTTTGGGATTACATGTTCCATTATTACAAGTTTGTCCTGCACTGTTTCCTTCTGTTCTTGGGTCTTGATTGTCTGGCGTGAACATAGTGGAAAGTAAGAGCATTTTTTGCTTGGGAAGAAAAAAAAACAATACTCCTCATGCTGGTACATAAGTTGCTGTATACAGGGAGCTGACAACGACTTGAAGAACATGCTGTCATATACCCCAGGTTGAACTTTATTGAACATTTCATCAGAGAAAGAGAGTAGGTTATCTTGAGCTCAATCCAGAACTTTTTCAGTTGAGTTGAGAAGAATACAGGATGTGAAAGACTTCAGGATGAGGGTAAAAACCTTTTTCAAGAAGCATATGGTATTAATGAGATGTGTTAATTTTATGTAATGTTTATGTATTATATGGGTATTATTTGTCATATATCTGTCAATACGTATAAGTTATGAATGTACTTATGTGATGCACCCTTGATGCATTTCAAAATTTGGAAGTTGCAGAATATAAATATTTTTAAATGCCTCATCACCAGAACAAGATTTTCCATGTGAAAGAGGGGCATCCCAAGATATTTGTCAGCCCCGTTCTGACCAAGAGTGTGCCAGAAGAAACCAAAATGTTTTCTTTCAGAACCCTAAATAGGAGTACCAACCTAAACCATGAAACATAATTGGCACTAGAACACAGCTACCAAACTCTGAAGCCTCGCCAGAACAGCCTTCACTGTCTACTCTTAGAGCCTATTATGCAGGGAAACACCAGAAGGCGTCGGAACAAAGGAGTGGCAACCTCTGGGGACCACCTGTCCCATACTACCATCAGAACCACTGGTCTGATGGAACAAGGAATCCTCCCAACAGGTCTGCTGTAACCAGCTGCCTATTGGAACTGCTTTGGGGAGAGGGTGGCAGAGGAGAACCACTGATCCTCAATGAGTAGCCAGAGAAATCCATGAATTGACAAGTCTTGTTTTCATCACCCTTCAAATGGATTGCTCGGTTTCTGACAGTACTGCTTCCCTAAACTGACTAACATCCCTGAGACCATAATGGCTTCAAACAGCTCAGAGGCAGACAGTCTCTATTCTCTGGGAATCATCCGTCTCAGATTTTGTCTGAACAGTAAACCTAAAAAGGAATACTTACTAAGAAAGGCCTTAAACTTTGAATCTGCTGTCCTATCTTACAAGCCATATCATCAGCTCAAAGGGCTGTACAGCAAAATTGCTTACCTATAACAAGCCATACCATCAGCTCAAAGGGCTGTACAGCAAAGTTGCTTACCTATAACAGGTGTTCTCAGAGGACAGCAGGATGGCTCCATCTGATAATGTCACCCATGTGTGAGGACTACGATCCTGCTTGTCCTCGGGGAAGAATATGGTGAAGGTTTCCTAGAAGCCTGAAGTTCCACTAATCAGCATAGGGGAGAAGGGTGCTGAAACCCTGCACAGAAGGGATGAGAAGGATCTGACCAAACTCCATCCCCATTCAGACTTCAGCAGAGAGCAGAAGCTTGTCACAAATTCAAACAGACTGGGCGAAGGTCCTGGGAGAGGGGAAAAGGGTCCCACTAAATCTCCTGGATGCCATCATTATCAGGAACTGGGTCCTCCCACCCTCTTCACATTACAAAAAATATTTTAAGTGCCTGGAAAGAGAAGGAACAGGACTGGAACAGTCCTGTTCCTTCTCTTTCCAGGGAAGAGCAAGCAGCACTTTTTGCTCGAGACCAGGGGAACCTTCCCACGAGTACAGAGAGGAATATGAGAAGAAAAACAGGCCTTCCATGCATGGCTTAAACTACAGACCTTCATGCTGCCTTTAGAATGATGCCCTCTGAAAATGAGCCCAGTGTTGAACACAGTGTCTCACACCACTTGTATACATATAAACAAAAGAGCTTCTCTGTTTCTGGTCATGGGACATGCCAAACTGGTGGCTTGCACTGCCAGCATGGACTTGTTAATGTATCAGAGCCATCTGCTTCCCTTTGCCTCACATCTTTTCCCATGCACGAACAACTGCACATTTTGGCTCCCTTTAAACAGCAGCAGAGCCTGCCACCAAGATACACTCCCAGAGAAATCACCCCCCTTTAAAGACCAATTGTTCACAAAAGCATGGCCCCACCTAAACATACCTCAGATGTTAAAAAGTGGGCCAAGTTCTAATGGCTACAGGTCCCACCATGACAGCAAATACTTGTACTTGATTTGAGGGTCTCCTGAAAGAAACAAGGCTCAAAGAAGGGAGAAAAAGAGGAAGGGAAAGCCCACACCCACAAACCTCAAGTAGTGGGTGACTCTCTTATGCCTACCGGACCTCTCACATCTCAGCCAGGCTCCACTGGAGGCCTTGCAACCACCCACAAGGACCTCAGCCTAAACTGTGCTCAAACAGGACCCAAAGTGAAGCCAGGAGCCATGGCCTTCTCCACTAGGGGACCAATCACAAAATGTATTGCCCTCGAAGTAGATATCCTGCTCTGCCATAGGAAAAAAAAAGCAAACAGTCTGTTGCCCTAAGAGCAAGTAAGTTTAGGGGTGCAGGGACCTGTCTGCTACAGGACACTTCCAATTGCCCTCCCACCTTACTTCAAGATCCTAAGTCAGGAAAAAACAACCTGTATTCTTCTCAGAAACAGACATCAGATTTGGCATGATACAGCATTTAGAAAACAATTCCTATCTCCAACATCCTGGCCAATAAGCACCAATTTTCCCTAAAGAAATTTCTGTATCATGGGTGGTACAGGCATGCCATAAACCTTAGCCTGCTTAATATATTAATACTTGTGGCTAACTTACTTACCCTTGGTCCCAGCTTCAGGAGATACTTCTGAAGCAGACGCTGGCTGGAGGTCTGGAGAAGGTGGGCAGGGGAGAGGCTTGCTTCCCGGGCTTGGTACTGGCAGAGAGGGCAGGCGGTCCCAGAAGGAGACTTGCTTCTGGCTCTGGTACTTGCTGGGCTATCTGGGTTCACTCTCACCCCTCACTCTCCACACCTGAGCCGGGTATATCCTCTCTCTGGTCTCCTGCCTCGATCTCTTGACCACACCTAGTCTTCTCCCTCCTCAAAAGGTAGGGCTGCTGGTCTGCTTCAGGTTCCCGTTTCTTTTTTTCAGGGGTCCCTTCTCTGGTTTCAGGGTTTTTTCTCAGGATTCCCCCTCGGGGTCCTTCGCTTTTTCAGATTTTGCTCCCTTCTTTGCCTCCCCCCCCCTCCCCATGTTATACTTTCCATTTGATAAATATGGATAAGCTCTTGCATAATCACGTGGAGGGTGGAGCGTCTTTGCCGCATTGCAGGTCTTTCCCCCTACTCCCCATTTCCTCAGCGGGGAGAAGTGCCATATCTGTATGCCAAGCTGTGTGCCAGAGTATTTTTCTCAGTCTCTGACTGCCCCCCAAGAGTGGGGGTCTTTGTGACCTGTGGACTTGCATTGGCTGATCCTTGACTCCTGCTTATGGGCTTAAGTTGTTGCATTGTTTCTGTCTTCTTTATATTTGCACAGGAACTGACAAACAGGCACATCTTGATAAAGTTCTTTCAGTGTATCAGGGCAAAGTCTCTTCTTTTTCCACTGAGACAGTGCTGTTTTGCTCGGGGCATAGGTTCTCTCTCTTGCTGTGACCGTGTTTGGGGCCTGTCAGTAACTGGCCTGTACATTTCTTGGCTATTATGATTCAATTATGGTGATTCAGTAGTAAAACATGATACACCTCCTTACAGACAGGACCCAAAAACCATCGACCTAAGAGACACCAATCCTGCACTAGTCTAGCATGAGTCCATAGCAACTGTAAACTGAGAAAAGCTGGCTATTACTGGTGCTGCACCAGTGATGTCACTGAAAAGGATGTGCCCTGTGTCTCCATCTGCTAGACAGTAGTAATCCACAAGTCTGAACTGATGCAGAAGGATAAGGAAAATATTTTAATCAGGAAATTTAGCAATTTTCAGTATAACACACTGATAAACATTTCTGGGAACATTTTGTTTCCTCCACAACCTTCGGTGAAACAAGTAGATTTTAACAAGCTGAACACAAATATGCATTTATTATGTCACGTACCGTTTGCCAGAAAAGTGCGATATACATTAAGCATTGTTACATGTCTGTAGCGGCATAAGCTATAATGGCAATGTTGGCACCAGTAAACAAAACTAAAAATGTTTTGCAACAGATTTTTATTTGTAATCACTGTCCGACACTTCATGGATGAGAGTCCAACAATAATCACCCAGCATGGAAGGGTTCCACTTGCTTGATACCATGTCTCCATTTTGACAATGTCTTGATGAAACCTTTCACCATGTTCGTCACTCACAGCGCCAAGGTTGTCTGGGAAGAATTCCAAGTGGGAATGAAGAAAATCTATCTTCAATGACATGTTGCACTTCATTAATTTGTATGCCTGAAGCAGATTTCCAACTTGTTCGACATTGTAACTTTCTAGGCAACTATAAGGCAGTAGACTAACGAAATTCTTGAAGGCTGTCCACGCAACACGTTCTGTACCTTGCAGACCACCATCAAAGTGGCTGTCCATCACAGCTCGGATTTGTGGGCCAACGAAAACACCTTTTACCTCGACATCACTTAGGCGTGGAAACATTTGTTGGAATCTTACAGCCGAGCTGGGCCTTGCCCAAGCAAGTTCTGGCATGATCAGGCAGAGTTTCTTGGTGTATTTTAAAAAAAGGTTAGTCTCTGTTACATGTTACATTGCTTATGGCAGTCAAAAATACAACATGAATTTTAAAAATCATAAAAACTACTGTCCAGCATGAAATTATATGTACGCGAGATTGTTTTAAAATTTCACAAATTGGCCGTTTCTCAAAAATCTTACGTGATGTACAAATTTCAAAGTAATATCTGTGATCAGCATCAAAACATCTATTTGGAACACCAAAAAGCCTGAAGGAAACAAAAACTTTTGTTTACCAGTGTAATTTTGTGTTAAACCTAAATCAGAAAGCTATCCTTTGGGAAAAAAAACAAGCACCCCCCCATCATGAGATGAACTTTGTAGAGAACAAAGTTTCATTAGTTAAGTGCTAAGTACCACCTATTCCTCAATAAACATAGAGTTATAAAAATTTGGTAAACATTTCCAGAATGTAAAATTTGGCACTGGCTTTTAAATCGGAATATCTTTGTTCTAGCTTTTCTTCTTCTTGAAGTCAAAGTACATTTTATAATCAAAAATTGATCCTACAAAATGAACATAATTATTATTAAAACAGAAAAAAATCTCATCTAGTAGGTGCAGGACTTAATTTATAGGCCAAAAAGAAGTGGAAAAGGGGAGAGACAGCAAAGGCCAAGGCCAAGTGTGACCTATGCAAGAAAGTGGGGCCAGAACCAGATGCGAACTCTCTCCAGAACACATACTAGAACACTACACACTTTTTTTCTGCCTCCTTACCCCCGATATCCTCCATCTCCAGCCCCCACTAGTGCTCAACCACAGCTGTCCTTTGCCCACCAGAACTGATTTATATCACTGGCTCTGTTGTACTTTCTCAGGTCCCATAAAAACGTTGGCAGTATACTGTTTAGAAACAATGCAGCAGAAAAAACCCCCCACATATCTCGCATCTAGTCTGCCCATCTGACCAATTTATATAGCCTTACAATTCCCATTCCCTCAGAGATCCTGTGTGTTTATCCCATGTTTTCTTGAATTCAGATACCGTTTTTTTTTTTTTGTCTCCACCACCTCCACTAGGAAGCCATTCTATGAGTACACTACCCTTTCTGTAAAGAAATATTTCCTAAGATTATTCCAGAGTCTACTCCCTTTCACCCTCATCCCATGACCCTTTGCTCTAGAACCTCTCTATGTTGAAAGGCTATCCTCCTGTGCATGGAAACCTTTAAGATATTTAATGTCTCTATTATATCTTCTCTATCTCACCTTTCCTGTAGGGTATACATGTTTAGATCTTCCTCTATGTGCTTTAGAACAAAGCCCATAGATCATTTTAATAGCCACCCTCTGGACTGACTCCAACCAGTTAATATACTGTTGAAGGTGTGATCTCCAGAATGGTACATAGGGTTCCAAATGAAACCTCACTAGAGATCTATAAAGGGGCAATATCACCTCTCTTTCTGCTGACCAATTGTCTCCCTATGCAGCCACACAACTTTCTGGCTTTTGCCATCACTTTATCCACCTGTTGGGCCTCCTTAAGATCATCAGATACAAACATACCCAAATCCCGCTCTTCTTTTGTGTTTAGAATTTCAACTCCAATACTATACCTCTCCTTTCGATTTTTAAAGCCTAAATGCATTACACTGCATTTTTTAGTATTAAAAGTTAGCTGTCAGTCTACACTGTTCCTTGAGCTTTGCTAGATCCCTCCTTGTGTTTTCCTCAACTTCCTGGCTTTCTATCCTGCTGCAGATGTTGGTATCATCAGCAAAAAGACAAACCTTTTCCGACATTACTTCCACTATGTCATTCACAAAAATGTTGAAAAAAAACCAATCCTAGGACTGATCCCTGAGGGACACTCCTAGAAATTCCCCCACTCCCTTCTCTGAGTAAACTCCATTTACCACTACTCTAGGTCCCATACCAAGGGCGCTCAATTTAATAAGTCTCCCGTGCATTCTTACTGAAATCAAAGATTCATCTGACAAGATTTACCTCTAGTAAAGCCATGCTGTCTCAGATCATGCAATCCTTTGGATTCCAGAAAATACACTATCCTCTCTTTTAGTAGCAATTCTATTAATTTGCTCACCAGAGGTCAGACTATCCAGCCTGTAGTTTCTAGCCTCCTCCTTACTTCCATTTTTATCAATAAGAACCATATCTACCCCTCTCCAGTCCTCCACAACTATTCCTTACTCCAAAGAAGAATTGAAAAAGGTTAGTTAGGAGCTGCCCAGACTTCTCCAAGCTTCCTCAATACCCTCTGATGTATCTCATCTGGCCCCATTGTCTCATCTGGTTTATGTTTAGTTAGCTCCTCGTGAACACACTGTTCTGAAAATCTATTGAGGTTTATCTCACTACCAATCTTATTTGTGTTCATTTTATGTGGTTCTACTCCAGGCCCTTCTACAGTGAATACAGAAGAGAAATTTTTGTTAAACAATTTTTCCTTTCCCTCATCAGCCTCTATATATTCCTTCCCTTCACCTCTGTCTCACAATGCCACTTTTGCACTTCCTTCTATCACTAACATATCTAAAAAAAGGTTGTCTCACCCCAACCCATTTTACCGTATTTGCTATTTTTTCTTCCATTTGAATTTTTGCATTTCTGACTTTTCCAGCTTCTCTTACACCAGTGGTTCTCAACCTTTTTTTCTGACATGACACACCTGATAGATGGTTCTCACATGCATGACACTGAAATATGATAGTCACAAGACTAAATGTTAATGTACACTTTGCACCCACAGGAACCACCCCCCCCCCCCCCCCCCCAGCAATGGGTATAAAGCAGAACTAGAACATTCCCTGTACAACTCATCATACAAAAAAAGATGTTATGTTGTTATATCAATAACAACAACACAAACTTCCTCTACTACCAGGCACAACAGCCCTACTTACAGACAGACAGTAGTTCACCATCAGTGCACTGAGAAAACACAACAAACAAGCGGGCCGATACAGTAAAGTCCGCAGGAGAGCGGACGAACGCCCGCTCTCGCCAGTGCGCACGATGCAGTATACAAATTAGGTGGTGCGGTAGAAACGGGGAAAAGGAGGCGCTAGGGACACTATTGCATCCCTAGCGCCTCTTTTTTGATAGGAGCGGCGGCTGTCAGTGGGTTTGACAGCCAACACTCAATTTTGCCGGCATCGGTTCTCGAGCCCGCTGACAGCCACGGGCTCGTAAACTGGACGCCGGCAAAATTAAGCGTCCGGTTTTCGGCCCGACAGCTGTGGGCTGAATTCAAAATTTTTACTTTTTTTTACTCTTCAGGATCTCCGACTTAATATCGCCATGATATTAAGTCGGAGGATGAGCACTTTCCCGGTGCCGGAAGAAATTAGCGCCGACCCTTGGGTCGGCGCTAATTTCTGAAAGTAAAATGTGCGGCTTGGCTGCACATTTTACTTTCTGTATCCCACGCACATAGCTAATAGGGCCATCAACATGCATTTGCATGTTGAGGGCGCTATTAGGTGCCGCGGGTTGGACGCGCGTTTTCCTCCCCTTACTGAATAAGGGGTAAGGTGAGGTATTTTACTAGCCATGCAAGTTAAATACCGCACCTCGTTCTCACACACAGAACGGACCTTCACCATGTACAGAAAGACCACAAATTAAAAATAGAGAAACTGGAATGGAAACCCAAAAAAGCCACTATGCATGCAGTGCAAACCTGGAAAAATAGAAACCAAAATATAGCACCTAACGTACTCACAGGGTCTGCAGTAATGCACACAAACTATTCAGCACAAAGTTACACCTGCATTATGCATGCACTCAAATGGAACAACCCTACCTATGAAAAGGCAACATTACAAATATTAAACCAGGCCCTAAAACACCAATGCACCACCAGTTAGGAAAACAGAACAAGCCACGCTGCTATAGATACCCATACAGAAATAATTGTAAAACTATACCAAATAATGTCTCAAGACAGCTGATGAACAGAACATCTAAATTAAAATCAATTAAAAAATTATTCAAAATTATTCAAACACTAATAAAATATTTCAAAACAGCAGACATCACACATACTACCCAATAATTAAAATGAAGTTTAAAAAAACTACCACCTTAACTTACCCTCTTCCAGCAGCTTTCCTACTCCTTTCCCTTGTAGGCCAATAGCACATATCAAAAGCTGCAGTGGCTGCTGAAGCTCTGTCCTCATGGTCCTCTTCCTTCGGGACCAGAACCAGTCACTCACGCTCTCTCACACATCACGTCACATCCTCAGGACCTGTTTCTGTCTCTCCCAGACCAATCACCCCGACCAGTCTCTCTCACACACACATACATACATTTCACCTTCCTGACCAGTCTGTCAATCACACAATGCTCTCTCTCTTACTTACACACAGGCTTTCAATCACATGCATGTTCTCTCTCTAACTTATACACTGGCTGGTTAACTGTCTCACTCCCACTCTCTCCCTCCTGAGCATAAATGGTAGCTGCAGCAGCCTCCTCCAAACCCCACGGCCCAAGAAAGAAGAATCCTATTGGCCATGGGGGCTAACGCTGCTGTCTCCCTTGCTGATTGCCAGCAACTTCTGATTTTGCTCCAGGCCTGCACTGCTGCTTGAGGCCGATGCTGCCAATGCTTTTCAATGCAAATTAGTAAAAATAACCCAAAGAAGCATGAAATCCGCGAGTATCCAATATATTACAATCTTGCTACTGAAAGAGAGGACATAGCTTATTTATAGAGTGACCATCATATAGCACTTCAGGCTTATTAAGTTTTGGAATAAACCCTGTGTAAGCGCTAGGGTTTTATAATGGGTATGACGCCGTGAATCAACAGGTAGCTAGCAGCACCGTGTTCATCATTGAAGATATCCAGTAGTTAGCTCACAGCACTACAATGACCAAACAAGTTCACCACAGTCCACATACAAGGACGCCGAAATTTAATCAATTTGATTCCCTGAAGGAGCGCATTCTCCAAAACATTGCAGTGTTGGAGAGGCTCAACAATATAGTGGACTTGATTCAGATAAGGGCAACACACAATAGATACCAGATAATGTCCGTTAAAATATTTTATTAGGAGACTTCTTGATCCAATATAAGAACTGCCTGACTCAGGCAGAGTTTTGCCCCCCTCATTATCTGGCATCTAGTGTGTGTGTTGCCCTCACGGCTTTTTTAGATTGCCTACCTCCCTGTTTTATCAACCCACTTGATTCAGATAAGTGCATCGATAGCTTTTATATAAAAGCTTCTATATTTAGCACCACTAGAGTGACCGATGATTATAAAGCCCTAGTGCTTACACAGGGTTTATTCCAAAATTTAATAAGCCTGAAGTGCTATATGATGGTCAATCTATAAATAAGCTATGACCTCTCTTTCAGTAGCAAGAATGCTTTTCAATGCAGCATGGCCTTTTCTTCCCTCACGTCCCACTACACATGCTCTCACACTCAGCACACTTCCTCATACCAAAGCTTCTCTCCAGTTTTCCTTTCTCTGCCACCAGCAGCAGCTCTACCGGGGCCTCTCTCTTGCCTTTATTTTTTTCAACTGCTGGCCTTCTCTCTCTTTCCTTCCTTTCTTTGGCTGCAATGGCCCCCTCTAGGTCTCACCCTACCACTGCTGCTTCCATCTTCCAGGTGTGAGACCCTATCCCTTCCCTTTCATTCACCCTTCTCCCCCCAATTCGCACCCTTCTCTTTGCTCCATCCATCTTTTCCTCCCCCTCTCACACCGCCCTTTCATTCACTCCTTTCCCCTCCCATCCACCTCTACACTCTCATCCCAACCTCTCCCCTCACTTCCCTTCCTTGCCTGCTTGATTCAGCCAGGTCTTCTTTGACGAGGCATTGCCTCCCAGTCAGTAGCTGTGCTCCTACAGTGCCTCATTGTTCTTTCTGTGGGTGATATCTGGCCTCCCCATTGCACACCCGGTAGTGATTCGCCGAATGCCACTTTCCCTTCCTTCCCTCATTAATCCACAGCTTCTTACCCTTCCCACTCACATTCTCTTTCCTTTTCCTTCCATCCCCCCTCACCTATTCCACCTCTTACCTCTCCCTCAGCCCTTCTCCACTCCCTCTTTTTCCTGGCAAGCTTTTGCTCTGCAAACAGAAGGTGGAAACCCAGCCAGCAAACCATTATTCTTTTTGCCGGAGGGGCCAGGTATCTCATCGAATTGCACTGCCGCACCCGCGCGGAACTCTCTGCCTACTGGGAAGTCAACAAATCACGCTGTCCTCATTCTGCTGGTGGGGGGAGGGAACCTCACCAACACATAGCTAAAGCGCACCATCCTCGTACTGCCGGTGGGGGTGGAAACCTCACCGGCACATAGCTAAACCACACTGCTCGCTTTTACAAACACTGCTGCCATGCCCCTCCGGGCTTGAATGTGCTGATAGCCCAGGCAGAAACGGCAGCAGTGCTCATCGAAGAAATGGATGCTTCTCGCTGGGGTGGAGGAGAGGGAGGGAAGAGCAGCAGGAGACCAGGAAGTGTACGACACACCTATTGAGATTTGCTGTCTTAGATAACAATATCTGGAAAAGCTATGTTCCACTTTCTGTGATCTCTTGTAGTTTATGAACACTAACCTTTTCTCTCTTACCTTCAAGCTTCTTTAGAAAAACCATAGGTTTTTCTTCTTCCCTTTATTTACTTTCTAACAAAAAGGTTTGGTTTTGTTTTTTTTTTTTGTCATATCTTCCTTTTATTTTGTCCCCTGCTCTTCTACTTCACCAACATTTTCCCAATCAGCTAACAATTCCTTTAACAAAGTCTAGGATTCTTGCCCTTGAATGAACCTTCATCTTTTGTGCTCCAATACTGAACCACATCATCTAGTGATCACTGAATCCCAGATGATCAACATCAGAAATGTTGTCTCTGTTGGTAAGCACCAAGAATAGTATCGCACCCTTCCGAGAAAATTCCGTTGCCAGTTGACAGAACAATTCTTCTTGCAGAGAGTGTGAGGGGGAATAGACTTAGTTTTTGGGTACTTGCCAGGTTCTTATGGCCTGGATTGGCCACTGTTGGAAACAGGATGCTGGGCTGGATGGACCCTTGGTCTGACCCAGTATGGCATTTTCTTATAGCAATTTTGTGAATATCCTCCATTAAATCTCTATCCATCTCCTCTGTCTGCGACTGAAGTCTATATTTTATACCAATATTAATATTCCATTTCCTCTTTCCAAATTAATCCACAGTGCCTCCTCACTACCTCATAAGCCTTGCCACTCTGTTGCTTTAATTTTTTTTTTTTTTTTTAATATGCCATCACAACTCCTCCCTTATCTATCTGGTCCTTCCTGAACAGACTGAAACCCGGTATAACTATATTCCAAGTCATGGTTTTCTATGTATCATGTCTCTGTGATAACCACTACATCTAAATCAGCGTCTTCAATGACTGCCTCTATATCTGGGACTTTATTTCCCATACTATGGGGCAGATGTAATAAGGTGCACTGAAGCTGCTGCGGGTTTGTAAGTGCATTTTCCTGCGCAAAGCCCTATACAGAGACGTGATAAGGGTTTTGTCTGCGGGGGAAAAAAAGCGCGTACGAAAATGCTTACAGACCCGTGGTTTTTCCTGCGCGAATGCATGCTAACGGCATGCAAAGGAGGTGATTTAGCTAATCATAGGCAATACAGGAAGCCACACTAGTGTGAGTTTTTTTACCGCCATGGTCAGGCTATAAGTTAAGTGTCAACGCCAACTTGGGGGGCCTATGTCAGCGTCAGAGTATCCTGAAAGCCACCTAGCTGAGCACCAGTCTTAGTATCTGAATGGCCAGCTTAGCTAGGCGCCTTTCTGGGCGCTCGACGGCATACATTTGCGACCAAGTAAAGTGCCTAGCTACTACTGCTGCTCGAGCAGTAAACCAGGCACTTTACTTGGTTGAGAATGTATGCCGTCAGGCGCCCAAGAAAGGTGCCTAGCTAATCTTGCCACTTGGGCGCTGAGCTAGGCATACATTCCCGACCAAGTAAGCGCCTAGCTCAGCACCCAAACGGCAAGGTAAGCTAGGCGCCGAGGTAGGCGCTTCCCTGGGCGGACAGATACATGGCAAAACTGTTTTGAATTTGCATCCATGAAAATATTTGCCCTGTTTTCTACAGCACAGTTACTGGAAATATTAAAAATACTTTCCAGGGTCACACTTTCACTTAATAGGGAGACCCATTCGCTCGCTCACTCTTTTTTATGCGCGGATCATCGGCATGGGTTTTGAGTGCGGATGTGGCCGCTTATTACATAGGCCCTTACCACGTATTTTTCCATACGTATGCGGAATTCTGCGTGCAGATCATTTGCATAATTTATTTTTTACATCCCACGGAAGCGGTAGCTTCAGCTGCGCATGGTAATCAAAACCCACGCACATAAAGTGCCTGTTTTGCCGCATGTCTTATTACATCGGCCCCTACGAGCATTAGTGTACATAGCTTTCCATATACTGCCCTTTTTCCCCCCCATTTCTATACAAGTATTTAATGTTTTATTTACATAGTAACATAGTAATGGCAGTAGAAAAATTCAAAATTGTCTATCCAGTCTGCCCAGAAAGTCTCTTATGGTAGTAATTGCCACTCTGTGCAGGTTACCCCCAAGCCTTATTTTAAGGGTAGCAATATTTACAAACAAACCAAGCAACTGTCAAAACCATAACAAAATTACTACTAACAATATTTTTACGGGATAAGCAGACTTCTTGATAATTCAGACAATGCAGCTTGAACATGCTTTGCTTTTGGATATGGCCATAGAAGCAATCCTGTGAAAAAATTAAAATATTTTTATTACGCCTAGATTGACTTTGCCATGCTAGGTGGATTAAAGCAAACACACATTCCTTCTGTGTTTTGATTCCTGCACTGTAGTTAAGCAGAGGCTTGGGATGCTGGCTTGACTCAGAATAAGGCTTGAACAGCATACATATCCCAGTATACCAGAGGAAACAGACAAACATCCTGCACTGCCATTGGCCAGAAAACTATTATTAATCAGAAGGCTATTGGTCAGGGAGCTACTGTAATTACTTTCTGCACTGATTGGCCCTTCAGACAGAGAACTAGCCCTGATGAAAATGCTAGAATTCTCTAGTCTCTGCTGGGAGTACAGAGGGAACAGATTTCTGTGCTGAGGCCATGTTCAGTTCGTTTAGACAGCATAATTTTCCTGGCCTCCTTAGGCACTAGATAAGTATAGTGAAAAGTTTATCTAGTATTTGCTGTTTAATACTCATTTTACCTGTTCACAGATTTAATGTTTCTCCATTCACTGTTCCTACTTTTTTTTTATTTAAAATATTTATCCCACATACCAAAATTCTATGTTGTTTTACATAGGTACATTCATAATAAACTCTTCAAAAGACAGAACCAAAAATAAAAAATAATAAAACATTAAAATAGTATAAACACCATATCATTCATTTGGTTTACAATTCACTCAGCCATTTAGCTTAAATCACAGACTTAAGACCTAGTTTATCACAGTACTCTAAACCTATTCATTTGGCATAGTTTCTTCTACAGCCACGTATCAGCATATGCCTTGAGAAATAAATGAGCCTTTAGGTGTTTTCTAGATCTTAGTATCGATACATAGAGTCTAGAGGACGTGAATGAAGAGTGGGTGGCTCGCGGGAATGATGGCTACTACCTGGAAATAATACCCTTAATTCAATAAACATACACATGGTTAATGCGACGCCAACATTGCTCTAAGCTTCAACGGCAAAAGGAAATGTGGAAAAAAGGATTTGCATTCACAAAAAAGCGGGGAGTAGCTTGCTTGTTACGGCAGTTACTACCCCAAACCAAATAAGCCTGATACTTCACTTTCAATGCATATCCAGCATAGCTCTCTGCTTCAACGGCAGGGGGGAATGAAGAAAGTGGATCTATATACAGACAACAACCAACAAGGACTGAATTACATAGTCTGGGTAAACAAATAAGCATGGGTGTAGCTTGCTTATTGCGGCGATTACTACCCCTAACTAAGCTAGATATTTCACTTAGATGCAGTTCCAACACTGCTCTCTACATTAATGGTGAGGGTGGAAGGGAAATAGAACCAAAAGGTTACTAAGAGCCAAGAGAAACAGATAAGTATGAGAAAAAAACACAAGTGCGAAAGCTTGCTGGGCAGACTGGATGAGCCGTTTGTTCTTCTTCTGCCGTCATTTTTATGTTTCTATATGGTTCTATGATACCTCCTCAAGAGGCAGCATATTCCATAACACTGGCCCCTGAACCATAAAAAGCCTATTTCTTGTCTCACTGAGTTTAATACTTTTAGGTGAGGGGAGAGCCAAAAGATGTTGAAATGATGACCTTAAGCACCGAGATGTTTGATAGGGTTTCAATACCATGTTCATACTAGGGGAAGCTAATTCATTAATATTTTTAAAATACTAACATAACATTTGTTCATTAGCTTTGTCTGTCTTGGACTGATGATCCCAGTATCTTTTGTATTTGGTCTGCAGGGTATTTCTAGGAACTGTGTACCCTGGGTTGTGTGGGGTCTCAAGAGTCCCTAAAACCCATCCGGAATAGCTTAAGAGAGGGGTATTTGCCCAGAGGCAAACAGGAACCCAGTTGGCAGGTGGGAGCTGGCCAGTGTAGCAGCATGTGCAGAACTGCAAGCAGGCCTGGGCAGTACTTGGTAGGACCCTCCGAGTAGCCATTGGTTTAACCCTGAGTGGGTATTAAGGGTAGCGCTGCGGCATTATGTAACAGATAAATAATTTATATATACATCTGACGAAGTGGACTCTGTCCCATCTCGTGCCATTTTTGTTACACTAACCTAACCTGGCTATCCCTCTGATTATTATATATACAGTGAGGTTGGGGGAATTCCATTATCTAAGAGCAGTTCTTCTAGATATGGTAAAAGGGGGTGGAGAGAAATCTGAACTAGTGAGTGCTGACAGGTTATCGGGACAGACTGATCTGGCTGCCTCAAAGAGATTACAGAGGAATGACAGGCATCATAAGGCTGGATATTTGAGAGGAGTGGGCCTTATACGTAGAATTTCTCATGCGAGTCAAAAAAGCAAGTTTGCTTACCGTAACTGTGTTTTCCGTAGATAGCAGGATGATTTAGCCATGCTGTTTGGGTGACGTCATCCAGGTGTCACGGTGCGGAGCTTTTTCTCTCTAAGCTCGAGAGCTTTTGTGTGTGTGGCTGTGCAGTTGTTTCCACGCTCCTCGAGCTGATCTTCTCAGTTGGTTTCCAAGCAGATGTCCAAGTGTAGCAGATGGCTGTCCAGGGTGGAGTGAGGGGAAGCATGGCTAAATCATCCTGCTATCTATGAAAAACACCATTTACAGTAAGCAAACTTGCTTTTATCTGTCGATAGGCAGGCTTATTTAGCCATGCTGTCTGGGTGGGAGTCCCAAGCAGATAGGTTCTTGTGTTACCACATCACTTCTAGATAAAAGCAACCTGTCACCTGTGGACAGCCATTAATGTTGTTGGACATGATGTAAGACTGCTGATCCCAATGCACTGTCTGCCACTGACTGCTGGTCCAGGCAGTAATGGGATATAAAAATATGAATTGATGACCATGTCGCTGTTTTGCAGATTTCTTGAATTGGCACATTGTGCAGGGGTGCTAACGAGGTTGCTGTAGCTCTGACCTGATGTGCCTTGATTGGATTATGTAGAATTTTTGAATTTGATGAGTAACAGAATTGGATACAATGAGTTAATCAATTTGATAGTGTCCTTTTGGAGACTAGTTTACCAGGGTCATTTGGATTAAAAGATACAAAAAGTTGAGAAGTGTGCATAATTGAGTTTTTCTTTTGTAATAAGCTAATGCTTTTTTGCAGTCCAAAGCGTGAAGTGCTCTCTGTCTTCTGTTGGTATGTGGTTTTGGAAAGAAGGTGGGTAATGAGACTGACTGGTTCAGGTGGAAGGCTGAAACCACTTTTGGTAAAAAGGATGGATGGGTACGCAACAAGACCTTGTCATGGAGGAACTGAAGGTATGGATAATTGACTACATGGGCTTGAAGTTCACTTATTCGCCTCGCTGATGTGACTGTGACGAGGAAGAGTACTTTTCAAGTGAGGTGTTTTTGGGTCTCGAAGGAAGCTTCAATCAAGCTTTCGAGGACGTTTACATCCCATGGTACTGAAGGTTTTTGTATTGGTGGATGAATCCGTATTAAACCTATCATAAATCTTGAAATGAGAGGATGAGAAGCAATTGAGGAAGTTCCTTCTGTGTGATAAGCTGCTATAGCACTTAGGTGTACATGTACAGATGTGACTGCTAAGCCTGACACAGAAAGAGTGTAAATGTGGCAATAAATCCCTTAGGGAGCAAGTGAAAGGGTCAATTTTCCACATGTTACACCAACTGGAATATCTTTTACACTTGAAGGCAAAATCTTCCTTATGGATGGTTTTCTGGCTGTTATTAATACATCTGTCATATGGGAGGGAAGCTGGAAATGCCCTAAGATTTCCTGCTCAATCTCCATGCTGTCAGTTGGATGGAAGAGTGTATCGGGTGCATGAGACTTCCTCTCTCATGTCAGAAGATGTGGGCTGTTCCCTAGGAGAGGGAAAAAAAAAAAAAAAAAAAGAATCACTGGCTGGATCATGAGGTGCACTAGCTAAGAATACCATAGCTGCCTTGGCCACACTGGAACGATGAGTATCATGATGCTCTGTCCGATATGTATTTTTGAATCGAGCGTGATATTAGTGGAATTGGGGGATATGTGTATAGTAGGCCCCTTGACCATGGAATCAGAAAAGCATCTTGGGATAATCTCCGTGTGCTGGGAAGAATTGAGCAAAAGGTGCTCAGCTTCGTGTTGTCCACCGATGCAAAAAGGTCTAAGCATGGAGTTCCCCATCACCTAAAAAGATCCTCCATCACCACTTGGTTTAGTGACCATTCATGGGGGTGGAAGATTCTGAGTTTGTCTGCTCTTAAATTTGCAAGCCCTGGCAGATAAAGACGCCTGAAGGATTATTTTATTTTCCTCTGCCCATTTGCCAATATGTACCGCCTCTTTGCAGAGAATCTTGGAACCTGACCCTCCTTGCTTGTTTATACTGCCTGTGCTCAAGACAGCAGCTGCAATGCCACTGGATAGAGAAGCCGGCTACCCAGCCACTGGCACCAAATAGTGCAGGGAGCAGACTAAGAGCGCTCCTTCCTTCCCACCGACACAGAAAACAGCACAGGTGGGAGCCAGCACCAAGCCAGCGGCTCTTCCCCCAGCCTTCCCCACCACCACCACCAGCTCAAGAGAGCAGCTGTAATGCCGAAGGTGCTTGTGCCACGTGCGTGCCCTTGGTGCGCAACTAAGGAGCTTTCCCCTCTGTGCGTCCCTTTGCGCACGTCTGAAGTGATGTAGCCTAAAAGCAAGTAAAATCTAATCATAGCCATAACCAAGCACATCTCAAAATGGACCCGGTTCACCCCACTGAAACTATCACTAGAAGAAACCAGGGAAACCAACAGGGAACTTCAAAACACAAGCAAAGAAAAAAAAATCTGATCTATCCCGATAAGTAACAATCCTTCTATATTCTCTCCCAGTCTAAACGTTCACTCTGCTATTATTAAATTTTCAAGTGCTCTCGAGAAAAGTCCCACTGATAAATGACCTGCTAGAGGAACTAAATCCCACTATCTTCTGCATTACTGAAACATGGTTGAAAGAATGTGATATCTTCCTAAACCAAACTGACCACCCCAACTATGATATCTTTCACTCCCTAGACACAAACGAAAAGGCGGGGGTCTCTTAATTTGCAAAAAAGAACAAAACACAAATCTCCACTCCTAAATATTGGTCTGATCTATAGCCCACCCAGAACACTCCAAAAGACTGCTCACCTCTACTCGAAATATTCACTCAAGCATTTCTGGCCCCAGGATCAACACTAATCGTAGGAGACATTAACCTTCATATAGACAGCAGACAGAAATATACAGCATGCAAAATCTTTTGAGATACTATGGAAGCCATGGGGTGGACACAATTTGTAAACACCACAACCCATAAAGCAGGACACATCCTAGACCTGTCACCAATCACAATAACTGCATAATCAATTCTTCTCACAGAATATTCCCTGATCTGATCACCAGCTAATAAAGGCAGACGTTAACTCTCCTCACAACACAACAAATAAACACACATAATCAATCCCTTTATGTACCAAAAAAAGATAGAACCTAAAACATTCGAAGAGACCATTAAAAACAAAATATCTGAGTTTCACCATGATAATGCCTCCTCAGCCTTCGACTCCTGGATAAAATCAATGAAATAGCAGAAACCCTATACCCAATCCAAAAAACAAAAATTCCAAAATGGAAGCATAACTAAACAAAAGAAACCTTTGTATAACTAAGAGCTAAAGATACTAAACAGACCATGAAAAACTCTGAAAAGCAATGGAGGAAATGCCATTGTACAGAATCCTGAGGAAAATACAAATCCCTGTTAACAAAATATAGTCAACAAATCAGCAAAGCAAAAAAAAATGAATACTATGCAAAACAAATTCATGGAGTAATATTTAACTCAAACTATTCTTTGAAACAGTGAAAAACCTAATCAAGGATCCATCCTCCTCCATCTCAAATAACTAAAACTTCACAAAGTACTCTTGTAATGAATATGCTAATTAATTATTAAACAAAACCAATACACAATTTTACACCTGCATACTAACAAAAGAGCTGGGAGAAAAACTTGATAAAGTGAAATAGAACACATTTGACCCGTATCTAAAACGCGAAACAAAACCAAATCACTAAAATGAAACCTACAACCCACCTGCTGGACTCAATCCCAGCAAGTACCCTAAAAAAAGGTAAACAGCATAACAACTCCGATATCCACAACCATAATAAACCAATTGCTAGTGGAAGGACTATTCCTGATAGGGCAAAACAAGCTATGACCAAACCAATTCTAAAAAACAAAACCGGCAAAAGCGATGATTGTCCCTATTATGACAATATCCAACCTGCCTTTCATCGTGAAAGTCCTAGAAAAAGCTATTCTCTCTCAATAAGAGAACCACCTAGAAGACATACTATACCCAAACCAATTTGAATTCAGAAAAATATTTGATCAACAGAAACCCTACTCATTTCTTTGACCCAATTCTACAAGTCTCTAACAATAAAAGATTTAAAGGCAGCATTTGACACAGTTGACCACACCCAACTATGCCACCAACTGAAGAAACTGGAATAGATGGAAATGTAAATAAATGGTTTCCTTCCTTCCTAAAAGAAAGGACATTTCAAGTCCAACTAGATAATCAAATTTCAGACACACTCCCAATCAATACAGGTGTCCCCAAAGGTTCAGCACTCTCGGTCACTCTATGCAACATCTACCTGCTACCTATCTGCGCATTATTAGCAAATCTAGGAATCAACTTCTTCCCATGTACAGACAACATACAATTCTACATCCCTTTCGATAAAACATTAAAAAAAACAAAAACTACAGCGTCTGTCAACATACATGAAGGCCATACAATAAAAACTTGCTCAACTGAAACTAACTCTAAACCCGAAAAACAAACTTCTCTCCTTAGCCAAACAATTTCAATCTAATTAAACTGCCAACCCTAAACCTAGGAATCACCAATATTACTCCATCAGATGAAGTACAAGACCTAGGAATTCAGATAGACGAGAACGTTACAATGAAAAAGCATACACACAAATTAATTAAAACAGGATACTCCAAATTGAGAATATTACTTAGACTAAAACCTCTATTAACAATACAAGACTTCCGCACTATATTACAAATACTCATATTTTCAAACAGACTACTGCAACTCATTTTTACTAGGCCATCCTTCAGGTGTAATAAAACCACTACAATTACTGCAAAATGCATCTGCAAGACTCTTACGGGGAACAAGGAAATTCGAACACATCACTCCATCGCTGATGCACTGGCTTTCTGTACAATCCAGAATGCATTATAAAAAGTATTAACCCTAATTTTCAATATCATCAACCTGGCTACTCATCACAGATCCCAATCAAAACTGCCACTATACTGAAAGTCCCACCAAGGCCCGTGTTCGATTGCTAAGTCGCTCCCTCTTGAGCACTGAACAGAGGCTCCCTGCCCAGGAAACGCCAGCCCTGTTGACATTTCCCCAACCCCACCCCCCCCCCCAAAAAAAAATCTTAAACAACTCCCATTGTAAACAAGAACTATAAAGATATACTTTCTTGTTCCAGGGCCTTCCCCTCTGGATGTGACCTCCAAGCAGGGGACCCCAAGGGAAAGAGGGTAAAGGACAGAACATGAGAGCCAGACCACTGGCTATCAAATTCTCCCCATGCAACCTCGACAAAGCTCCTTCCAAGGCACACTGATCCCCTGGCCAAAAATTTGTAAGAAGAAATGCTGGCACAAATAAAGAGCAGCAGCCTGCTGAGACCAAAAATGATCCTGCACAATTCCTCTGTAGGATTATAAGTAACATACATTAAAAAAAAAAAAAAAAAAGGAGAAGGGCAAGAGATTAATAAAAGTCAATTTTAGTACAAAAAGTACATTGGAAGTAGAAACTCTCTGAATTTCTATAGATCTTCAAAAATTAAACAACCTATACAGCAAATGTTTCTCATAACTAAGAAAATGACAGCTTCCTTCTCTGAGGGTTAAACTCAGGACTTTCAGATTATGAGATTGACACACTGCCTGCTTAGGGTTTTGTTAACCCACCCCAGACTGCTATTTTAAAGCCTTTGTCAACAGGTTTGCCAGTCTCTGTTGGAAGATGCTTTTCTAGGTCATTCCACCAGACATTAAGAACTAGGTAACAAAGGGGCTGAATTAGCACATGACAAACCTAAGAGAGAAGTAGCACTGTAGACAGGGTTAACGCCTTGACATTCAGAATTACTGCATTCAAGTACCACTTTTAGGGTCTTTTCTTTGTGCAGCAATGTCTGCTTCAGGATCATGTCCCTCCCCTCCTCTTCCCTGTAAAACAGGAGGGAGGGGCTGAATTAAGGAGCAAATTGGCTGCCCTCCACTTTATCAACTACAAGATCACCACCTTGCTCCCCTGTTCCCTGCAGACTGCCTGGAGGGGAGGGGCTAGAGCAGAACATCTGCTGCTCTGCCTCTTATGTCTGAAAAGAAGTGAAACTTAATTCCAGGCCATTCTACCACAAACTAAACCCTATGCAGATGTGTCAAAAAGAACGCTACAGTTAGAGTGTAAAACATTTGAAGGGAATTAAGAAAAATGCAGATTAGAAAAAATGTTTAGTAAATGCACTTATTGCACTGCACATGGGATCAATTTGCTGATTTAAAATAAATTCATTAGTTTAATATGCCTTTTTCGTGAAGAGGCATCAGCAGCATGACTTTACTCCTCGATATCCTTTCATTTTTGTCCTAAAATTGTATTTCATGTATTTCTATACATTTTTTAAACCAGATTTTAGCATCTATTACTATAGCTACATCCTGTTTCTCAAATCTCCAGCCCTGAGTCAATTTCTACTTAAGTCATGAATTCATATCTGCCACAGATCAGTGTTATGTCTGCCCAATAAGGATTAGCAGCACCCCAATTTACTTAGCCATGCCACCATCTAAGTAGATGAAACTTCTAAATACTGTAAGGGTCTGGCGTAGGTAAAGAGTCTACCCTCCGCGGACCCAATGTTCTGTTTGGTTTGTATAAATCAATAAAAGCTGTTGAATATAAATGCTGCAAACATGGATTATCCAATTAAGGTTAAATAAAACCAGAATGGAATGAAGGTTATGAATGATTTGAGGATGGAAATTACATTGCTGAACAGTTTCTCATTTCAGTGTCATATGAACATAAGAACTGTGCCATTTACTTTTGGCTCACACTGTAGCTGCAAAGGTCTCTATTTCAAAACATTATCACCATAAAGCTCACGAAGTCACTGAAAAACGATTTTACTGGATCAGGTACAGGATTGGAGAAATTTACAAGTCAGTAGCTAGCATTTAACTAGCAGAAACCAATAATGTAAGGGCATGTTAACAAACCTATTTGCCTTGATTTTGCAAGTACGATTGGAAAGGACCCAGAGCAAGCAGCCACATCTTTGGCTCTATCAAGGTCTGGAGGAGCAGTGTCAGCTTTGATGGAGGCCTGGAAGTTAGTAGAAGGACTGCAAAGAACAGAAAGGGAAGCTTTTTTTTTTTTTTTTTTTAATATATAGGAGGCAAGGAGATAGCGATTAACTTCTGGAATAATCAATCTCTCCTCTCCCCATGGGCCATAGGAACACAAGTGCCATGCTAGATCAGATGAAGGTCCATAGAGCCCAACATCCTCTCTCAGACACTGGTCAGTCCAGGTTGCAAGTACCTGGTAGATTCCATAAAGTATATCTATTTCCTGTTACTCACTCTCAGAGATAGCAATAACTCTCTTTAGTTTACCTAGCTAATAATGTTTTATGGAATTTTCCTCCAGGAACCTGTCCAAACATCTTTTATAACCCACTATGCTAGTAACCTTGGTCATGTCCGCTGGCAAGATTCCCCATCTTGATTGTGCACCAAAAGAAAGTAATTTCTACAATTTTTAAATCTGCTGGTTGTTAATTTCATGTAATGTCTCTGTTTTAGTATTAATGAACGGGGTAATTAATCATCCTTTATTTCAGTGCTTCTCAACCATTTTTTTCTGTTGTGGCACATCTAGCACTGGGCTCCCCATTCTCCCCTTGCCACATTCAGTTGTCCCTCTTCCCCTCTCCCCCATATCGTGGAACCAATAGATGTCAACCAGCAGCACTTACCTGGTGCTGCTGCTTTCCCTCTGCAATTAGAAATGCATGGGACCAGCAGGGCTTGCTACAGAGACCCATGCAGTTTCAATTGCAGAGAAGAGCCAGCAAGGAGGAAGCAGATAAAGGCTGCTCCGACTCCCTCTGCTAGCAGGACAGCCAGCGTAGGAGAAAATTAAAACGAAGACTGCCAAGAACCTAAATTATTCTTATGGCACTCTGGTAGCCAACTAAAACAGAGGTACCCAAACATGTCCTGGAAGACCCCCAGCCAGGATATCTACAATGAATATGCATGAGAGAAATCTTCATGCACATTCATTGTATATAAAATTCTCATACATATTAAATGAGGAAATCCTGAGAACTTGACTGGCTGGGGTACTCCAGGACAGGTTTGGGCACCACAGAACTAGAAGAAAAGAAGTTTCAGACAAACCTGCATTTTAGCCACGGCACATTAGAGTGTCACAGCACAGCTGATGGGGAATGCTGCTTTAAAATTTACCCAATTCTCCTCCACTCATGATTTTATAAACTTCTATCATGTCCTCTCTCAGTCATCTCTTTTCCAAGCTGAAGAGCCCTAACCTTCATATCCTCTCATCATAGGAAAGCAGTTCCATTCCCTTTATGATTAGTTCCACCAAGTCTTATCTGATATGGGGCCATCAGAATTGCACATGCATGTTGATGAGGCTATTAGCGAATCACCCATAATGCAAAGAAAAAAAAAAGATGCACACTCTCAAAAGTACAATAAAGTAGAAAATACTGCTTTTCTGTACATCTTCCTACTTAATATCATTGCGGTCGGGTTCAGGAAACAGACGCTCAGTTAACAAGCATCCATTTCCTGAACCCCTGGCTGTGCGCCGATTAGGAAAAGGGACGCCCATAAATTTGGCGTCTGTTTTCTAAACCAGCAAACAGCTGACAACTTGCAGGCTCCCGTTGTCAAGGAGGTGCTAGGGGCACGCAAGCGACCCTAGCGCCTCCTTGACAATACGACCCCTAATTTAAAACACTCAGTGCCTGCTTTGTGCATTTTAATTGCATCGGCCCCAAGTGTGGTCACACCATGGATCAATGCAGATGAAATATTTTCCATTTTATTCTCCATTGCTTTTCAGGTTATTCCTAAAATTCTATTTGATTTTTTGACTAACACTGCACACTGAGCCAAGGATTTCAATGGATTTTTCACACAGATGCCTTTTCTTGGGTGGTGACTCCCAATACAGCACTTAGCATAGCTACTGTAATTGGGATAATTTTTCCCTATATACATCAAATCACACATTTCCACATTAAATTTCATCTGCCATTCAGATGCTGTCTCCTAATCTAACAAGATCATTGTGCAGTTTCTCACAATCTGTTGCTGTTTTAACATCTACAAATGTGATCACCTCACTTATTGTTCCCTTTTCCAGATCATTTATGAATGTTAAATAGGGTATCAGTAGTACACCACTAATTTTTCTCCATTTGGAAAACTGACCATTTCCTGTCTTTTAACCAGTTACCAAACCACAATAGGACATTGCCTCCTATCCCATGACACTGTAATTTCCTGAGTGGTCTCTCATGGGGACTTGTCAAATGCCTTCTGAAAATCCAAAGACACTATATCAACTGGCTCATCTTTTACCTACATTTTTATTTACACCTTCAAAAATCTCTTCCTTTTGCTAAAGACATGTTGACTCTTCCAAATTAAAGCCATGTCTGTCTATATGGCCAGTGATTTTGTTTTTAAGAATAGCTTCTACCATATTGCCCAGTATCGACTTAAGAGTCACTATTTTATAGTTTTCCGGTTCACCTTGGACCCTTAAAAAAAAGAAAAAAAAAAAACACAAAACTGCATCAATTTGGCTATCCTCCAGATCTTCAGGTACTGTGGCTGTTTTAAATGATACCTTACAGATTACTAGTAACAGGTTTGCAATTTCCATATTTTGAGTTTTTAGGGCTGGACCATTTGGTCCTGGTGATTTTTACTGTGTCAGTTTAATCTATTACATCCTCAATTATCACAAAAATCTGTTTTAGTTGCTCAGAATCGTCACCATTAAAGAATTAAGATGTGGGTAGGTTCCAAACATCCTCTTCAGTACAGACTGAGGCAAAGAATTCAGTTTTTCTGTTATTTCCTTATCCTTCCGGAGTACCCCTTTTACGCTTCGAATATCTAGCAGCCCAAATGACTCCCTTCTCAAGCTATATGCTTTGCATGTAACAAAAAAAGACTTAGTTTTTGCCTCTCTGGCAAGCTTCCTTTCAAATTCTCTTGGCCTGTCTTACATTAACTTGCCATTGCTTATGCTCTTGCCTATTTTCTTCACTTGGGTCTGCTTTCCATTTTTTTGAATGATGGATGAATTTTTGGCTAACTGCCTCCTTCACCTCACTATTAAACCATGCTGGCAGTCATTTGGTCTTTCTTCAAACTTTTTAATGCATGGAATTCATTTTATCTGAATTTCCAATATCCATGCTTTATGTAAGCTTACTTTTCAACTACTTCTTTAATATTTTTTTCTAATTGCTTCATTCTGCGATAGTCCCCCCTTTTTTAAAGTTATATGCTACTGCAGTAGTTTCACAAAATGTCCTCCCTCCAACAATTATGTCAAATTTGATTACATTATTGCTATTATTTAGCAACCTCACCACAGTAACCATTGCACCAGGAAAAGTAGATCTTAAGTAGCTTCCTCTCTCATTGGTGCTAGATCAAGCCTGCTTCATGAAGCTATAATTTACAGTATCTAGAAATTTAACCTCTCTAGCATGCCGCAATGAGACAATAACCCAATAAATCAATACTGGGCATAATTGAAATCTCCCCTTATTACTATTTTACCAAATTTATTTGCCTTTCTAATTTCAGCTAGCATTTCACAATCTGCTTCTTCTTGTTGGCCAGGTGAACGGTAGTATACACCTATTGCTACACTCCTATCCATCACATGGAATTTTTATGCATAAAGATTCTAGAGTGCATTTGTTTCCTACAGGAATTTTATCATGTGCAACTCTGCATTCTTTACATACAGTGCAACTTCAATTCAATCTGCCTTGTCATGTCAATATAATTTGATTCTTTCACTCTCTCATCTCTCTGAAATACCTATGTTCATATCCCCACAGAACGCCAAAACACACACACACACTAAATTCTCCATTCTTATTCAGAGTTCTGGCATTTGCAGACATATTTTATATTTTTATTTGTATTTTTATTTCTATTTGTATTCACAACATGCTTATTAGAAGATAATACAGGCAGTATAGAAATCAGTCACATGTGTGCTCATTACCTACATCCATTTGGGCTACTTATGCCTTAACTACAACCACTCTACTTGGCTAATCTAATTTTCCTGTTTGGTAGGATCCCATTTTTTCCCTGTTAGTCTCTCTTTAATGTAAATAGGCATTTTCCATGTAAATACAAAATTGAAGAAAACACTTAGTAGATCTGCTAAGAGGGCTTAAATCTCACACAAAAAAAAAAAAAGAAGAATTTGGAGGGCTAAACTACTTCTGATACCGGCGTCTGTTCTCGAACCCGCTGACAGCCACGGGTTCAGAAAAACAAACGCCGGCAAAAATTGAGCGTCCGTCTTCCAACCCGCGGGCAGATTTTAAATTTTTTTTTTTTAATTTGATTTTTTTTTATTTTTGGGGCCTCTGACTTAATATTGCTATGATATTAAGTCGGAGGATGTACAGAAAAAGCAGTTTTTTCTGCTTTTCTGTACACTTTCCCGGTGCCAGCCGAAATTAACGCCTGCTTTTGGCAGGCATTAATTTCTGAAAGTAAAATGTGCGGCTTCGCTGCACATTTTACTTTCTGTATTGCGCAGGAATGACTAATAGGCCCATCAACATACATTTGCTTGTTGCGGGCGCTATTAGTTTCGGGGGGTTGGCTGCGCAATTTCCACGCACTATTACCCCTTACTGTATATGGGGTAAAAATAGCGCGTCAAAAACGCACAGCCAAACGGGGCTAACAGTGCACTCAGCCTGAGCGCACTTTACTGCATCTGCCCGTTAGTGATTTTAAAATAATGTACAATTAATGATTTTGACGACTAATTTTAGTCCTACTGCTGATCATTCACAAACTGATACCTAATAATCAAACCTAAAAACCTTAGGATTTAAACAGGTCTTTAATATAAAATTAAAAACCCTTAGATTTAGATATATCCACTCCTTAAACAGCTTTAAAAACTTTTAACAAAAAAAAAAAAAAATCAAGAAGCAAGAAGAGGATCAGTCTAATCTTTTGTATAGAGAGTGTCACATGTATGTTTATCTACTAGGGATGTGCATTCACTGCTTTATGTTATTCATTTTGACAGTACATGCATATCTCATGAACGGACAGAAGGCACGCCAAAATGGATGGTGTGTGCATATGTGGTCAGCACATAAATACGCATACACTATCTATTTTCGCATGCCTACTATCCATTAGTGAGATACGCACGTACTATGGAAACGAATAAAGCAACGAATGTACATCCCTTTTGAGGTTCAATTAGGTCTTACCTGTCAATTGGCTTTCCCAGAGTCCTAACAGATCAGTAACCTGTGGGATTCTCCTTCCCACCAGCAGATGGGGGCAGAGTGCAAAAGCTTCCTCTCTGATATCACTAACAAAGACTGGCCCAGCAGAGGGGAAGTCAGTAGTCTTTTGCCAAAGCATGGCTTGTTTGGGGTTTTTTTGGTTTTTTTTTTAATAACTATCAACTCATTACCTGGCTTGTTCCCTTGCCTGTCTTGACTTCCCTAGGGTGCCATTTTCCCTGGTATTATAGGATGCTGGTTCCCTACTTTCTGCAGTAAGGGATTCAGGCCACATCACAAAACGAAAGAAAATGTTGAGAATAGTCTGCCTTCGCATTCTGTGTTCCCTTGGTCATTATGTTATAACTTGCTTATCAAACTCTGTTCCTTTGTTCACATGCCTATTTATTCTTTTCTTACAGGTGGGATCGAGACTGGTCTGCCAGGATTCAAGGAAAGCAAATTAGCAGGTAAGACATAATTGAACCTTCCTCTTCATCCTGCCAGACCAGTAACCTGTGGGATGTACCTTAAGCTGTACTTGCCCCAGGAGAGATCCCTAGTGCTGCTTCCAAGACACCAATACCAAAACTAGTCTCTCCTTTTCTTGAAGGTGTAATCTATGATGTTTTGTAGAAGTGTTGATAGATGACCACGTGGCCACTCTGCCAATGTCCATAGGCATAACTGTTCTGTATTCTCCCCAAGATACTGTGCTCTCATGGAATGCACCCTCTCCAGCTCTGGTATGTTTCCTTATTATAAAAGCTGCTATTGTCTCCTTAATCCATCTCACGATTGAGGCTTTGGATGCTGCCTGCCCTCTTCTGGGTCCTGTGAACAAGATAGTCTGACTTCCTAAAGTCATTGGTCACTTCAAAGTACTTTAAGAGGCACCTGTGAACATCTAGGAACCTCAAATCTGTTTCCCTATACATCCCGCCTTCCTAAATCCAGGAAGAAAGATGGGCTGATTGAGATGAAATTCCGATACCACCTTGGATAGAAAGGTGGATACTGGTCAGATTGTCACTTGAAAAGGATAAGTATGGACTCCTGCAGGACAGCGCTTGCAATTCAGATCTTTCTGGCTGAACACATGGCCACTAATATCACCGTCTTTAGTGTTAGGTCTTTCAAGGAAATCTCCCTAATGGGCTCAAAAGACTCTGACTGTGTCTTCAATACCAAATTCAGATCCTATGGCAGTACTATGACCTTCCGAAGAGGTCTCATCTGCTTCGTTCCCCTGAGGAAGCATCCATCATCTGTGTTAGCAGACACAGAGTTTCCTCTGCAACACACAGTTGCCGCCACTTGCACCCTCAATGTGTTAACTGCTAGCCCTTCCTATAGAAACTGCAGGATTGAAGCAATCTCTGCTTTCATGAGAGCCAACTCTCTATTTGTACACCAGGCTTTGAAAACTGTCCAAATGTGACTATACGTGAAGGAGGTGGACTTCTTTCTGGCCTTTAGTAGGGTCACGATACTTGAGCAGAGTACCTTCTTCTGTTAAACTTTCTCCTTTCAGTAGCCAGGCCGTAAGAGAGAATTTTTCTGAATTTGCCATTATTACTGGCCCCTGCTTGAGGAGTGCTGCTATCCCTTTGAATGAAATCAGTTTTGCCTTCTTCAATCTTATCATCTGCATACCAGGGATATCTTGGCCAGTCTGGGGCTATCAGGCATGGGAGTTGATAAATCTTCCTGACCACCTTCCCCAATCAGCCAGGGAGTGGGGGAAGGGAATGTACAATATTTGATTTGCCAACCAGCGTTGGGACGGTGCGTCCACTCCCCTGCAACCCTGTTTTTTCCTTCGGCAGAAGAACCAACTGATCTTGGTATTCATTTTCTTGCAATTAAATCCCAATGCCCCAGGAATTCCCATATCTTTACGGCTGCCTTTACTGTAGCAAGTTATTCTGTGCAAAAATGAGGAATTACCAAGGCCCCATTTACTTGCTTTAGGTCCAGCACTAGCTGAAAGCTTCCATCCTTCTTTGGTACTAGAAAATAAATGGAATATACCCCCATGCCTTCCTGTTCAGGTGGTACCAGAATAATGGCCTGGAGTTGAACCAGCCTGTCTAATGTCTACATGACCGTGCCTCCCCTGCTTGCCTTGCATGGGGAGGAAAAGAAGAAATCTTCTAAGAGCAATCTTAATAAGCAAAGGATATCACCCAGAATTATGTCCAAGACCCACTGGTCCTTTGTTATTTTGGCCCATTCCTGATAAAAGATCTGTAATCTACCCCCTAACCTGGTGAATCATGGAGCAGGCCTGCTTCCTGCCACTGTGCAGTTTTGCCACTAAGGGGGCTTGGGGGTTCCCCTCCTTTGGAAATCTTCTAGTCCCCCAAAAGGACTGAGATCTGCCCGGAATCCTGTCTGGGCAAGAGATCTGGCCTCTTCCGCCCATCTGTCTGTACTCTCTGGGCCACTGTCTCCAGTTGCCTCCCCTTGCGAAGCCTCTGGGCTTTTTTTCTGGTAACCTTTGGGGCCTCAATCCTCCCCAGTTTTTGACCATCCTCCCTAGGTCTTCTCTAAACCATTAAAGGCTAGCTTTCCTATCCTGGTCTTGGATACTGAATCTGCTGCCCAGTTCTTTAGCCATAAAAGATGCCTAGCCATGCCCTCTGTTGCTGCTAACATTGCTGAAGCTCTAAGCTCATTCATAGTATCTGCTAAAAAGGCTGCCATCGATTCCACTAGGGCCGGCCCTGCCCTATCCTCCAAGGATCCTACATCTTTGGGACCAGATTAGAAGGATCTTGGCTACATAACCTCCACAAATAGCTGCCTGGAGGACCAGGGATAAAAGCTCAAAACTTCTCTTTAGTAATGTTTCCACTTGCTGTCCCTGAGGGTCTTTCAGGGCTGCTCCACTTTCTACTGGTATAGTAGTTTTCTTTGCTATTGCTGAGATTGCCACATCTATTCTATGCAGGTCCAGAAGTCTATCCTTATCCTACTGTTCTATTAGATACCGTCTCTGCACAGTTCTATGGCTTCTAAGCCTAGACACTGGGATTTCCCACTCCACTGTCAGCATATCCTGGATTGCAGAATGGATGGGAAAGATTTTGCAAAGTTTCTTAATACCTGTCAGAATGGGATTTCCCTTCATTCTAGCTTTGGGCATTTCCTCTTTCAGACTTAGGACCTGCGAGGCTTTTGTAATTAGGGCCCCTAGATCATAAGCCCTAAACATATGCCCTGGGCTCTACTCTTCCCAGCCTAAAAGTGGCTTGGGCTTTTCCCCTAAAGAAAAAGTCTTATTCTGCTCAGCATTCATCTGGAGACAGGCTTGATGCATAGCCAAGATTAAGTCCTCCCCCAGGGACTCTGGGGCTGCCCCACCCTCCAAAGCTGCGGAGGAATGCCTTGGCCACCCTGAAATTTGTTCCAGAGGTGGAGGAAAGGACACACTCCCTGGCATGCACTGTTCAAGTGACCCAGTCCCGCCCCCTGCTTTTTGCGGTCACAATTGCAGCAGAAAGAGCCAGTAATGCTAAGGACTCGCCAGGCCCCGCACCTGACGCACTTCCTCCCCTTGTTCATATCTGGGGCAGGCAGCAATGGTTAGGGCCTAGCTGCTTTTTTTTTTTTTTTTTTTTTTACTCAGAGTTAAGTGATTTCATTGGGAAACCAGGAGACCAAAACAACTGGTTGCCCAGATGAGACCTACAGAGGCTGTCGTACCATGGGGGGTGGGGGGGGGGAGCCCCCCCGGTCAAGGCTCCTAGGGAAAGCGACCATTGCCCTCGGGCCCTTCTTACACTGCTGGACTAGCAACTTCTGTGCTCCATCCTATCTGCTGGAGGCAGAGACTACTGTCTTCCCCTCTGCTGAGCCAGCCTTTATGGTAGTGACTTCAGAAGAAGCTTTCACACTCTGCCCCCATCTGCTGGTAGGAGGGAGAATCCCACAGGGTACTGATTTGGCAGGACAAAGAGGAATGAGAGATTGTGTGTATGCACTCAGTGCGAAGAGTTCCTGGAACGAGTCTATCTGGAAATGTAAAGAGAGTAAACTTTCTGGGACGTAGCAAAGCAGTCCCAACTCCAGTCTAGTAGCACTGGAGCTTCTTTGGAGGAACAAAGTCACCTGGAAAGAGGCCATCTCTTTGGTATAGAAGAAAGTGATCCTGTAATTAGAACCTGCCCTCCAAGTGATGCATTATCCTTTTACCTAGGGGCATAAACCAAGGGTTAGGACTGCCATTATAGTTGATTTGAACATTGGGTAGCTGGGTGGCTATTGGGCACAAAGATAGCTTGGTAGCTTGCCTACTTGGCGAAAGGTAGCAAACCTCATACGCCACCTAAATAAGATTTTAGAGAGTGCTGGAGAGAAGCTTACTTTTGTTGTGCATGTATATAACAATGTCATAGGAAGGTGCAGGAAGGTGAGGTTCTGGAGGATAAATTTAGGATTTTAGGTAAGAAAAACCCAGAACCTCCAGGACTGCGTTTTCAGACCTGATCCCTGTTCAATGTGCAGGACCCTTCAGGCCGGCAGAGCTCTAATCTCAATGAGTAGATGAGATGATAAATCTAAACCCCTCTTCCCTGCATTATTAGGAACTGGGACACATTATGGGGAAGATGGGAGCCTACTTCAGGATGGGCTCCACCTTCACCAGGGTGGAACCTGGCTTTTGCCACTAACATTTAAAAAGGGAAGAGAGTAACTTAACCAAGATCCTAGAGGAAGCCAAAAGTAGCTCAGAAGCACATGGTTCAGAGGGAGGTATCTTCCAAAGATACTTGCAAAAACTACAGTTTGATATACTTAATGCCCTTAAGGAAAACAAAGTAGTATATAAAAGCAGCTTTAACAGCTTGTCATGAGGAGCCACTGGTTTTCCTACTGTCTACCTTGGTTTCTTGCTTGAAGAACAAGATGGTACAATCAGAAAAGGAAAAACAAGACTATGGTTACAGGAAGAAAGATCAGCAGCAGATATCTGAAAAAATGTGAATACACTGAGACACTAAATTAAATAGAGCGAGTAGGGGCCATCATAAAACAGGATTAAGTGACTTAAAACAAACGAAAATCTCTACTTTTTAAACCATATTATCTTTCCCACTTATGAAAATTAAAATTCATAACTCTCCAAATACCAAAATATTCCCCAAGAAAGTTTGTACTACGGCAAGTCTGTAGGGGTTTCATTCAGCTTAGTATTGGCATTGTCTGATCACACAAAACGTAAGCACCAACTTAATTGTTCACAGAATTCACAAAAAAAAAAAAAAAAAAGCCACACACTTTTTTCAATTTGTATTAAAAACAAGACAATTTCTTAGAAAATAAAAGCAGGGAGGCCTGTCTAATGGCACAGCCACAAATGTTGTGTTCTGTCATGCCAAATACCTGCACTCGATTCCCAGGCCAAACTTCTACTCTCAGGGCTGGCTGGTGGTGATGTTGCAGAGAAAACCTTCAAAAGCCTCAGAGGGAGGGAGTTTCAGCCATTGCTTCAAGGCAACATCTAATAGTCAAATCATTTTTCTGTCGCCATCTGGTAAAGTTAGAATTAAAATTAGAGCCCACATTCATGTATTGTTCCCCACCTTTGGAATGCCCTTCCAACAGCAGCTCAACTGATTATTTGTCTTTCAGTTATCTTTTTAAATTCTTAGCCATTTCATCAAGCTTTTAACAGAAGCAATAATGGTGATTTTATTTTAAGTGTTTTCATTGTTAGTATTCTGATTTGTATTTCTAATGATTTTATCATACTACTTTTAACCCATTAAGTTTTTGGGGGGTTTTTTGGGGGGAGGGGGTTATTTTGTATTTTACTATTACTGTATTTTATGACTAATGTTCCTCACTTTTGGATCACTGAAATTTAAAAAAAAAAAAAAAAACCAACAACTTGGGAATTCACATTAGTCCAGTTTTGAGGGAGGTAGGAGGGGAGCGGTTTCATAGCCCATGGCCCAGGACAGCCACTGCGATAGCTAGGCCGAGTTAGTGATATAAAAATAAGGGAGCATTGGGGAAGGAGGGGGGGGGGGGGGGGGGGGGGGGAGGGGAGTTAGTTGCAAATTAAAGCTTAAATGCTGAAGCCTTAAAGAAGAAAAAACTGCCAAGTAGAATAACTAGATGTATGGTTATAAGGCAAAATCTTGGATTTATTAAAGAGCCATGATGTGACAGTATAAAGCTGATCAAGAGCTCTCCAACTCAAAAGTTTCCCAGGTCCATATGCTATATACACAGACATTTTTTTTTTTTTTAAAGCAGTCAATCCAATTGATCACTTTAGATTCTTATAGCACAAGTCTAATAAGGACAGAAGTTATGCAGAACCAGAAAAAGTAAATAGGTCTGAGAAAGCATATTTATCAGTTGTAATTAGAGAAAACAAATTTAGGATTTAATTAAACTATGATACCACAGTGACACTAACAGGACTACATTTCTTTAAAGCTGACAAGACACACTACAAAATCACTTACCAAAGAACATTGTATAAAAAAGGGTTCCTGCTGATAGGCTGTTGCTATTGACAAAGGCTGCTAGAACATGTGTGAAAAGAATAAAAGTACATTTTAAAGCTTTGGAATGGGAGACATCTGTAAGAAAATAGTTTTAGCATAGACCTTTTCAGAAGTTTTGAATGTAGTGGATTTTTATTTGACCATTCACTTATGACTGCTCATAGTTCTTAAAACATTCATCCTTAAATGACCAATTTAAGGCTTTACCAGTTCACTAGTTTAAAGAACTAGAAACTAAATGCAATTAGGTGAAAAATGTACCTGCTTCAAGTCATGCAAGTGGCCAATATTACTCCCCACTTTATGCCCATTTGTTATAATGCAACACTGTGCAAAGAAATGGTATTGGATTCACTGAGAAATCTTGTGCTGAACACAACTTTTCTCCACAAGAAGCAAAATTCATATTTCTACCTATTTCATCTTACAATTTATGATCTGCACATATTCCCTAAATTAAAAAAGGTAATTAAATTTTGTGTGTGCCCCACTAATATTACTTGCCTACCAGTAATATGAACTATCCCAAATTTAATGGGTTTATGATTTTTTACAATACTAATCTACACAGAAGATATCACTGAAAGAATAACTAAATCCTCATAAAAATTATAAGCAATATAGTAAAAGGTGAATGACAGCATATTAAGACCAAAGGGGTCCAACAAGTCTGCCCAGTGTCATTTAGATTTGTAACCGCAGCTCCATGTGGGTTACCCCAATGCATTCCTAGAAGCACAAAGTAGTCATACCACAGTTACAGGCTAACCTGCCATTTCATGCAGGTTATCCAGTGCTTCATTACCATCCTGTCTCCTGGAGTCTGTGGAGTTGAAAAAAATAGTGGGATAAACTCCATTACCTTTTTTGACTCCACCACCTCCGCTGGCAGGGAAATGCAACCATCCAACACCCTCTCCATGAAAAAAAAAAAAAAATACTTCCCAAAATCATTCCTGAGTCTTCCCCATTGAAGTTTCATATCATGACCACTAGATTTACCATTTCCTTTCTATTGAAAAAGGTTTGGTTTTTTGGGCATTAGTAACTTTCAGTCATTTAAATGTCTGTATCATAACCCTACCACATACACACACTCCCATCTCTCCTCTCTTCTAGGGTATACATGTTGAGATCCTTCAATCTCTCATGGGACATTTTAGTTGCCTTTTTCTGAACTGCCTCTAGATTATTCAAGTCTTCTCTCAGATTCACCTCCAGAATAGAACACCATACTCTAAATGTGGTCTCACCAATGACCTGTACAGAGACATGATCACCTTTTTCTACTAATTATGTCTCTCTCTATGTAGCCCACCATCCCTCAGATTTTGGGCATCACCTTAATCCACTATTTTGCTACCCTGACCATCCTCAGTCACCATCACCACAAAATCTCTCTCCTGGTCAGTGCACATCAGCTCTTCACTACCTATAACACTCCCACATATTTCTGTACCCCAAGCAGATTCTGCACTTTGACAATTAAATTTTAACTGCCAAGCATTCAACCACTCAAGCTTAAAATGAGATGATCTTTCTACTACCACATGTAATACTGACACAGATCTTAGTGCCATGCACAAAAAGACATGTTATTGCTTAAGGATGACACCTAGTGGCCATATTCGAGGCTCGGAGTTGCAAGGTTCCAGAAAGAGCCTCCTGGCCCAGGACCACTGCTGCAGTGACCAGTAAGTGTGTGTGTGGTGGGTGGGGGGGAGACAGAATAATTAAAAAATAGGGGGGAGAAACCCAGGGCAGCTGAAAATGAAGGTTCATGGTGCCAGATCCCAGCCATGGTTCAAAAATGAGCAAAAGTACTAAAGGAATAACCTGTGTAAAAATAAAAAAAAAAGACAGCAAAGAAATAAGATACACACACACACACACCACACTCATCGTATTTGCCACGCTGCTGATACAGTACTCCTATGTTAAAGTAAATATATGACTCTTTCTTCGTTTAATATGAGGCAGTCCCCCGACTCAGTTGCAAAGAAACCACATGTTCTTAGTTTAGGTTTGAGCGTAAAAACAATTCTCAATCACATAGAAAGTTCCACTCTTACAGCAGTAATTAATGGCTAACCAAAGAAAAAATAAGTTGCTTAAAGAGCTGCCTCTGCTTAGTCACAGGAGGTGCTGCAGAACTCAGCTGGGATGGTTAGTAGAAGCCCTGGAAATGAAGTGTGCAAAGCTCAGTACACATTTTTTTTTTAATTTAATACGTGGCATCACGTAAATTAGGGGCCAATGATTATTTTTTATATTGTGTTAGATTAGGTTAAACTTGAATGTATAAATCTGTGTGTATTCAGTTTTTATTTTAAGTTTAGTCCTGCCATAAACATGACTTTATTAATCTCACTGCACTTTTGATCTTTCAGAAGGATATTTTCAGAAAAATCAAAACAGAAAAAATGTGGTTGAAGTCTAGGAAAAATTTTACTGCAAAAATCTGATAAAACTGTTTACTGCTAGTTACTTTTCATCTGAAACATTTCACTGCTACAGAATGACTGAACTTCCTCCATGCCCTAATATTCTCAAGTCTAGGCAAAGAGCTGGATTCAAAATAACCTATGACTAGTATGCAAGTAAAACTCCTGGGACAAGTTACCAAGGACTTCCTACTCTCATTAAAAAAAAAAAAAAACCACCTAAAATTATGTTCAGGATTATTTTGATCATCACAGGTGGATTAATGAAAATGCCAGTGTGACAAAATGCAACCAGAAGTGTTTCATTTCTATGAATGTAATTAATTTCATTCACTAAAAGATGGTGTACAACTACAGTTAAGCAACTGAAAAAACACATGCCAGACAAGAGACAGCAGAAATGCTAAACATTTCATGCAGTCCATCCTAGAAATGACAGAACAGGGATTAATTCTAGCAAATACTTATTCCTATTTAATGCAAAAAATGTATTTCCTGTACTCAAAATTTAAAAAATACAGGAACTATAACTGCAGTTTTAAATTGACAGTAAATACAGTTTAAGAATATGAATTGCAGAAACTTCATCTTATGTTCTTGCTCACTTTCTGCACTGAAAGTCTTTATATACATTTTAAAATTTCAACAGAATTGCTTTTCAAAATATTTTGTTCTTGACAGTCCAATGGGTAAAAGTAAAACTCATTTGGTTTAAAACAGTACAGTCAATTTTTAAAGGATTTTCACTGTTCATAAATAGGCAACATCAAGCAAATGTTTCCAGTGAGAAAAATCACTCAAAAGCATGTAGAGCATGCAATACTTCTTTAAATGGCCCACAAGGAAGATGCTGTATATGAGCTTCTCAAGACATCACAGGGCATCTAGCAAACACATGTACTAGGATATCTGGTTGGTCCTTTAAGGAAGTATTGCAATTAAAAAGATTCCACTAAAACAAATTCTCTTCTTGGTGTTAATGCTCCTATAAGATGTGCACATGCACACAAACACACAGCATGCACAATAAAAAGGAAGATAGAATGGTGTTTCAAAAAACAGCTTCTGAAACATTACTCTTAAGAACTTTTATGCACACGGAGTAATTTTCAAAAGGATTTATGCGCATAAAATTGGGTTTTACACGTACAAGTGCACTTTATGCACATAAATGGCTTTAAAAAATTGCTAGGATGGTGAACTTACACTTGTAAGCCTTTTGAAAATTACCTCCACACTATATCGATTATGTGCCAGCAATTGGTGATATATCAATTCACTGGTACTCTTCAGTGAAATAGGAGATATGCCAACATGAATAATCCTTCTAGCAGAATGAGGTTCCAGCCTAACAAATGGAAAAGGCAGCAAGTAACAAGAGACATACTGCAGGTTTGGCCACCAGAAATCTGGGGGGGAAAAGGCCATGTGGTTACAAGGGACAGCTAGGACTCCTTTTTTGAGAAATACACCTGGGCCAAGAGCCTCTCACTTGTACCTCTGCCAAAAGGATGACCAGATGAGGTGGCAATACACCTAACATATTTGCTGCCAATAAGACCTTCACACCTTTTGAATAGGTAGATGTTTTACAATAAAGTTGAAGTGCCACGGGGAAGCCCACAATTCAGAGATACAAGAGATGTTTACATTGCCAAGTGCTGAGGCCTTAGAAACAGCTAAGGGGACAATTCGACTGTCTTAAGCAGTCACTACTACTACTAAACACTTCTTTAGCGCTACATAACATTCGCAGCACTATACAAACACAAAAATAACACAGTCCCTGCTCAATAGAATTTACAACCTAAAAAGAAACATACAGGTCAAGATGAGGGCATTTCTTAAAGACAATGATTAAAAAAAAAAGAAAAGAAAGAAAGTCACTGAAGGGCTGTCCCACCTGCCCAGAACAGTTGCACCAAGTCTCCTGCAAACCTCACCGCACTTAAAGCAACCCTTTTCCTGCAGTCAGTGTTTCTTCTCATTTAACTCGTGCAACTAACGCCTCCATCTGCCCCCGACAAGTACAACACATACGGAGCATCTTTCTTTGCTGCGAATCATTTACTTTTTTGTTTGTGTTGGGGGGGGGGGGGGGAGTAATCGTTCAAAAACGTATCTAAGTTTCAGAGTACGAGATTCTTTTCTCTTTTTTTTTAAACTCAAAGAGGTATAGAAAAAGCAGCACCTCCTTAAAGGGCCGGGAGTGCGTTAATAGAAGTGTGCGAAGAGATTGGGGGTGTACAGACAGGCAGGGAGGGAGGGAGGGAAGGTCTGTCCCCCCCCGGGTCGCCGGCAGCCTTACCTTGTCCACCTCGCCGTGCAGCTCTGCCAGGCTGGGCCGGAGCAGCTTCTCTCCCAGGTCGGCCGCCGTGTGCCGGTAGTGGTCGATCCTGGGCACGGCGTCGATGGTGTTGTGGCCGAAGGTGCGCAGGTAGTAGGTGTTGGTGTGGGTGTCGTAGTAGTAGTGGTGATGGCCGGCGCCGCCGGAGTGCAGGCTGCCCTCGCTCAGCACCGTGTCGCCGTTTTGGAAGCTCACCCCCCCTCCTCCTCCGCCTTCTCCCGGCTCCGGGGAGCTGCTGTCAGCGCTGCGGTCCACGAAGTTCACCCGAAAGCGGCCCTTCGCCTCCTCGCTGCCTCTCTCGGGCTTGTGCGCCTCGCTCACCAGGTCCACTTGGAAGCGGCTCTGGCTCGGCGTGGGACCCAGAGGTCTTCCCTGAGCGCCGTCGCTGGCCTCAGCCGAGAGCCCCGCCGCGCTCTCGCTGCCCGCCGAAGGCGGCGGCGGCGGCGGCAGCACCAGCGAAGAGTGGAGCTCCCCGGAGCCCAGCTGCGCCTTCCTCTCCATGACCAGACAAAGCCGCTACCACCTCGCTCGCTCTCCGACGTGCGCGTCCGGCGCACCGCAAGACCTGACTCCCGGGACACGGAAAGCGCCTTTAGAGCAGCACGTCTCGCTGCTGCTGCTGCTGCTCCTCCTCGCTGATACACACCTCACGCCCTGAAAGCTTCAGGTGACAACACCAGCTCTCCGCCCTGATATCTTGAGAGACCCTCCTCCTCCCCCCCGCGAAATCTATACAGCCTCAGCCCGCCCTCCGTAGAGATATATCTACTGCCCGCGCGCCAGGCACCCCAGCTAGCGTGGCCGGGCTTCACGCTGGGAGGAAGGTGCCTGCATGGGCCGCGCACGGTTCATGCCACAGTATGATTAGTATTTTATGCTTTGACGGTTTTGTTTTTTTTTTTTTTTAATCCATCTCTCTCTCTCTCTCTCTCTGTAGCCGGCCGAGAATGAGATGGGATGCTGCGGTGGGTGGGGGCTCGCTTTCTCTTCACTACGCCCAGCCCAACATGCTGCTGCTGCTGCTGCCTGCGTGTGCGCGCGCGTCGCCGGCCGGTTTCTGACTCAACTGAAGTGAGCGGAAAAAGAATCTCCCACCTTCAAACCCGCCGAGGTTCTTCCGTCAACTGCTCCCCCCCCCCCCCCCCCCCCCCCCCAACACACACCCTCCGCCCTGCCCCCACCCCCTGGTGCAGGGGAGAAGAGAGAGAGAGAGAGAGAGAGAGAGAGAGAGAGAGAATACGGCGTGGCCTGCCGCGCTTCCCTGAGAACGAAACAGCAGCGGCGGGGCTCAACTCCCTTCTTCCCGGTCGCAGCTCCCCAGACGGCTGCCGCTGCTTCCTTCCACGCCCAAGGACCCAACAGCAACAACAACAAAAAAAAAAATGCCTCCGAGGGGGGAAACAGGAAGGAAGAAGAACGCTAAGAAGCACGCTCCCTCCTTGCTGACAATGTACAAATGAAACCCGTAAGGCCTGAGGAATGTCTACTTAGGGTGGTGGAAAAATAAATATTAAAAACATGTTTCTTCGGCCGCGCCCTCAAAATAAAAAAGGAAAAATGTAACAAAAAGATTCCCAGTCGGGACACGCCGCTGATTTATTTTGTTTTCATATTTATTCCTTGTTTTGTTTTTTTGCCCTTTAAAGTAGAGAGAGAATCTGGAAGGCGGCTGGCGTGGTTGATGAAGGACCTCGAGATGCTTCCTGCACTATCCTCTCCTCCCCCTTTCCTCCCTCCTCTGTTCTGACGGAGCCTGCTGAGGTTACCAGCGCTGCCTACCCCCACCCTTCTCGGCTGCCTCACCAGCAGCTGCTAGCGCTCCCGCTGTCCCTTCAGCGCTGATGCAGGGCGAGGAGCATGTTCCGGGTCGGGTAGCTGCGGCCCGCCCGGGAGCTGGGGGAAAAGAACGCCTTCTGCAGCCCTTCTCCTCTACTCTGCTGCTCGCAGTTTTTTGGGCTGTTTTTTTTTTTTTTTTTAAATATAAATTTCTCTTTTTAATATCAGTTTTTATTAGTGTTGTTATTTTCATTTCTTTCAAAGTTCGGAACTCCCACACAGCTGCGCCGGTGAAGTATCGCGGGAATGATGGGAAGGATTTTGCTGCGGCGGGGGTGCTAAGTGACTGCGGTGCCAGCTCTGGGCGATGACAATGGCTTTTGTCTGTACTTCTTGGTAGAAGGCCAGGAAAGAGAGGAGAATGACGTTCGGCTATCTTGCAGGCCGTCATTCTTGGCTTTTAAGGCGAAGCGTTAAAGCAGTATTTGCAAGCTAGCTACCTAAAAAAAATAGCAATTCGTCTCCATCGGCGCCTGCTTCCTCTGGGTCGTTTTCCTTGTTCTGATTTCTCTCCTTTTTTTTTTGCCCGGGGTGGGGTCGCTATAGTTTATTTCGTACGTTTTTAATGCTTCTCCAGCAATAACCAGTGTGTATATATTCTTATAATTATTATGGCAGCGGCCCCTGTTTTTTAACAAATCCCGCCCCCGATTACACTCTGCAGCTACTCATGTTTTCCATGTGGCAAGTGATGCTAACATGGACTTCTGACAAGGTCCGATGAGCACCGCCCAGTTTACAGCCATTCGTAAGAGAGGGGGTGGCTAAGTAGGAGAAACTTCTAAAAAAAACTTTAAAATCGTGGAAGAAATACAAATCATAGTAAAAAAAAAATTCTTAGTGATATGTTTTAATTACCAACTTTATACTTAAAATAAAACAACTACTTTGTCTGAAAATAGTTCATACACTTTATTATAGTCATCAAAACTTGAGACTTTCCAGGATTAGCAGTAACTATCTTTTTTTTCTTTTTGTTACAACTCATACTGTAGTAAAGAGTTTTTGCAGTAGTATTGGATATATACATAAATATTTTTTTTAAATTTCTATTCCACATCAAAGCCTCTATAGACTCCACTGACATCTAGTATCAGAATTAGCCCATTACAGTTATGACATTCTTTTGGTCTGAAAACTGTAAAATCCCCCCTTATTAGCTAATTGTATGATTTTTTGATAATTCAAAGTTACACTATCAGAGTTTTTTTTTAAAGGGAAATGGCATTTCTGAAAACACTGAAACATAGATTATGATGGTAAATAAAGGTCATAAGATCTGTGTACTCTTTCCACAACCAAGAACTTTGGTACTCTTGTTATGTTTTTTGGTTTTTTTTTAAGTAATTTAGCACTGTCTTGTTGGCAGTGTCCTTTGTATAATTTTGCAGTAGGTAAAGCTTTGATGCGCCCCTTTGCAATGACTGATAATTTGTTTATAGTTCTAGACTTTATGGCGCTCAGAAAAATGTTGTGTCAAGTTACATAGTTTTAGTACTATACCACATCAGAAATTGAAATAAAATGAAAAAGCAGAAAGATGTTCCAATCACTGTAAAAGTTTTGAATTACAAATTGCATGTGTGCATATTAAATTATGACAATTATTGTGCATGTTTCAAGGAAAAAAATGTCATTTCCTCCGCAGTGCCCTCAAAAATATGTGAAAATTTTAGCAAGAGGATTGTCTTAAATAAATAAATAAATAAATAAATTCCTTAGTAGCTACAACTGGGTTCCTGTTGCTTCAGTTTTCATATCTGCTAAACCACATTTGTAAACAAATGTCATTGTTGGCCATGTCCATGTTACCAATCTCCTCAATATTTGTTTAAAAGGGAATTTTGAATGTCCTTAAAGTCCTAGCATATAGCATTATTGAGAGAGAAAGACTATAAGGCTTTCATATAAGTAAACTATACCACTGTAAGAGGGGCAACTAGTAACTTGGGGTGAGGTTTTGGTGGTGGCTGGGGTTTTTACATGCACAGTCAGAGACATGAACATCACAGTAGACATCAGTGAAGACTGTATGTGATTTGGAGTGATTAAAGGTACACAAAGATGAGATTTGTACAATGTACTCTCAACTTAGCTTGATAGCAGCAAAGATGAGATTTGTACAATGTACTCTCAACTTAGCTTGATAGCAGCTAGGTAAAGAGTGCTTCAAGCTAGGTTGAGAGTACATTGTACAAATCTCATCTTTGTGTACCTTTCATCACTCCAAATCACATACAGTCTTCACTGATGTCTACTGTGATGTTCATGTCTCTGACTGTGCATGTAAAACTGCCCCCAAAACCTTGGCCACCACCAAAACCTCTCCCCGAGTTACTACTTGCCCCTCACACTCGTATAAAATGTGGGCTAATATGTGTGCCTCCCCAAATGTTCTCTTGCTCTCTTTCTCTTTATTAACATAGAAATGACAACAGAAAAGGAACAAATGGTCCATCCAGTCTGCCCAGCAAGCTTGTGGTAGCATAAAAAATATCAGGCTTATTAGTTAAGGGTAGTAACTGCCACACAGCAAGTTACCCCCATGCACTTCTTTCTTCATTTCCATCCTTTAGTCCTTAGGGATCCACAGTGTTTATCCCATGCCCCTTTGAAATCTTTCACTGTTTTTGTCTTCACCATCTCTTCCAGAAGGGCATTCCGGGAATCCACTACCCTCTCCATGAAGAAATTTATTTATTTATTTAAAATTTTTTCTATACCGTCGTTAAGCTAGACGCCATCACAACGGTTCACAATGAGGCACATAACTTCATGTTGCATAAAATGTCTTAAATTATATCAACTAAACAGGTGCCATCAAAATACTGTAACATAGTTTCATAATAAATATTAATTGGTATGTGTTATAAGTCAAGTCCAATTCTATCTGTATCAGCTATAAGATAAATTAATACTTAACTCTAGTCCTTTGTTGTTGAAAGAAAAAAAGAAATAAAAAATGAGAAACAAAAAAAAGGTGTGCGTCTGGGAGTTCTACTGACTGCATCCTACATTTCCCTGGATTCTACTCTCCATTCTCTTTGTGGTATGCTTGCTTAAATAGCCTTGTTTTTAAACTTTTTCTGAAAGTTTTGATGTTTCTTTGCAATCTGATTTCTAAAGGCATATAGGGCCCTATCCCTTACTTGAGTTAGTCTAGCTGTTTTAACTGAGGGAATAGTTAGCAGTGCTTTGTTTGCTGATCTCAGGTTTCTGTGGGGGATGTGTACGCGAAGGTCTGTGTTCAGCCATTCTGCTTTTTTGTCATGTATTAATTTATGTATGGTACATAGAGTCTTGTAGTGTATTCTTTGCTCAGTGGGTAACCAGTGTAGTTCAATTAGGGTATCGGTGATATGTTCTCTTTTCCTTTTACCAGTTAGAATTCTTGCAGCTGTGTTTTGTAATATTTGTAGTGGTCTTATTGTAGTGTACGGTAAACCCAGTAGAAGGGCATTACAGTAGTCTGTACTGGCAAAAATTAAGGCTTGTAATACTGATCAGAAATCGGTAGGCGTTAGTAGTGGTTTTAGTCTTCTAAGTGTCATCAGTTTGGCATATCCTTCTCTTACTTTTAGAGAAATATGTTGTTTCATACTTAGTTCTGTATCGATTATCACTCCAAGGTTTCATACTTTCTCAGCTAGTTGTATTTTTTTGGTTGTTATTGAGTGTGATTGGGTTTTTATTATATCTAGATACATGTTGGCTATGTTTATATTTTCTGACATTGATTCGGAGTCTTTCTCCCTGGAGTTTCATTTCGTGACCTCTAGTTCTACTATTTTCTTTCCAATGGAGAAGGTTTGTTGATTGTACATCATTCAAAACTTTCAGGTATCTGAAGGTCTGTCATATCTCCCCTGCACCTCCTCTCCTCCAGGGTATGCATATTTAGGTCCTTCAACCTCTCCTCTTAAGTCATTTGATGGAGATCCCCAACCATTTTTGTCACCATTCTCTGGACAGCCTCCATCCTGTCTCTGTCCCTTTTGAGATACGATCTCCAGAACTGAACACAATACTGCAGGTGAGGCCTCACCAAAGATTTGTGCAAGGGTATTATCACCTCCTTTTCCTTACTTATTCCTCTATGCAGCCCAGCATTCATTTGGCTTTAGCTATCACTTTGTCACATTGTTCCGCCATCACTAGACACTATCTCCCTAAGATCCCTATCTTGCTCCGTGTTCCGTGTACAGCAGCCCTTCACCCCCCCCCCCCCCCCCCCCCCAATCACATACATCTCTTTTGGATTACCACACCCCAGATGCATGACTCTTCACTTCTTGGCATTGAATCCCAACTGCCATGTCTTTGACAACCGTTCAAGCTTCTTTAAATCGTCTCATTCTCTCTACTCCTTCCGGCCCATCAACAGATCTTAGTATCATCTGCAGAGAGACAAACTTTACTTTCTATCCCTTCCACAATGTCGTTCTCAAAGATATTGAACAGAATCGGTCCCGACACTGATCTTGTGGCACTCCGCTTAACACCACTCTCTCACACGCTGCCTTCTATCTGTCAACCAGTTTGTAATCCAGTCCAATACCTTTGCGCTCACTCCCAAGCTTCTCATTTTATTCATAAGCCTCTTGTGTGCAACCATATCAAGAGCTTTGCTGAAATCCAAGTAGACAACATCAAGCGCTCTTCCTTGATCTATTTCTTTAGTCACCCAATCAAAAAAATAAATCAGATTTGTCTGATAGGGCCTTCCCCTGGTGAAAACATGCTGCCTTGGGTTGAGCAACCTACTGGATTGTGGATAGCTTACTATCCTTCCCTTCAGCAGAGTCTCCATTATTTTTACCACCACTGAGGTGAGGTTAACCGGCCTATAGTTTCCAGCCTCCTCTCAGCTCCCACTCTTGTGAAGCGGGACCACCACCGCTCTTCTCCAGTCTTGCGGCACCACTCCCATTTCCAGGGATGTTTTGAACAGGTTATGCAGTGGACCCGCCAGCACATCTCTGAGCTCCCTCAGTATCCTGGGATGAATCTCATAAGGCCCAATGGCTTTGTCCACTTTCAGTTTTCCTAGCTCTTCCCATATATTCTCTTCTGCAAACGGAGTTTTGTCTACTCCACCCCCCCCCGCCCCCCCCCCCCCCCCCCCCCCCCCCCAATGTCTTGTTAATTAGCGGCGGTCCCTCTCCAGGGTCTACTTAGTGAACACAGAACTGAAGTAATTGTTTAATATTACCGCTTTTTCTTTGTCTCTTTTCACACATTGATCCTTGTCATTGTACTGAAATGGACAAGTAAACAAATGTTGCTTTTCCAGCTGTTTGGAATAGCTGCTCTCAGCACCTGAGATACATTTTATTCTGCGAAGAAGATAAACTCACATGGGTAAATGCGAGAGCTGTCTGCTTTAGGCACATGAATGTTGTCCTTAGTGGTAGAAAATAAGAATGGCAGACCTCAATACTAGTTAGTTTTATTCCTCCCCTCCCCTACCTGCAGGCATACACTCCCCTCCCCCACCTGCAAGCATGCATTCTCTTCCTCCACTTTCCCACACCTGTAAGTCTACACCACTGCAGCAAAACAGCCTCTTCTTTATCAGCAACATAAAACGCCCTACACCTCACTTTAAAACTTACCAACTTCATACCCTTCTTTTCATCCATCTCCCTCCCCATTGCTCCTTCCCACCATTCCATTTTTCCCACCCCTTCTTCCCTCTCTCCTCCTTTCCCCCAACCTAGTCCTAGGCCAGCAGCATCAGGCAGCATGAGATAGAGAAAGCATGACAAGCTCACTATCCCTACAGACTGCTTTTCTTCCTATGCAACAGACCAGAGAATAAACCTGGGCTCTTTCTCTCACTTTCCCATGCTTTCTGCAGCTAATTCTAATGCTGGCCTGAGCCCATGGGAAGGGCAGGTGAGAGTTGGAGGACCTGCAGGACAGGCCATTTTGAAGGCTGTAAACCCTGGCAGATGAAATTTAATGTGGACAAGTGCAAGGTGTTGCATATAGGGAAAAATAACCCTTGCTGTAGTTACACGATGTTAGGTTCTATATTAGGAACTACCACCCAGGAAAAAGATCTAGGCATCATAGTGGATAATACTTTAAAATCGTCGGCTCAGTGTGCTGCAGCAGTGAAAAAAGCAAACAGAATGTTAGGAATTATTAGGAAGGGAATGGTTAATAAAATGGAAAATGTCACAATGCCTCTGTATCACTCCAGAGTGAGACCGCACCTTGAATACTGTGTACAAGTCTGGTCGCCGCATCTCAAAAAAGATATAGTTGCAATGGAGAAGGTACAGAGAAGGGCAACCAAAATGATAAAGGGGATGGAACAGCTCCCCTATGAGGAAAGGCTGAAGAGGTTAGGGCTGTTCAGCTTGGAGAAGAGACAGCTGAGGGGGGATATGGTAGAGGTCTTTAAGATCTTGAGAAGTCTTGAAAGAGGAAGATGTGAATCGGTTATTTGCACTTTCGGATAATAGAAGTACTAGGGGGCATTCCATGAAGTTAGAAAGTAGCATATTTAAGACTAATTAGAGAAAATTCTTTTTTACTCAATGCACAATTAAGCTCTGGAATTTGTTGCCAGAGAATGTGGTTAGTGCAGTTCGTGTAGCTGGGTTCAAAAAAGGTTTGGATAAGTTCTTGGAGGAGAAGTCCATTGACAGCTATTAATCAAATTTACTTAGGGAATAGCCACTGCTATTAATTGCATCAGTAGCATGGGATCTTCTTGGTGTTTGGGTAATTGCCAGGTTGTTGTGGCCTGGTTTGGCCTCTGTTGGAAACAGGATGCTGGGCTTGATGGACCCTTGGTCTGACCCAGCATGGCAATTTCTTATGTCCTTATATGTAGTTGCATGTTATTGCTATGCCATTGCCTGTAATAATCCAGTTGTCTCTACATCTGTCTCCTGTGCTAAAGCAAACGAGAAAATTGATGCTTCTTTTCTAGAGCAGAGACCTTGAGAAATACTAAAAGTAAGGGAACAATAGGAATGACTGCTAGAGTCTATTTATTTTATAGATTGCTCATTTTAAGGCAACCAGCTCAAGGCAATTATTATTACTATCCGGCCTAAAATAATAATTTAAGAACATAAGAAATTGCCATGCTGGATCAGACCAAGGGTCCATCAAGCCCAGCATCCTGTTTCCAACAGAGGCCAAAACAGGCCACAAGAACCTGGCAATTACCCAAACACTAAGTAGATCCCATGCTACTGATGCAGTTAATAGCCATTAATGGACTTCTCCTCCAAGAACTTATCCAAACCTTTTTTGAACCCAGCTACACTAACTGCACTAACCACATCCTCTGGCAACAAATTCCAGAGCTTTATTGTGCATTGAGTGAAAAAGAATTTTCTCCGATTAGTCTTAAATGTGCTACTTGCTAACTTCATGGAATGCCCCCTAGTCCTTCTATTATTCGAAAGTGTAAATAACCGAGTCACAATTACTCGTTCAAGACCTCTCATGATCTTAAAGATCGCTATCATATCCCCCCTCAGCCATCTCTTCTCCAAGCTGAACAGCCCTAACCTCTTCAGCCTTTCCTCATAGGAGAGCTGTTCATCCCCTTTATCATTTTGGTTGCCCTTCTCTGTACCTTCTCCATCGCAACTATATCTTTTTTGAGATGCGGCGACCAGAATTGTACACAGTATTCAAGGTGCGGTCTCACCATGGAGCGAAACAGAGGCATTATGACATTTTCCATTCTATTAACCATTCCCTTCCTAATAATTCTTAACATTCTATTTGCTTTTTTGACTGCTGCAGCACACTGAGCCGACGATTTTAAAGTATTATCCACTATGATGCCTAGATCTTTTTCCTGGCGCGGGCCATCCAGTGCTCCTACCATGTGACAGGGGCCGGCCAATGGCACGGATACCCTGTCACAATGTAAGGGCAAAGGGCCATCGGCACCATTTTTATTAGTGGCAGCCGACGGCCCAGGAGCGGGAGATCGCTCCCAGGACTCCCACTGGACCACCAGGTACCTGTAAAATGTTTTTGGGGGGGTCAGGAGGGTGGAGGAAGCTAAGGGATTAGTTTTAAAGGGTCGGGGTGGGTTTTTTGTTTATCGGCTCGGGCGCAGTCGATAAACAAAACCGCGATCGGGCCAGATGAAAAAAAAAACACGATGTGAATCTGAACCGATTCCGGTTACGATTCACATCTCTAATTCTTATCACACACAATCTATATATAAAAGGCTTGTGTCCAGTCATACTGACTGTGGCCAGCAGGTAGCACCCAGAATAGTGAAAGATGCGGTGTGCAAAGACAATATGTTCTGTCTGCAAAGCCCTGTCACACAGGCACACACACAGGCTCCCATACACACACACACACACACAAAGGGCTTCTTCTACATGCACAGACACAGACTGGGCAGCCTGAATGTACCGTTTTGTCTTTTCTGCCGTCATTTCTCTGTTTTTATGTGCACTTACACACTGGGCATCTTGAGACACCGCCAGACCCCTTCTTCAGCTGTTGCAACATGAGATCCGAGGCAGCCTTCTCTTTCTTTGACTGCCATTAGATGGGAACCTCTGGAGCCATCCTCCAGGTCTCTTCTGGTGTCGAGCAGCCCTGATTGCCTGAGCCTAAACTCTAAGTGGGTAAAACAGAAAAGAGAGAAGGACTAACTGATCAGTTCTCTCAATGGAGCACAGTAAATAGTGCAGTGCCCCGTGGATCTGTACTGGAACCAATGCTTTTTAATCTTCCATAACTATCACTCTTTAGCACTCTTTAGAGTTGAGCAATGAGAGACGTCTAATATACTGTCAATGTAGTTTATAGAGAGGTTCTCTCAGTGTTTAAATGCTTTCTGTTAATTAAGAAAACAAAACAATATTTATAGTTTTTACTTGTTCGATTTTAAAATTTAAACCAATTATGAACCAGACAACCTAACCAACACAGGGCAGTTTTCACTATTATCACTTTTTGGCCCTATATAAGCATATCTAATATATTTTTAACAGAACATCAAAAAACAAATCTTAGTTCTTGAGGAGTACTGATAAACACAGGTGCTAAATTATGTCCTGAAGTACCAAAGGTTGCAAGTTTAGTGCTTCAGATATAACTTTTTTAGACTTTAAGTTGCTTTTCAAAGTTCAGTTATGCTCAACACATTTCTGAAACACTGAAACACATTTCTGAAAAAAATGATTAACTTATAAAGGGGTAGATTTTCAAAGGGTTACGCACATAAGATACGCACGTAACCCCCGAAAACCTACCCCTGCGCGCACGCATGTCCCAGGGCTTTGAAAAAGGGGCGTGGCCGGGGCGCGCAAGAGGCAGGCATAACTCGACGAAATAAGATAGGGGGGATTTAGGTAGGGCTGGTGAGTGGGTTAGATAGGGGAAGGGAGGGAAAAGGGGGGGACAAAAAAAAGGTTCCCTCCAAGGGAGCGGCCTTGGAGGGAACGGGGAAAGCCATGGGACCTCCCCTAGGGCTCGGTGCATGCAAGGTGCACAAGTGTGCACCCCCTTGCACGCACTGACCCCGGATTTTATAACATGCATTTGCGCGCCGGGTGGCTCGCACAAATGTACCCCGCGTGCGTTACTTTTAAAATCAGCCCCAAAGTGCACAATGCTATTTATTAATCAGGTAGAAAAAAATAAATTGTTACGTCCCCTTGGGTTCCACAAAGCAGAGCTGTCCTTCAGCAAATGAGTCCCCTCAAAACTGACCATCCAATTTGGGGGCCATATTTCAACAATATTCATGTGTGTCAGGGATGCAGTTTTTAATGGGCATTTGCATGTTTTATTGCTGTAAAAGGTTAAAACTTAATATACTGGACAATTCATAAATTTCCACAGTATCTGTAACAAATTAGCTGCCTACATATATTTTTAAGCCTTAGCTAACCATTTTGGCTTTTGTAGATATAAATACATTCAGATGACTCCCATAATGTTTTTGCTAACATTTAAAATATTTTTTGTTTGTTTTTTTTGTGAAAGAATTGTAGGTGTTTTACTATCCTTTGATCAATTTTTTTATTGGAATTTTGCAGAATATACATTTATATAAATAAATAGGATGAGAACTCTGATCAGCCTCAACAGTCAGCTCCTTTAAATCTGCTGGGGGATGAGAAATTCTGCTGTAGGAAGCTCAGCATCTTCGGCAATATGCAAAAAAAGAACATATGTACTTTTAGAGCCACTGAGGTGTACCTCAAATGCATATCCATCTTAGTTAGATCAAGTAGAAATGGATTACGCCACCTCTTTGTTTCCCTTTTGTATGGACTGCTTTTAATTGTGAAAAATGAGGATGCGATTTGTCTCAGCTGTGACAAGTGGCTACCCCCCTTCCTCCAGCTGGCCTCCCAGACCAAATGCTGACAGAAATGGTGTGGCTATCATGATATTGCCTTTTCTAAAAGCAGTGAGAAATAGCTCCAAATTCGGGTCTTTTATCCAGTCTATCCAAAACTCATTTTTTTTCAGTTTCTTCCCAGTGGAACTGAATAGTGTCAAAGGTCAGAATGGCACAGGCTGGCTCCCATGATTTTCCATGGTGGGAAAATAAAATGAAAGTTATATTTTCCTGAGCAGCAGTAAATCTATTTACGACACCGACCTCAGGAAGGTGAATAAAAGCCACATATCTAAGTGGATGAATAGGTGGGGATGGGAGCCAGAGAAAGGGAAGAGCCCAGTAACACAAATAAGATCGAAACCTGCAGAAGGGTGCTAGGAGGTCTGCCCTTCTTATTTCATCATCTTTGCCATTGCCAGTCATTTTCAAGCACATCCCCATTACCTGCCTTTTTACTATGCGTTACACCTCTCCCTTCTGCTGTTCTAACATTCTGCTCTGCCTACTCACAGACTTTATGGTCTCCCTAGTTGTCTGTTTAGCTTCAGGGGAACAGAAGGATTTAATCGTATTAAATAAACTTCCTAAACCAACATAACTGCAGTAAAATTGCATTTAGAGCAGAGATATTTGCATACATTGGAGACTGTGCATGCAACTTTATCTCATGCATATTCATTGTGAATATCCTGAAAACCTGACTGGCTAGGTGGGTCCTGAGAACTGGGTTGAGAACCCCTGATTTAGAGGGCAATTTTATAAGAGCCTGCATAGGGCTAAAGTCTGCAGGTACTTTGTACCTGCAGATTGTAGCCCAAATTTTCAAAGCAAACATATTATTTTTTAAATTCTACTTTTCAGGCATTTCAAAGTGAATTACATTCAGGTACTGCAGCATATAAGTCATGTTTGAAAATTTGCAGGTTGTCCCAATAGATGCAAAAATCAAAAGTATGCACATAAATGCTTTCTCTGCCCCTACACCCTCCACTAGAATAATATACCCCTGTTTTATTGTAACTTTGATTGTTTCGACCTTTCTTATTTATAGTTACTTGGTTTTTCCCTTGTTTCATGTAAACCGGCCTGATATGAATCCCATTCATGAAGGCCGGTATAGAAATATTTTAAATAAATAAAATAAATAAATAAATATATGTGTAGAAGTACACACGACGTGGGGGCTTCACATGTCCATTTACATGGGCAACCCCCCTTATTGATTTTCAAAGCACCACTTAACATGCATAAAACTATGGGTGGGTGGCTCCAAAATATTTGTAATGTATTTTTCATTTTGGGGGTTTTCTTTTTCTGAGTATCATTTTGTTTAATATTTATTTTGTTTCTGTCTTTTGCAGAAACAATACTTTTTAAAAACCCCAAAAACAACAAAAAAAAAAAATTCTGAAATGGGGCCTCCCCAGGCCTCTCTGCACCCTTTCTCACCTGCCCCAAAATAAGTGCCGGGGCCAGGAACCATCCTGGCCCCTCCCCCTTACGCCATCCATGGGGGTCCTGAGGAGCAGAAGGGATGCACACTTACCATCTGCACCTAGTTTGTCTACTTTGGTTTCCCCAATACCTCATCCAGTTGTGGAGGCTTGGGCCCAAGGCTAAAACCTGGTCCTGTCGTCAGAGCCTAGGGCCAGGCCCCAGTCTGAATCATAGTCTGAGACTTAGGTTTAAGCCTGTTATAAAATCAGGTGTACATCAGGTGATCCTAGGCCCAGAGGCCTCGGATCAGGTCTTCTGACTTCTTCAATTTTCCAAAATTGATACCAGCCACTTGAAATACACGCCAGATTGACATTACTATGGCGCCTTCCTCTGGAGAAGATGGTACCATTTTGATGTACGGTCACATCAAAATGGTGCCATTCATTCCGGAGGAAGGCACAGTAGTGATGTCACTGCAGCAAGTGGACGGCATCATTTTTGGAAGGTCGAAGAAGAGGCCTGATCCAGGCAAAGAGAACAGGCCTCAGGCTGGGCATAGACCTAGACCTGGCTGGCTTAGGCCTCAGCGACAGAATCAGGCCTTGGGCTGGAGCCTGGCAACAGGATCAAGCCTCAGGCATGGCATAGGTCTAGGCCTGGTTGGCTTAGGCCTCAGCGACAGGACCCAGCCCTCAGGTTGGGCCTTGGCAATAGAACTGGGCCTTGGCGATTGAACCAGGCCTCTGGCCTGGAGAGGCCTCAGGGAAACTTTGAGTCTGCTTTGGATGGTTTTTTTCACTTTGTTTTTTCAAGATGAAACAAAAGTAAAATCAATTACATTTCATTGGTTTTTCTTTCATTCCGTTTTAAAACTGTAATGAAACAAAATAGGAAATGTTGGCAATTCCTATTTCATTTCAATCAAATGTACATCCTTATATAAAACCGAGTTTTATGCATGCAAGTCCTTTGAAAATCAAGGTCTTAGAAAACAAAACACATATCAAAAACCTTCAGCTTATCAGAGAATTGTTTGTGTTACATTATGCCCAAATATGCAAGATATGCAGGCAAGACCTTTGACAAATTTGATATTGAAATCATTCCCTTAAAAATATTCTGCAAATCTTTTGACACAATAAGGGATATCATCTGCAACAAATGTGTAACTTCTACCTGTGATGAGGATAAGGTAACTGCCATTCATGTGTTAACCAGTCAGAGAATTCCTTTTTTTATCCCTTTGGTTTCCTCTTGCACTTTTTGGGCCTGCATCTCAATGGGAACCAGGGTTGGGATCTGGCACCATGAGTCTGCATTCCTGGGGATTTTCCCCTACCTTAGATCTGCTTCCAACTTACTTTAGTCCAGCCATTGCAGCAACAGTCCTCAGCTGCAGGTCGTGCACCAGAGCTCCTTCCAGAGCACTATGACTGTGGGTTCTAAGCCCAGGAATTAGGTGTCACCCCATTTCCCTCACATGGTTGTACACAGCACTGCCTCCATCAGACTGACCAAACCATCCATCGAATTCTATTTTGTTCATCATGTCACAGACTTCATTGCAATATGGAAGGTCATAAATGCCATTAAAAATGGTTGAAGTGGGGGTAGTAGCTTGTCTGATTTAATATTCTATCTCCATGCCATTCATTACTAAGGGCCCAATTTTTATTGCAGTACTTGGCTGGTGATTTCATTGGGGTGGGGTAATTTTTCACATTATTTTTTGCTTGCAAGGTACTCGCTGTCCCCACAGTCATCCTCCTGCAGCAAAATCACACTTCTTTTCTTTCTGCTGCTTGTCTGGCACACATACCTCCTCCAAATTCGGAGTAGCAGTGGTTCCGCCCCATTCCCCAGACTTCATTCCTTCCTTTATACCATTAACTCCTAATCCAATCTTTCCTCCACCCTGGAAGGCAGGAGGAGAGCAGTGCTTACCTGCATCTGCCTCCAGAGCTGTAGCCAGGCAATTTGGTTCCTGTGGCCAAGTGAAAAGCTGCAAACTCACCCATTACACAAAGCATGACACTAGAAGTTAGGAAACTCTCAAATGTTTGTACAGCAATGCCCAAGGCTGGTACAAAGGTGTTAGGCATCCTAGGCAAATCTTACAGCCTTGCATCCCCATCCCAGCTGTCCCTTCCTCCCTACACACAATTAAAATTATGCATTTATAATAACGGATTTTACGTGAAGTCTTCTCAGATAAAATATCACTTATAATATGTATGTTATATTTACATTCAGTGCTGTGGTACCAACCAGAAAAGCCTACAAAAAAGCAAAACAAACTCTTGCAACCTATATGACATTAGGGCTACTATAACACACCATGGACATGGGCTTGGCCCTCTGAAAGCCACAAGAAAACAGAATTACAATACAATACACTTTTTATATCAAAACTGTACTAACTGCCAGCACTCAAGCAGCAACAACTCTACCTATGAAAAGGTAGCAATGCAAACATTAAGACAGGCCCTAAAATACTAGAACATTATTAGAAAAACAGAACAAGCCAATACAATATTAGAAAAACAGAACAAGCCAAGCTGTTATAGATCTCTACACAGAAACTATACACTAGCGAAATACTTCACCTTGGTCACACATGCAGAATACAGACAGACCCTCACCAAATACAGAATAAACAGACCACAAAAAATAAATGGAAAAGTCCAGACAAAAACTGAACTGGAAATCACAAGAAACCAGACTCTGTATGCAGTGCAAGAATGGAAAAAATAAACATAACAATTCCTCATAAAACAATAAAATCATGAAATATACATTTCGTTAATAGTAGTAAATCCACCTGAATAAAGAGTTTAATTCAAAACAGCTAGCAAATAGAATAACAACCAATAATTAAAAACTCATATAAACATTTTCCGAGCACCAATTACATATTTCAAAATAGACACATTAAAAGCACCCAATAAATAAAACACATAATGATTTTTAAAATCCCTTGCTTTCCCCTCTGGGAACTTTTGATTTCCAAATGCCTAAAATTGTAATGATTTAGAAACAGAGGAAGGACGTTTGTTGAACACAAATTTTCTACTCTCTCGCGCACACACACACGTGCGCTCTCACAGAAACACACACACACAAACATGGGCTCTCTCACACGCACATGCTCTTCCTCAATCTTTCTCTCACACAAACACACATATGCTCTCTCTCACTCTCACACATGCTGTCTCACACTCTCATGTACACGCATGCACAAACATGTTCTCTTATTCTCTCACACATGCTCTCACACATACACGCATGCATATACATACTCTCTCATTTTCCCACACTCTCAGACATACACACATACTGACTCTCTCACACACAGGCCTCCCTTCTATCTCTCACACACACACACACACACACTCTCTAAAATCTCCCCCCCCCCCCCCCCCACGAAATAGCAGCAGTAATCCCCTTTCATCCTATGCAGCCAACAGGACTGACTCAACTCTAAGCCAGAGCTGAGTCAATTGACCCAGCACTGGCTTAGAGCTCTTTCCTGCAGAGCAGATCATGCCAATCCTCTTTCTCCTAAGTTCCTGCCGGTGATACTGTCAGGGCCGCAGTGTTGTTCCTCCTCTCTTGGCCCCCCCACTGATTCTAGCAGTGCCGTGGTGTTGCTCCTCTTCAGGGCGACATCTCCGGCAGTAGTATTGCGCCCTTCAGGTAGCAGTGCCTATGGCTGACGCCATATTTGCCATAGGCAAGCTACGAGTCTGCCTCTTCTGCTGGCTAATCAGTTTTGCCTTTTGAATTGTGGTGCTCGCAGGTAGTCCATGACTACAGAGCACCGCTTGTTTCAAAGCATCGGACTGAAATTAGAACATAAGAACATAAGAAAATGCCATACTGGGTCAGACCAAGGGTCCATCAAGCCCAGCATCCTGTTTCCAACAGTGGCCAATCCAGGCCATAAGAACCTGGCAAGTACCCAAAAACTAAGTCTATTCCATGTAACCATTGCTAATGGCAGTGGCTATTCTCTAAGTGAACTTAATAGCAGGTAATGGACTTCTCCTCCAAGAACTTATCCAATCCTTTTTTAAACACAGCTATACTAACTGCACGAACCACATTCTCTGGCAACAAATTCCAGAGTTTAATTGTGCGTTGAGTAAAAAAGAACTTTCTCCGATTAGTTTTAAATGTGCCCCATGCTAACTTCATGGAGTGCCCCCTAGTCTTTCTATTATCCGAAAGAGTAAATAACTGATTCACATCTACCCGTTCTAGACCTCTCATGATTTTAAACACCTCTATCATATCCCCCCTCAGTCGTCTCTTCTCCAAGCTGAAAAGTCCTAACCTCTTTAGTCTTTCCTCATAGGGGAGTTGTTCCATTCCTCTTATCATTTTGGTAGCCCTTCTCTGTACCTTCTCCATCGCAATTATATCTTTTTTGAGATGCGGCAACCAGAATTGTACACAGTATTCAAGGTGCGGTCTCACCATGGAGCGATACAAAGGCATTATGACATTTTCCGTTTTATTCATCATTCCTTTTCTAATAATTCCCAACATTCTGTTTGCTTTTTTGACTGCCGCAGCACACTGCACCGACGATTTCAATGTGTTATCCACTATGACACCTAGATCTCTTTCTTGGGTTGTAGCACCTAATATGGAACCCAACATTGTGTAATTATAGCATGGGTTATTTTTCCCTATATGCATCACCTTGCACTTATCCACATTAAATTTCATCTGCCATTTGGATGCCCAATTTTCCAGTCTCACAAGGTCTTCCTGCAATTTATCACAATCTGCTTGTGATTTAACTACTCTGAACAATTTTGTGTCATCTGTAAATTTGATTATCTCACTCGTCGTATTTCTTTCCAGATCATTTATAAATATATTGAACAGTAAGGGTCCCAATACAGATCCCTGAGGCACTCCACTGTCCACTCCCACTGAGAAAATTGCCCATTTAATCCTACTCTCTGTTTCCTGTCTTTTAGCCAGTTTGCAATCCACGAAAGGACATCGCCTTCTATCCCATGACTTTTTACTTTTCCTAGAAGCCTCTCATGAGGAACTTTGTCAAACGCCTTCTGAAAATCCAAGTATACTATATCTACCGGTTCACCTTTATCCACATGTTTATTAACTCCTTCAAAAAAGTGAAGCAGATTTGTGTGGCAAGACTTGCCCTGGGTAAAGCCATGCTGACTTTGTTCCATTAAACCATGGCTTTCTATATGTTCTGTGATTTTGATGTTTAGAACACTTTAGGAGGCAGACATAGGTATGAAATGCTGCTCTCCCACTGCTGGGGGGAGACGGGAAGGCAAGGGTATTGGGGGAGGGGAAAAGAGAAGGAGGCCCAGTATTTGGGCCTGGAAGAAATTAAGAGACCAGGGGAGAGAGTAAGAAGCCATACATCAGCTCAGCTCTTCACAGGAAAGTTGTTTTTTCTTTATTCAAGGGCTGATTTTTTTAAGTTTATGGGGGGTATTTGTGACCATGGTAAAGCCATGTCCCTACTCGTTACATTGCACAGATTTAATGATTATCACATAAAAGAATGTCTTACTGCTCTAGATTTATGCTATATAATGACATGTCTCCGTGTTAAATCTCTAAAATAAGTAGAGGAGGCAAATTCCAATGGTGGTTTCCAGGTTTTCCTGGTTTCAGGGAAATCAGTCAGTGGCAGAGGCAGCCAGATATATAGCTAAAAGTGTCAGCTGCAGACTGTAGGGGGGACTGGTTAGCAGCTATTAGAAAATCAAATGCCAACTGACTGAAGCTGTGGTTCTAAAACCGTGCATAAAGGGAAGTACCACAAAAAATCACAACTATACTATGGACCTTTATTGAAAAAAAACTGTATGGCGCAGCTGTCTTGCACAAATCAGGCAACAAAGCAATCAACAAGTACACCACAATATAGATAAAAATTCTTTCTTCTGTATGACTTTCAGCACAGGAATTATCAAGAAGTTTACCCAATGAGCATTTAACTAAATAGCTTCTTTGTAGAATCTAGTTTCAGGGAAAGGTTTAGCAGCAGGAGTTAAGGGTTAAGTGGCGGGAAGACACATGGAGGAATAGCAGCTAGAGATAGAGGGAAGTGAGGAAGAAGGAGTAGTGGCAGTGGAGTACTTGAGGTTGTGGTGGTGGGAGAGGTTGGAGGAGCAATGTTAATAGTATGAAGTGGGGGGCAGACATGGATTTGTCACTAGGCACACTAGGCCTGTGCCTAGGCTAGCAGATATCTGGGGCGCGACAGGCATAGAAAAAGAAATTGCTTCACACAGTGAAAACTAAGCCTCTGCCATGGGTACCCCACTAATATTTGCTGTCAGACTCAATGCTATAACAAGAAAAACTGCCTAGTGGCATACCAAAGGGGAGGAACCAATGTTCCCTGGTGCCAGCCTCTATAGGGTCATTGACAGCCAACATAGGTGTGTCTATGGAAAGGCCTCTGCAACCATCAATGGACCCCCATCCCACCAGCAACCGAAAAAAAGGGAGCGAGGCCTGCACAACCAGTGGTGGACCTCATCCCACCGACAAAGAAGAAAAGAAGAGGCCAGCATGACTGTCGGTGGACCCATTCTACCAGCAGTGGAAAAAGAAAAGGCTAGGCCCTGGGATGACCAGAACTGTCACAATACTCAAGGTGTGGTTGCACTATGGATTGATACAGAGGCATTATATTTACTTTTCTTACTGCCACCACATACCAAGCTGCTTTCCATGTACTGTTGACAAGATCCTTTTCTTGGGTGGTGACTCCACATATGGAACCCAGCATTGTGAGCCTATAGTTAGGTTTTGTTTCCCTGCGTGCATCACATTGTACTTGGCAATCCCAGTCTTTGAAAACATTTTTGCTTCTGGAACTAGATATCATGAGAGAGGGAGCAAAAGAGATTCTCTCACTCTTGCCTCCAGAAACCTACAACTTAGATTATATGTTTGATAGTTAAAGGCCAACATTGGCATATGTTATTTACATTGGTAGAAAAATTATATACAAAATTCTTGGTATTGTGCCCTAAAAAACACAATATCAAGTATATAGTCCTCCAAGTATGAAACATGCAGATGCAAACCTGAAAATAGTATTGCCAACATATTTTAGCCTGAATATATTAATTAAAAGTATACAAATGAAACATTACTATTAGTCTAAAAAAGTAAAAAAAATCTAAAGCTAGGACACTTATTGTGTTTCAGAAACATGTTTCTGCTATCTATCCAGACATGTTTATTCTGTTCTCCTTCCCTTATGTGATAGCACGGGACAGAGATTGGGGTCATGAAATCCAGAGAGCAGTGGCACAGCTGCAAGGCTTCCACTGGAGCTTCGTTGAAATTCTACAGCAAGAGTTAGAAGGTTTTGTGGCAAAAGTGTCTGAATAATTGAGTTTGTTCTGGGATCTTTATGGATGGGCAATCTCAGGTATTGATGAGGCAGTAGAGAGGAGGAGGAGGTAAGAGAGGGAGGATTGGGAATGGAGAGAGAAAAGGAGAAAGAGGGAGGAGGCTTGGGGATGGAGAGAGTGAGGAGAAATGATCAGGGATAGGGAGGCAGGAAGACGGGGGGGGGGGGGGTTGGGAGAGGGGAAGAAAAGGGGACGGTTCTTTGTATGTGCGGGGGAATCCAGAGGTAGAAAAGGGAGGCATCCTTCCCCTCTTTCCTACCCTAATCCCCATCATGCCCCACCCCCTTTTTATTCTTTCCCCACTCCCTCCTCCTCAAACTTTCTCTTTCCCCACCCCGTCCTCTTTCTGTTCCTCTTACCATCCCAAGTGCCCTTTCGCTCATTCCATTTGATAATATATGCACACACACTGTCCCCTAGCTCTTCTTTCACAAACCCCTGATCCCCCATCCTCTCTTTATCGGCCCCTTTTTCACACAACCCACCTCTCCCCCTTTTTAGCCTGCCAATCACTGATCATGCCAGCAGGAAGAGAAGGAGGAGAGCACCAGGCCATGTCCTCTTCCTCCTCTGCCATCCAGGGTCCAACTGCTGCTTTGAACCATGTCACTGTTGAGCCCCGGGCAGCAGAGGACAAAGACATCTCCCAAGGTACTGTTACACTCCTCCTCTTCCTGTTGCCCAGTCAGAAGAGAAAGAGAGGGGGGGGGATTGGACAGGGAGGGGAAGTGAGTTACAAACATGCCACCATCCAGCCACAGCCTTTCTGACTCAGCTCAGTCCCTGGACTCCTGCAGCAATTCTAGGAAACCAGCAAATTCATGGAAAGGGTCTAGTTTTTTTGCCCTTCCCATGGTCACAGATGCATGGGAGAACAGGGGCCCTGACCAGTAACTGTCCAGATGGACCAGAGCCTCTTACAACACTATCTGCATGCAAATCAATGAGGCTGCCTATACACTTTTCTATCAATAGTTCTTATCAACTAGTAGAGTGTCTATTTCAAGTTGGTGTAGGCAAGGGGGCATACTTATTTATATATGGTATTGTTGCCCCAAAATACAAAAGCCTGGCAAATGATACAGAATCTTTAGCAATAATTACTGAGAATAATTCACCCTTTAGCCTTCTCCAACCTGGACTACTGCAACGCTCTACTCCTTGGCCTACCATTCGCTACCATCCGCCCTCTCCAGATCCTACAGAACACAGCTGCCTGAATCCTGACTGGATCAAAAAAACATGAGCACATCCCACCAACCCTCATCTCTTTACAATGGCTCCCAATAAAATACCGTATTGAATACAAAGTACTTACAATCCTACATAAAATAATCCAAGGACATCAAAACAACTGGCTAAGCAAATCCATAGTAATCCATGCTTCAAAACAGAACCTGCACTCAAAGAACAAATGCCTCCTCAAAATCCTTCACGCCAGAACCACCTAACTGGATACAACCTGCGTGAGAGCCATATCCATCGCAAGACCCACTCTATGGAACTCAATACCAATTGATATTAGAAATCAACCAATTATCAAAACTTTTAAAAAAGACTTGAAAACCTGGCTTTTCGCCAAAGCCTACTCAAACTCATTCAAGCAACCAGATCACCAATCAACCAAGCAGCCCAACACAAGAAAAATGCCCCGTCCCTTGATCAATAACTCCCACAAATGGAACACCTAATATAATGTGCAACTGACCTCACTCATTACCCCCAGCCTATATGTAACAACAGTGTTTTTCTCTTATATGGAATTCACTCCCAGATCATCTTCGTCTCACCTCTTCTACTCAACAGTTCAAAAAATCACTTAAGACTTATCTATTTCAGAAAGCATACTCCTTATCTTCTAATTCATAATAAAAACATTCATTCATTCATTACAACAGTTCCATCTTCTACAATTCACATAATACCCATACGAAATTTATTTTTCATTCACTCCGTTTGTTATTTTTATTGTTTAAAAAACCGCAGGTCTTGAATGTTTATTGTGTTATTATTTTAATTGTTAGTTTTAATTTGTTTTAACTGTTATGTTGTATTATTATGCATGTTTGGTTGTAAACCGTTTTGATTAATTCCTTCGAATTGTAAAAGCGGTATATAAACATTTTTAAATAAATAAATAAATAAATATGTACCAACACCATCATATGTTATTAACATTGCTGTCATAGAAGATTGTTAATAAGTAATAATAATTTTATATGTAACAAACTAACACGCAAACCCCAAAACCTCTTTCTGTAGGATTTTTTGCTGCATCGAAGTATGTAACCAATCTTATGTCACGACCACTGTAAACCATTCTGATGGCAAAACCGAATGACGGTATACAAAACACGTCAAATAAATAAATAAATAAATAAATAAATAAATACTATTTTATCATTTTGGGCTTCCAATAGAAAGGACTGGAGTTTACTCTTTAGAAAACACCTTTAACTTCCATTTACTAGTGGCAGCTACTTGTTCTGTTGCTTTATTCTAGAAACATCTTCCCCCTCCTCCCCACATATCTGATAAATCCATTTGGTGATCTAAAGTGTGATAGATACATACTTCTATAGAAAAGCTGACTCATAAGTAACATCCATTGAGCAATAAATGCAATGATTTTTGGGTTCTATTTGTGAGCTATGCAGAAAAGGAATATAATCAAGTCTCCATCAGAATTTTAAATTATCTGTCATTTTGCAATTACAATTTTTCTGACAAAATTTGAGAGATTCTGATTTGGGGTTGGATTCTCCCACGGAGTAATACTGTAACATTAAGGGGTCCATTTATAGCTATTTCTGGCCTGCAAAGTTAGATGGATAAACTTCTCCGGCTAACTTTTATTGGGATATTCAGCGGAACAGCAGTGCTGCTGAACCTTCCTAACTTTCTTATCCAGCTAATTTTAGGACTGCTCTACAGCATGATTAGAGTTAGCCTGATTAGTTATCTGGTTAATTCTGAATATTGGAGTTAGCTAGCTAAAATATTCAGTTAACTTGACTTTGCCCCAGAACGCCCCCAGAGTACCTCCAGCTAATTAATTACCTGGATAACTCAGAGGTGGTCAGCCAGCAAGAATTTTCAAGATTCTGCATTTGTCCAGCTAAGTCCAAAACAGCTGGACAAATGGTGCTGAATATTGAGCCCTAAGTATCATTCATGTTGTGCTTTAGATGAAGGACTTAATGCTGTTGGGGGCTTTGGGGTGGTTTTATTGTGGTTTTATTTTCATGTACTGTGTTATTCCCCTTTTTTCCATAATATATAAAATAGTTCCTTAGAAGCTTTTCTGTATAAATAGAATTTATTCTTTATTGGATTATGAGGTTGAACTGCATTGAGATTTTATATTTTTTTCAGTGCTCTGTAAACATCTTTTTGATACTGTAAACAGGATCTGATGTACCAAAGAATTTCTCCATTTTGTATGTATTTTATTTATATTCCATTTTTCAAACACTTGTCCCCTAAGTTACAAAATAAAAGTACACAAATGTTCATAGATTATACAAATACGTTTTTCTCTTTAATAAATCACACCATATCTCAGAAAGAGAATAAAATCCAGGTAATATGACAGTTGCCTTGGTAATTAATCTACTTTTATTGAAAGGTTTATTCAGCAAAAAAAGCTCAGTATTTTTTTCCATTGAGCCTTTGCAGGCTTCTATGGGAATCCAAGTGAGGTCAGTGTTTAAAAGCTGCTTAATAGATATAATAAGGTACAGCTAGTCAATTCTGGTCATGCAAATGTAACTTGTTACAGTTGTTAAAATAGTTAAGGTTAGAGTTGCATTTCAGATAAGAAGAACACTGGGCTTGATTCGCTCACATTAGTTTTTCTTATCTTGAAGATGATTGTCCAGAAAAAGTTAAATAATAAGTTTTATAAAAGCAGATAATGATCAGGTATTTAGCTGAAACAGAATATGTATTTAGCATGTCCAAAATAAAAATATTTGAGGCATGCAGGAAGAAGGAACATCACTAACACCCTCCTCTGCCCACAGACCTGCCCACAAAGATTGATTCAATGAAATTCGATCAAATGCCTTTTATTTAACTCATGCAGCCCTTAAACTTGAATATATTTGCTTCTACCTCAGACAGAAGTAACTCTGGGCTGGTGCACTATTGCCACAGTGCAACTCCCATTTGTGTCAGTGGACGCTCGTTTGACACTGTCAAAAAGGTTTCTAGTTTGCTTACCTCCTGATTCCTCCCCTTCGGCTTTAAAGTCTGAACGCCCCCATCCAATTATAATTAATCATTTATATCTTTTTTTTATGTACTTTGCAACAGAAAACATTTTGTTCAGAAATTTGCACCAGACACAATAAATATTTCCAAACTGAAAGGTTTATTTAAATAATCAAAATAAAACTCCAGACTAATCATCAATCATTTGTTGGCTAGCTAAAAGAATGGGTAATAAGGTGTGGTGTGTGACTGGGCCTCTCCTGGCCTCTGAGGCCACAGCTATTGCTAGAAGGACATGATGGTCACTATTTCCCCTTCTCCTGGGCAGAACTGCAGAAGACAAGAAACAGCATAGCGAAACACGTACTTAAACCCTACTTAATAAACAAAAATGGAAATCTTAAATGCTACACCTAGAGAGAAGAAGACAAAGCAGATTGATAGGATTGACTGATACAGAGAACAGTAGCAGAAACAGGATTAATAGAAGAATAGCTGTTGTAGGCTATCAAAATAAACACTTAATACCAGCAGTTAAAAGATAGGTCTTAAATATGGGATATCCCACAGTGAGTGCAGGATTACCAGCAAGGCAATTCAGAAGCAGTCTCAGAGAACATTGTTTACACAATAGATTAAATAGGTAATACCACCAATTTACACACAAATTATATTCATTTGTTTGCATAATATTGCCCTAATTGGCTGACATTATAATTTTATCTCATATGCTAATAGGATTGCATTTTTGTAAATCCATGTGATTTCTTGTAACTTGAGCCCAGAAGGTAGGAATGAAACTTAAGGCTAAACTTTGACATTTTTTTACTTTTGGCATACATTCTAGCATTTTAGCATATTCTGGCATGTCAGCAACCTTGAATAATTTTTACATGTCTGATCAGTACAATTTCACAGTACAGTAATAATTTTCTACTTAACTAGTCTAATCTCCTTTCAAAGCACCCCCAAATAATGGAAATCATAACAATTGTGAAAGTTACAACACCATAACCAATAACATCTGACCAGGTTACAAAGGAGAAAAAGAAAATAGGAAATACTTTGGAAACCATGTGAATAGACCTGAATTGCAATATGCTACTCCACTCATGTCCATAGTAACACATGATAATCATATACAAAACCTACCACAGACTTAACACTGAAACACCATCAATGTTACTATTCATCATATGGCCAGGTGCAGTTGCATGAAATGAACAAAATAGCCATCCTGTCACAAACATCCACATACATACATGTGCATATTACACGAGAGTTTTTTCTCTGGATCGCATTACTCCCGGAGCACATGTTGCAGAAAGGTAGACAACCAGAGTCTCTGATTGATGAGACAAGCTGGGCCTGTTGATACCATTAAAGCTTTCGGTCAGGCAACGAAGAAAAACATATGACATGCAACCTAAGCTCCCCGTATGTGTACACAAGTACAACACAGCAGAGGAATTTAAAAGGCCATTTCACAAAATGGATAGATTAACTGATTCCATGCTGAATAGCCAAAATTAAAAGACCAGAATATGGACCCTAACTTCCTTTTGATTGGGAACAAGTATGATATATATAAGGCTTTATCTTTGACTTGTATGTCTATTTTTCTGCTAATGGTCCTGCTCATTGTACGAACATAATATGAGACTTTGCCTTTCATGTAGGAGAGTAGTCCAGTTTAGACTGGATCTGGAATAATTGATCAATAGGCTGCAAACTATATTTCATGTTATCATACAGGCCATTCATCTCTGAACTGTGTGAGATGTTCCATGGCTGGCTGTGGTCCCTTGCCTGTCACCTTCACAATATGTCTGAGCCATCTTTGTTTCCTTGCTCCTGGTTTACAGTGGGTAATATAAGGCCTCATTACCATCAGTCCTTTTCTCTGCAGATAACATTATTTCTGTTTTGGATTCCACGGATGCCTATATGCACTCTGCATCCCATATCCCATGAGAAGTCAATGGGCTTCTGTGAGATTTCTTATTTCCTTGATGTGATATGAGTCAGAGGAAGGCTGCGTTCTCCTTGCCAGATGCCTTCTCTTTTCCTCTCTGCCTCCCCTTCCTGTGCTGCCTTACTCTGTATTATGCTGTGTAAAGATGTCAATGCATCCTATCCTACAAGAGATGGACTAGAAAATGATTTCAGTACTGTGCAAAGAAGTGATTTTTTTTTTTTGTTGTTGTCTGAAAGGAATGGTCATCTTTAATGTGCTGTTCTGTCAGAATGTAGTCAGTACAAGTCAAATTGCTGTAGGGATATGGTATTGTTTATTTTATTTTGGTTTATTATATACAGTATGTGCCAGGAATCCCAAGCTTCTGCAAGTTCAGTATAAACATTGAAACATAGAAATGACGGCAGAAAAAGACCAAACAATCCATCCAGTCTGCCTAGCAAGCCCACGGCAGCACCCGCCATGCTGTACAGGGCACCCTCATACTTATCAGTTTCTCAGACTGTAAAAGTCAGAGCCCTTGTTTATTGCTATCTGAGTCCAATTCCCCAGTATCTCGTGCCATTGAAGCAGAGAGCAATATTAGAGTTGCAACAAAAGTATCAGGTTTATTGGTTAATGTTAGTAACAGCCACATCAGCAATATACCCCTATGCTTGTTTCCCCAGACCATAAAAGTCAGGGTCTTTGTTGGTTACTGTCTGAATCCAAATCCCCTTTTCCTCTTTCTCCCTTCCATTGAAGCAGAGAGCAATGATGGAGTTGCATCGACAATGAAGGCTTATTGGTTAAGGGTAGTAACTGCCACACCAGCAAGTTATCCCCATGCAGTTTTTTCTTCATTTCCATCCTCTATCCTTTAGGGATTCACAGTGATTATCCCATTCCCCTTTGAAATCTTTCACTGTTTTTACTTCACCACCTCCTCTGGAAGGGCATTTCAGAAATCCACCACCCTCTCCATGAAGAAATATTTCCTGATATTCATTCTGAGTCTTCCTCCCTGGAGTTTCATTTCATGACTCCTAGTTCTACAGAAAAGGTTTGTCAATTGTGCATCATTAAAACCTTTCAGGTATCTGAAGGTCTGTATCATATCTCCCCTGCACCTCCTCTCCTCCAGGAAATACATATTTAGGTTCTTCAACCTCTCTGTTGTGTCCGTCGGTGCCCGACGCCCTCACTCCACCCTCCTTACCTCTCTGGCGCCTCCCTCTCCGTCCACGGGAAGATTGGCTACCGCAGCATTCTCCTGCCAATTGTCCTCGGGCGTTCCTGGACCGGCTCAACGCTGCAATCACCATGTTTCCTGGAGGCCTAGGAGCGCGCGTGCGGTGCGGGCCCGATTGAAGTACCGGCATTGGCGCGAACCTCGGGGGCGTCCCCTGAAGATGAGATCACCCACGACGGATATTTAAGTTCTTGGAATTTGCTAACACATCAAGTTAGCAAGGTTTTCGCTACCTAAGCTACTCTGCCTCCTCGAGAGCCTCACTCTCTCCTTGTTTTTTCAGGTGACAGTCTGGAACCAGTACTCGCTTCTCGAGGGCCCAGATCCCAGACTTGCTTCGTATACTTCTCTGCCTGGAAGACTTCACTACCATCTATATCAGCTATATCAGTGAGTTATGATCATTCTCTCTGAGCTTTCCCTGGAACCAGGTACTCGCTCCTCGAGGGCCTATACTTTCCAGCTCATGGGCTTCAGTGGGACATTGTGTGAGTGTTACCATCTGCATACCCTGCCTACTCACTATATCTCAGTCTCTCTTCAGCTCAGCCTCCAGGGATTGCTGTTCCAGTAACTGAGGGACTACAGCCCAGCCGGGCTTACCAGCTCACCAGCTCACTACTGCCATCTCTGGTAGTTCAGTATACTGTCTAATAAAGAACTAGTGTGTGTTTGTCTCCTAACTCTGAGCCTGACCGGTGGTCCCCCTCAGGATCATTCCCCGGGGGAGTGGTCATCTGCCACTGGTCCAAGGATCCACCCTCAACTCTCATATATAACTACAAATCCTGAACGGATTGCTAACTATTATCTGATTGCTCCTCCCATCAAGCATCAGATTCAGAACAGATTGCTAACTCCCTAGCAAATCCAGAACAGATTGCTAACTCCCTAGCAAATCCGGAACACTCTCCTCATAAATCATTTGATGGAGACCCCCCACCATTTTGGTTGCCCTTTTCTGGACCGTTTCCATCCTGTCTCTGTCCCTTTTGAGATACGGTCTCCAGAACTGAACACAGTACTCCAGGTGAGGCCTCACCAAGGACCTGTACAAGGGGATTATCTCCTTTTTCTTACTGGTTATTCCTCTCTATGCAGCCCAGCATTCTTCTGGCTTTAGCTATTGCCTTGTCACATTGCTTCATCGTCTTCAGATCGCTAGACACTATCACCCCAAGATTCCTGTCTTGGTCTATGCACAACAGCCTTTCACCTCCCATTACATACATCTCTTTTGGATTACTGCACCCCAGATGCATGACTGCACTTTTTGGCATTGAATCCCAGCTACCATATCTTTGACCACTGTTCAAGCTTCCTTAAATCATGTCTCAATCTCTCTACTCCTCCCGATGTGTCCATTCTATTGCAGATCTGCAAATACAGAAACTTTACCTTCTATCCCTTCCATAATGGCGCTCACAAAGTTATTGAACAGATCCGGTCCCGACACCGATTCTTGTGGCATTCCACTTAACACTGTCCTCTTTTCAAAGTAGATTCCATTTACCATTACACGCTGTCTTCTATCCGTCAACCAGATGGTAATCCACAGCCACCACCTTGGTTCTCACTCCCAATCTTCTCATTTTATTCACCATCCTCCTTTGTGGAACTGTATCAAAAGCTTTGCTGAAATTCAAGTAAATCACATTGAGTGCTTTTCCTTGATCCAATTCTTTAGTCACCCAATCAAAAAAACATTAATCAGATTTTTCTTGCAGGTCCTTTCCCTGGTGAATCCATGCTGCCTCGGGTCCAGCAATCCTCCTGCCTGTAGATAGTTCACTATCCTTTCCTTCATCAATGTCTCCATTAATTTTCCCACCACCGAGCTGAGGCTAACTGACCTGTAGTTGCCACCCTTCTCTCTGCTACCACTCTTATGAAGCGGGACTACCAGCGCTCTTCTCCAATCACTCAGCTCCACTCCCGTTTCCAGGGATCTTTTGAACAGGTCATGCAGCAGACCGACCGGCACATCTCTGAACTCCCTCAGTATCCTGGGATGAATCTCATTAGGCCCTATGGTCTTGTCCACTTTCTGGTTTCCTAGCCCTTCCCAAATGTTCTCTTCTGTAAACAGAGTTTCATCAACCCCATCTCTATCTACGGTCTTGTCAACCAGCAATGGTCCTTCTCCAGGGTCTTCATTAGTAAACGCAGAACTGAAGTATTTGTTCAATATTTCCCTCATTTCTTCATCTCTCTCCACACAGTGCTCCTTATCTCCTTTCAATTTCACTATACCACTTTGGGCCTCCCTTCTTTCTTTGATATATCTGAAAAATGTTTTGTCTTCTCTCTTTACCTCTTTGGCAATCCTTTCTTCTGCTTGACTTTTTGCTTTCCTGATTTCTTTCATCGTGTCCCTCAGTTTTAACAGATATTTGTCCTTGTGTTCCTTTTTTTGGGATTATTTATAGTTCTTGAATGCTATTCTTTTTGCCTTAATTTTCCCAGCCACCTCCTTAGAAAACCAGATTGGTTTCTTTTTCCTCTTACTCTTCTTTACTTTCCAAACATTTATTTTATTTATTTATTTATTTATTTATTTATTTATTTATTTAAGGTTTTTATATACCGGCATTCATGATAAAATCACATCATGCTGGTTTACATTAAAACAGTGGTGCATAGAAAGAAAAAACAAACTGGAACTGTAGTGCGGAAGAAAGCAGTTACAAAAAACAGGGATGCTTAAACTGGGAGAGGAAGGAAAAAGAAAAGGTTAATAGCATTTTAAATATTTACAACGAACAGTTAAAAGAGCTGGTTGTGTTATAGAACTTGAAGCTGAAGGACATTAGCTGGAGTCCGGGAAAGCTTGTTTGAAGAGCCAAGTCTTAAGTCTCTTCCTGAAGGTTGGAAGGCAGGGTTCCTGTCTTAGATCTGGGGGGATGGAATTCCATAAAGGGGGACCGGCGGTAGAGAGGGCCCGATCTCTCAAGGTAATATGTCTAGTGGCTTTGGTTGGAGGAACCTGGAGTGAACCTCTATATGCGTCTCTGGTAGGTCTTGAGGAATTGTGTAAGAGGAGAGGAATTTGCAGGTCGATAGAAGTATGTTGATGAATGATTTTGTAGATAATGTAGATGGATTTGTAGAGAATTCTGAAGTGCACTGGCAGCCAATGAAGGCTTTTTAGGATAGGGGAGATGTGATCTCTTCTTCTGGTGTTAGTTAATATTCGTGCTGCCGCATTTTGTACCATCTGAAGCGGTTTGGTATAGGAGGAAGGGAGACCTAGTAGGATAGAATTGCAATAGTCTAACTTTGAGAAAACTAATGCCTGAAGGATTGTTCTAAAGTCCTGCAAGTGAAAGAGAGGTCTTATCCTTTTCAAGACTTGGAGTTTGTGAAAACAGTCTTTGGTAGTTTTGTTGATAGAAGCTTTCAAATTCATCCGATTGTCAATTAAAACTCCAAGGTCTCTCAGTTGCGTGGATTGTGGGATGCCAGTGTGAGTGGAAGTGATGTTACTGTTCTCGGGAGAGATGAGCAGGAGTTCGGTTTTGGAGGAATTTAATACTAAGTTTAGACTAGTGAGGAGGAGTTTGATTTGTTGGTGGCAGTTTTCCCAGTGATCTAGTGTTTTCAAGTATGTGTCTTTAACAGGGATTATTATCTGAATATTGTCCGCATATAGAAAATGTTTTAGGTTGAGGCTCGAGAGGAGCTGGCATAGCGGTAAGAGATAAATGTTAAAGAGCGTAGGGGACAGAGAGGAACCCTGTGGGACTCCTACGGTTGAATTGTAACGTGATGATTCTTTGTTTTGGATTTTAACCTTGTAGCCTCTGTTGAGAAAAGTTTTGAACCAATTAAGTGCGGCGCCAGTAATTCCTATTGCCGCCAACTGATTTATGAGGATGGAGTGATTGACAGTGTCAAACGCTGCCGAGAGGTCCAGTAGAATCAGTAGAAATGATTGTCCTTTGTCGAGGCCCATGATGAGGTAGTCTGTCAGGGAAATGAGGAGTGATTCTGTGCTAAAGGCTTTGCGGAACCCATGTTGGGAGGGGAACAGGAGATTATTATCTTCTAAGTAGTCTGACAGTTGAGTGTTCACTAATTTTTCCATGAGTTTTGCTATGAAGGGCAGGTTGGCGATCGGGCGGAAGTTATTTGGGTCTTTAGGATCCAGATTGGGTTTTTTTAGGAGTGGTTTGAGAGAAGCCAATTTAAGGTCCTCTGGGTAGAGTCCTTGGGAGAGAGAACAATTAATGATGTCCGCCAGAATTTTGGAAATGGAGTCTGGAATTGTCAAGAGGAGTTTCGTAGGAATGTGATCCGTAGGATGAGAGGAAGGTTTCATTCTCCTTAGTGCTACTTGTATCTCAGTGGAGGAGATGGGATCGAAAGCTTCAAGACATGTGCTTTTGAAGTAGAGATTAAAAGAAGTCGAGTATGAGGTGGTATTGGAGGGCAGCTGTGTTAGAAGGCTGGCAATTTTGTTTTGGAAGAATAGAGCTAGTTGTTCCGCTTTAGCTTGTGCTAGGTTGCTAGGAACTTCCAGGGGGTTGATTTGGGTGAGGCTAGATACGTAGGCAAAGAGTGCTTTGGCATTGAAGACCAGGTTATGGATCTTGGAGGCGTAAAAGTCCCTTTTTGATTTTAGAGTAGAGGACTTGTATTGGTGTAGTGTAGATTTGTAGGCGGAGAGTGTGCTGCCACATGGGGCTTTGCGCCATTTGCTCTCTTTCTGCCTTAAGCATTGTTTTAGCCTTCTAAGTTCATTGGTGAACCAAGGTTGTCTTTTGGAAGCATTTTGAGTGTGCCCTTTTTGTAGATAGTGGGCAGAGCTTGTTGGCTATATCTTCTGTAATTTTGTTCCAAGAGCAGAGAGCCGTGTTCGGGTCGGTGAGGTCTATAAGGGAAAGTTGAGCGGTCAGGAGGTTCTTAAGGTCTTCTGAGGAGCAAGATTTTCTGTAAAGAAATGTGGGTGAAGGAACGTGGGGGGTGCTGGATTCTTTCAGTGAGAATGAGGTCGAAATAAGAGTGTGGTCTGACCAAGGTACTTTCTTGCAATTGAGGAGCGATGCAGGATAGATGTCTTTGTTAACAAAGATAAGGTCCAGAGTGTGACCGGCTTTGTGTGTCGGTTTGTTCACTATCTGTTTGAATCCCATTGCTGAGAGGGCTGTGAGAAAGGCTTCACAGCTGGTAGTAAGAGTGGGATTGTCTACATGCAGGTTAAAATCACCTAGGATAATGGCTGGGGCGTCCAAGTTGAGGAGAGTTGAGACTATTTCCAACATAGGAGATGCATCTGTTTCCAGGAGGCCTGGGGGAGCGTAGACAAGTAGAATTTGAAGATGGTCTGAAGTGAAAAAGCTGATTTTTAGTTTGGAGTATGAGTTGACTGGGTGTTGAGAGAATCTTTTTTAGTTTTTTTTAGTTGCTAAAAGAATTCCGCCTCCCATTTTTCTCTGTCTGGGGAGTGAGAAGATGTCATATGTCAGCATCGGTAGTTGGTTTATTATGGCTGTGTCTGAGTCTTTAAGCCATATTTCAGTTATTGCGCATATATCGGGCTTAGCATCGGAGAGATAGTCGGCGAGAATCAGTGATTTCTTGGTTAGAGATTGTGCGTTGAATAATGATAGCGAAAATAGGGTGAGGCCTAGAAGTTGGGTGATCGGTGTAATCAGCATTGGAGTGAGGGATTTTAGGTTGCGGTGCTGTGCTTGCCTGGTTGATTTTCCTATCAATGGTAGGCAGTGATGAAGAATCGGGATTGTAAAAACTGGATGCATTCTGGGAGGTCGGTCTGGCAAGAGTGGTAGACTGGAATGAGGGGGTAAAGAGGTGGCAGGCGGAGGATGCTGGAGAATTGGATAAGAATGGGAAGGGAGAAAGGCTTCCTGGACTGCTGATGAAAGACCGTTGAAAAAACTGTTGTATTGTGTTAAAGGTGTTGCGTTGGCTGATTAGAGTTGGCCCCGTGTGGGTGTGGTAGAAGAGGGGTGAAACACCGCCAAGGTTTGCTTGCAGGGGTACGTGGAGCTGATATGATGGTTGGTAGCTGCCTGAGGGCCCTGCAGTGACATAGGAGGAATGGGTTGAAGTGACTGTAAAGAGGAGTATAGTCTGCCCTCCGGGTCTGCACAAAGGGGCGCACTAAGGGGCAAGCCCCTTAGTGCGCTGGGTTGGGGGTGGGAGCAGTATCACTCACCACGTGGTCCTGCTGCTTCTCTTTATTTTGCAGGTTTCTGAGCCCTCTTCTCCCTTTTTTTCTCTTAATTTCCCGGTTCACTGTTCACTTCTGGCTCACAGAAGGGAGGGGTGAGCGGGCTCTTGCCCCGACTGGGCTGTGCCGACCGCACAAGCCCCTGCAGTGGAGGAGGAGAGAGATTGAGAAAGGATCGCGGCAGAAAGAGGGATGCCCAGGGAAGCGTCTGTAATTTAAACACCTGAAAACAGTGCTGGGCTAAACCGGCTGGGTTGGGGTGGGAGCAGTATCACTCACCACGTGGTCCTGCTGCTTCTCTTTATTTTGCAGGTTTCTGAGCCCTCTTCTCCCTTTTTTTCTCTTAATTTCCCGGTTCACTGTTCACTGCTGGCTCACAGAAGGGAGGGGTGAGCGGGCTCTTGCCCCGACTGGGCTGTACCGACCGCTCAAGCCCCTGCAGTGGAGGAGAAGAGAGATTGAGAAAGGATCGTGGCAGAAAGAGACATATAGCTTTGTTGTTTTTGTAATAGCTCCTTTTAATTTGGCCCACTATTGCTCCACCTCACCCGTTTTCTCCCAGTCTTCCAGTTCTTCCTCCAGGTACATCCCCATTTTGACAAAGTCCATATTTTTTAAATGAACCACTGGATTTTTCAGCTTAAAGTAATTATTTTCTTTTCCTATTTATCTCATTCATTTCTATGGCGTTAAAGCATGTGAATCTTTTGAAAAGGGTGTGTTTGGGGATTAGAGTATGGGCAGGCATAAGAACATAAAAACATAAGAAATTGCCATGCTGGGTCAGACCAAGGGTCCATCAAGCCCAGCATCCTGTTTCCAACAGAGGCCAAACCAGGCCACAAGAACCTGGCAATTACCCAAATACTAAGAAGATCCCATGCTACTGATGCAATTAATAGCAGAGGCTATTCCCTAAGTAAACTTGATTATTTATTTATTTATGTATTTATTTATTTATTTATTTATTTAGCATTTTTTTTGTATACCGTCGCTCAGGATCCATCGAAACGGTTCACAACAAGTTAAAAAACATTTTCCTAATACCTAACAATACATTGTTGATTTCTTAAAATACATAATAAATTAATAAAATTTCCTAAATTAAGAATATAACATACCTAAAACAGCTACAGTTCAGTATATAGAATCCTACAAGTAAAACATTTAGCGATCCTATCTTACTTAAAATTAGTTAAAACACATATTAATACAGTCTCAGCTAAAACTAAAAAACAGTTTCATCTACAGTTGCTTTCCATATAAAACTCAGCGAGAGACCAGAGCTAATGGCTTAAACTGAGATTTCTTAAATTTAGTTCGCATAAGCCTTACTAATAGCTGTCAATGGACTTCTCCGCCAAGAACTTATCCAAACCTTTTTTGAACCCAGCTACAGTAACTGCACTAACCACATCCTCTGGCAACAAATTCCAGAGCTTAATTGTGCATTGAGTGAAAAAGAATTTTCTCTGATTAGTCTTAAATGTGCTACTTGCTAACTTCATGGAATGCCCCCTAGTCCTTCTATTTATTTATTTATTTATTTATTTATTTATTTATTTAGGGATTTTATATACCGATATTCTTGATACAGATCAAATCAACTCGGTTTACATAGAACGATAGTACATTAACAGTAACTAGTCAAACCTCAAAAGAGGAGACAGATTAGGAGCAGAAGGTAAAAGTTACATTATAACAAGGGTGAATAACTTGGAATTGGAAATGAAGAGACAGATAATCAAAGTAGAGAGATATAACAGAGAGAAGGGGGTTGAAGCCAACCTCAGGAGAATAACTCTAGCATTATAACATAATTATATGACATTCTGCTAGTTATTGAAGTACAGCTGATTGAATAATATCTTAGTAGAATATAGTCTAGGAGACAGGAAAGGCTCTACCGAAAAGCCAAGTCTTCAGTTTCTTTTTAAAATTTATGAGGCAGGTTTCCTGTCGGAGGTCTGGGGGTAGTGTATTCCAAATGGTGGGGCCTGCTGTTGAAAAAGCCCGGTCCCTGATTGTTAATCTTTGTACCAATTTGATTGAGGGAACATGAAGGGATCCCTTATAGGCATCTCTCAAAGGTCTAGCTGAAGAGTGTAATTTGAGAGGGTGTAGTAGGTCTAGTGGAGTCTGGTGGTGGATGTTTTTATGAATAATGGTAAGGAATTTGTGAACAATTCTAAAATTAACTGGAAGCCAATGTAGGTCTTTTAGAATGGGCGTGATGTGATCTCTGCGCTTAGTGTTGGTCAAAATCCTTGCAGCTGCGTTTTGGAGTAGTTGCAAAGGTTTTAATGTAACAGCTGGTAGACCTTGCAGGATCGAGTTACAATAATCGACCTTAGAGAACAGGATTGCTTGGAGTACAGTCCTGAAGTCATGGTGATATAGGAGAGGCTTGAGTTTTTTAAGCACCTGTAACTTGTAGAAGCATTCTTTTATAGTATAATTTATAAACTTCTTCAAGCTCAGATGATTGTCAATTATAACTCCAAGATCTCTAGCATGAGTGATGTGAGAGATAGTGTGCATTTGTTGTAAGTGTAGACTATTTTCAGGGGTGATAAGCAGGAGTTCAGTCTTAGCAGTATTTAACACCAGGTTGAGGCTAGTAAGGAGATGGTTAATAGTTTGAAGGTGAGATTCCCATAATTTGATTGCTGAGTCCAAAGAGTCTGTTATAGGAATCAAAACTTGGACATCGTCTGCGTATACGTAGAATTTCAAATTTAGCGACGAGAGGAAATGGCAGAGAGGGAGGAGATAAATATTAAATAGGGTGGGAGATAAAGAGGAGCCCTGGGGGACTCCATGTGGGGAATTAGTATAAGGAGATTCCATATTATTGATTTTAACTTTATAACCTCGATTACTGAGGTAAATAACCGAGTCACATCTACTCATTCAAGACCTCTCATGATCTTAAAGACCTCTATCATATCCCCCCTCAGCCGTCTCTCCAAGCTGAACAGCCCTAACCTCTTCAGCCTTTCCTCATAGGGGAGCTGTTCCATTCTCTTTATCATTTTGGTTGCTCTTCTCTGTACCTTCTCCATCGCAACTATATCTTTTTTGAGATGCGGCGACCAGAATTGTACACAGTATTCAAGGTGCGGTCTCACCATGAAGCGATATAGTTTTAACTCCACCCTATTCTAGATTCTGTTGCTGCTATGAAGACATCTCACATATTAAGGCATAGTAAAACTTATGAATTGAGGCTGATAATATATTATGTTATTTCCAAGTGGAGACTGATCTCAGAAGTGCTGTCAAGGAGATTTATACAGTTGTAACAAGATATGCAGGACATGAAAGCCATTTTTTCAACATATAATGGTCAATACAATAAGATACGTGTTAAAACGGGCCTCATATTGAGCACCTGTTTCCCTAAAGCGTGCACAGCCACATCCCCTGGGCACCTGATGCAGTATTTAAATGAGAGGCTGCATTAAAAAGGATGCGCTAGGGAAAAATTGTGCATTCCTAGTGCTCAAATGCTTTGGGGCACCCATAATTGCAACAGGCACGGGGCCGTTTTAGGACGATATCGCCCCTTTGCTATTGTTTGTGATATTGTGCATGTAAAGTGTGCATCCAGAATTATTTTTTTACATCAAGCCATTACATTATACCTTTATTTTTAAACACCAGAAGCAGTAGATTTAAGTGTCACAACATACTAAGTAGGAGGAACCACAGAGGACAGTAGTTTTAAATTTCTTAAACCTTTGATTCGGAGATTGATTTAACGCCATCTCCAGGGTTGGCATTAAATTTGTCACGTTAAAAAGTGTGCATTGGGCACCCAGCAATTTTCTGCATCGGGGATAATAACTAATAGCCTCATCTACATGGAATTTACATGTGATGAGTACTATCGGCTATGCATTTGTTTAGGTGCACATTTTGGTCACACTAATCTCCTTATTGCATTAGGCGCTAGTCTAGCGTGTCCAACCACATGTAAACCTGTACATTAGGCTAGGTGCACTTTATTGCATCGGCTCCATAGTGTGAGCATATTTATTTGCTGAAATTGTCAAATATTTTTCTGACAAATCTTTGTAAATCCTGATTTTGGGTGAATTACTCTCCCTATGCATAAGAGTACTGTTGGAGTACTGCCTTAGAATTTCAGAATGAGGTAGTTCTTATTATGTATTTTCATTTCTATTCAAACTTCATCATTATTTTCAGCTTCTTTATATATTTAGAATTAGTAGCTTGATGTAAATTTAGTGTGAAACAGGTATATAAGAAAAATCTAATATTTTAGAGTTGATATTTCTATTCAATATCTCTATTCAGCAAGAATGAACTATTGAAAAGACACTGGAACTTCTAAATTATTAACTTTCTTCAAGTAAAATATGTATTGCTGTACAGTGGCAATGTATAGTGAATGTGCTAAAGCTGGTTTATTGGTCTAAAAGGAAAAGTAGGCTTAAAAAGGGCAAGTCTTTATCCCTGCCACAGACTGAGCAGAAAGACAGGACTAGGATGCCTAAAGGCTAGGCCAGATAGGAAGAAAGCCAGGAATTTTATTTATTTATTTATTTATTTAAAGACTTTTATATACCGGTATTAGTGGGGACATCATACCGGTTTACATTTGAACAGCAGATAGAAATTACATGTTAACAGGGAGTTACAACTGGGAGGGAGAGTCACACAAGAGCAGAGTAGACAAGTAACTTAACAACTAGTGAACAGGGAGTCCTTGGTAGCAAGGAACAATGGGAGTCCTTAATATAAGGAAAGGATAGGATTGCTTATGTGAGAGTTCAAAAGTGCAATCATTATGGAGGGGTGAGGGACGAAGAGAGGTGTGTTGGATCTATGTAGGGGCATGATGAGGATGAGGGTGGGAGGGGGGAGGTTAATTCGGATAGTTCAATTCAACAGTTAGAGATCAGATTAGCTTAAGATGTGCACTGAGGTTGCCCACATATTCTCTGGTATACATTATGACAGCATGCTTATGGTCAGTACCTCTAGGCTCCCATGATTGTGTGGTTACAAGAAACTGCATAATTAGTTTGTTGCCACATATTTGCCAACCTGATTCAGAATCAACATTCCTCAAAGCTTTCCCACTCTTAATTCAATCATTTGAAGAAAGCTGCCGAGGTGCCTGCCTGCCTTCATTCTCAGCTCTCTCTCTCTTTCTGCTCCTGCCCCAGCCTCTCCCCTCAGAAACAGCCTGCAGGGAACCCTCTTCTTCTTCTATTGTCCCTCTCCCATCTCACCCCCTCAAAAACAGCCTGCAGGAAACCCTCTTCTTCTGTTGTCCCTCCCCCTCCCCCACCCCTTTCCTTCTGTCCTGATGTGAACAGGATGGGAGGGGTGAAGTTGGAATAGACAGAGAAAGCAGTTAGAATGTTTGATTCCTGAAAGATTTAAATCCTTTTCAAACCAAAGATGATTTTTTATATAATTCCTTAATGGAGTGATGTCCTTTTAGAAGAATTTTGTCTTTAAACAAAGATTCTTGCGCCTGTATATGTGTTCAACCATAAACTTGCTACAAAGACTTGGACATATTTTTTGGAAGTCTGCAACTACTAATGTCCTGCAGCTATCAGAAAGAGCATTTATTTAAATTCATGGAAGCCTTGATGACTTGCAGTACTGCTGACAAATTTCAATCTTGTGTTAAGCTCCTTTTTGTATCTGTTACCATTTGCCCAATATATATGCACATATTTTTCTGTATAATTAACTGCATGACAAACTGCTGATCCTGAGGGCATTTTCAGCATACATAATCTCATCTACTTGGAAAGACGTGAACTTGTCAAAAAATATTTCAGTTCAAAATAAAAGTAACATTTCACAGTTAAGTTTGTAACATATGTTTTTATGTGATAAATGGTTTTTTTGTACTTGGTAAATTTTAGTTATAGAAACATAGAAACATAGAAATGACGGCAGAAGAAGACCAAACGGCCCATCCAGTCTGCCCAGCAAGCTTCACATTTTTTCTCATACTTATCTGTTTCTCTTAGCTCTTTGGTTCTATTTCCCTTCCACCCCCACCATTAATGTAGAGAGCAGTGATGGAGCTGCAACCAAGTGAAATATCAAGCTTGATTAGTTAGGGGTAGTAGGGGAAGTAACCGCTGCAATAAGCAAGCTACACCCATGCTTATTTGTTTTACCCAGACTGTGTTATTCAGCCCTTATTGGTTGTTTTTCTTCTCCCCTGCCGTTGAAGCAGGGAGCTATGCTGGATATGCGTGTAGTATCAGTTTTTCTTCTCCCCTGCTGTTAAAGCAGAGAGCTATGCTGGAAATGCATTGAAAGTGAAGTATCAGGCTTATTTGGTTTGGGGTAGTAACCGCCGTAACAAGCCAGCTACTCCCCGCTTTGTGAGTGCGAATCCTTTTTTCTTCTCCCCTGCTGTTGAAGCAGAGAGCTATGCTGGATATGCGTGAAGTGTCAGTTTTTCTTCTCCCCTGCCGTTGAAGCAGAGAGCTATGCTGGATATGCGTGAAGTATCAGTTTTTCTTCTCCCCTGCCGTTGAAGCAGAGAGCTATGCTGGATATGCATTGAAAGTGAAGTATCAGGCTTATTTGGTTTGGGGTAGTAACCGCCGTAACAAGCCAGCTACTCCCCACTTTGTGAGTGCGAATCCTTTTTTCCACATTTCCTCTTGCTGTTGTAGCTTAGAGCGATGTTGTTATATAGTTATATAATGATTTTCAACTGAAACAATTTTTTTTGGGATATCAGAAGTGTGAATCATCATGCAAATTATTATAAAATTTGCCACAGAATTGCGTCAAAATTTTGAAAAATTCTGCCACAGAATTTGCTAACCCGAAATTGATTACAGCTACTCAGTTTACTTACATATAAGTAATTACATAGCTGTAATCAATTACGGGAAGATTTTCAACCAGCCGCGCATGTAAATTCCGGTCTTTACACATGTGGCTGGACCTTGTGCGCGGCAGGTGAATTTTCGAAGAGGCTCGGCCACGTGCGTAAAGGCCAGTACGCGAATAAGTGCCGGGCCTCTTCATAGGGGCGGGCCGGAGCGGGGCAGGGGACGGGCCGGGACAGCACCATTGTTCACTGTCCCAGGCCGGGCAGCAACTTGCTTCACCACAGGAGCTGAAGGAAGTTGCACAACAAAGACAAATGCCAAACGGTTTAGGGGGTGGGGAGGAGAAGGGAAGAGGGAGGGAGTATGGGTAGGGGTTAGGGAAGTTCCCTCCCAGTCCGCTCCTTAATTGGAGCGGACTGGGAAGGAACTGGGGAAGGCCGGAATGTGTTGCTGCGCAGAAATTGCAAAAATCGCCCCCTGTACATATGCGCGCGTATTATAAAATCCGGTGCGCATGTGTGCGCGGCCCACAGATTATCCACCATGCGCACGCTGGCGCACACAAGGTAGAAAATCGGCACATCCGAGGGTGAGCACCGGGAAGTGTGCTGAGCTACCAGACTGGATGAATTTCAAAATTTGAAGTCTTTCCATATAGTCCTAATGAAACTATCCAAATTAACCTCCCCCCTCCCACCCTCATCCTCATCATATTAATCAAAACTCTGCGGCCCTTCTTTGCCATGGCAGTGAGCTCACAAGTCTAGATCCCCAAATCATTACCACCAAAGTGAATCATAATGATTTCCAGCATGCATCTGATTCATAACTGCTCCAGTTTTGTCAACATCAGCTAATCCCATCTCATTTCTCTTATTTCAAACCACCGTACTTATCTGTTCGCATCAGCCATGCCCAAGAGCTCACCAGAAGGACACGTGTGAGATCTATGAGTCTGGTATACGAATTAGTGACCCACAACCCAGGCACACCCCTTCTCGATTATGACCTCCCAAGTCCATATGAAGAAAGACAGTACAGTTACTCTAATTATTGTGTTCTTCTCCCCCTAATGATTGTGGGCTAATGGGAACAGTGTGACTTTTTTTGTCCCTATTTCTTCTTTTTATGCATTCCTTGCTTCTTGCAAGATTATTCTTGTTTGTAAATTAAAATCCTAAAATAAAAAGTTTAAACACATTTTTTTCCTTTCAGGCAGATTATATGGTTACACAATTTAGATTTTACACAGTGTTCACTTCACATGCCTGTTATCTCAACTGATTTTAAATATGTCTGAAATATGTAAAATATGATAGCCTTTGACATCACAAAAACCTGTCACTTTTCAGAATTTGTATCATCACTTACAGAGCTTATGCTATTTTTATCATCCAAGCCTTGATTATTCTCAAACATTTTCCCCCAGAAAAATCAGTCCTGGACATTTTCTTGCACAGAAAGGAAAGGAACTCTGAAGTAAAAACATGTCTAGGACAGCTGTGAGAAAAGCGCACTATTTAAACACTCCTTTGAAGTTTTGCAGTGATTGTTATCCCTGCTTATACACAAAAATCAGACGTCAGGTTAATGGGTGTGATTCCTACTCCAAATTTATCTCCTACATTTGGAAATGGAAGGAGTCTTAAACATTTAGGCTACATTTACTTTTGGAGATGAACAAGAGGCGTATAAAAGAACTTCCTGAACACCATGTCCCTATCCCGCTGCTATTTCTAATTATCCTAATTCTCGAGCAGACATTTTGTTCTTATCTTATTAATGTTTTGTTTCTATCACATATTACCAGGCTGCTGTCCTGTTCCACACAGGGATACAAATTTATTTAATAAATAAGTGCTACATTCCCTAGCATTGGTTTATTAAATATTTTCCTAGGTGCTAAATGTTGGTTATTGTTGAGCTTTTCCAGCAGTATGTGTGAAATTTTACAGATAACACTCATATGCGCTCTAAGCCTGCCTTGTATTTTGGTGCTAAATGTTCTTTCATCTCACATGGTGCGTTACATTCATGTCACTTTACTCAGATTTGTTGTGATGGGTACATCTTGTACAGCAGTTGTAAGGATTTACATTTTATGACTCATTCACATTTAATGTAAAAACTCTGATCTTATTGCTGTCTTGCACATCCATGTAATCCACATGCAATATATATTTTTAAATTTCTCTCCCTCCCCTTCTCCAGAAAGTATAATTGCTAAAGCTGTAATACAGCTATATATATAAAGCATTCCCTTGTGGTACTATCTTGGCACAATGGTAAAACTAATGTTGCTTTATCCTTAATTTTTAAAGAAAATACTGAGAGAAGTATCCTTTTTATGATAGCACAAGGTGCTTATATTGATATTTTACTGATTCAAGAAAGGGGTTGTAGCTGGCAACCATTAAGAGGTATTTCTGGTACAGATATCACTGCATCCAAGATTATGGTATCAGACAGGATATGAACAGAAGTTCATGGCACAAAGAGAAGTCTGTGATCGTTCCTGTGAAAATAAAATGAATATACAGTGAAACATAATCATGAGACATCATAAAAGCTAAGAATTAAAAACTGAGGGCCCGAGAGGTAGTAAATACGGTTGGATCACATCACAGACATATGTGCTGAACCACAAAGGGTGACACATTACATAAGTATACATTTTAATTTTATATCTTTTCCTTAAGATCTGTCCATAAAGGCTACAAATCACATTCCTAGAAATTGGCAGCTATTTAATATTTTAGCAAGTTTTTTAGGATTAATTAGTATGATAACATTTTCTTTTTGAACACTGCAATACTTTTTCTTTAATAAGAAGATGTTTCATTGGTTCAGATGTTACCCCTTCCCAAAAAAATATTTTCTGTAGATAATAAGAACTATTAACCCAAGTACAAGTAAGTTAAACTTTAATCTTGACCTTAAATCCTATAAATCCTATTAAATTATGAACATAATAAAACCAAAGAGCAGCCCATCAAAAAAATAAAATAAAATAAACCGCTGCATCACTTATAACAAAAGAGCATGAAAATGTGAAAACCGAAGCAGAAAATCAAATTACAATATCAGCTATCAAAACAGAATAATGTAGACCAGCAAACAGAATATTGTTCTGGAAAGATACAAATAAGATGTAAATAAAATACTGAGAAGTCAGTAACCCAAAAACCAATACAGCAGGTTTTGTGTAATCTGGATTGGGATTTTCAGGAGTTGTATATGAATTGGGATGATTTCTGTAATAGAGGGGGTTAGTAAGTGCAGGGCATTTGGAGAGAATATTAAATTGCTCTGTAATTTCTGGATAGAATGTATTATATTTTGATATCTTTGATATTTTATGGAATTTAGAATGTATTTTATTTTATTGTTTATATGTTATGTAAGAGGGTTTGATAGTTGGAGAGAGAATATATTTTTTGTTAACATTGGCAGCTCGGTCATCCCCCTCCTCCCCCCCCCCACCAAACTCTTCGTGCCTGACCCCGTTTGCCACTCACTCACCACGGCACTGGAAGGTTAATCCCTCCAACCCCCATTAACAATCAGACGCTATAGTTGTGGTATAATAAAGACCACAGCTTTATTGAGCAGTAACATGAAGTAATATATACAGTACCTGAGCTGTCGATATCACATGCGATATCATCATGCCGCCCCCCACGATCTGCCGTCCGCCACGCTCGGGCAAATCAACCAGGGTCTATCTGACACCCCACTGTGTTTGAGCAAGGGAGGCCCACCCCCGGGTGCTACCACGTCCCAATGTCCCCTCAAGAATCATCCTTACCAGGACATATTACAACAATTAGACCAGCGGCATGTCAGACATCGCCTTGGCCCCCCTGGCCCCGGCTCAAGTACCCCACGACCAGCATGAGGCAGTTACTATCTTGCCTCATGCCCCCCCCCACCCCCATCACCTAGCTGCGGCCATGAAACACCCTAATGCCCAGGATTTCCTCTAACGCCTCTTGCAATGCAATATTGAACAAATCCTGGCCTTTGTCTGATAAATGTACCATATCCTGCCTGTAAAGCCCACCACATTGAATATCGGCCCACCCATGTTGTATCTGACCCCCGCCTAAGCCGTGCACTCATGAGCCTACCTGCCTATTCAACTTCCTGAGTCCCCTCTTCCATAACTTACAGTCGCCCCGTTTCCTGCGTGTTATAATGTCAGACCATACCAAGCAACTGTGCCTGAATAAGGTAAATAATGCCTTAAAGTCCTCCTGAATAACTTCCAGCAACTGCCTACAAGACAATCTCCCAAGATCATTACCGCCCATGGATAAAAATAACATGTGGCTGTGTGCATGCCGCTCTTCGAAACCACATCAAGGGCAAAAGCTGTTCTCACAGCATGCCACGCTGGCCAATCCATTCCACGTGGACCCTGGATGGTGCCAACTCCAAATGCTCACTTGCCCTCCTGGCTGCCCAAAGGACGAAGGAGTGTCCCACAATCCATACTGTCCTTTGCCCGTAATTAACAACAGTGTTAATTACCATCCGAACCCATTCTCATATACAAATTAACTGCGGACGACTTCCACCTGCCTATTTTTTGTATTATTTCTACATTTAAGCCCGCCCTCATGGTACTAGTCACTGTGCCAATCCTGAATGAGTGAGTGCCAAACTTCCTAGGATTTAGCCCTAGGAAAGTTACTGCCCTCCTAAACACCGCCGTAAACTGATACTTGGTGAGTGGTGTTCCGTTGGCATGTATCAATAAATGAAGTCCCCCGGAAGGTCTGCCTGATAAATATATTTCCAAATTACGCATTGGGCAAGTGACTTGTGATGGAACCTGCCTCAAATATAACAGGTCCCCCCTTTCCTCCAGGTCAGTCTTTGAACGGTGTATTATTAGAAACACTGCTCTGACCCTGATCCTAACATTTCTCATCTAAATGCCATTGTCGGTCTTGGATGCGGCCACCAACTCACTCACCCTCAACGCTCCGAAAATGGCCAATGAGAAAGCTGCCCTAAAGAGGTGAATTTCAAAATCGGAGCTGCACACCCTGGCGAGGGTATCCCATAATTGTATTAGTAGCTTGTATGTGATAGGCTTTCCAAGATCCTTCCTTTTACCTACTCGCCGGCCCCACCCTAATAACATCATCTTTGCCATAAGAAGCCCGGTTGGGTGGCCCCATCCTTGGGCCTTGGAGAAGAAGAAAAATCCAGCAAGGTGACTCACCACAGTCCCCCTGGACAATCCCATCTCCTTAGCCCCAGCAATATATTGAACCAACAGACTTGGTGACACCGGCCCGTGGGCTCAACTATGCCCCGCCAAAAATGCTCACACATGATCATATCCGTGATAATAAGCGGCCCAAGTTGCTGGGGCCAGCGCTCCACGCAACAGCTCAGTGGTGGTCACATCCCAATGCTCTATAGGGACTCCAGGAATGTTGTAACCTCTGCATCCTTGTTCGGAACCTGCATGTAAAATTAATCTCATTTAGCACGCAAGAGTGATTCAGCCACCCCGTTGCTCATGCCTGGCACGCCCAGGCCCTAATGGTCATGTTAAAATGCAAACACCACAAAACTATTTACCTACATAACTCCGCCACCCAGGGGCATTTCGCCACGTGCTTTTTAATAACCTCGAGCACCGCAGAATTATCACACCAAAAATATTAATCATTTGTTGGCCAGTTTTATCCCTCACACTACCAGCACCAGAAGTATGGTGAATAACTCCAGGAATGTTATATTCCTCGTCAGAGCTGTGTTCCTCCAAGCTGCTGGCCAAGGTTTGGTGCACCATGACCCCTGACAATATATTCCAAATTCCCAACCACCTGAAACATCTGAGTAAATGTCTAAGTCATGGTTAGACACAGGAGGATCCTGCCACAATGATACCCCGTTAAATTCACTCAGGAAATTGACCCATATGGAAAAATCCTTCTTTATGTCAGCAGAAACACGAATAAAATGATGTGACCTGCTAATACCTGCAGTAGCCTGGGACAACCATCTGAGAAATACCCTCCCCATAGGGATCATTTGACATGCAAAGTTTAAACTACTGACTAAGGACTGTATGCTGGCCAAGGTCAACCTCCTTGCCGCTAACGTCTTCTGAAGCATGTCGCGCAATTTGTCCAAAGGCAGCCTGGACACCATTTCTTCCAAATCAAGCTCAATACCCAAAAAGAACAGGACCATGCAAGGACCCTTGGTCTTTTCCCCAGCAAGTGGCACTCCGAACTTGGCAGCCATGTCCTGGAATTTGATAAAAAATTTGGCATATATGTCCGACTCAGCAGGCCCCATGAATAAAAAACTGTTGAGGTAGTGCACGACGTTTGGAACACCGACTCACTGCTCCACTAACCAATGTAAAAAGGTACTAAATAACTTAAAGGAAGCACAAGACACAGCGCAAGGGCATGCACTTGTTATAAAAGTACTGTTCCTTGAACTGGAAACCCAATAAAGGGAAGCTACTCAGGTGGACCAGGGCAGCCTAAAAGTTAATTCAATGTCAGTCTTTGCCATCAGAGCCCCCTTTCCACAACTTCTCAACAGTGCCACGGCACTGACAAAAGATGCATATTGCATGGAGCACTCATCCCACGGCAAATGATTGTTCATAGACCTCCCGTGCGGGCGAGAAAGGTTGTGAATTAGTCTAAACTTACCCGGCTCCTTTTTTGGAATGACCGCCAAAGGAGAGAACATCTCTGCAAATGGCAGATCAGTGAAATGGCCAGCTACCCTGCCCGTTGTTATCTCATCGTTAATCTTCTGCTGCACTATATCCGTGTGGAGCGATACCGAACCCCCACTGCGCACCACATTCTTTGGAATCTAACTCTGAAAAGGAATTGGGAACCCCAGTCAAAACCTTCTTACAATCTTGCAAGCCACCCTACAGTTGGGGTAGCGGTCCAGCCAGGGCATCATCCTGCCCAATTGGATCGGAGTTGGTGCCCTGAAATGCTCTTTGCAGAACTCCCTATGCTAGATCTCTTTGTGCACCTCGCGGCTGGGTGAGACCCAGTGCAAATGGAGCAGGCATGCTTGAACTTGCAATCCTGAAAATTGCAATTAGATTTGTTAAAGTGCCAACAGACCTTGTTATTCATGGAAACAGAAGAAGAAGGGATGACCGAATTACTGGGTTATTGCGCTGCCACCCCACCTGCGCCCATGTCAACCGCTTTACTCTTCATCTGCCTAAGCCACAGCCTGACATCCTCCATACCCCAAGACATGAACCAATTCTCCTCCATTTTGTCCCGGAAATGCTCATCATAATTTAGCTTCGCCCACCCCTCGTATTCCCTATATGCCTCAAGAATGGTATCAGCATGGCTCAATATCGGTCCATACTGAGCCGTATCATTCTGCCCCACTATGCTGATCATCCTGAGAAAAGCCCTGGTCCAGTTAACTATATTCCTCGGAACCTTCGTATCTGGACCACCTGCCCCCTCCTGACATTTGCTCCTTTTCCTGTTCTCCTTCTCCCTCCTCCCTTCCATTATGCTAAAAATATCAATATATGTGCGCTTATTGATTTTCTTCCGCATCGCCCTGGGCACGCTGTCCCACAGTTGTGACAGGGTAGTCAACGTAGGTGGCCCCTTGTTCACCTCAGCCGCATCCTCCAAGTGCCTGAAAATACCCTTGTCACCAGATTAATCTGAATCCAATGAATCGGATGAGTTTCTAAATTGGAGCGCACCCTTGCAGACTGCTTCCTGCTGCACTTCTTTTTCCTACCCAGCACTGCAGTTTCCCCATTAGATGTAACCCCCTGACTTTTCCCCGTGGCCACGCTCTCTTTGGGCTGCTCTGAACTTTCGCCCATGCTGGGAGTATCCATTCCCCCACTGCTGCAATGACTGCTGATGCCTCTGTACCTCCGTTGCGACCTGCGCTGCTGACTGTGAAGGCACCTCCATAGTCCTGAGTGCTCCCTCTCACTCTTCGACTTGGCTGCTGTCGCTTTGGGATTGACGCATCGCCTCGCCCATCTCAATGCTCTCTGTCCTCGTTGCTGCTGCTTGCCTGCCGCTTCTGGCTATTGCTGCAGGAGGGACATATGGTGGCCAAAAAGGGGGAACACGAGTAAACATCTGCATAACTCGGGTAACCCGCGCTCCACTGGGCATTACATTACTCACCTGTGGCCCCATACCTAGGGGGCCAAGCCTACATCTGCTGCGGGCCTAACCATGGCATGACCACTGTGCCACCATATCCGGCACCGAATCTGGCACCTCCAGGCATCTGGCCTGTCCAAGGGGATGATCCCTGTGGAGCCGCAAGTACCTGACTGTTCTGTCAACCGTCTACTGACCCATTGCTGGGCCTGCCGTTTCCATGCTGCCCTGGGTACTGGCTTCCACACCCGGCCAGTGTGCCACTGCCTCACCGTCGTTCACCACCACAACCCGGGATGCCTCCATCTGTTGTTCTCTTCCTCCTTGGTTGCAGTGACTACTTGGTGCTGATCCACTTCCGCCTGCCTTGGACTGCCTTGCAGATCTATTCCCGCTTGTGGCCTCGCCTGCATGCTCGGTCCTCCGCGCAGTGCCCTAGTCTGCAGTATGATGTTGATCTTGGCCCACCATGCTCACCACACTCCACCACCCGGAGACCCAAGCTGGTGAATCCCCTGTCGGCAACCTCTCCTACCGTCAGATGACTGGACTGCCTCCTGCGATGATCACTGCCGCTGCCACAGGAATGCCGCCGCTGCCTTTGCCGCTGTCCTGGTTATGATCATTGGTGGATGAACAACGAAGAGGAGAAACAGATGATGGTGGAGCCATGAAAAGAGCCCAGAAGGATGAGTTCCACTGGCTGATCTGGGGAGATGGAAAAGCTTGACTAGTACCCACTTTCCACTTCCCTCCCTAAGGTGGATTCAAACTCGCGGCCCTCAGCATGTTGCGAAATGCCTCACGGCATAAGCCACCGACACACACACAAAATATTCTCAGCTTTTTTTTTTTTTTTTTGAGGCTCGGTATTGCTCTGCCCCGAGCAACAGACCCGAAATCTGCTCGTGTGGCAAACTAATGCCAGGGCTGCCGCAAAATAGTGCTGCCAGGGGCGATGGCCGAGATTCAAATAGAGCCGGTGCATCATAACTATGCGCCGGATGGCTGTTGCCCTTCGTCTGGGGCATGCGTGGGCCCGCAGGAAACCCTTCAGGCCCACACATGCACAAATCTGCTCCCATAGCACCGACGTGGCAGGAGGCTCGACATCGCCGCCGCCCCTGCCAGCCACCCGGTAAGATGCCCGAGGGCATGCCGGATCGGGGGAAGGGGTCGCCTCGCCCGTCGCTATGTTTCTCGGCGCACCGGGCAAGGGGGGAAGGTAGGGGCGGGGAGCCCGGTGCGCTCATTTAGATTTTGGACATAATTCTGCCTATTCCCTTCTCTGAGAGTGGTACTGAGGGTAGAATTTGTGTTATAAGGACATTTATTTTCCACCACTTAATTCTGTGAACTGCTCTGGATTGAGGATTTTCTTCAAAGAAAGGTAGTATAGAAATAGAAATGGTTGAAACCAGGGCTATTCTAGATAATGAATATTTTCTGATAATGACAATTATTTTATGTCAATAAAAGAAACAATAGCTGTTTTGAAGAAAAAGTATTTATGAGTACAAAATAATTATAAAAAGAAAATAGTGGAAAGTTGCATGTGTGGAGTCTGAAACTAAAGCTAAGTGCACAAGTGAGGACTTCAAGCCACCTGGCATTTTGTTTAGAGCATGTAGATGTTGTGGCTTCAAGCTACCTGGTGCCTGATTAGAGCAGATGGCTGTTCGGACGTCAAGGGTGGTAACTGAGTGTCAAGATGGTCATTGTGTGATGGTGTAGGACCTATGGTATAATGTTATAGATATTCAAAGCAGGAAGACTTTGCAGGATAATCAATCATATCAGCTGAATTACAGCACATTATCATGGCATTCAGTCTATCAGTTGGTATGGTGGTTTCTTAGTATACATGGATGACTCATAGATCTCAACCACAGACTCTCAGCATGATTGCCAGAATCACTCAAAGGCATTAAAAAAAAAAAAAAAAAGAAACAAACAAGTTAACTGGCTTGTAAGCATGGCTAGATAACTCTTAGGTACTTGAAACTTTTTCCAGGAACATGTAGAAGCCCAAAGCTTCTGCCCTGCATTCTTCAGTTTGAGTTGTGACAGCGTCCTCGGCTCCTTGATCCATTGGCTGAATGTGGGAGACACAGCTGGATGTGAGAAGGTGGCAAAACTCAGCAACTAGATGAGCAGCACCGTTCAGCAGAATGAACAGTACACACCTCTTCTCATTCACGCCTGGATTTTCCTCTGAAGTAAACAGATTCTTTGTTTGCAAACTTGCTCCTGGACTTGATTTTCCAGATTTGGTGTTAAGGCATCTGCCTCCACTGCCAAAAATATTTTAAGAGAGGAGCAATTCTACTGATCTGCCATAGCTGCATCTGCACATGAACAGCTGTGAGCAAGGCAGGATGGGGCTGAGGGACAGGCTTATGATGCCTTTGCAGTGCTCAAACACCAGATAACAGAAGTTTTTCTGGATGATGGAACACAGCCTAGGGTCTGCAACTGGGTTTTTTTTTTTTCAGATATTGGGACTTTTTTTTAATAATAGGCCTTTGGATACAAGGAACTGCATGATATATTGCAATTACAAATGTCAAAGGTCAATTAAAATAAGTAAAGAAAGAAAGAAATGAAACAGAAAACATTAGAAATATTAATCATTAAAAAACTAAACATGGCCATTTTTCAGTGAAGTTTCAGATAGTTAAAGTATTGATCATTGTGCTTTCACCCTCTCCCCCACCTCCGTGAGGCTACCTCCATCACTCTGTCCCTTCCTAACCAGTCCTCACCACTCTTCCCCTCTAACTCATCTTATTGCCCTTACCACTGCTAATCTCCTGATCCATGCAGGCTGAAGCTACCATCTTCAATTTCCAGTCCATGTGGGCCGCTGTGGTAACTGTTGATTCTGCAAACATTAGAGCCTCATAATATTTTTCTTTTCTATGAAACCCTTGTGATGGCCTCATGGACCATGAGCAGTCTGCAGAATACAGATTGGGAATCACTGTTCTACAGGATGCAAAAGTACATGGGTTTCAACAGTTGGTATTCAGGAAAAAAAACAAATATTCTGAGATATTCATCTTCCAGAGCCAAAAAATGCAGGGGGTGAATGGAGCCTTGGTCATCTATTTAATGTTGTTTTTTGCTTGGAAAGTCAGATTAAGTTAAAAGTCTTGTTTTCAACTGAGTCCCAGGTGGTAAAACCCTTCTGTGATTAAACAATCATGAACTATCTTCTGTTCATTTAAAAACTGCAAAATATGTTAATATCACTGGAACTGACAATAACAGCATGCACGTCTCTGTGTGAATACCCAAAAGATCAAGCTACAAAACAAAGAGAAAACTTCTCCAAGAGTTTTGCATAATAAAATCATTTCATTTTATACATGGAAATGTATTTTTAAAATGTAGGAGTAAAATCAGTGGAAAAACAAGTGTTAGTTTGGCTTAGAGAAAAATCAATACAGCCCATTAAAAAAAAGTACATGAAAATTCTGGTTATATATGCCCATTCTTGAGGAGAGATTGAATTGAAGTTGTGCACTACAAATAACTAAAATACTGTGCTTAGGGGTCAATTCACCCAACTGAGACCAGAAAGGAGGCCATGGTGAATAGCTACTCAGGAAGGCTGGACAAAAAAAAAAAAAAAAGGATAGGAATTGTACAGAAGGCCAAACAGCGGAGAATTAGACAACAATAAAAATGTGGGGTTGGGATGGAATGCATTATCAGTAAGAACATAAGAACATAAGAACATGCCATACTGGGTCAGACCAAGGGTCCATCAACCCCAGCATCCTGTTTCCAACAGTGGCCAATCCAGGCCGTAAGAACCTGGCAAGTACCCAAAAACTAAGACTATTCCATGTTACCATTGCTAATGGCAGTGGCTATTCTCTTGGTGAACTTAATAGCAGGTAATGGACTTCTCCTCCAAGAACTTATACAATCCTTTTTTAAACACAGCTATACTAACTGCACTAACCACATCCTCTGGCAACAAATTCCAGAGTTTAATTGTGCGTTGAGTAAAAAAGAACTTTCTCCGATTAGTTTTAAATGTGCCACATGCTAACTTCATGGAGTGCCCCCTAGTCTTTCTATTATTCGAAAGAGTAAATAACCTATTCACATCTACCTGTTCTAGACCTCTCATGATTTTAAACACCTCTATCATGTCCCCCCTCAGCCGTCTCTTCTCCAAGCTGAAAAGTCCTAACCTCTTTAGTCTTTCCTCATACAGTTGTGCTTTTATTTTAAATGTGCTTTTATTTTAAATCTGAACCAAAAAAATGGGCTATTTTTGGTCCATTCTGAATGGAATAAACTGAAAATGGCCTTTCCCCAAACTTTTCATGTATGTTTGGTTCATTTAAAAATAAATAAATAAATAACTAAAGGGCCTTGTGAAGGAGTGTCCCTGAAAACTCTCCTTAAATGGTGCCAGACCAGACATCTGGCCTGGTCCACCTTAAAACATTTAAACAAACATGTAGCTCTGATGGCGGTTCCCCTGATAATAGGAATAACCGCTTAGGTACAGACAGGCCCTAGTCTCCAGGAGAAGGCAGTTCCTGCAATATTACTGTCCTGAATGTGAATGTTGTAATTGTTTGCACTGCTGAAGGTAAGCAGTTTGAATTCTGTTACTACTATTTGTGTTATAAATAAATCACTGCTTGAGAAGAGAAGGCTGGACTCCTGTGTGTTCCATGTCTCCAGCCCAAGACTACTTGCTATGTGATAGGCCTGCTGGGCCCCTCTGATCCTCAAGAAACTCATGAAGCCGGGCCAACCCAGCTGGGCTGAACTGAATTCAGCAGAGGCCTCCCTGGGCCCCCTCCCATCCCATGAAAAATTATCAGGGGACCTCCGCAGCCTCTACTGTCCCCTTCTGTGGAGTTCTTGAAGAAGAAAGGAGCAGGAATGATGCCTACTCACTCCTGCCCTGCTGATGCCCCTTTCAAAATGGTGCCAGCTGGCCCTGAGACTGGTGCCAAAGTGATGTCAAAATGCTGCCCGTCTCAGGACCATCTGGCACCATTATGTTGTACCTTTTTGCTATCTGCACATTCTTTATTTTCCATCCTTTACTCACAGCTGTCCTTTTCAGTAGGGACAGCATTGATAAGACATTTTATGCATGCTGTGTAATCGTCAACTCCCTTCATTGCTGCCATTGCCTCACAACCTCCATTTACTCAGCTGCGCAGCTCAGCAAGGCTGGGTGTACGGGTCAATTAAGTCTTATCTGTCATAAAGAAGGGATCCATAAGTATATCACCTATCCTATGTCCTCAGCTATCATGCCATAATAAAAGGAGGTTCAGCTTTCATATATCGCACTCCTGCTACTACATCCTTATCTCTTTCTACAACCCAACTTAGCCCTAGCCACCATCCTTTGTTAGAGGTTTCTCCAGAATTATTGCATGCATTAATCAATAATGACAAATATGGCAGTCATAAAACCTTAGAAATTGCTGGAAATGAAAGCATGACTGCTGTCACTAAATCTTACGGCCCTGTTTATAAAAGCAGTTCTGCATTGACCGACTGTATGGCAAGATGTATTCCTACAGAGTGACCTTTGCTATTGTAGATGTGGAGTTTTCAAACATCTTTACTGTCCCACCCTTGTGGACACACTATGTAGTGTAAAAATGTTAATGACGACATCAGCTAAGGCAGGCCTCCATTCTTGCAACTGCTCTTTCTGACTGCCTACTGGAATACCAGAGACATGTGCTGAAGGGTCATCCTTGCTATTCTGGTAAAAGAAAAAAAATCATAGCAATCCACATTCAGTGGGCTGGTGAGCTGGTGGATAAAACTAGCCTCTCACTGAATATACTTGGCTAAAGTTACTCATTTAAAGTTATCTGTGTATCTTTGCTGCTCACCGGCTTACTCAATATTTGGGGAAAAACCTTTGCAGGCCATCAGTTGCTTTCCTTCTACACCACCTCTAAATTAAGAAAAAAAATCAGAGCCTTAGTGGCCCTGTCCCACCTTCCCTGCTTAAAATTGTTAGGCAGTATCCCAACCAACCCATCCCCTGAGCTCCCCAAAGCCTTCTATAACCCCAGCAGGAGGAGAAGAACTTACCTTATCCCCATGATGTAGAAGTGTTATGGCAGGGGGAACCACCAGACCCCCTCCCCCTCCCCTCCCCCAACCACACACATATAAACAAGTCATCCTGTTTTGCACCCTGTACCTTTAAAGGTTTTCCCATGTACCCACCAGCAGCTCTCTGAGCATCTAGCGTTGCTCTGATAGTAACATAGACAGCGTATGCCAACAGAGTTGCTGTCAGAACAATGCTGCATGCTTAGCCAGCAGGACTAAAACTTGTGTCCTTCCAGCTAGGCTTTTCCTCATATTAAATGTGGGCTTCTTGGAAGTGGTGGGAGTGGGGGATGGGCAGGGGTTTGACCAGGATTTTCACTTCAAGCAGGTGGGAGACAGGTTCTGGTGCTATGCACCATTGTGGCTATTTGCGGGTAGAAGTAAGATTTGGAGGGAGGCATTAGGCCCACATTTTTAAGGTAAGGGTGGCAAGAGGGGGATAATGGGGGCTGCCACTTCCCTGGCATTACACTTTCACATCACGGAGAGGAGGTAAGTGTTTCTCATCCTCCTGCTGGGATTATGGAAGGCTTTGGAGGGATGGAGGGGGGATGGAGGGGAGGTAGTGCCCCACATTTTTAAGCAGTAAAGAGAGGCTGGGCCACTAAGGCTCTTGGCCTGCAAGGTTTATTTTAACTTATCCGGCTATATGCTTAATATTGCTGGGTAGATATAAAGTTATCCAGGTGAATGTATCCTGATAACCTAAGCCTTATTAGAGCTAAATATCAGTATTACCCAACTAAGTTTAGGTTCTGCTCCCACACCACCTTTTTTTTTTCCCATTCAGGAAGTTTTAGCTGGGTAATGACTTATTTGACTAATACCCATTCCGCAGTTAAGTTTGAATTTGGTCAGACAACCCCCTTTGAATATTGACCTCATCTTGAAATTATGTCCGATTTCTGAGGATGGCACACTTTATTGATGTGTCCATTTTTGCAGGGAGGGTGAGAGTTTGTATGAATGGTAGGTCATGCTAAATATTGTTTCTTTTTTATGCTTTTTCATATATGAATGGGAAAGATTTATGTAAAAGGGATTGCTGTTCATCTTGCTGTTCATCCAGCTGTCTGTGGGCACAATAACTCCAAAAAAGGAATGGAAATTCATTAAATTAGGCATGCGAGTAAGCAATAGACATTGCTTACTCGCATGTCTATTTAACATTCAATATTCACCTTTATATTACCGCTTACTGCAGACCATTAACGCTACTAAAATGCCTTGTAAAAAGGTGAACACACACATACTATTCAATACACGAATAAGTTTATTTGTTATTATGTTTAAATTTGTTAAATTTTTTTTTTTTTTTTTTTTAATTTTATTGTTACTTTCAATATTCCCTGAAATAATGTTCAATGGTTGATTAGTTATTGTTCTGTGTTCCATGTAAAAAAACCCCGGTCTAACCCCAAGACCAGGGCAACCTTTTTGTTACTTGTAAACCGGATTGATTTGTATTGCATACAGGAATTCCGGTATATAAAAATTAAAAAATAAATAAAATAAATAATAAATGCAGGAAGAAAATGTGAATATTTCAGACAAATTCAAAAACCAGAAACATAAGATCAATATTTTCAGAGAACAAAGTCTTCACAAAAAAGTCCTCATTGCTTTCTATGCGCAACTGTTAGAAGCAGTTTGAACAGTTTGGAATGGAGCACTGACCAGTGCTCCATTCCAAAAGCCCCCCCCCCCCCAACCCCACCCTATTAGCATTTTGCCAAAGAGCAACAGAGGCAGAAAGAGAAAGGATGGCACAAAAAGGCACTTCCAAGGTGTGTGCATATATATATATACATATATACATCTCCATTCCCCACATACCCTCACATTCACCCCGCACACACCCCATATACATCCCACTCCACACTCCCACAGCCACTCCCACACACCCCACACATTCCTACACTCCTCACAAACAGGCACCCTCCATACACATGCCTCATACAACTGTTCCCAGCACATCAACACTCACCCATACCTACACTCCCCACATAGATAGGAAAAATAAATTATGCACCTTCTCAATTTACCTTCCCCAGCTACACACACTCACCCCACACACTTACCCAAACCTCACTTCTCACAGCCACATACCTCCCACTTACACACATATAGCCATATCCCCAAAAAACCCACACCCCACATTATATCACCACATATCCATCCCCAGTACATATCCTAATGCCCCCACACACCACTTACACCCCCATATATGTACCCATATTCCCCAGACACCTTCATGCACACTATATCTTGCCATACATTTATCTTACACACAACACCCACACAAACACCCACATGCACCTGCCTTCATAATCACATCTGCTTCTTATAAACACTCAGCCATATCTCCAAATGCCACACTCCACAACCCCCATACAAAAAGAACCTTTCTACAAACACCTCTCACTCATGCACCCCTTACCCATCCAAAAACACACCTCACACATCAATCCCTAGATGTCCCCCACACATCCACACTAAAGACAGCACTATACCCCCCACATGCACACCCTTCCACCACACACACAGACATCCCCAATACACAAAATCCCACCTAATTTATACTCTCTCATTCAACCACATCCTCCATTCCCCCTCCCACACTTCAACTACCCCTATAGCCATAACCCACACCCACACAATCTATGTTGGAAAGCATTTCTGAAGCCATGCCTCCACATGCATTCCCTTCTTGATCTGTTTTTCAAAGGGACTAAGCAGTAATTACCAGAATGACATTGATCTAGGACATCCATAAGGGCACTCTCCCATATATCATCCTATTCCCATTGACCCTTTGGTTGTATGAAAGCTTTTCAATAGTGCATGGCCCTTGTTTGTGTGTCTGTTCTTTGTATGTTTTCACTTTACAGTCTTGGTATTGGGCATGGTTGACGTTACAAAAAGGTATCTACCGGTTCTGTGTGATATGTCTGCTTAATGATGTAGTTGAGACCTGTCCTATTACTGTTACATTATGTTTCTTTTCTATTCTGTGGGATCTACCTTTCTTATATGACTGTTTCTACCTTTCTTTTATTTATTCTTTCTTTCTGGTCTCTAATATAATTTTGGAGTGTACAGAGACCATCCGGGGGCAACAGAACGCTTTTTCTGCTTGAGGGGGGCCAAGTAAATCGACCAAGCTCTGTCTCCTCTTCCCCCGACTTTGCCCTCGTTCCCACTGCCAATTTCTTACTTTTTCTTTACAGTTAATGTCATTCTTTCTTACATACCTTCTTTACGTAAATCATAGAGTATAATGATTCGTCCCCAAACCAACCAATTTAAAGCTTGTTCCTAGACATAGTGAGAAAGGAGAAAATGACAAAAACAGCATTACCAAAGAAGTGCCAGTACTAACTGGCCGATTTTAAAAGCCCTACACGCGCCAAAGCCAGGAGATACCAGCGTGACTCGGCCTGGCACGTGCTGCACCGATTTTAAAACCAGCGCGGGTACATGCACATCTCTTGGTACACGCATAAAATTGTTCTCACCAAAAGGGCGTGGGCTGGGTGGAGCACGGGCAGGACATGGGTGGGCTGGGTCTGTAGCATGAATCCAGCGTGTAAGTATTTGTGCACACAAGTGCGCGCCGGGGTCCTCTACCGCATAACTTTACTTCTGCTATGGACACATCGTAACACAAAAAAGACATCAGTTAGCGGGATTTTAAGGGTTTTTAAGGGTTTGGGTAATTTGGTGAAAGGGAAGCAAGTTAGCTAGGGAGTTTAGGAAGTCCTCTCCTTTCTTGGGGCGAACTTGGAGCAAACTGGGGAAAAAGGCCTATTGTGCTGCCACACAAACCTACTAAAAATTCCTTCCTCTTATGCTCTCAAGACTGCATTCGCATGCACATGCGCACATCAATATAAAATTGTGCGCATAAGTACGCTCGGAGAGCCGATTTTATAACTTGCGTGCATATATGCGCATATACTCGTGTATGTTATAAAAGTGGTACGTCCATGTGTGCAAGCGCGTGCATGGGTCTTAAATTTCACTTCTAAGTGATTATCCTGTACTATGTATGGAGAGAGAGAGATCATCAAGTACCAAAATATAAAATTGGAGACCAAGAAAATGTGGACTACAGAGGTCAATATTCAAAAGTGAACATTTAAATGATTAACTTGGAGTTAGATGGATAACTTGGATAAGATGGAGTTGGATGGATAAAATGAGTTAGATGGTTAACTTGGAGTTAGATGGATTAACTTGCCGTTTAGATTTATTTATTTATGTGTAAGGTTTTATATACCGTCATTTAGAAAAATTCCATCGCAACGTTATCCATCTAAATGGCTTTGAATATTGACTTCAATGAAACAGCTCCTAATTGTTTGCGCACCACTCACCTTATTTAAAAGAATTTCCGAATCACCTTCATACGCTGCCTGTATATATTACATTGTGCAAGCTTCAGAAATAATGTCTTCACAAGACAAGTATTAAGAAGAGCACTAGCAGTAAATTTGATAGACTAAGATCATATTCAGCATACCCTGGCTTAAAAGTGAGGCGCATTCTCGCTATGGAATGTGCACTATAAACCCTGTACCTCGAGTTTTGTAAATATATGTTCTACATTCACAGAATCCCCCACCCCCATCCCTCCAAGTATGGATGCAGAGGAGAACGGGAACATTTTTCACACAACTCACTATGCAAAAAAAAAATTCATATTCTGCTGTCATCTCAGTAATAGCAACACAAACTCCCTCTGCTACCAAGCACATTGTGAAATAATATAGCATCTAGCAAACAAAACAAAACAAATTCAGCACATATGAAGCAAATTTGCCATATCATAGTAGCACTAACTCCCCGAACTCAAGCAGCAACAACACTACCTATGAAAAAGTAGCCCAGTAAATATTGCACTGGTTTCTAGAACACCAGTCCACATCCTATTGGGAAAACACAACAAAAAAATAACTGTTACAGATCCCTACACACTAGCAGACTATGACTAGGGCCCGGCGGCCCCAACAAAATATAGGCACCCCACCCCTTGCACTACTTTGCTGCTCCTCCCTCCCTGTCCAGCACCAACTCCCAACTCTCTCTCTCTCTCTCCCACACCTCCCCTGGCCCAGAGTGCATCTCTCTCTCTTTTTCCTTCCTTGACCCCACCTCCTCTTTCTCTTTCTCTCTCCTGCCCCCACTAGAGGACCAGGGATGGGGAGAGGACCGGGGACGGGGGAAAGAGAGTGAGGGTGTATGATTGATGGGGAGGACAGAGGATCTGGGATGAAATAAGAGGAGGGAGAGAGAGGAAGGGAAAGAAGTTCTAGGGCCTGGAGAACAGAGTCTGGTGTCAAAGGTAAATCTGGTTTGGCAGGAGGAAGATAGCTGTTCTTACCACTTCTCTGGTCCTGCTTCCTCTCACATCTCTTCTCCACTCCTTTTCTAGCCTATTTATCTCTCACCCACAATCTTGCTTATCCTCTCTATCACACACAGACCCCCATTTATGCCTTCTGGTTTGCAAACCTGTCGGACATTGTCCCCAACCAATCAGCCTGCCCTCAAAACTAGCCAATGCCAGCCCCCAGCTGGACTGCCCTTAATAGCCATTCCCTCCACACCAGCCAACCCCTGCCAAAGAAGGCCAGTCAATCTCCGATCCCCCCTCCAGCCAGCCTGCTTGCTTGTCTTCTTCCAGTCCCTCCAGCAAGCCTGTCACCTGCCACCTGCCTCCCATGCCCCCCACCCCTAAGCAAGCCTGCCTCCTGCCTACCTTGCTGCATAACTTCACCTCTGCAATCTTTGTTGGCCATCCCCAGAACAGCTAACATCGGCACCGCACAGCTCTCTGTGACTTTGAGTGGGTGTTTCCACTCTCACGCTGATCTTGGTTTCAGTCTCATAAGATCATCACAAGAGGAGAGGCACCCATGCAGCTCAAATTCACAGAACTGTGCAGTGTCCATGTTAGCTGTTCAGGGATGACCAAAAATCTCCAACAGAAGGTAAACTTGGCCAGGCCAGGGCCCGGGTGGCCCACCCTGTTCTGCTGCCTATGAACACCATGCAACTATTATTCCTGGGGGATTTCTGCGCTATTGTGGAATGCGGAATTTCTGCAGAATTCCCCTTTCCCACAGATTCCCCCTTCGCCTTGCAGAATTCAGGCCACACTGCCACTTCCAGGCTACCCCCCCCCCCCCCAGCTCTGAACACCATTGCAGGCAGGATCGCGGCAATAAAGGCTCTGCAAGCCTGCCACAAGAGAAACCACGATCCCCAGAAGCATGTGGAAGGCTTGTGGCAGGCTCGTGGGAGACAACGTGGCATGGGTCAGGCTCGCGGGAGGCAGCATGGCATGGGTCAGGCTCGCAGGAGGCAGCATGGCTGTGCTTACAGCCTAGCTCTGTGAGCCTGCCTGAAGACTTGGGCAGCGGCCTTCATACTTACTACCGACTAGGCAGTTTGAAGACTCAAGAGTGGAGTGCAGTATATTATTATTGCAGAAAGAGGGTAATGGGCTGTAAATGTATGAGATGATGATGCTCAAAGGGAGAAAAAAATGATTGGTGGTGGGTGGTGATTGGGGAGAGGAGGGAAACAGGGATAGTAGCAGAAGTCAAAGGAGGATTCATATTTCCATTGTTTCTAGGCAAGGGGTAGGGGGTGGAGGTGCGAGGGGAGAGGAGGTAAATAGGGACCGAAGCAGAAATGAAACTAGGATTCATATTTCCATTTGTTCTAGGCCAGCGATCCGCAACCTTTGGCATGTGTGCCATGGCACTAGACAGTTGAGCAGACTGACTTCGGCCGCTACTGAATCAGGAAGCTAACTCCAAGCTTCATATGTGGCGATAGCAGAAGCCATATTTAACCAAATGTCCTCTCCTGCTGTGCAAGACTGGCTCCACAGCAGCAGGAGAGATCATTTGGTTAAATGTGACTCCTGCTGCTGCGAGGAGCTGGTTTCCTGATTCAGCAGCGGTGGTGGTCATTTTCTGCTCAGCTGCCCAGTACCATGTCGTGCCATAGGCTGCCGACCCCTGGCCTCGAACAAATGGAAATATGAATCCTCCTTTGACCTCTGCTTCTGTTTCTGTTTACCTCCTCTCACCACACCCCCACCATGGTGAAAGAGAGAGGACCCAGAGGCCACCAGTGGACCTCATGCTGGCAGCGAAGAAGAGACCCAGCCCTGAGAGTATATGTATGAGTCCATGTGTTTGTTATGAGCTGGTGTGGGTGAGTAGGTGTCTGCTTGGGAGTCTGTGTGTGTGAGGGGGTGTAAACATGTGTGTGAGAGAGATGATATATGAGAGAATGCATGTGTCTGATTTCATGTAAGAGAGAGAGAGAGTGAGCACGTGGGGGATTCATCCAAAGTCTCCCATTATGGCAGTACATGATGCAGCCATTGGACAAGCTACTTCCATTGCAATTGTATCAGAGCCCATGCAGTGAAGGGGCCTTGCCATGGACACTCAGGTGGAGGGTAGTAACAACTGCTGCCAGTGCTGGCAGACAAGCCAAGTTGCCAGGGACACTCAGGTGGAGGTGTGACAGCAACTGCTGCCATTGCTGACAGATGAGCCTAGTGTCACCGAGGGCGAGTGGTGCTGGGCTGAGGAATTTCCTTCTGTTGCAAGGGGTGGAAGGCTGGGAGTGTCCTTATCTCCACTTATTTACCACCTCTGGAAAGAAATATTTCTTACATTTTTTATACTTGAGTCTACTCCTTTCACCCCATCCTCCTGACAAGACCTGTGCATGACAGAAGCATACTGTGAAGAATTCTCAAGGTTTGAGGAGCAGAGCAGAAATCAAGAAGTCTGCTGAAATGATAAAAACAAGTACCGAAGAAGCAAGTACTTCCCCCTACTAGCCACAACAGAAGTCAATTTGTTTGCCAACACAGTGCTGGCATTGTTGCAGCTCCAGGCAGAACTCAATGGGGCAAGACTCTGCTGCTGCCATATGTGGCCCTACCCAAACCTGCCATTGTCCTGTGCCACAAGCCTGGAGCAGCAGCCTAATGTGTAGAGCAATGGGCTGAGAACCAGGAAAGCCATGGTTCATAGTATAGCTTTTCCCACCAAAATTTCTTGTGACCTTGGACAAGTCACTTCGCCATCCATTACCTAGGGTACAAACTTAGGGCCTCATTTATTAAGCATTTTTCCCATAGAAACAGAATAGGAGAAAAACCATAGTATATCAGGCCAAAACTGTCCCTGCTCTACTACATCCTTGCAGAATTGAAGAGGATGGGAGTAGAATGGAGAGGATAAGTATTTTTCTTCATTGTGTTTCCAGAAAAACACTGCCTTATGGACAGTGAACTAATACTATCTTCATCATAACAAGTCATTTATGAATCAATTAGGAAATATGTCAGAATCAAGTACTTCTCAATGTAGCCAGTCAAGCCCAGAACTCACCAAGAAACAAAGAGACATTTGTTATTTTGCACAACATTGAGCTCGACCTTCACACGCATCAAGAACGTCTATACTAAGATCTCTTGTTTGAATATTCCCTGAAAAACTGCAGCAGATGAGAACAAATTATTCTGTACATTCTGCAATATTCTTCTCAATCATGACTACCAATCTGTGATTCTGGATCTCTTTGCATCCAAAAAACACAAAATGAAGGAAGATGTGCTTCAATGGAGTGGAGGAATCAAACGCCAGAAGACCATCACAAGAACACTGAAAAACAAAATGCAGGTGGATGTAAATCTCGTCACTTTTGCACTTTTACATGATTTTTATTAATTGCTGTGTGTCACCTTGGATAAAGGCACTCAAGAATGTTCTAACTTCCTTTTTCAGATTTGTAAAGCATGGGTGAAGATGCTCATAGGTGCAAATATCCCATTGTCCAAAAGTGAACACTCACTTGTAAGGGAATTTCTCAACAGCAGGATTTGGAATGGTGGTGAAGTTCCTGGAAGAACACAACTGATTGAGACATACTTACCAGAAAAAGAAACATTTACAACTGATGCTTAAATACAAAAAATTGCAATTATCTTTGATGAAACATGTGATGATTATGATGATGAACGTATTGTTTGCACCATTGGAAACTGATTGCAGTGGGCATGTAAAGTCTTTTTGGCAGATACAATGTTTTTAGATGCTGTTAATCACTCAACTGTTGCCCAAGCTGTAGTCAAAGTGGTAAGTGATTACCAGATTGATTATGACAGCATTTTAATAATCGATACCGATAATGCTAGCTATATGAAAAAAGCATTTAATTCTGTGTTTTCTACATTTTCCAAATTCTGTGCATATCACTTTTTTTTGGCACATATTGTTAACTTAGTTGGTGAAACATTCAGAAAGCCTTTTTAGTTAGTTGATACATTTGTAAGGTGCTTCAAAAACATGTTCTATAACTATGGTAGTAGGAAAGCTAAGTACCTCTATTTCTTGAACAAAAAACTGCAAGAGAAATCTCCAGTTGCCAAAGCATCCATGCCTCCAAACCCTGTCGGAACACGTTGAAACAGCTGGTTCCATGCTGTTCACTATCACGTTAAGAATTTTCAGGTTTGCAAAGTGTTCTTCAATGCAGAATGTAATAGTAACTCCCCAGTTTCTGTGCACACTATTCAGAAAATGCAGAATGACCCATGTTCCCACTGTTAAGACTACAGATCAATTTTTTTTAGCAAAAAAAAATGTGAGCAAATTCTCAGTTTAAATCTGGCCTTTGAGAGTAGGAAACCTTGCACTGTTTAAAGTATTTGATCTTCTGGAAGAACTGCAGATATATTTCAGTTCACATCTAGAAATCCCTTCAGAAAGCACTTCTGAGTTCTTTGAATTTAAGGAGGCCAAAAACTTATGTCTTGTTGAAAGACTTGCTTGTCTAGATCTCTTTAAAGAGGCATTCTATGAAGCTTCTTGAAAGCTTGACAAATATTTATAATTTGGCCAACCAGGTCTTAATTATCTGAAGGCTTGTGGGTTATTTGATTGTCATTGAATTTATATTCTGCCAGAACATATGAGCATTTTCAAGCAATACCTTGTTTCTCCGAGGTACCTGAATGTGAACTAAAATTGTTCAAAGATTGTGCCTGAAGCTATTCAGAATCAAGCTATGATAGACCTTCTCAAAGAGAGAATTCCAGATATCACCAGATATCACCAAATTGGCCTTCAATTGTATAAAACTCTTTCTCCAACTCTGCAAATGCAGAGATAAGTTTTTCTCTGTACAATTTGATACTTTTTGCCAGAAGAAAATCACTAAGCGGGTCATTTTCTAAAGGGATCGCACGCGATACCTAGATTGGGGTGGTCGGGGCGGAGCCCGCACTGGAAGGGGAGGAGTCTGGGTGTCATCGGGGCGGACTCCGCAACGACTTCACTGACGGCGAAAGGTAAGACTGCTTATCGCCGCCAGTAATGTGCCCAATAGCACCACCTTTCACGGTGGTGCTATTGGGTATGAAAGCCGGCAGCGATCGCACCGCAGTGGTGCGATCGCTGCCGGTTTTCGCAGGCCCGCCCCCCGCTTTGCCCCCCTGCCCCCCAGTACCGCTCGATTCACTAAGGCCTGCAATTTTAGAAAATCCAGGCCTAAGTTAGAAAAACATGAAGGCACTTTGTTTTCTGTACTATATGAAAACACTGGATTGAGTAGAAGCAGATAAAGATACCCTTAGGGATTTGTCCCAAAATTCAGACCAACAATTAGAATCCTGAAGTCAATGTCCTTCTCCCATAAGTTTTCAAGCAAAAGGTATATCCTTCCTCAGTTCTAAATCCTGAGTCAGTGTCCCTTAAGTGGCAAAGCACTGGCAAAATTCAACCCTCTAGATGTTAGAAGGTATTTATTTATTTCAAAACTTTTATATACCGGTATTAGTGGGGACATCATACCGGTTTACATTTGAACAGCAGATAGAAATTACATGTTAACAGGGAGAGACAACTGGGGAATGGGGTCACATGAGAGCAGAGAAGAATGGTAGCATAACTAAAACTTAGACAACAGGTGATTAAAATACGACCTTAGTAGAACAAAAGAAGATTAAGCTTCAACAGCGGGTGATTAAATACATCCTTAAAAGAACAAAAGAAGCAGGTAGACTCTTCATGGGGCTTGGATCTCCCTATCTATCTCTCTTTCTCTTGGATGGTAAACAACAGCTTGCCATCAGAGTCCCAAAGAAGTGTCCAAAATCCAAAAATCTCTTCTTTTTGAGTGGGCAAGAATCTACAGCAAAAGAACTCAAAAACAACCAAACCAAAACTCACTCTGATAAATACTACTCTCTTCTCTGGCAGGTCACTGTTGTCCCTGCTTAGCTGAGCAGCAGGGAATAACATAACAGCACCTTTTCTTGGCCTTCTAAGGCAGAGGTGGAAATCCTCTTTAGGCAGGTGCAGACAGCAAGTCAAATTCTTGTTGCAGATTGTTGAAAGATTTAAACTCCAACTCTCTCACCCCCCAGTTAAGCATATTACCTGAAAGAGATTGTCTGGTGTTCCCATTTCTATTGAAACTTTGAAAATCATCCAGAGTCACAAAGAAGACTGATTCTCAAATGAAGAAGTTAAACATTTTCTGTACAGTATGATTCTTTCTGCCAGAAGACAATCATTAAGTGAGAAAAATGTGAAGGCTCTTTGTTTTCTGCACTATTATTTAAATGAAAATACTGGATTGCACTGAAATGCAGAATGATGATTTGCAAGAAATAGTGTGTTATTTTGACAAATAAATGTACAGAATTTTGCAGAATTTAGAGAATGTGTGCACAGAATTTTTAATTTTTTGGTGCAGAATTTTCAATTTTCTTGCGCAGAATTCCCCCAGAAGTAAACTATCTCTCTAAAGACAAGAACTCCTGAATCCAGGTTTTGCATTAATGGAAGCATAGGAAGCTAGGAATGGCTTGAGAAAGCCGCAAGGCTCTCTGCTAGAGCAAGGAGCCAAGAAGGACTTGATGTCGAAGCACTGAGGGGAAGGACAGATTGGATTAATTAGGGGAAGAGTCTGGGTGTGGCTCTTCATTGCACTGTTTTATGATGATACAGAATACCTATGCTGGTTTCTTTATTCCCTTTCAACACCAGTATAACATACTGGTTCTTCAGATGAAGAAACCCTATGACCTGAAGAGGAGAAAGGCCACCAAATCCCTCAAAAATGTCAAGGATTCCCTACCCATCTCAGCTTTTTATTTATTTATTTTTTTACAATACTCAAGTTTTACTTGGTACAGCATTTATTACATAGAAACATAAAAACATGATGGCAGAAAAAGACCATATGACTATATGATCTATCTAATCTATTCATCCACAACTACTACTCTGCTCTATAATCCTTACTACTCCCTCAGATATCCCCCTGTGCTTTCTTCAATTCAGGCACTGTCCTTATCCTCACCACCTCCACTAGGAGACTGCTCCATGCATCATCCATTCTCCCTGTAAAGAAATATTTCCTGTAGTCTATCCCTTTTTACTTTCATTCCATGACCCCCTCATTCCAGAGCCTCCTTTCCATTGAAAGAAGCCTGCTTCCTCTGCATTGATATCTTAGAGGTATTTAAATGTCTTTATCATAGCTCCCTTATCCTGTCTTCCTCTACGGTATACATGTTTAGATCTTTAAGTCTGTCCCCATATGTTTTATAACAAAGACCATTGACCATTTTATTAGCCACCGTCTGGATCATCCTCATCCAGTTTATATCTTTATGAAGGTGTGGTCTCCATAATTGTACATAATATTCCAAATGAGGCCTCGCCAGGGACTTATACAGGGGCAAGATAACCTCCTTTTTTCTGCTGGCCATTCTTCTTCCTGTGCATCCAAGCATCTTTATGGTTTTTGCTGTTTCCTTTTCCACTTGTTTGGTCAATGGCCAACTTAAGATCATCAGATATGATCACCTCAGATCCTGCTTTTGTTTCTTGCTTAGAAGAATTTCACACCCCCCCCCCCCCCCCCCGCCCACTGAACTACTTCCTTGGGATTTTGCAGCCCAAATGTATGATGCTACATTTTTTAGCATTAAATCTTAGCTGCCTCACTCTAGGCCATTCCTCAAGCTTTGCTAGCTCCCTCCTCATGGTTTCCACACTATCCTGGGTATTTACCTTGTTGAACATTTTGGTATCATCTGCAAAAAGACAAATCTTTCCTGATAGTCCAAGGCAATATTGCTTTTGAAAATATTGAAAAGTAAAGAGTAGGTTCAAAGACCGTGTTGTGAAGAGCAACTGTAGATGGGGTGCTATAGACACTAACTCCTGGAGTGGTGCAGGGTGGCAAAGCTGAAGGCTAAGCGTGGACAATCCGGTGACGCTGGAATGGAGCTCTGGAGCGTGGTGCTGGCTGGTATAGAGCTCCAAAGCAGAGTGCAGATAACCAGAGGAACAAACTATAACTGAGTGCTGGTAGGAGTGGAGGGAATGCAGGTATATGTAGAACTGGAACGCTGGAACAGACAGGATCTGAGTGCAAGTAAGCATGGACTGGAACAGCAGGAACAGACTGCATCTGGATGCAGGTAATAGAGTGAATGCAGGTATACATGAAACTGGAATGCTGGATCAGACAGGAACTAAGTGCAAACAAGCATGGAAGTGAGACTCTGGAAACAGAGAATAGGGCAAGCCAGACTAGGACATGACAGGACAATCAGGATGCGGACTATACAGAACATGGTACAAGAAAGCCCGAAGGCTGCATAGGCAAGTCAGAGAGAGGCCTAGTATCTTAGAAGAGAACTGGGAGAGGCTTAGCATAGGCCGCAAGGCAAGGAAGGAACCAGAAGACCCCAAGGTCACAGAGCAAGGCTTGGAACAGAAGGCCGTTTAGCCACAAGGCAAGACAAAGGCAAGCTGGGATCAGAACGCTTGGAAGCCAGGAGATAGGACAAAACAAGGCTGGAGTCAGAAGGTCCGGAGGCCATGAGACAAAGCTAGGAATGGCTTGAGAAAGCCGCAAGGCTCTCTGCTAGAGCAGGGAGCCAAGAAGGACTTGATGTCGAAGCACTGAGGGGAAGGACAGATTGGATTAATTAGGGGAAGAGTCTGGGTGTGATCCAGGCAGGCAAGGGGGGCTGGGATAGCTAGGCGAGAGAGCTTCTGGAGATCCCCTGCTAGCATGGAGGCTGAAGCACAGGCTGAGGACAGGAGCCAGAGAATGCTGGATAATAGTTCAGAGCTAAGTTCACTGGGGTCCTCTGGAGGAGGGGAGGCTGCACAGCAGCCGGAATTGCAACAGACTGATCCCTGTGACACTCCACTAGTAATGCTCCTCTTCTCAGAGTGAACTCCATTTATCACAACCCTTTGTCACCTCCCATTCAACTAATTTCTAACTTAGTCAGTTCCTTAGGGGCTTATATCAAGGAAACTTGATTTATTTATGTTGCCTAGTGGATTTCAGGCCTTACTGAAATCCAAGTACATGAGACCTACCTCTGGTAAATCCATATTGCCTTGGATCCTGTAATCCACTGGATTCCAGAAATTGCATTATCCTCTGTTTACTTTTAGCTATGATTCCATTAATTTACTCACCACTGAAGTCAGACTAACTGACATGAAGTTCCTAGCTTCCTCCTTACTTCTACTTTGGTGAAGAGGAACCACATCTACTCTTGACTCTAAAACAGCATTGAAAAAAGTCAGCTAGGCATGCTGCCAAAACTTCTCTAAGTTCCCTTAAAAACTTCAGAAGTATGCCATCTAGCCCCATTGCTTTATCTACTTTTAGTTTAGTTAGCTCCTCACAAACATAGTCTTCTACAAATCATTTGAGGTTTACCTCCCTTCCAATTCTATTTGTGTTTGTTTTCTGTGGTTGTATCCATGGCCCTTCCACAGTGAACACCGAACAGAAATATTTGTTAAGCAATACTGCTTTTTTCTTGCCAGCCTCTACATATTTCTCCCTTTTGCTTTTGAGTCTAAAAATGCAACAGTGAAAGCTATTAGTTTAGCTGCATTTAAAAAACGTTTGGACAAGTTCCTGGAGGAAAAATCCATAAACCATTATTAAGGTGGAGCTACAGAAATCCACTTCTTATCCCTGGGATAAGCAGCATGGAATCTATCTACCCCTTGGGATTCTGGCAGATACTTGTGACCTGGATTGGCCACTGTTGGAAACTGGATACTTGACTTGATGGACCTTTGATCTGACACAGTACGGCAATCTTATATTCTTATGTTCTGTGTCCTTATGTTATGTTCTCCTATTTTATTTTTAACATATCTAAAAAAATGTCTTGTCTTCTCATTTTACCATATTATAGCTATTTTTTTCTTCAGACTCCTTTTGCAGCTTTTAACTTTTCCAGATGTTGTTTTCTGTCTTTCTCTTTCTGCAATCTCTTATAGTTTATAAATGTTAACCCTTTTTCCTTACTTTTTCAGCTACTTCTATAGAAATCTATTGTGACCTCTTTTTCCGCTTACCTTTATTTACTTTTCTAAGGAAAAGGTTTGTTGCCCTTACGATATCTCATTTTAGATTTATCATAGCTCTTCTACTTCCCCTAGATTTTCCCATCCAACTAATGACTAGTTTTCTTGGGGGTCCATTTAACCGCTGTACAGCTTGGCTAGTTAGCCGGATAAACATAGCTGGCTAACTTACAGGGTTTATTCAGGGGTGCAGTAGTGCCCCTGAATATACTCAACTATCTTAAAGCAAGCCAATTATGTCTGAAGACCCTCACCATTGTACCCCACTCTGCGGATCATTGCCGTATCATCTCTACAGAGGTATCCTGTCTCCTGGGTATACTCCACTCCACAGACCCTGTGGTACCTCTGTGTCTGTGTGACTTTCTTGCTACACTCCCCGCTCCGTGGGCAGTGTCTCTCTCCCTGCTCTCTCTCTCCAGTACCTGCTGTCCTGCACACCCCGCAGCTGAGACCTCGCCTCCCAATGGTGAGGCTCACAGGGCTCCTCCTCATGGGCGGTACCATCTCTCACCTCGGCCCAGGGCCCACAAACCCACAAATCCTAACAGTTGCATGAGACTGATCGATGTGTGTAAGTGCAGGAGTTTGGATATAAGTAAAGATATTGAATGTATGTGTGAGAGTGTTAGCATTATATAAGACTGGATGAGCTTGTGTTGGTAGCAAGTATTTGGACAGACATGTGTAAGAGGCAGGATTTGAGAAAGCCACTTTTAAACAGACTATTGCGGTGATGATCATGACACTTTCTATCTTTCTCTCTTTAAAAAACAACAAGAATCAGTTCCCAGACATGTTTCAAATCTTTCTTCACATTCTTTTTCCTATTTCTACTTCGATGGAGTATGATGGAGAAAAACGAAAGATTGTGTCATAGCATAGTTCTCATGAGTCTCCATGGGATAAAAAAAAATATAAAAATGATTATTTTTCCCATAGGAATAATGAATGCCAGAAGTCTACAAGGGAATCTACTTGGATTTATTTCTGCTCTGAGCAGAAATTAATTTATATACAATGGAGACCTCAGTGCATGTATAGGTAGTGAATAACTGTTTGGGGACAAACCAAGAGGCAGAGCACAGTCTGGTAATAGAGAATATAATTAGGCTTGACTTACTGCACACTCCAAATATCTTTTTTTGTGCATATTCAAATAACCTTTTGCCTCTTCTAAGCCACTACAAATAGAAGCCAAATATTTTTTATGACAACAGAGTCACATAAACATAATTTAGCTGCTGTTTGTCAAATGGGGGCCTAAACTTTCAAAGTGAATCAACCTCTTGATATTTTTTTCAAAGCTCAAATATGAACAAAGATAAACAAGCAAATCTTTAAAATATTTTTCTAGTAAAAAATTAAAATCTCAGACAAGTAACAAACTTGAAAGATTTCAAACACAATTTTCTTCATCTAGCCTCAATACATTTTTAAATCAAACTCTTATAAAAGGTTTCCAATTTGGATGTGCACTCATTTGAAATGAATGGGTAAAATGCAAAAAATGAGACCATTTTGGTTTCAGGTATAGACCCCTGGATCAATTAGAGCAGTGGTTCCCAACCCTGTCCTGGGGACTCCCCAGACAGTTGTTTTCAGGTTATCCACAATGAATATGCAAATTTTCTCTCATGCATATTCATTGTGGACATCCTGAAAACCTGACTGGCTGGGGGGTCCCCAGGACAGGGCTGGGAACCACTGAATTAGCGGGTGCCCATGAATTTAAACAAAAATTTATATTTCTCATTCAAGTCTATGGCACTTTGAAAAGTACAAAATCATCAAATGAACTGTGAGGAACAATATTCTTAGGGGCGGATTTTAAGAGCCCTGCTCGCGTAAATCCGCCCGGATTTACGCAAGCAGGGCCTTGCGCGCCGGTGCGCCTATGTTCCATAGGCCTACCGGCGCACGCAGAGCCCCGGGACTCGCGTAAGTCCCGGGGTTTTTCGAGGGGGGCGTGTCGGATCGGCGCGGCGTTTTGGGGGTGGGACGCGGCGTTTCGGGGGCGGGCCCGGGGGCATGGTTTTGGCCCGGGGCGTTCTGGGGGCGTGGCCGCGCCCTCCGGAGCCGCCCCCAGGTCCCGTCTCGGCGCGCTAGAGGCCCGCTGGCGCGCGGGGATTTACTTCTCCCTCCGGGAGGCGTAAATCCCCCGACAAAGGTAGGGGGAGGTATAGATAGGGCCGGGGGGTGGGTTAGATAGAGGAAGGGAGGGGAAGGTGAGGGGAGGGCGAAAGCGAGTTCCCTCCGAGGCCGCTCCGATTTCGGAGCGGCCTTGGAGGGAACGGCGGCAGGCTGCGCGGCTTGGCGCGCGCCGGCTACACGAAATCGGCAGCCTTGCACGCGCCGATCCAGGATTTTAGCAGCTACGCGCGTATCTACTAAAATCCAGCGTACTTTTGTTTGCGCCTGATGCGCCAACAAAAGTACGCGAAGGCGCGCTTTTTGAAAATCTACCCCTTTATGTTTAAGTCAATAAACATATATCCAGATGCTTCTCTTCATCTTTATGTAATTTTATTCCAAAAGTTCCAAATATGAATTTTAGTAGCAAAACTTGAAATTATCACTGTGTCCCATATAAGCTGGTTTAACGTTATGGTCCCCTGACATAGCCATGTTTCACTATACAGCTTCTTCGGGAGGGACTGTAGCTATTAAATAATACAGAATAAAAGTATATATAATAACAGTGTCTATACAGACAAGATATAAAGGCATATCGCATCTTATAACAGCTAAATGGAAAAAATGTAACCAGGAAACATTCCAAACCAGCATACCCCGCAGTGAGCTACAAAAGACAGCATCTGACAGAACCAATTTAAAGTCCTCATAAAATTGGTGCAAAAAAGTCATGTGATGATCAGAAGCCAATCACAAGCAAATGTCATATTCAGAAAAAAACAGACTAGTCTATTTCCCGATTGAGGCCAGTGGGATGTAATGTCCATAATTTAAAAATCCAACATTGTTCCTTTTGTAATAACATCCAGTCCCTGTTACCACAATGTGGAGGTGGGAGAACCCAGTCAATGGCACAAAAATGGAGATCTGAAACAGTATGTTTGTAATCCAGGTAAGGTTGTGTAGGAGGTGCAGATTCAACTTGTCTACAAATACTGCTACAATGCTCGTAGATATGGGTTTTCGGGGGGGGGGGGGGGGGGCGCATTGTTTTCCCCACATATAACAGATCACAGGGCATTTGATAACATAAACCACCCATGACGAGTTACAGTCTAATGTAATATGTAACTTATGAGGTTTATCCAAAGAGGCATGAGTAAAAACAGATAATATCATAGACATATCACAGGTGTGGCAACCCCCGCAAGGTTGATGGTCAGTTGGTGGTGGTAAGAGGATTAGGTTGGAGTTAAAATCAGAGGACACCAGGGATTATGGCGTTGAAAAAAAGCAAAGTGCGGAGGGTCCTTAAAATATTGTAACGGAGCCAGAATAGACCAATTGGGGTGAATCAACTTGAAGATCAACCCTTCATGGATGAATAAAGGAGGATACATGTCAAGTCTGACATTTGTTCATTAGGATGCTGGAGAAAAAGTAGATCTCTATGAATATAAAGAGCTCACTTAAAGGCTCGGTGAATAATCCAACGAGGATAGCCCCTTTCCTAAAATTGTTAGGACATAAATGTAGCTTGTGCAATACATTTTTTTCTAGAACTGCATACTTGCTGAAGGCAAAAAAACTGACCAATTGGAATGCTTTCATGAAGGGAGCATGGATGGCACTATCATAGGCTAGTAAAGTATTCTTATCTGTACTTTTCTTGTAAATCGATGTAATTAGATTATGTTGTGCAATAACCACTAGCACATCTAGGAAAGGTATCTGAGTAGTGTTGTAGGCATGTGTGAATTTAAGGTGGTCATTCTGAGTATTAATCCAATCAACAAAAAACTTCACATGCCAAACTCATCCTCCACCCCATTGCAGACTCAGCAGAACACCAGATTGGAATCCTTCGAGACCTCAGCATCATTCAACTCTTTCGAGATGACCACATCACTTGAAGTCACGAACATTCTTAAGAAACTCAAACCCTCCTCGCACCCGCTGGATACTATACCATCAAACATCCTCATATCAATACCCAACTCCATAGCGAAACCCATAGCAGAAATCATTAACTGCTCACTTAATCAAGGTACCGTACCAGATTCTCTCAAACAAGCTATACTGAAACCTCTCTTAAAAAAACCAAATTTGTCTACAGAAGAACCAGCGAATTTCCGTCCCATTGCTAATCTTCCCTTCATCTCAAAGATCCTGGAAAAAATAGTAAATAAACAGCTCACTGACTACCTGGAAGATCACAAAATTCTGGCACCTTCTCAATACGGATTTCGAAAAACACTAAACACAGAAGCTCTGCTGATATCCCTCATGGATTCAGCTTTCCTAAGCTCAGAAAAAAGACAACCGCACCTCCTTATTCTCCTCGACCTTTCTGCAGCCTTTGATACGGTCAACCATACTATCTTACTTGACAGACTAGCTGCAATTGGTATTTCAGGCACGGCCCTAGACTGGTTCTGTTCATTTCTCAACAACAGATCTTTCAAAGTGAAAATAAATAACAAAGAATCACAGGCAATCAGCTCTAACACGGGAGTCCCTCAAGGCTCATCTCTCTCCCCTACCCTCTTCAACATTTATCTTCTTCCCCTATGCTTCCTCCTATCCAAACTGAAAATCAAACACATGATTTACGCGGATGACATACAAATCCTCATCCCTATAAGGAAATCCCTGCAACTATCTCTGATGTTCTGGGAACAATGCTTTCAAAAAATTAGCACTCTCCTCACTGAACTCAATCTAGTCATCAACAAGGACAAAACAGAATACCTCATCATCTCACAGGAAGATAACTTCATCCAAAGAGAGATCACACCCATTATAAAAGATCAACAACAAAAAGACACCGCTCATCAAAATCCACTCTCACCAATCCTAGACAGCCTCAAAAATACATCCTACGTAAGAGACTTAGGAGTTCTGCTAGACAATCAGCTGAACCTAAAAAGATTTGTAAACAACACAACCAAAGAATGCTTTTTCAAACTACAAGTACTGAAAAAGCTTAAACGATTACTTCACACTCACGACTTCCGCCTCGTCCTGCAATCTATTATCCTGACCAAAATTGACTACTGCAACGCGCTACTAATCGGATTACCAGCCTCCACCATCAAACCTCTCCAGATGGTACAGAATTCTGCAGCTAGGGTCCTGACCAACTCTAACAAGAGAGACCACATCACGCCCATTCTTTACAATCTCCACTGGCTCCCAATTAAATTTAGAGTCTCCTACAAAGTCCTGACCCTCACTCACAAATACCTAAACAACAAAGCACCGATAGATCTCACCCATCAACTACGTACCATTAAATCAACAAGACCAATCAGAAAAGCCTACCAAGACACCCTGATCATCCCTCAAACCAAAACTCCACTAAGAAATAGGGCTTTCTCCACAGCAAGTCCTTCACTTTGGAATTCACTACCAACAGAACTCAGACAAGTCACCTGCCACCAGTCATTCAAGAAAAAACTGAAAACCTGGCTATTCAGCCAAGCATTTCCATGATTTCTAAGAAGCTGTTTCAACGAACTCTTATTACACCCTCTCCGCTCCAACTATATAACCCCTCCATTCCCCGCCCTCCATTCTTTTCTCCCCCTTGGATTTAGACATATAAGACTTTGTTGTGCCATGTATATCTTGTTCTTATGTTTATGTTTAGCCATGTATTTTTTTGCCACTGTTTAAATGTTACTCAAAAAGTTATACAATATGTTACTCTAAAAAGTTATTTGTTATATGTAATTGCCCACAAGCAAGCTTTTCAACTGTTCTCTGTAAACCGATTTGATTTACATATTTTGTAAGAAGACCGGTATATAAAAACCATAAATAAATAATAAATAAATAAATAACAAACAGAAATAATTGAATCTCAGTACCTTTCCAGACAAAGAAAATGTCGTCTATAAATCTGTTCCAGGTCACAATAAAGGGCCAAAAAACAGAAGAATAGACAAGAGATTCAAAGTCTGTGATATCGGGGGCCATGGTGGCCCCCATCATGGTGCCTTTAATTTGTAAAAACAATGATTGTCAAATTTAAAATAATTCCTCATGAGGGCAAGGTGAGTCAAAGAAACAAGGAAATCAGTAGGACATATATGGAAGAAGGACATTATTCTAGAATCTTTTGAACCATGGAAAGAGCTTGAAGCTGGGGAATATTAGAATATAAAGATTCAATATCCAAAGTAACCAGAAGGACATGTGCAGAGGGACGTTTTAAGACTCAATCAAAGAGATAAAATGGCTAGAATCTCGAATATATGATTGAATTTTAAATACAAAAGGTTTCAAAAAATGGTCGACAAATTTGGAAAGGGGCTCGAGAAAAGTACCAATACTAGACATAATAGGACGGTGTTCAGAATCTGCTAGGGAGTTAGCAATCTGTTATAGTTAGGGTGTATCCTTGGGCCAGTGGCAGATGACCATGCTCCTGGGGGAGGAAGATCCTGAGAGGGACCACCGGTCAGGCTCAGAGTTTGGAGACAGACACACACTAGTTCTTTTATTAAACAATATATTGAACTACCAGAGGTGGTAGTAGTGAGCTGGAAAGCCTGGCTGGGCTGCAGTCCCTCAGATACTGGAACAGCGATGCCTGGACGCTGAGCTGTAGAAAAACTGAGATATAGTGAGTAGGCAGGGTATGCAGATGGTAACACTCACACAATGTCCCAATAAAGCCCAGGAGCTGGAAAGTATAGGTCCTCGAGGAGCGAGTACCTGGTTCCAGGGAAAGCTCAGAGAGAACGATGGTAACTCACTGATGTAGCTGATATAGTTGGTAGTGATGACTTCCAGGCAGAAGAGTATGTGAAGCAAATCTGGGAACAAGGGCCCTCGAGGAGCAAGCACCAGTTCCAGACTGTCACCTGAAAAACAAAGGAGAGAGCAAGGCCCCCAAGGAGTGGGTACCTCTGGTAAGTCCGAAGAGGCAGAGTTGCTTAGAAAGACAAAGTGAGTCCGTTGTCAATCCTTGCTAACTCGATGTGTTAGCAAATACTGAGACCTTAAATGTCCGTCGCTGGTGACGTCATCTTTGGGGGATGCCCCAGAGGTTCACGCCATAGCCGGTACTTCAGTCAGGGCCGCGCTGCGCGCGCGCTCCTAGGCCTCCAGGAACATGGCGGATAGCAGCGTCGAGCCAGTCTGGGAATGCTTGAAGACTTGCGGCAGAAAAACGCTGTGGCAGCCAATCTTCCTGTGGTCAGAGAGGGAGGTGCCAGAGAGGTAAGGAGGGAGGAGAGAGGGCGTCGGGCACCGACAGACACAACAGGTGGCTTGGAGGATGAGATAAAGATTTATGTACTTTCAGCAGAATATAAAAGACGGGAGTAGTAGGATGTTTCTCAGTCAAAAACTAACTTCCCGAGAAATGACCCAACTTGTTCAAGACCCAATTGAACCAATTGGTTAATCTCAGTTTGGAGAGACCTGGTCAGATCTTCCAGCAACTCAATATAAAAATTATTATCAGAAAGTTGCCGAAGGACCTCAGACGTATAGTCCGTAGTATTAAGAATAATAATCCCACCCCCTTTGTCAGCAGGTTTTATCTGAATGGTGGAATACACTGCACTGGTGATCTGCAGACAGACTGAAGTGAAGAGAAGCACAGCTTTGCCAGTTTGTTCTTTAAAAGTTTTTTTATGTGTGTGCAAAAGGAGTCAGTCAGCAGTGCTGTTATGAGAACCGGCCATGGAGGGCCGCGGCAGGCTCCCTCTACCTACCGTTCTCGTGCCGGTGTCCTGACTGGTCCAGGGACCCTGGTGGCGGCGGGAAGCCGTGGCGGCCACACCCGGCCGCATGGGCCCTGCACCGGACTTCCGCTGCCAGCGCGGCCTTCTCGGCATGCCCAAACCCGTCCAAGCCCTCCTGCCTCCCAGCTGCCTTAGGTTCGCGTGCGCCTCTGAACTTCATTTAAAGGGACCGCGTCAGGAGGCGCTCCAGCTCCACCCTCCTGATCCGGCCTATATTAAGGCAAGGCCTGCCCCTAGACCTTGCCTTGGCTTCCTTTGGCTCCCGTTCCAGTTCCTGGAGGTTCCTGTTTCTGATTCTACGTTCTGAGCCACTGGACCTGAGACCCATGCTTGTTCTTGGACTACGTGATTCACTGCCTGCCTTGAACAACACTTGACCCTGGACTACGAGATTCGCCACATGCCCTGATTCACGCTTGTATCTGGACCACGTGCTCTGCTGTCTGCCACTGCCATGCCGAACTAGGACCATGAGAAACTCCGGACCCAAGACCCATGTAAGTCCAGCCGGCCTCCAGTACCCAAGGGCTCAACCTGAGGGGAACAAGGGCTGGTAGTGGTGAAGTCCCAGTGGGGTCTCGGCCTCTCTCCAGCCTCGCCAACAGACAGAGGGGATCTGTGGGGCTCCTCCCCATAGGTAGTGCCAACTCCCCCTTGGCCCAAGGATCCACATTCTTAAAAATTCACACACCAACACTGTATATATATGTGTGCCTGAAAGAGAGATACATTTTTGCATACTCTGGGGCAGATTTTAAAAGCCTTACGCACGTAAATTCAGCTGGATTTACGCGCATAGGGGGATTACACGCACCAAGCCTATTTTGCATAGGCCCGGCGACATGCGCATATGTCCCGGGGCTTGGAAAAAGGGACGGGGTGTGGGCGGTCCAGGGCGGGGCGTGAGCATGGTCAGAGGCCTCCGTAGGGCCTCTAGGCCGGCGCACGTAAGCTACGCCTGTCCAGAGGCAGGCGCAACTTGCATAACAAACGTATGGGGGGGGGGGGGGTTAGGTAGGGCTGGGGGGCGGGTTAGGTAGGGGAAGGGAGGGGAAAATGGAGGGGAGGAAGGAAAGTTCCCTCCGAGGCTGCTCCGATTTCGGAGCGACCTCAGAGGGAACAGGGAAATCCATTGGGGCTCCCCTAGGGCTCAGTACATGCAAGGTGCACAAGTGTGCACCTTGTGATTTTATAACATGCTGTGTGCGCATGTTATAAAATCGGTCATAGATTTGTGCGAGCTGGGTTGCATGCACAAATCTACGCCCGCACATAGGTACTAAAATCTGGCTCTCTGTGAGGGAGAGCTCTAAAAAGACAGAGACTGAGTTGATAACATAGTAAACTCCTAACTCTGCTTGGCAAGTTGGCACTGTGCTTGTTAAGCACTGAAGTGAACTTAGTGAACTTGGTCCGTCAACTTGATTGAGCGTGTGTGAGAAACAGACAATCAGTATTAGAGTGCTATTGGTGTATGCTTGATCAATATCAATAAAATACACGATGATATGAAAAGCCCCAGTAACAACTTCCAATTCCATTATGCCACTGCGAGGAAAGGGAAGAAGTGAGAATGGCAGCGAGCAGAAAAATGGCAAAGGCAGAGAACTGGGTATTGGCATTGCTGCAAAGCCAGTCCAGTCTGTCAGAAATATAATCAGTACTAGTAGCAACAAGAATAAAAGGGAATTTGAGGAGATACTGGTTCCAAAGATGGTTTTCAAGGGTGATAATTCAGATGAACTAAACCAAATCACGGTGAACCTGGAAGATATAGTAGGCCAGATTGACAAGCTAAAGAGTAGCAAATCACCTGGACCAGATGGTATGCATCCCAGGGTTCTGAAGGAACTAAAAAATGAAATTTCAGAAATATTTGTTAAAATTTGTAATCTATCATTAAATTCTAGGGATGTGCAATCGTTTTTCCCAAATTAGGCAATGTCAACAAAATTTCCTAATTTGGAATGTTTTGGGAGAACTGAAAAATGATTGAATTGGAAAAAATTCATTTTTGAGTTAGTGCGCACTATCGGGAGTTAGCACGCACTAACAAAATTTTTACCAAAAGCACATCTCTATTAAAATCATCCATTGTACCTGAAGACTGGAGGGTGGCCAATGTAACCCCAATATTTAAAAAAGGGCTCCAGGGCAATCCAGGAAACTATAGATCAGTGAGCCTGACTTCAGTGCTGGGAAAAATAGTGGAAACTATTCTAAAGATCAAAATCACAGAGCATAGAGAAAGGCATGGTTTAATGGAACACAGTCAGCATGGATTTACCCAAGGGAAGTCTTGCCTCACAAATCTGCTTCATTTTTTTGTAAGGGTTAATAAACATGTTGATAAAGGTGAGCCAGTAAATGCAGTGTATTTGGTCTTTCAGAAGGTGTTTGACAAAGTCCCTCATGAGAGGCTACTAAGGAAACTAAAAAGTCATGGGATAGGAAGCGGTGTCCTTTAGTGGATTACAAACTGCTTAAAAGACAGGAAACAGAGAGTAGGATTAAATGGTCAATTTTCTCAGTGGAAAAGGGTAAACAGTGGAGTGCCTCAGGGATCTGTACTTGGACTGGTGCTTTTCAATGTATTTATAAATGATCTGGAAAGGAATACAATGAGTGAGGTAATTAAATTTGCAGATGAATTAAAATTATTCAGAGTAGTTAAATCACAAGTGGATTGTGATAACTTGCAGGAGGACTTTGTGAGACTGGAAGATTGGGCATCCAAATGGCAAATGAAATTTATTGTGGATAAGTGGAAGGTGAATCATATAGGGAAAATAATCCATGCTGTAGTTTCACGATGTTAGTTTGCATATTAGGAGCTACACAAAATTTACCTCCAGTACCTGAATGTAATCCGCTTTGAAGCGTTAAAAAAAAAGTGCAAAAAGAGGAAAGTAAATAAATAAATACAAAATAAATACAAAATAAAATACCATCCAGGAAAAAGATCTAGGCGTCATAGTAAATAATACATTGAAATCATCAGCTCAGTGTTTGTCAAAAAAGCAAACAGAATATTAGGAATTATTTGGAAGAGAATGGTGAATAGAACGGAAAATGTCATAATGCCTCTGTATTGCTCAATGGGAAGACTGCACCTCGAGTACTGTGTAGAATTCTGGTTGCTGCATCTCAAAAAAGATATAGTTGCGATGGAGAAGGTACAGAGAAGGGCAACCAAAATGATAAAGGGGATGGAACAGCTCCCTTATGAGAAAAAGCTAAAGAGGTTAGGTCTGTGCAGCTTGGAGAAGAGATGACTGAGGGGGATATGATAGAGGTCTTTAAGATCATGAGAGGTCTAGAACGGGTAAATGTGAATCAGTTATTTTCTCTTTCGGATAATAGAATGACTAGGGGCATTCTATGAAGTTTGCAAGTAGCACATTTAAAACTAATCAAAGCAAATTCTTTTTCATTGAACGCACAATTAAGCTCTGGAATTTGTTACCAGAGGATGTAGTTAGCGCAGTTAGGGCCAGATTTTAAAACTTATGCGCGGGCATAGATTTGTGCACGCAACCCGGCGCACACAAATCTACGCCCGATTTTATAACATGCGTGCGCAGCCGCGCGCATGTTATAAAATCCGGGGTCGGCGCGTGCAAGGGGGTGCACACTTGTGCACCTTGTGCGCGCCGAGCCCAAGGGGAGCCCCGATGGCTTTCCCCATTCCCTCCAAGGCTGCTCCGAAATCTATCTATCCCATCCCCCGTCCCTACCTAAATCCCCCCTATCTTATTTGATGGAGTTATGCTTGCCTCTGGCAGGCGTAACTTGCACGCGGCGGCCAGCTGCCGGTGCATGAACCTCCGGCACAGCTGCTGTGCCGGAAGACTTGGAACCGCCTCCAGCCCCTCCCCCGGACCGCCGCCATGCCCCCGGCCTCGCCCCCGGCCCCGCCCCCAGCACACCGCCACGGCCCTGGCCCTGCCCCCGATCTACCCATTTTAGAAAGCCCCGGGACATATGCGAGTCCTGGGGCTTGCGCGCGCCCCCGAGCCTATGCAAAATAGGCGCTTGCAGGGGCAGATTTTCTCAGGTTACACATGTATGTTATACGCATAGCCTTTGAAAATCTGCCCCTTAGTGTAGCTGGATTTAAAAAAGGTTTGTATTAGTTTATGAGGGAGAAGTCCATTAACTTCTATTAATCAAGATGTCTTACAGAATAGACACTGCTATTACTGAAGAATGCAGAGCCTAAAACCAGGACCTCACTCTTTCATTGTTATTACTTCTCAGATAATGAAGGTAGTATTTAAAAAAAAAAAAAACCAAAAAACAAACCAACTGATTGAGAAGAAGAACCTCCATTTCCTTAATCACAGGACATTGTATAGCTAGTGGCTGAAGAGAATTTGGCACCTCTAGGAAGTAGCATCTTAGCTTCCAGTGAGAAGGTAGATGAAGCAAATGATACTGGCAAGGCTGAGATTATAAAGACTTAGCTATTTAGCCAAGCATTCCCTGATAGCTAATAGCCGATGAATAGAGCGTTACAGACGCTGGTCCACCAATCCCACTGTAAATATGTTTTGAACTGTATATGCTTTGAATTGTACTTCTTTTTGCTAATTATGTTTTGAATTGCATTCCACTGGGTTCTCTGTAAGTTTCAGTTTCAACCATTGTTTCAATGTATCTGCCCCTGAGGTGACAGTTCAGTTCTCTGTAAACCGGTGCGATATGTAATCTTTACAGGAACATCGGTATATAAAAATTAAAAATAAATAAATAAATATACACAGCAAATGGAAAGGCCAACTCCAGACCTGAACAGCCAATTTTTTCTCTAATGTTGCTGTATGGAAACAACATTAGGCCTCCTTAAGGGATTTCTTTTGGCTTCTTCCTGTCTAAGACTTTGCTTCAATTCGGTTGGTACCCTTTGCCCCTCATTTGGAGTTTTAGGGTGTTCTTTTCCACTGAGTGACTTCTTTTGTGCAGTCATGATGCTTTTGAGGTTTTCATGCCACTCTTTCTGCTGCTTTGACCCTCTATCATCACCTTGGGATTTTTCCTACCTCTTTTGGTGCTTTGTTCCCTTTTCATGGTGACTGTTCAAGCCACACTTGATGCCATTTTTCCCCTCTCGTTCAGCCTTTGGGTATTCATCCCATTGTTGTTGGCACCCTTTGCTCCACTTTTGGGGCCTTGGGGTGTTCTGGCCATTCTTGCTGCTTTTTTCCTCTGATGGTGCCTTGAAGAAGTCATGCCACTGCTGGTAGCATTTTGCCCCATTGCCGATCCTTGGGCTATTTATGCCACTTTTGGTGCCACATTGACACAGGCTTGATGCATTGGAGTGCCTTCCCTCTTCTGATGAGGTCTGCCCACAAGTTTAATAAGAAATGATTAGAAAACTCCAATTTGGGTATTCGTCCCTCACTGACTTTAATGAGAAACGAATGAATAAATGGAATAAACAACTTTTTTTTTTCATTTTAAACAAACCAAATGAATGATTGTGACCTACATAAAATTAATAATCGAACAGAAAATATTTTTGCCTTTGTTCATCATTTGTTTCAAATTATATCTAAAACAGAAGCTGAATTATCTCTCTAGGAGAATCATTGTAACAGAACTATAATTTCTGCAAAGATTGCTTACACTGCCTTTCTATGTTCAAGAATCAATGGATAACTTATCTGCCTAAAGTTATCAAGGACATTCAGTGGGATAAATATCCCTCTGAATAATCCCAAATAAAGTTATCTGGTTATATGCAGCCAGATAACTTTGATAGCTAGCCAGCTATCTTTGAATATTGCCAAAGTTATCTAGGTACATGTACACAGATAACTTTTGCCCATAACCAACTATATTCAAAATAATATATAGCTGGTTAAGTGCCAATGCTGTACTTACAAAAGAAAAGGCAGTGGTGTTGATCCTTTTCCTACCCCACTGAAATACTTAGTGCACCTGTTGGATGAGTTTCCCTCTAAGCTTCCCCAAATCAAGAAAAATGTTCGAAAACTTGCCCTCCTCTCCCCTTCCTCCAAAATCCAGAAATTGGGAAGCCATGTCTACCCGGCAAGTTCACCTTTCTCCTTCTTGACCCTTCCCAAATCCTTTCACCCTACCTGGACCCGTCCCCCCTTCCCAAATACCTATAAATGCTACTGGGAGCTGGGAATTGGGAAGAAGTGCCCAGCTCCCAGCACATCCGGTGTTGCTTAGACACCAATGCTGGTTGCATAAGCTACAAGCATTCCTGTCAAAAGTTTGCTTTCCCTGGGTTGAGGCAGGATGTACTGTTTACAAGCTTTATTTACATAGTGCACTTTTCACAACTTGCTTCTAGTTAGGGTCTCAGCCTTCTTGTTGTGGACTCTGTTCATGGCTTAGCAGCACAAGAAAAACTGGCAGTTAAGGTCCCAATTCATGGCTAGAATGAGTCTTTACACTACCATACTCAGCCCTTGTGCTTTAAGCTGACCATCCCTGATTACCAGATGAACAGTCATCCTACTAATGCGGAATTCCCTTGGGATCCTAGCCTTTTCCAGAGCCTTGTCCTTTCCTGAGTCTGAGGCCCTTTTGCTTCTGTTTATCCTTCCTCATCTACCTCTCTACTAGCAGTTTGGGCTTTATACCTTGCTCTATTTATGTCTTGTGTTGAGCGTAGAGGCTGCCACAGTCAGCCCTGCCCACTTGATATTGGGAAAACTTTCCAGCAATGAACTTGCACTTTTTACCTAGCTCTATTTATGCCCTGCTATGTCCTATTATGAAGGTGGGTGCTGCTATAGACAGCTCTGCCCTCTTGATATTGAAAAACTTTCTGGCGATCAATGTATGCTTTATACCTTGTCTGAGTCTTCACGGATTAGTTTCAATTACCCAGTTGACTACAAATTGCCATAGGATTATGCCTCCCAGAAGGCTTTGCTCCTATGGTAAGCTCACTTCCTGTTAACTCGGCATCCTCAAAGACTACTTCTCCCAGTAATATCATGAAGTCATGTCATTTCTGAGATCCAACATGCTCTCCTGAGCTCCTCCTAGCAATTAACTGTTGCAGTGACAAGCTGCCTAGTGTATCACACTATATTAGTAAGTTTTTACTGATCATGACCCAGAAAGAATTGTAGAGCATGAAAAATTATAATCACCTAGAACATTCCTATTCCAACCAATAAAAAGCTGATACAAGTAAATCGGACATTGTATTAAAGGAGAAAGCACATGAATGGCATTACTCATAGAAGTGTCAGTTCTAAGCGACTATTCTGTGGAATATATGAAGCAAAAAAAGATCCTCAAGTACCAAAGAAGCAATCAGAGACCAAGAAAATGTAGCAGAAACATACAGAAATAGTCACATTTTTATTGGGTGCCAAAGGCATGATTAAAAATAACTTTCTAACACCCCATGAAATATTTCCTATTCATATTAAACCCTATGAACTCTAGAAGGAAACTCTCTTTGGTACAAAGTAAATATTAAGAAGGAAATTAGCAGTAAATTTGAGAGTGTGATCATATCCAACATACCCTGACTTAAAAATGAGGTTCATTCCTGTCATGGTATATGCAAAAACTAACCTGTGAAAACTTTCCTAGTTTAGTCAGGGCCTTTAATATAAATTAGCACTGATCTGGTTTAATTAAAATTCCTCTATGCGTAAAAATTAAGAGTGGTCCTCGAGCTATTTTGACAGCTCAATAATGTAAACACTAGCCGATTTAACTTATAAGAGTAGCAAAAAGTTAACCTGGACTTCCATGCAAATTCAATAATGTGACTCTCCCATTCAGAGTTAGATATATTTGCCCTGTGGAGGAGCAGGGTCTGCTTTGCTTATGTGAAGCAGGAGTTATATCTCAATTATGATGTTGGATAGGAGATTAGAAGCGGTTTGATGCTGAAAGAGAGTTTAAACAAACACACAACACACACAACTGTTCTCTAACTTTGTTTTTTTTCCCCTGCTACCAACTGTGCCATCAAGCTGTCCTGCATGAACTTTATAACTCTGCAGGAATGCAAGCTGTTAGAGTTTCAAAAATTATTTATTCTTCAAATGATGGGAGTGAAGATCAAAAGGTGAAACATTCATGTGGAGAATTTCAGCACTCAAGTCCAGGTGGAACAGAACAATCCAAAACTTGGCAGGAGAAGGAGAGGCACAAAATCTACAGAACTCAACAAGAAAGACCCTTCAAAATCAGAACTGGCCTGACAAAACTGGGGTGATGTACACAGTTTCATTAACTGAAATCAGAATCTGATATGCAGCATAAGGTAAGGATGTGCATTTGTTTAAAATGAAGGTGTTAAATGCAACAAATGAGGCCATTTTTGATTCATTCTAATTGAAAGGAGTCAAAAATAGCCTCCTATGAAAATATCCCAAAACTTTCAGGTATTTTGGTATTTGTGGATTTAGAAAAACAAACAAACAACAACAAGCTTCCAATGGGACCAGGCATTGGCATGGTCCCATCACTGAGGCCTACATCCTGCACTAGGGTCCAGCCCGGAGGTCTAGGCCCGGTGCTGGGGTCTGGCCCAAGGTCTGGTCCAATTGCCTTGGCTTAGGCCCAGTGCCAGAGCCTGGCCAGAGCCTGGGTCCCAGCATCAAAGCCCAGTCCCAGTATTGGGGCTCTGCCCAAGGCCTGTTCCAGCAGAGGCCTAGGCTCAAAGCCTGGTTCTGTCGCCGGGACCCCGACTGAGATCAGGTCCCATCACCAAAACAAAAATAAAGAAACAAAAAATAAAAAGTGCCTCCATCAGGACCAGGCCTTGGTGTCGAGGCTTGATCCAAGGCCTGGTTCCAATACCAAGTATTAGTCCTAGGCCTGGTCCAGCTGCCAAGGGCTAGGTCTAGGCCTAGGGCCA